>NC_044910.1:18423389-19149872 GCF_001633185.2 Quercus lobata | reverse complement strand
TAACTATTGCCTATAACACTAAATTAGCTTTTCCAATTCTCAAAAAAAAAAAAAATTCCAAAACCTGTTGCTCTAATGACTCTTTCTGAGTGTCAATGTCATTTCTGAGGGTAAACAATTACTGTTTTCTATATAAAAACTTCAATAGTTTTTATTTTCTTATTTTTGGGTTTTTTGGTTGCATTTTATATGGCAAGAAAAAACCTAGGATTTTGCAAACAAATTGAGCAATGGGAGGGATTATATTATATTAAAAAAATTATTGAGACTTTAATTTTCATTAAAGAAAGGATGCCATTGATAATAGACATGGCATGCCTAACATTATTGGTGTTAGTATTTTTTTTCCCTCTTAAATTGTAACTTATTTTTTCAAGTGATCATAACTTTAAGCAAATTTAAAATTTAAAATTTTTGTTCAACTAATCCATGCACCGCATGGGTTAGCGACTAGTCTAAGTATATATGTGTGTAAATCTCCCTTTTAGAGACTTAAATCCTGACTCTTGTCCCCCACCACAAGAACTTTGTACTTATAAAGTAATTATCATGCCAAAAGTACATAATGGTATATGAAAGAGTTAACCCTTTAAGAAAATGGATGAATCAGTAAATTACAAATAAAAATCATGTACTACTTTTGTATTTCAATTTATTCTCCACTAATCACAATTTTCTAAACACAAAAAGCTGTACAAATGATTTTTATTCATAAATTACAAGTTTAGCTATACTAAAATCTAAAAATTTAATTGCTAAAAGCCTTGTAGCTCAATTAATTGGTACTTCCTAGTGTTTCCAGGACATTAAAGGTCCAAACCCCCTCTTCTCAAAATTCCTATCTATTTTAGTATAACAACCTACTTTTATATTTTTACATACTAAATTTTCAAAACACTTAACATCTGACTATCTATTTTATACTATGGGTTTGTTTGGATACTGTTAGGTTCTAAGGAATTAGGAACTAATGTATTAGAACTATATTTTGTAATGTTGGCAAACCATGATCAAAATGTTTTAGTCTTGTTTAGACTTGCTCAAAGTATATGCTTTTTATGTAAAGTTGGAATCGAGTTGCTTTAGGATTTACTGTGTAAATCTACTGGCTCAATCAATCGAGAATTAGACTTGATCGGTCGAAAGTCGTGTAGATTATTTTTTCTGCAGAATTTCCAACTCAGCCCGAGCCTGTTTGACATGTAGGGTTTTATGTTTTGCCCTAGATATAAAAGGGAAAACCCTAGCCACGTTTTAGGTTGCTCCTTATGCTGTATGTGTGAATCTTTTGTGAGATCAAGAAGTGGTTGCCTTCACACATACTTAGGGTTTCCAAGATTCAAGACTATGTCAAGAACTTGGTGATCAATTTAGTTGCAGATTCAAGAGCTTAAAGATATATAAGCGGGAGTGCTTGTACTTGCTGGGAATCCAAAAAAGACTGTCTGTGGACTCAGAATTGACACATGGTCATGATAGTAAATTTCCTACTCAAAGTAGCAATAAGATGTTAGTGGTCTAAGTCGCTATTGTGTAAACTTCAATTCTTTCATAATGGATTTTGTTTACCTTGAGAATAGCTAGGTTAAATCCTCCCCAGGTTTTTTACCGGTTTGGTTTTCCTAGGTTATCATATTGTTATGTTCTTTATTTTCCGCACTTTACAATAATATGATATATGTGTGTTAACCTAGATTTGATAATTTGACTAAGTAATCACTTGGCTAATTACCTAGGTTAATTTGGTTGTGGTTTTAAGGGGTTTAAAAACAAACAGATACCGCTTATTGCTGAAAACTAAAAACTAAAAATTGAAAACACTATAGCAAAATAATTTTTAAATGTGTGAATAGTGTCATGAGACCCAGTTTTAAAGTTGTTTTTGCTGAAAAAAGTACTTGCGAGTCCTGTGAACAATGAACGGGACCCCAAAAAAAAAAAGCACCGCTGGGAAACACAAAATGCGCTTCCCAAACAAAGGCTATATTTCATTAAAATATCAATTTTTGAGATACACTTTTTCTACTCATCAAGAAATTTCTCTCTAACTTTAGCTTTGAGGCATTTCATTTTCATTCTTTGATACATATTACCATATTTACTTCAAATACTCAAATGAATGACTAACCATAACTATTCTCAATTTGTCAATGACTAAAGGAGATTGTTTAGGAATTGTGTGTGTGTGTGTTTTTTTTTTTTTTTTTTTTTTTTTGTAATTAAATGGCATTTGTTTTACTCTAAATTTTGAAGTGTACATACATAAAAGAATTGTTACAACAAGTGTGAACGATGGATTTGAATCATCCTTGTAAAAAAGACCCATTAAATATCATTGAGCCACAATTTTCAAAATAATATAATTTCTTTTCTTTTTTTTTTTCTTTTGTTAACAGTATTCATTAGGTGCTGAACAATCCAATCCACCTTTATTTTCCTCTTGTTTTCTCTCCAACCTGAATAATTCTTTTTCCATTTTACTCCCGTAACATTTGAGATAGTACTGACTACTGAGTTACACAGCATGACAACACCACAAAACACACGCATAATGTGAAAAAAGCTATGAAACTCTCAATGTCATAGACTTTTCCTTTGATCTTTTAACAATATTGCATTATTGTTACCACTGCACTCCCTTGGTGCGATGGTCACTCTACAAGTATAAGTGTTTGTGGAGTGTGGGGGGCAAGGGCCGGGGTTCAAGTCTCCAGGAGGGAGCTTCACACACATATACACTTAGATTAGGCTAGAGTAGAATTCTATCTTGTATAAAAAAAATAAAAAAATAAAAATAAAAATAAAAAACAAAACAATATTGCATTATTGTTAGGGAAATGAATAGTGTAGGTTCACTAAATGCAGCTAAATGCCATCATGAGTCACGACATCGCCACTAACTTTATTTGAACCCTTAAATCAATTTTTTTTTTTTTTATGGAAAATCAAATCTAATTTCAAATGTTAATCTTCTACTAACTTTTTACTCACTTTTTTATATCTTTTTTAAAAAACTCCTAAATTAAATGGGGTTATAATACATTGGATCCAAATCTCCTGTTGGATAGTTCCACTTTGTTTTTTTTAGTAAGTAAGAAAATGAGAGGAGTAAATGAAGGCCTTGTAGTGGCATTTCCGAATTTAATATCAAGATTACTCCATTAATTCATTTAGGTCATTGTGGTCTTTTTTTTTTCTTGCCAAACTAGAGACAAATGAAACATGTCCACACCAGTGTTGTTGATACCGTACCGTACCGGCCGGTACGGCCGGAATATACCGTACCGGCCGGTGATCCGGTACGGTTAACCCCTACGTTTCGTACCGGTAAAAATACCGGCCGTACCGGCCTCGTACCGGTCGTACCGGCCAATACCGGGCAATACCGGCCGGTACCGGGCGTACCGGCCGGTACAGAAATTTTTTTTTTTTTTTTTTAAGTTTTGTAATTTTTGAATTTTTGTTAGGAAAGAATGGTAACTTATTTGCATTAACTTATTAGTATTATTTGTTTTTTTAGTATGCAATGGTAACTTTTAAGCTTTCTATTTTATTTTTTTTATTTTTTTTCCCTTTTAATTGATACTAAAGTTTAAAACCATGAATAATTAGTTTTGAATTGAGGAAATGTTTTATGGTAAACTTTTATATTTATTATAATATATATATATATATACAAACACATACATACATACATACATATATATATATATATTTATAAATATAAAAATAGCGGTAAACCCGAAACGGTATACCGGTATTGACCGGTATCCGAAATATATCGTACCGGTAGCCAAACCGGTACGGCCTCCGGTACGGTATTGACATCCTTGGTCCACACTCTGAATATTCCATATTTAGTAGTGGATCATATCATAGCACTATATTTATCATTCGGACAAGTCCAACTAGAGATTAATTTTCTCTAGCTACATCACGATGCATAAAACGTTGGCCTATATCCTCCCCTTGAACTTGTAAGACACCAATTTGAAATTGTAAGGCCCATTTTCTTTACTGTCAAAAGTTAGAATCTTTGCTTTCACGGTGAACCAAATAAAACAAACATGAGAGGGACACTATCATGCCACACCGCTTGCAAGGGAAATTATCGATCCCCGAGTACCCAACTCCTCAAGAAATTGTAATAAACAGTCAATTGTAAATTTGTATATCCTCTAAATCAGAAAGAAGTCCAAATTATCCTATACTACTATGACTACGAGGGCGAATCTTACTATATTGCTGGCAAAATACAATTCCTTCGATCGGGAAGGAGTAATTCTTGGAAGAAACTCTACAAATAATTGAGAAGAATCATTTGGAAAAGAAACCACTCTTCAAAAGAAAAATAATAGTAAAAAATAAAAATCTATTACCATTAGCATTAGAATTTAGGAGCAGGCGAAACATTAGAATAATGATAAATGCAGGTTTTTCATTCTTTATTGTTTGAGTTTTGTTTCGTTTTTTCTTTTATTTAGTTTGAATAATCTTCGCCCACTTGAATTAAAAAAAAAAAAAAATCCATAAATTCTTTGAGCTTATGTTAGGCCAAATCATAATAATAATTTATTATTATTATTATTTGTGAATAGAAGACATGATCAAGTTTTACCCCCCACCACATACACACAATCAAAAAAGAAAAACAAGTGAGTTTCAGTTAACTCAATTGGTAAAGTCTCTAATAATTGAATAAGAGATCTAGAGTTCAATTCCCGCCTACACCAAAAACCGATTGATGTTTTGGTCTGATGATAAGAAGCTATCATCAGAAGTGAATATCATAAGTTGAAAGTCTCTCAAAGAAAAAGAAAAAGAAAGAAAAAAAAGATTAAAAAATTTATAGTTTATAATAGTTCAAAAATAATAGATATAAATGCTGCTTCATAAACCAACTCTACCAAACATGCAAGGTTTAGGTTGGGAAAAATTGATTCTATTTTGGTCCCTGTCGTCAACCCAGTAACAGAAAATGCATACATGGCAAATGAAGTGCACTATTGACATGTTACATGCTGACGTAGCTAATAAAATTTAAAATAAAAAATAATAATAAAAAAACCACATTGGCATGCCACGTAATCATATGATTCAAAAATATATAATTTACCAATTTTAACAAAATTTTAAATAAATAAAAAAAAAACAAACAAACAAACAAACAAAAGAAAATTAAAAAACAAACAAAATACTTAGATTCAGATTTGAACATGAATACACAAAACATAAACCCAGATCATAGGAACTCAAGAACACAAAAAATATACAGGCATTCAACATCTTTCCCAAAAAATTTCTTTCAAACCAAACACTAAAAAAATTCACATCTAAAATGCCAATGCCTAAGATTTTCATCACAACATTTTCTTTCCACCCAAAACCAAATATTTTCTTATGAAATAAACATACACACACATAAACCCAGCCAATTCGACTCACAATAACAACAAACCCAACCAACCTCATAAATTTTCCTTAAACAATCATCAACATTTACCCCAGAAAATCAAGATTTGCTTTCAAACCAAACACTAAAATAAAATAACTCACATTTAACAAACAAACATAAACACAAGCCCAACCACCACCTTCACCGATCAAACCCATAAATTTTCACCCAAACCCAGAAATTTTCTTATGAAACAAACATGAACACAAAACCAATGAAAGGCCAAACCCCACAGAAACATAAAAAAATCCAGCCACCACCTCCACTACAAAAACAATCAAACCCACCACCATACCACTTATCAAACTGTAAGGTTGAATTTAATCAATCATGTGTTGGCTTTATTCCGTGACAAATTTGCTTGTAATACAGCACTTAGAAACTCTGTATTTAGGTGGGAATCATGTAAGGGTGGTGTGTGAGAGAGTGTGAAGAAATGCTCAAAACTGTGCAGTGAAGCAGGGACTCGCGGGAGGCTCACGGCTTGCAAGCCGCCAAAAGTTGCACACGCGCAGAGCATGCAGGGGAGCTGAACAGTCATGCCAACTAAAGCACTACAGGACAAAAATCCAAACTGGCCATTTAGTCAGCTCACGGCTTGAACTCGCAACTCAGTTAAGTCGCGAGGTCAAGTCGCCAACCAGCCCTGTTTTTGGAAAAACTGACTCTTCGCATTCCATTCTCACACCAGTATAAATACCCCTTATTCCCACAAAATATGTGTGGCTATTCAGAAAGAAAAACCCTAAGAGAGGTTTCTTCAAAACACCCACCAATTAGAGAGAGCTACTCATTCTTAGAGAGAAATCTTTGTAGTCTCTTCTCATTCCCTCTCTCATTGTCATACCTATTGAGAGGAGATTTATATCCAAACACTACCCACACCCATTTAGAGTGTTGAGTGTTTTTGGAGCTTTGGGAAGTATTGGAAGATGCCAAGGATGGCGAATGTTATGGATTATAGCGGAATCCGGTAAGCTAGAAAAGAAAAAGGTTTGGCGCAACCTCGTTGGAGCAAGAAGCTTGGAGGGCTTAGGTACATCGGGTAGATTAGGCTTGGAGGATCTATTGTTGTTCATGTATCTCAACTACATTTTCTAGTGGATTATTGACCGCTTGGAGGGGGGCGGAGAGGTTTTACGCCGAAGGCTTCGGTTTCCTCTTTGATAACACATCGTGTGTTGTCCTTGTGTTTGCATCTCTCTTCCCTTTATCTTTGCCTTTTATTTTCTGCTGTGGATGTGTTTTTAATTTGGCTTAGATAGTTTTCCAATTCTGTTTATAACTTTTGTTCATTTTCCGCACACTAGTTGTTTGACATAAAACTTGAATTGGTTATTTTGTTATTGGAGGTCTAAACGTTCAAGGGTGTTTTACACACTATTTGAACTTTCAATTGGTATCAGAGCGGGTACACTTGTTGTGGTTTAAATACCTAAGTGTGATCCTTGACCCCTTGTGTTTATTTGCCATGGATTGTGCTTTGTATGCCTCTTTGTATGATTTGGTTGGTGATGAATGTAACATGCCACGTGTTTGTGAAAATGCCTCTATGAGTGTTAATCCTCATAAGTGTGATGACACGTCATTTGAATCTATGGGTGGTATTGACAAACTCTTGAAAAAAAATGCTAAGAAGTTTCAAAAAAATTTGAGCAAGTTATTTTGTGAAAATGGTGATTTGATTGCTAAGCTCAATGAATCCAACAAATTGGTTGAGAAATATAAAAAACTTGCTGAAATTTCTCTTGAAAAGCTGAAAGAGTTTGAATATTTGAATATGGACTTGGATGCTAAACTTGTTTTGTCTAACAAACTTGTTGATGATCTTAAATGTGAAAATGAATCTCTTAAAATGCATGCCAAGTGTTTGATTGCTGAACCTATTGTTAAAAAGGATGAAAATATTTGTTGCAATCATGTTGTGGTACCCGATTTTGTGCCTAGTGTGTGTTCTACCTTAAAGGACAAATCGGTGTACATTCCTCCACATAAAAGAAATCAAATGGTAGAGAGAAAGGCTGTTAAGTCTAAGCCTCTGTTTAGATCTCAACCTAAGGTTTTGAATGGATTTAAGTTTGTTCCAACTTGCCATCATTGCGGTGTGATCGATCATATAAGACCTCAATGCTCCAAGTTGAAAAGGGAACAAAACAATGTTGCTAGATCTCTTCCTAAAAAGCCTAGTAGACCTAAACGCATTGTTTGTCACCATTGTGGTGTCTTTGGTCATCTAAGACCTCAATGCTCTAAGTTTCATGCTTTTAAAAGAATTAAAAGAAAAGAGAAACTTAAACTTCATGAAAGTTATGCTAAAAAGAGTAAACCAGTTTTCAGTGAAAACAGCATGTTGTTAAAGAAAGTGTTTAATGCTCTTAACTCCTTGACTATGTGCATCTCCGGTTCTCATTCTTCCAACCCTCGTCTCACTTCTCTTGAGACACTCATTCCAAACAATCATTCCATTTGGATGAGGAAGAGTTCCTATAGTTGAGCTTTTGCTCTTTTGGTCCTTGATCTAATTCTTTCGATCTTTGTAGGACCCTTCATGCATTAATTGTCATATCTTCATGCATTTTGTGCATCTTGCATTTATTTTTATGCATTGTTTCGTTTTTTATCTTACTTTTATGTTTCTGTTTTGTGTGAGTAAAAATCTAAAACCACATAAAAAGTGAAAATTTCAAAAAGTTTGATCGTATTTGTTTGAGCCATATCACATGTAAGTTTGGCCTTGTACCTTTGTACAAATGGCTTTGTGCATTTTCGAGTTTAGCTTGTTATTTTTGCACTTATATCTTTGTGGGAAAAATCTTGACATCTTTGTGTGATTGTTGTAAATCGATCTTTAAACTTGTCATGAATGATTAGTCAATAGTCATGTTGGTTTTGATACTTACGTAGACTTGTACTTATATCTCTTTCCACTCTTTTATTTTTATTGCTTAAAGAGCTCAATAAATGTAAATCTCAAAATGAAAAGAGACAATGAACTGCAAAAGCCGTCGCACATACCTATTCGACTAGGAAAAAGGGAAAGCGACTTGTATTGAAAATGTTAGATGCCCAAAAGCCAAAGGTTTGTTCATCAAATTGAAATATCAAAAATTTCAGGCATCAATCTCAAAAATGAGATATATTGCTCAAAATGAGTTGTATTGATTCAAAATGATCAAATGATATGAATTGTTAGAAGCCAAATGAAAAGCTTCAATCTTATGTAATCATTTTCTTGTGGGAGGTCATATATGTTCATTTCTATAATTGAGATAGACCACTTGACTTAGTACTAGTTGCGTATGACTTGATTGAATTGATCATTGAAGTTTTACTCTAGACTAAGGACTATTCCACATTTGATACACACACACAACACACATGCCTAATGTTCAATAAATGTCTTATTCATTTGTTAGATTGTACTTGTTTAAATGTGATGTGTGTGCTCAATCATATATGGTTCAATCTAAAAAGATTTTTGATCATTTTATATGTTTTTAGAAGTGATTTTTATCACTCTTTGTGTTCATGTTTAGTGTTTACTTTGTTTTTCATTGTTTAAACATGTTTTGTTTTGAAAAAACAAGTATTAGAGCTTTTCGCGGCTCAGCTAGCGACTCGCCAATCGCGAAACCCCAGTCGCAAGTTCATCCGGAAGCTTTTGGCGACTCACTCGCGGCTTACTCGCGACTCACTCGCGACTCGCAAAAATTTTCGGGACTGAACCTCGCGACTCGTCCAGTCGCGAAACACCCAGTCGCGAAACGCCTAGAAATAGCTTTTAAAAGGCTTTTTGTGGGAAACTTGTTTTAAACCTCTCCCATCCTCTCTTAAACCCTTCTTTCACTATTTTTACATCTAAACCCAATCAATTTGAATGGTTTTTCATTCCATTAACATCTCTAAGGTAATTACAAACTCTTTTCATTGATTTTGATCCTTAGATTATGTTTTGGAGAGTTTTATGCTCTTGGTTGGGATTTTTATCATAGGGGTTGGGAAAACTTAATTTTTGTCAAATTTCTTCATGGGATTGGTTTCTTTTGCTGATTTGCATTGGATGTTGGCTCCTTGTGGCAGAAAGAACATGTATTAAGGGTGGATTTCATGATGTTCATGTATTGTTTCACATTATTGTTCATAGTGTGCATGCTAGGTGTTTGATAAAATACCTCTTAGACATTTTCTCGCTTGTTTGGACTTCGATGAGTACCAAACTTTGGGGTTTCTCATGTTTCCTCATTAGGAACATGTTTGGTTCATTGGTTATATATTTAACACACCTTGCCCCACTTGTGCATTTTTCATGCATTGCACACAGCCACATCTTGCACACACCTTTGTTACCCTTATCATGCATTAGGCTAGACCTTACTTCTTCATCCTAGCATGTCTTGTCTACCTTATGCTCTGTAGCATTTTACATTGTCTTAGGTTTGAGCTTCATTTTCTCATTCATCTCGCATCCCTCATGCATTATTAGCATTGTTCGTACCTTCATCTCTTGCCCTCGTTTCTTTTTGACCCTTTGTCTATTCCTGACAAAAAGGGGGAGAGTATACTCTAGAGAGTATATCGGTGTGTTTTGCCATTTCTATATGACTCTTGTGTACATCCTTAGGGAGAGAAATTTTATTTCTCATGCACATTGTAGAGGGAGAGATATTCCATAGGGGAGATGCATATACTAAGGGGGAAAAGACATTGACATAATAAGAAAACTTTGTTCTGTTTGTTTTCTTGTTGGTTTTATGGTGCTTTGAGTTATGCTTTGTGGTTCTCATTGTATCATGTTTTTGTTTTGGACATGCATATATCCCTATACTTTTGTGCTCCATTGAATGCATGTTTGGATGATCATTTGCTTTGTTATGTGATCATAGTAGTCATTTCAATTTCTATATGACTGTTTTGGTATATGATCAAATTGCTCACATGTTTCACATCATGTTTACTTGATCGCAATTTACTTGTTACATTATACTTGTCCTTTTATTACTTGCTTTACCTTGATGGTCTAATGTGTTTTGTGCAAGTGTTTCAGGTTACAAGTATATATGTTCCAAGTGCATCATAGCTTCTCATCACTTTGAAGGGGAGAAATTTTGAGCACTTTTAGTTTATATTGTTTAAGTTTATATTCAGTATTTTGTGGTTTGTACCCATGTTGCTTTTGTAAGTTTTTAGGGTTTGTTTTCATTATTTGTAGGCTTTATGGTTTGTACCATGCTTTATGCAGCCTTTATGCTTTGTCAAATCAGTACTTCTAACTAAATGTCATGCATTTTTCTTTTAAGTACTGTCACTCTTGTACCCTTGTAGGATTGTTCCTAGATGCATATACTTAATGTATTATGCATTGGTTGAGTGTTGGGCATACAAGTAACTTGCATTGTTCTTGTTAACTTGTATGTTCAAGTGTTCATTCCAAGTGTGAATGAACATTGTGGTCACTACCTTGTAGTGATTGCTTGTTTGATCAAGTCATGGTTTGTTTCTTAACTTCATCTTTGCTTGATCACATCATGCCTGTTTTATATGCATTTCATGCTTTTCTGCATACAATGATCATGGTGTATTGTTGTGTTTCAGGAGATTCATGTTCATATGATTCAAGAGCTTCACAGCTTCTAGATTTAGGTGTGAGTGAGTTTTTCCATTGTTCCCAAACTCACGTTTAAGTCTAGAGTCTGTTTTAGGGTGTGTTGTCACGGAATAGCCAAAAGGGGAGATTGTAAGGTTGAATTTAATCAATCATGTGTTGGCTTTATTCCGTGACAAATTTGCTTGTAATACAGCACTTAGAAACCCTGTATTTATGTGGGAATTATGTAAGGGTGGTGTGTGAGAGAGTGTGAAGAAATGCTCAAGACTGTGCAGTGAAGCAGGGACTCGCGGCTGGATCTCGCGGGAGGCTCGCAGCTTGCAAGCCGCCAAAAGTTGCACACGCGCAGAGCATGCAGAGGAGCTGAACAGTCATGCCAACTGGAGCGCTACAGGACAAAAATCCAGACTGGCCATTTAATCAGCTCACGGCTTGAACTCGCGACTCAATTAAGTCGCGAGATCAAGTCGCCAGCCAACCTTGTTTTTGGAAAAATTGACTCTTCGCATTCCATTCTCACACCAGTATAAATACCCCTCATTCCCACAAAATATGTGTGGCTATTCAGAAAGAAAAACCTTAAAAGAGGTTTCTTCAAAACACCCACCCAATTAGAGAGAGCTACTCATTCTTAGAGAGAAATCTTTGTAGTATCTTCTTATTCCCTCTCTCATTGTCATACCTATTGAAAGAAGATTTCTATCCAAACTCTACCCACACCCATTTAGAGTGTTGAGTATTTTTGGAGTTTTGGGAAGTATTGGAAGATGCCAAGGATGGCGGATGCTATGGATTATAGCGGAATCCGGTAAGCTAAAAAAGAAAAAGGTTCGGCGCAACCTCGTTGGAGCAAGAAGCTTGGAGAGTTTAGGTACATCGGGTAGATTACGCTTAGAGGGTCTATTATTGTTCATGTATCCCAACTACATTTTCTAGTGGATTATTGACCGCTTGGAAGGCAGCGGAGAGGTTTTACGCCGAGGGCTTCGGTTTCCTCTTCGATAACACATCGTATGTTGTCTTTGTGTTTGCATCTCTCTTCCCTTTATCTTTGCCTTTTATTTTCTGCTGTGGATGTGTTTTTAATTTGGCTTAGATAGTTTTCCAATTATGTTTATAGTTTTTGTTCATTTTTCGCACACTAGTTGTTTGACATAAAACTTGAATTGGTTATTTTGTTATTGGAGGTCTAAACGTTCAAGGGTGTTTTACACACTATTTGAACTTTCACAAACAATCAAGAGAGAGTGTCATGTTTAAAGGGAGAAAAGGTCAGAGATTAAGAGAAAAACAACCCACCACCACCGATTAAAGTCGAACCCACTCGTTCGATCCCCAAATGAGTTGCCTCACTTCGACTCAGTCTCCAAGTCCGTTGGCTTCAACGTTATTTATGAGCCCAAGAAGGAGAGTCTCAATGTCGATGAGCACGACTTGACTCGTACCCTGTAGAGCCGCAATCAAGCTTAGGAGTCCAACTCCAACGCCAAGCTCGAGAACAGTCTTGTCATGGAAGTTAAAGGTGAGTCAGCCCTGAGTGGCTATCCACTCAAACAAAACTAGGGACAAGTTCCAGAGCCATGACCTAGTGAAGAAGTCAAAGGTGAATCGGCCCTAAATTGGAAGAGAGAGAGAGTCTGAACATGTTTCCAACCAAAGATTGGGGGAAGAACATGTTTTTCCTAATATTCGGGAATATTTGCAGCCTAGCATGCTGAGGGAAAACAATATAATTAGTTGACAAACGGTTGAAAGGATTTTCTAAAGTAGCATCTCAAGTTTTAGAAACTTGATTTGTAAGAAGAAGCTGGAAACAGAGCAAGAATCTAGTTTGAGATCCACCGAAGAACATCAGAAGCAAAACAGAGGAACATCCACCGAAAGAATAGGGGAAGAAGAAGAAATCCACCAAAGAAGAAGACGACGAAGGCGGAGAACTGATCTGAAAAGAAAATGGTGGAACTCGAGTTTCTAAGACTCAAGTTCTACATCACGAGTTTTAAAAACTAGTTCTAACATGGATCTCGAGTTTTAAAAACTCAAGATGCTAGTTTTCCAATTTGTTTTGCAACAGGAGAACTAACAATATTGTTAGAAAATTAACGCTAAATGGAAAGAAAATTCCCAAATATTCTAAAGAAAAGAAATTTCTTTTAGTTTAATAATTTTATTTTAATTAATTTTTAAAAATTTGTAAATTTTGAATTTTTTTGTGATTTTTTATTTATTTAGACAATGACGTGGCATGCTAATGTGGTTTTTTTAATTATTATCTTATTAGCCACGTCAGCATATAACATGCCAATGATGCACTATTTACCATGTATGCATTTTCTGTTACTAGGTTGACGGCAAGAACCAAATTAGAATTGATTTTCTGATTTTAGGAATTGACTTAGGAGCAAAATCAATTTAGGGACCAAAATGAGAATTGGCCCAAAATGTAGAGATCAACAGTGTATTTTCACATTTAAATATTTAATCTCACTATTCAATCAATTATTATAAATTATACAACTGGATCTAATGTTTCGTTTTCATCAATACCAAATCTCCAAATAAATCAAAATAGCTAATTTAATCTAATTTTTAAAATTTAAAATAAATCAAACTTACAAATCTAGAATACATATTTTATAAAATATTAATAGTGGGAGTTGGGTCAAGTAACTTTTGTTATGCCAGCTTGAACCCAAACCACTCCTAAGCTATATAATTTTTTTTTTAAAATTATAATCCAACTCATCAATCCATGAAAAATAAACCCAAGAGATCAGTCTAGGTTAAATCTGGTCGAGTTTAATTTATCGAGCTAATGGGTTAAATTCACACAACCAACTATGGATAGACATGTTGCTTTGAGCTTGACTTGTACCATTTGGCAATGAATTCACCTACAGTACTCAAGGTTACAATATGATCAATTGCTCTATAAAAGAAATGCCACATCAATTAATAAAAATTACAAGTCAGCAAATGGAGAAAACCTCCTCATCACTCCGTTTAAGTGTTTTGATCTTTTCACTATGGGCAGCATTCCCACATATGATAGGGGAGCTTCAAGTCAATTAAATACATATCATAGTGCATGAAACGACAATGACCGGACCCATATCCTAAAATTAAAGCCGTTGTATCTCTTTCTAAAATTAATCCTCAGATGAGAATGAGAGAGAGAGAATCATAGTTTCAACCCAAGGCAATGTTAGTGACAAGTCGTTGGTGTTCAATAATGAAAAGAGTCTAGTACTAAACGACATGCCGTGTTAGACTATCTGTTGTTGTTGACTACTTGTTATTTTCTATTGCAGAATTGACAGACATGTAGTTTAGAGTTATTAGTTAGCAACGACTGTAGTTTTGTTTAACATTATTCCATTTTCATCAGTCAAGTTAGTTATTTATGCTATTAATTAGTTGAGGAATACAGGCCAAATCAGTAATCACTCGGGGACCAAATGAGACACAAAAGGAAGATGCCACCATATTTGCATATCTTGCAACTTAACAAAGGATCCATTTGTACATTTTACTGATACAAGTTACGAGAATTGAGTTTTAGTGGCAATGTGTGTAAAAATAAGCAAATGAGTGGGACCTATTCATGAATTGTCTCATCAACAAATTAGAACACTTTAAGGCCAATAGATCTTTTTTTCTTTTCTTTTCTTTTCTTTTCTCTTTCTTTCTTTCTTCTATACATGGTCACAACAACTTCTCTTTCTTCTTTTCTCTTTCTTTCTTTGTTTCTTCTTCAGGCCTAGTTCTTCTCTTCCTTTCTTTCTTTCTTCTTTTCTCTGTGTCGTTGAGAAGAAAAAACTACATAAAATGGTCAAAGAGAGAAATGATCAGTGGGTGTGGGGTGGGTCAATGGATCTAATCTAATCTCTCTCTCTAACCCATGATGGAATTGTCAGTTCTCTCTTTCTCTCTTTCACTGATCTAAGATTGGGGATTTGATTCAAGAGGAGAATGAGATTGAAGAGGTGATTTTGTGTTCAATATGTTTGTGAATTCATGTATGAGTGTAAAGCAAGGAGAGAGAGAGAGAGAGAGAGAGAGAGAGAGAGAGGGTGGCTATGGATTAGGAGAAAATTGTTTTTCTCAATAAGGGTTAGAGAGAGGGAAAAAAAAAACTTGATATGAGGTGCCAAACACAATGATATTTGAGTTAGAAGAAGATTGGGTAACAAATATGAGTTAAGAGTTATGGAATATAGGATATGGATTATGAGTTATGAGTTATGATGTAACCAAACATGGCCTTAGTTACTAAATTAAGAACTAAAAATTTAGAATCTTGTTAGGACATATGTGATTCACTTGTTAGAAACATATGTCACTATTTTATGTAATTAGTTAATCCTTTGACAAAATGCACTTTACTTGTAATTGGGTAGATCTAGGATGTGTTTAATACTTCAAGAAACTTTGTTTCAAGATCAAGTGTTGAAGTCATGTAAGTTTGTCCAAGAAACAAGCTGAAAAGTGCCTGTCATTAAAACTCGACTTGAAGCCATGCAAGTTTGTCCAAGAAACAAGCTGAAAAATGCATGTCATTAAAACTCGACAGCTAGCTATCTATCGAGCTTAAAGAGCTGTTTAGCCCCATGGCTCGACAGCAGCTCGACAGATAGGGTATCTGTCAAGGTTCATGAAAAACAAATTTTCAATTCTGTTTTGACTCTACTTTGTGTTTATGTGTTTGGGCTTTCTTTTCTCACAACCCTCGACATATAAAAGGATTATTTTAAGGGCCGTCAAAGTGTTCACAAGTTGCACAAATGTTGAGCAAAGTTTGTTCAAGCAAATTGTGACCAGAGACAGAATTTGTCCCAGTTCATCGTTCTTGTGAAGAAGTTGCTGTGTTTGTACACCGTAGGGTTTTGTGACCAAGCATCTTCTTAATCTTCATCGTTAGGATGAACTGAAAAACTTTGCAGCCAACAACTTTCTCTAGTTGGTGAATGAAGTCGCGTACTGGGATCCGTGCATCAAATTGGTTAGTCACGTACTGAGAACCGTGCATTGAAAAGGAGAGATTGTCGCTATAGAACAAGTCCAATTGGGTATTGGAATAAAGGTTCAACTGTAGGTTGGTATAAGGTACTGAAATTCCTTTACTTGAAACCGCTTGTTTTGATAATAGTAGATTCTCGGGAGTAGTGACCTTAATATTACCCGGTAGGGTTTTACCTTGGTGGTTTTCCCCATTTGTAAACAAATCACCCGTGTCAAATTTATTTTTTGCTGCATTTAACTTAGTTGATAATTTGTTTGTGCTACCAGGTGTTTGCATGTTAATTTGATTAATTAATAAACTTGGCTAATTAATCAATTAATTCATCACAAGGGGTCAATACATGTTTGGCCTATCAAGTGGTATCAGAGTAGGCACACTCTGATTAGGTTTTAATTTTTGTTGTGTGATCCATTGACCCCTGCTATCATGGAAACTCTTAATTGTTTTGATTTGCATGATCTTGTGTTGAATGATGATGATTATATTCAAGATGCCTATTGCAAACTTTATAATTTTTGTATGAGATCTCTTAAAAGTTTTACAAAATTAAAAGCTAAATTTAAAAAGGTCAAGCTTGAAAAAGATGATTTGATTGCAAAATTGGATGAAGCCAATAATTTGAATGAGAATTTTAAAAATCAAATTTCATCTCAGGTGGACAAAATTAAGAGTTTAGAAGAGCAACTAGTTGAATTTAAAACTACAGTTGAAAAATTAACTAGTGTCAAACTTGTTGTTGAGCCTAACTCAAAAGAAAAAGATTTTTATATCCCCCCATTTAAAAGGAATAATGAAGAGTTGAAGGCTAATATTGCTAGGATAGACAAAGGTAAAAATTCTGATGTTAACGCTGATATTTCTAAACCTATGTCTAAAACTCCTCCTAGGAAGAATAAAAATTCTGAATTTGTCCCCACTTGTCATCATTATCATATTGTTGGTCATATTAGGCCAAATTGTCCTAAGTTAAGATCTCTGTCAATCTCCAAGGTTAGACCTCCTCCTAGGAAACCGAGTAGTTCTAAAACTACTCATGTTTGTCACTATTATGGTGCTTCAGGTCACACTCTTCCTAATTGTTTCAAGTTGTTTCCTCATAAGCGAGTGTCAAATCAGTCTCATCCTTTGTCTAAAGGCTCTGTACCTATTCTTGGTGAGTTATTAAAAGTTTTGAGTTTTTTAACTCAATTTCAGGGGAATTCTAATTCCTCTATGTCCTATAGTAGTCATACTAAGACATGTGTTTTTTCATCTTCACGGCCAAGGACTCGTGCTATGTGGGTGATACTTTCCTAAGACTTAATTGTCTTTCTGTTTGTCCTTTACTTTAATTCTTTCTATCTAAAGTTGAACTTTCTTTCTTGATTTCTTATTTGTTTTTGGAATCATGATTTCATACATTTGCGTCTAGTTTTATGCTTTACTTTGTTTAACATGTTTTTGTTTGCTTTCAGTTTTGTTTATTTTGTTTTTAATATAAAAAAATAAATAAATTGAAAAATCAGAAAAATACAAAAACAGTGTGTGTACATTGGTAGTTATGTACTTTGGATGGCCATTGAAACAAAATTTTCTAAATTTTGTATCTTTTGTAGCTTAGATGAGCATCTCTATGCACAACTAAGCAAGTGAGTTTTGTAGCTCGTGTTTGTGATGAGTAAGGTTAAATGATCTCTTGTACTTAACACTCGTATCACTCTTTTTAATGGGAATGACTAGAAAATCCTAAGAGAAATGCATAAATAATCATCTCACCACTGTTGCCCGCCAATCATAATATAACATTTGTGTACTTCGGCATAGCAAAATTGGAATGTCAAATGCTTAACATAATTAGGCATTTCTTTTCTATCTCTTATATGCCCAAGCATGATTTGCTTAAAAAAATATGCAAAGAAAAAAAATAAAAAGCAAAAAGATCAAAATACTTTAAATATGATTGCAAGCATGTATTCTAGGAGATGTGAGAGTTCTAGGACGTACCTCGAAGGTGATAGTCCCCATCAAGTAGTTATGATTGTGTGTGAGTTAAAGTGATTTTCTCATATCTCAAATCATCATAACATGTATAAACTTATGCAATCTTGCGATATTTTTCACACATAACACGCAATATTCTTTACTACTCTTGATACATGTGCAGGTACAATGTGATTTGGCCATCACAAGGTTTTACATGTGTTAATGTATGCTTATTAAACTGTCTTAACTTGTTTTTGAAATATAAAATTGGTTAGACTTGTCTAGTGTATGTGTGTTTTTGGGATCTATGTGCTTAAAATTGTTGTAGAGAGATGATTTTGAAAGTTCAAAATGTTGTTTGGATCTTTGATTGAGTTACATGCTTTATTGCATTCATATCTATGTTTTTCCATTCTTGAAAAACTATTTTTAAGCAATCTCGACACATCATTGACACTTCCTCAACACCTCGCTATCTGTCGAGCTCTTAAGTTTTTTCTTATCGCAATCTCGATAGATCCTCGACAGCTAAGTGGATCAATAGGGAAAGTTCCTAGACCCTCGATAGCTTCTTGGCAACTGGTGGATCAATCGAGCTTCTCTTCTTGTGTCTTTACTTTGTTCCTCGACACCTTTTCAATAGTAGCATCTATCAACATTGTTTTTCTCGACACCTTCCTCGACAAATGGCTCGACACCTCTATCTGTCAAGAATTACTGAGGATCTATATAAAGGACAAGTGCGATCCAGTTCTTACTTTTCTCGATCTCACTTTCAACAGAAGTGTCTTTTCACCTCCCAAACCTCTCTCCTCACTTCAAATCTTTTTCCCAAGTGATTTATTTCTCCCTCTCTTTTCTATTTACATTAGTCGTGTCTATGGCACCTAAGCGTAAGTCAACTCCGTCTCAGAACCCTTTGCATTTTAGGGCATGTCTTCGTCTTTTAATCCTACTCCTTCTCATATTTAGTTTCGTGATAAGGATGCCTGAAAGGACTTCTTGAAGAAATTTTCTCGACGAGGTGTTCATTCAAAGAGTCATTTTGACGGACTTCGCCGACATTGACCTACCCAATGTCATTCACAATCAAGGTTGGGAGTCACTGTGTAACGTCCCGATCACATGTCCTTCCATGCTGATTTAGGAATTTTACTCCAACATACATGGATTCGATTCTTCAGTACCTCTCTTTTCTACTCGCGTTCAAGGTACGCACATTGTTGTCACACCGCAACTTGTTGCAGATGTGCTTTGTGTCCTGAGAGTAGAGCATTCTGACTACCCTAGATATGAGCGTCTAAGGACTGTGTCCAAAGACTAGATGATCTCTACTTTCTGCGAGCGCCCTTCTGATTGGGGTGATCATCAGTTTACACCATGTAAGGCCTTTGTTAAAGGTCCTAAATTCATAAACATGGTGATGACTTTTGTTTTGCACCCATTCTCTCACTACAGCTCTATCATAGAGCCTCGTGCTCAATTTTTGTTGTCTCTTCTTGAGCATCTCACTATAAATTTTTCTTCACATTTTATTCTTTCTATTATAAATGTGTATAGGGATATGGCTACCCGTGATAAGCTCATCTTCCCTTCGGCTATCACGCGGATTTTATGCCATTTTTCTATTCCTTTTCCCTCTTCCAACCATTTTTCTGTCATGTGTGCCATAGACACCATTACCGTTAAATGTAGCGAGGCGCAGTTTAGGTCACTGTAGTTGGATTCAGCAGCTCCTCCCTCCTGTTCGGCTCCATCTCGATCTGCTCCATCCACATCTGCTCCCTCTTCTTCGAGCGATGTGTCACAAGGGGACATCATGGCGCAATTGTAGCGCATGGATGCTCGCCTTGATACACTCTCTACAAAGCTGTATCAGGTGAATGTTCGTGTTAGTCGTATAGCACGACGGCAGGCGACCATGGGTGGCTTTGCTCCTGAGGCTTCTCCTTCACCTCCTCCTGTTGCTTTTGATTTTGAGGATGAGATTGATGATGATGATGATGCTTCTGATAATGATGATGGAGATGCTAGCTCTATCGATGAAATGTCTACTTGACACTCTTCCCTTTGTCACTCGTGACAAAAAGAAAGAGTAGTTTTAGCTATAAGTGTAGTCATACTTAGGGGGAGAGTTAGTATAGGACAATTTTTTTAGGGGGAGTGTTGATATTTTTGAGGGATGTAGTGAGAGTTATTTGTATCTTTTTCTTTTCTCTATTTTAGATACATTTATTCTTGTATATGGGTCTTGTGACCATTATTGATATACATTGTACTTATCTTCTTTATATATGTTGATGTATGTTTCTTTCACCTACCCTTGCATGTATTGTTTCTTTTCTTTCTTTATACACATGGTTCTTATTACTTGTATACAATCTATTATTTCTATTTCACACAAAGATTCCTTGATGAGTTTTGTTTAAAGTGTTTCAGAAATACAAGTTGTCAAAGTCTACTTGCCATAAACTCTCTTCTTACAAAATTTTTCAAGAGTTTGTGTTATGATAGATTTTATTGTATTTAACAAGTGAATATGAGTTAAGTAATTTATGACTTCTCTCATTGTTCATTTGTTTGTTGTGATTTTGTTACGGATTGCCAAAGGGGGGAGATTGTTAGGACATATGTGATTCACTTATTAGGAACATATGTCACTATTTTATGTAATTGGCTAATCCTTTGATAAAACGCACTTTACTTGTAATTGGGTAGATCTAGGATGTATTTAATACTTCAAGAAACTTTGTTTTAAGATCAAGTGTTGAAGCCATGCAAGTCTGTCCAAGAAACAAGCTGAAAAGTGTCTATTATTAAAGCTCAACAGCTAGCCATCTATCAAGCTTAAAGAGCTGTTCAGCCCCGTGGCTCGACAGCAACTCGATAGATAGGGTATTTGTCGAGGTTTATGAAAAACAGATTTTTAGTTCTGTTTTGACTCTAATCTGTATTTATGTGTTTGGGTTTTCTTTTCTCACAACCTTAAACATATAAAATGATTATTTTAAGGGTCGTCAAAGTGTTCACAAGTTACACAAGTGTTGAGCAAAGTTTGTTCAAGCAAATTGTAACCGGAGACAGAATTTGTCCTAGTTCATCGTTCTTGTGAAGAAACTGCTGTGTTTGTGCACTATAGGGTTTTATGACCAAGCATCTTCTTGATCTTCATCATTGGGATGAATTGAAGAACTCTGCAGCCAACAACCTTCTCTAGTTGGTGATTAAAGTCGCGTACTGGGATCCGCGCATCAAATTGGTTAGTCACGTACTGGAAGTCGTGCATTGAAAAAGAGATATTGTCACTACAAAACAAGTTCAATTGGGTATTGGGATAAGGGTTTAACCGTAGGTTGGTATAAAGTACTGAGATTCTTTTACTTATAACCGCTTGTTTTTATAATAGTGGATTCTTGAGAGTGGTGTCCTTAAGATCACTCGGTGGAGTTTTGCCTCAGTGGTTTTTCCTATTCGTAAACAAATCACCCGTGTCAAATTTATTTTCCGCTGCATTTAACTTAGTTGGTATTTTGTTTGTGCTACCACGCGTTTGCATGTTAATTTAATAATTAATAAACTTGGCTAATTAATCAATTAATTCATCACAAGGGGGTCAATACGTGTTTGGCCTATCAAATCTCATTAAAGAACTAAGAAGCTGATTTATAAGCTAAGAGCAAGAGAGTAAGTAGAGAATTTATGAGGGGTTGGTGTGTGTTTAAGGGGTTGGTAAAGGGTTTTATTTATAGCTGCGTCTAGGGGAGTAATTAGCAAAAAATCTTAGGCAAAATCAGTCACAGTCAATAGTAAATTTTTAGAAGATCCATCCTAGGATATGGCCGAAAATGGTGTGTTCAGATTTTTGGGTAATGGCAGTTGGAGGCTGAAATCCAGCTACTCTTGGCATTTAATGTGGGATTTTGGGGGATTATTCTGAGCCAATGGGATTAGAGCATACATTAGGGCTAGTGATGTTTGTTAGTTGCTACTAGGATCATAGTTCCAAGGGTTGATTATGTCATCCTAAGCCAAGTGTCAATCTAAGAACCTATTGCTAGAAACTCTGTTGGAGATTTCTTTGGTGCACTATAAACCACATTTTCCTAAGTTTCTCTAATAGGGTTCATGTGCTTGGTTCATGAACCAAACAATACAAATTTTTAGTAAGATTATGAGTTGTTCAAGAGGAAGAGAGATTAATTGATTAAAACAAGAGAAGGTGGAAAGTGCTCATTTAGCTTCTCATGTTAAGGGAAATACTAGGTAGGGTAAGGATGCCTATCAAGTGAAGAAGAAACATATAAAGTAAAATGACTATAAAAATAAAATTAAGTGTTTTTTTTTGCAAAAGGGAGGGGCATATGAAGAATGACTGCCTAAAACACAAGAAGTGACTTGAAAAGAAAGGTAATCTCATATCTTTAGGGTGTGTTTGGTAGGGTGTATTTTAGGGAGGATGGAAAAAAAAAAAAAAAAAGAGGAGAGAAAATGAGGATGGAAAACTTTTTGGAGGGTGTTTGGTTAGGAGGAGGAGAGGAAAAAAATGTGATAAGGCTCGGGTGTTTTTCTCCCTGAGCCCACCAAAATGTTTTTGCCCCAAAATGGGAAGAAAACTGAGGAAGAGAGTGCGATTTGTTAAATGGACAAAAATGCCCCAGTTGCTTTCCTAGGCAACGTCGCCCTTTTTCTTTTTCTTTTTTTCTCTTGCTTTTCTAGACACTTTGCCTCTTTTTTTTTTTCTTTTGATTTCCTGGGGCGTGGGCAATGTTGGCTTTTACTTTTTGTTTTTTTTGTTTTTTTTGGGCAAACGTTGGCTCTTTTTCCTGGGACACATTTTTTCTTGGATAAAATACTATTTTGGTCTTTAAACTTTACTAAAAGTTTGTTTTTCATCCTTAAACTTTAAAAAAATTCTTTTTTCATTCCTAAACTTTGTAAAAAGTTTTTTTGAATAGTATAGAGACAAAAATAAGGATGGAAAAAAAAAAACTTTTTCAATTGTTTACAGATGAAAAACAAACTTTTAGTAAAGTTTAAGGACATAAATAAAACATTTTCAATAGATTAGGAATGAAATATGAACTTTTCAATAGTTAAGAGATGAAAAATGAACTTCTTAAAGTTTAGGGATAAAAACAAACTTTTGATAAAATTTAGGGACCAAAATAGTATTTTACCCTTTTTTCTTTTGATTTCCTAGGGCGTGGGGTGACAGTGATTTAAAAATATATAAAATAAAAAAACTAGATGTGAACTTTTTTTCTTAACATGATTTTTTTTAATAATAAATTTGGGTGATTGATTTTTTTTTCTTCTTGTTTGTCACTTTTTGGTTTTAATTGGACATCATTTTTTAACAAGGGTATATGAGTAAATTTATATAAACCCATTTTTTCCATCCTTCCACTTTTTCACTCCCAACCAAATAAAAATGAGGGAAATTAAAATCTTTTCTATCCTCCCACTTTTCCACCATTCCAACCAAATAGACCCTTATTGTGTCATAAATAATTTTTTGTTGAAGCTCCAAATAATACATGGTGGATTGACTTCGGTTCTACAATTCATATTATCAACTCCATATAGGGTTTTATAAATCTAAGGAAGTGAAAAGGAAAATGAATAATGCATCTATTCGGGTAATCAGATGTGTTCTCAAGTTGAAGGAGTGGAGACTTTTCGTTTGATTTAAAAAACTAGATTTGTATTAGAATTTAAGAAATTTTTTATGTACCTTCATTTTCTAGAAACTTAATTTCTATTTCAAAACTTATTGTAGTTGGATATGGCTTTTTGTTTTTAAACTCAACTTTAAGTATTTTAAAAACAAAATTCATATTGGTGGTGGAACATTAGTTGATGGTTTATTTAAAATTGTTTTAGCCCCCACTTTTGAGTATAATTATTTGAATATGCTAAAATGATTAAAATACCCTCAAAATTGCTAAAATAACCAAAATACCTCAAAACCATTTGAATGACCAAAATATCCCGAAACTTTTAAACTAGCCTAAAACACCCTAAACCTTCAAATAACCAAAAATTTAGGGTTATCTTTGGTTAACTTAGAGGTTTTAGGGACATTTTGGTCATTTTAGAGGTTTGATGATTTGTTTTGGCCATTTTAGAGGTAAAGGAGCATTTTGGCAATTTTATAGATTTTTGGATATTTTGGTCATTTTAGAGATTTCAAGGGAATTTGGGTCATTTTAGAGGTTTGGGTATATTTTGGTAATTTTAGAGGTTTCAGGGTATTTTTGATTATTTTAAGGGTTCTAGGGTATTATTTAACATTTTTAGGATTCGGGGGTTTTTTGGTCATTTTGAGATTTTGGAGGTATTTTGCTCATATTAGAGATTTTGGAGTTATTTGGATAATTTTTGAGGGTTTTTTTTTTTTTTGGCTCATTTCGAGGATTTAAGGGCATTTTGATAGTTATAGCAATCCCGGGGGGTATTTTATCATTTTAGAGGTCTCGTTTTGGTCATTTTCAAGGTTTAGATATTGTTTTTTGCTCATTCTAGTGGTTTTAGGAGTATTTTGGTCATTTTAAAAGTTTCAGGAGTATTTTGGTCGTTTTACAAGTTTTAGTGTATTTTTGGTCATTTTAAGAGGCTTCAGGGTTATTTCAGTCATTGTTAGAGATTTTCAGGATTATTTTGGTCATTTTAGTGATTTTCAAGGTATTTGGGTCATTCTAGTGATTTCGTGGTTATTTTTGGTCACTTTAAAGGTTTTTAGAACTATTTTGGTCATTTTGAGGTTTTCAGGGGGTATTTTGGTCATTTTTATTGGATTTAGGGTATTTGTTTTTGTAATTTTAGAGGTTTCATAACTATTTTTATCATATTTTAGATTTCAAGTGTTTTTAAAGGTTTTAGGGTGTTGAGGACTCTTTTTTCATGCCACATGACATTATTTTGTTAACAATCTGTGCCACATCAACATTATCATGAATTTTGGGTAAATCTCCTTTAAACCTCAAAAGGGCCATATTTTATTCAACTATATTGATTGGGCTCACATGGCCCATAATATCTTCACTTTAAGAGGCGGATTTATGATCCACATTTTCTCTTCATCAATTGGGCTTATAACCCACGACATCATTAACGAATGCCTATATTTACACAAAACAACATCAAAGTCTATGACATGTTATCTCATCAAATCCCATGGTAAGCCATCTCATCTTTAGCTCATGATCCATGCTTATGAGTCTTTTCGGGAAAACTTTGGGAGTTGTTGTTTAGAGGACTAAGAAGTATGTTCAGTAAACTCCAGTGGTTTAAAGTTGGTAAAAGAAACGTGTTACTTGACATGTTTTCTCCAACTCCTTGAACTTTGATGGGTCAATGTGTAGTGGGTAACATCTGTAAGCTTCTCTTACCGCATAACACTTAAAATGATAAAAGACTCCATTGCTTTTTGACTAAAACTTAATACTCATCATATAATAAATACTCAAAAACTCTAACCATTTAAATGCTGACCAAATAACTATTCATTCAATCTCCAACTGTTCCTATACGAATTCGGAAACCTAATCATATTATTTCACATAAATTACATTTTCAGCTAAAATCCAACTCAAACACGTGGCTAAATCTGATTGGTTATCTTTAATCTTCAAATATAAAGTATTCATGATATCTTTAATATCCAGCTGTCATTTGTCATAATCTCAAACCTAATCCAGCATTAAATGCAAGATTAGCCTAAATATTCCCATGCCAGTTGCTTGATTAGAGTATTAAATGTTCTTCTTGCTCACCAAGATCAAGTCATAAGACAATGAGACGTTGACTAAATCTAGAAATCTTCATTAAATATCAATCAATCATTTTATTACTTACTAAAAATGTCTTGTAATAGAATAATGGACCAAAATGTAAATACCCAAAAGAAGAAACATTTCCAGTAGAACACTAACAGTGTACTCAACTTTTGACACCTGGCTGAAAATGACATCATCAACCATTTAATGCATAATCCCATAAGCTAGTTGCTATACCTAAAACAACAAGATACCCTTTAAAGAGATATTACCATTTTCAGTCAAATCCATGAAATAAATATTGAATATTCTCTCTAGCTAACTCCAGCAGCTGGACATCATTCAGTTGACTTCATCTACTTTAGCTCCAAGCAACAATTGCCTTATGATAGTTGTGACAGCTTTTTCAGACACTCTGACAGCTGTTTCAGAACAGATGTGACAGCTGGCCTAGCAGCCTTGACATTACAGAATTTCCTTATTTGGCTAAAAACCAAAACCAACCAAAGAAACTATATTTTTCTTGCTAAAATCCTTTACTTTTTTGTTGGTCTTTCCTCCAGTTGATCTGATTTAGTTTCAAACTTGGCTCTATATAAAGAAGATTAAGCCACACACAATTCCACACATTAACACACCTCAACTCTTCTATATACTACTACCCATCTCTCCCTCATTCCCATATTCTGAAATTCATCTATCTTGTTGCCTATATCTCCAAATACCCAAACACATCTCCCTCTTCACTTCTCTTACAAAATCTCCTCTTAGAATGTAACATAAGCCATCACCATTCCTCATATTATCCACTACAACCTCTTCAGCAGCTATAATCTTATATTTTTACTACCTATAACCTTCATATCTCTCATTCTTCTATGTATCTTACAAATTACATATCTAGCAAAATACCTATAGATCTCTCTCATACATCTTACAAATTACATATCTCATAAAATACCCATACATATTTTCATACATTTTACAAATTACATCTCTCATAAATTATCCATACATATTTCTCATATATATATATATATACACACACACATTACAAACTCATCTCTCACCAAGTACGCATACTTATTATCTATAAATATTACAAATACTATAATCCACAAAACATTTATATATTTTACCATCTTCTTACTTCTCAAAACATATCAAACATTCATATTAATAGCCCTTTTCATGGAAGGCATAAGCTTCTAATACTAAAGCCCTTCTCCTAGAAAACACAAAGACCTCACACTAAAAGCCCTTCTTATGAAAGGCAATATCACACATATTTTACTAAGATTAAAAGAGTATTATCACGAGGAAGTTCATTTAAGTGCGTGATAAGAGGGATAAACTTAACTAGCCTTTACACATGGTTGGGCATATTCTCTCCCTCAGGTTACACCCATTTTTTTCTCTTTAATCATGAAGTCATCATGGTGGGACTCATCATGGCATATTAGCTCTCCACCGTTGGAGTCATATTGTTAGAATGTTATCAGCTCACTGATGTTATACAGCTAGAGCTACAAACAATATAAAGATAAGTGACTATGTTTTCATATTTCTAAATATACATAACTGAGTATATAATTACTTCACCTTTAAATACAAATTACTTTAATATTACATTACTATCTAATAAAAAAGATTTCACTAGGGTTTCACTAATAAACATATGTACTTATAAATTGATCTGTCATTGCTAGAAATATATAATTTGAATGTAAACCTCAGCTAGACATACATTATTTGAACATATACCACAGCTAGACATACTTGGCATACATTTTCTGGACATATTCCATTGCTAGACATACATTTTTTAAACATAAACCACAACTGGATATGAACTATTTTGGACCCATCCCAATGTTGGATATACATCATTATGATCTTTAATTCACCATTTAATCAAAATATTTCACTAAATACATTTTACTTTATTCAACTATTACCATTAATCAAAGTTATTATACAAAACATATATTATTTACTTTATTTTATCCATTATCATGATTTTTAGACTTTGGATGTTACCCATTTTGTAGGCCTAAAAATACACCGGTAGTCATTGGACTATGTAGCCCAATGTCGAGTTCTGGGCTTAACTCCCCAAATAAATCCAGGTCTAGCAAGGTCACCCTTCCAATAGACAAGATAGACAACATGTGGCTGCATAGCAAAAAAGGGCCCCCAAACATAGGGTAATTTGGTCATTTAGGTATTCCAATAGTATTTTGTGGTTTAAAGGTAATTTTGGAATTGTTTTAGGTGCTAAGGCTATTTTTTAATCAATTTGTTATTATAATAATTTTTCTTTTGAGAAATAATTACAACATGCTGCGAACCCCGCAGCTCGAACCCTTTCCCCCCTAGACCCCCAAGCACTTTGTACATGGAGAGGTGTCAATTCAGCTACAAGGCCTTTGGCGTTATTATAATAATTTTAATTGTTTCTAAGAATGTTTATGAATCAAGTATATGAATGTTACATTCTTGAATTATGATTGGAAATTTGGAATGTAATTAGTGAATCAAACACCTTAATTTTATATATATTGTTGTAATGTGAGTACATGAATTTAAGGTTGCAAGAATATAATATCAAGCCAACCAAATGCCATCTAAGAGCATTCACACCCGCTCTTGCATATTGCATACGTTGAGATATTTTACCATCAAAGCGCAAAAGACATGCATTATTTGCACTACTAATTGCAAACAAATTTGCAATAGTGCTATAGTACTGTCTTACATATAAGACGGTATTGTAGCAACTTGTAAAACTTAAACTTTATATTTTATTAATTTCTCTCTCTCCCTGAATCACTTTTCTCTCTCAATCTCTTAATCACTTTTGGGTTATATATTTTATTAGATAGATATATTATTTTAATATATTATATAGGAAAATAAAAGTTGAAATTTTAGATATGTTGTAAAATGGTATAGTATAAATTATAAAATAACTTTTAAGATAGTAAAATGGAATTTTTTTTGTAAAATCGGATGCAAAAGTAAGTTAAAATAGATAAAATAAAATTTTCTTTTTTGTGTGGCAAATGTTTTATTTTTAAATAAAATTTTTGGGTAGGCAATAGAAGAAGTACAATGCATGTGTAATAAAAATGTATAGGCAAGCATATCAAGGGGCCGTTTGGTAACGTTGTTCTAGTAACGTTGTTTGTATTTTTTAGAAATACGTGTGGGTGAAAAAGTGTATAAAAATATATGTAATATATATATATATATATATATATATATAACCGAAGCCTTTGAAACTCCCATAATTTTCCATGTCAGCACAATATTTAAATAAAATTATCATTTTATTTAAATTATATATAAAACCGAAGCTCTTGAAGCTCTCACAATTTTCCACGTCAGCACAATATTTAAATAAAATTATCATTTTATTTAAATTAAATTAAATTTTCCACCTCATCACTATTTTCTTTTTCCAATGCAAATTAGACTTCTAGCCAAATACAAGGACACTCTCCCACCACCTCTACTCTCTCCTATTTAAGAATTGCTTGCGTAGAAAACCTAAGCCCCAAAAACTATTCGTGGAGAAGATGATGTTTGAGGACACTCTCCCACCACCTCTACTCTCTCCTATTTAAGAATTGCTTGCGTAGAAAACCTAAGCCCCAAAAACTATTCGTGGAGAAGATGATGTTTGAGGACCCTCACCACGAAGTGAATATTGAAACTGACATCTTTTTATAAAGATTTGTCAATATCTTATATTTGCCGTTTTCTGTTAAGTTATTGTTTAGCTACATTGTATTGTCAACGGAAAATATACTAAGCTATGGAGGGGTAGTTCCTCCTCTTACTGAAATCCATCTTTTGCTGGACTCTTTGAGTTTTGACATATCAAACATTAATTTCAAGATTCTTATTAATACAAATAAGTTGAAGGTGCTTTCGTGGTATGGTTTTGTTTTCAGCTAATAAACTAATTTTATTAGCTGAAAACACAATGGCTCAAAAGCTCTTTGCAGTGGAAGGTTCAAAAGCTCTTTGTGGGATCATGTTATAAATCATTGTTATCTCTATTACTTGTGAATCTTATTATAGGCTACATTAGCATAAGATTGTCTCTTCCTTTATAGGATGCCTTAGAACATTTATTTAATTATTTTCAGTTAAATTCCTTAATATTTTTTGGTATTTTAGAAGTTTTAACATATGAATTTTTGAGATATTATTTTGCAATATTGAAATTATTTGACAGATTTCCATGACTATAGTGATAAATTATTTCAATTAAAGGTAACACTATAGTAACATTTTTTTATGTTGTTTCTATAATTTGTAGGTTTTGACTATTTTGATTCTTTATTTTTTTGTCATTTTGGAAGTTTTAGTATCGATATTTTTGGGTTTATTATGTGATGGTATAGTTTCATAATCAAGTTAGGATTTTATAAAATTATTTTAGCTTACTACACAAATAGGTAAATAAGCCCCTATGCATATGCATAGCATGAATTTTCGACTAATATAATTTAAAAACTGAAAATATGCGTTTACTATTATACCAAAAACTCCTTTATCAAACGACCCAAATCTCTCGAGTCTTTTGGCTGAATATTGCTAAATTTGAAGTTAATTTGTGTTATAGGTACTGTTTCAACTTATTTAGGAATCTGAGGAAAGAGAGTGAATTTCGACAATACCATTGCCGAAATTCAACAAAAGTAGGAGAGAGAAATTTTTGATTTTCGGCAACACCATCACCGAAATAGGAGGGAAAATTTTTTATTTTTTTTCCCTCCTATTTCGGCAATGCCATTGCCACATTTCACTTTTTTTTTTTTTAAGAAATGATATGTGCACACAATTTTTACAATATTTTTACAACATTTTTACAACAAATCACAGGTAATTAGTTATTATTAGTTAAAATTTGAATTTAACACTGAGATTACTTTTTTAATCCAACAAATATAACCTGCCACTTAAAATTTGTTGTAAAAATATTGTAAAAATTGTGTGCACATATCATTTCTTAAATATTAAAAAAAAAAAAAGTGAAATGTGGCAATGGCATTGCCAAATAGAAATGATATGTGATTTTAAGTGGCAGGTTATATTTGTTGGATTAAAAAAGTAATCTCAGTGTTAAATTCAAATTTTAACTAATAATAACTAATTACCTGTGATTTGTTGTAAAAATGTTGTAAAAATATTGTAAAAATTGTGTGCACATATCATTTCTTAAAAAAAAAAAAAGTGAAATGTGGCAATGGCATTGCCGAAATAGGAGGGAAAAAAAATAAAAAATTTTCCCTCCTATTTCGGTGATGGTGTTGCCGAAAATCAAAAATTTCTCTCTCCTACTTTTGTTGAATTTCGGCAATGGTATTGCCGAAATTCACTCTCTTTCCTCAGATTCCTAAATAAGTTGAAACAGTTAACACAAATAAGCCAAAAGCTTCTCAAATCTCTCCCTTTTTTTTTTTTTTTTTTTTGTTTTGTTTTGTTTTGTTTTTTTTTTTTTTTGTGGGGTAGAAAGCATATCCATTCTCTGCCACTTGAAAAAACGATAAACCCACTCACTCTCACTCTCACTCTTCTTCACTTCACTGATTTTCTTTCAATTCCGTAGAGAAGATGCTTCAAACGGCATTGTCCACTGCTCCAACAACTCTCTTATTCGCTCCATGCGGTAACAAACTAAGTCCCATTCTCTTCCCTAAACGACGTCGCTCCCTCACGCTCCTCCCTCGCTGGCATTTCAATCGTACCAGACCTAGACCTAAACCTAAACCTAAACCTTTTTCAGCGGGTACTTTTCTTTGTTTGCTCTCCGATAAAGTGTTGAAAATGCTATACATGGAAATAAATTAAAAATGATTTTTGTTGTTGAATTCAGTGCGATAATAGTTCAATTGTAAGTAAATTTCGTCAATAGCGTTGGTTTGTTTAATTTCCTTTCGCATGTTTATTATGTATACCACCCGCTGTTTGGTTGCAAGGAAAGTGGAGGAAACCGCAAATTTGAAATATCAGAAATGCAAGAATTTCAGTCTTCTTTATTTTATTTTTTGTTACAATTTCTTGGCAACCAAATGGTGTTGAATTCTATCAGGAAATTTGTTCAAATATTGTTTGGTTGCTGAGAAAATTGCACACAAGTGATGGAAAGTGAAATTTGAAGTCTTACACTGTTGCTAAGAGTAAGACTTGGTTTTTGAAAGTTTTGTATTAAACTTGGAGCCTTATTCATCACTTGTTTTTTACATTCCAGTTGCTGCAACAGAGAATGGTGTGTTTACTTCTCCAGAGATGGCAAAGTCATTTGATTTCACTTCGGAGGAGCGAATATACAATTGGTATTTTATTTTGTGATAGAGCTCCTGCTAATATATGCGCTTGAATTGATTTTTATTTCATTTTATTCTGTAAGCTATTAACTTCCCAGTGAATAAGTGATCCATTTTGCTTATTCTCTTTATTTCTACTCTGATATATATATTTTAAATTATTATATTTCTTTCTTCACTTTGGTTGATGAATAGATATTTTTCTTTATGTTAAGTTAAAATCTTACTACAATGGTCAGTATGACATATTTCATAATGACTACACCTTTGTTTTAATATTATTATTATTATTATTATTAGTTATGCTACTGCTGGAAACCAATCATATTCTATATTACCATAGTTTCATTTGGTTTCATGTTTGGTAATACTGTGTGTGGAGCCTAATATATTCCATAATGGTGATATAATTTTCATAAGCCCGTTATACATGGATGTATGCATTCACAAAACACAACCTATTTTGCTCCTGGAGGAAACTCAAAACTGATCTAGAAGCCTGTGAATCTAACATGGCAGTAACACTCCATAACAGTAGTATACATAAGATGGATACTATAGCTATTAATCTAGTGCTGTCTAATAGCTTTACAGTTGATGGGTATATAGCATTTGTGTATTTTTCTCTCTCACCCCTTATAAATGCATGGGTGCTTCTTTTTATGGGAAAGGCCTCCTGTTTATTGCATATGCTTTCATATATATATATATATATATACATATCCTTTCATATATATATATATATATATATTCTCTTTCTGCCTATTTTTTATGTTTAAAATTTTAAATAATTTATTATCTACTTAATAAAGAATGCAATACCTTTATTCTGTATAGAATGTGGTTTTTATAAAACCTTGACTTGGTCTCAAAATGAGGTATAACTTTTAAAAGCATCACTTTTTTCAAGATACAACTGTTCTCTTTCACAATAACCAAAATAAGCTCATCCAAGCACACACTAAGAGTTTCAAGAGGCCAACTCATGTATATATTGGACCTAATTGTACTAACTTAAATCTAGTTTTCACCCTTCCTTAACCTCTGTGTGTGTGTGTGTGAATTGATTGCAGTCTTGGGGTTTTCAACTTTCCTTTTTTCTCATTGTCTCATGTCTTGGTGTTGGTTATCATACTGCTGCTTGCATAATTTCTCAAGCATGGTGTTGATTGTATTTTCAGCTTTGTAATCTGGTGTTAGTAATTTTTGGAATTAGGTGGGAGTCTCAAGGGTATTTTAGGCCAAACTTCGACAGAGGAAGTGTTCCATTTGTGATATCAATGCCGCCTCCTAATGTTACTGGTTCACTGCACATGGGGCATGCAATGTTTGTGACTCTTGAGGTTGTGAAGTTGCTTTTAAATTCTTGTTCTGTTTATTATGATTTTTGGCTTGAAATCCTGAAAATGCTGATTGTATACCCAAGCTATACTTATACTGCTTTTGGAGTTGTTAATTTTGTATTTTAAATGGAATTTTTTTGTTTACTCTTGTATACTGCCTATATACTAGTGTGGTGTTCCTTTGTGCTTTTCTAATAAAATTTATAACATAAAAAAAGAAGAAGTGATTATTCAACACCTGATCTCCTGCATTGTCATGGGGATTACTACACTTAAAATGCTCTAGGACTTTGTTTGCATGTACCACTATATCCTGCTTACCATTATATGCTCCACGAAAACCTTGAATTATTATCCTTAAAGCTTAAACTAGCTCTAGCTATTATACTTTCATGAATATGTGGATGCCGTAAATTTCACTTTTCTCTCATTCATTGAAATCTCCTGCTTTGCTATGTTTTATCTTTTCGCTTATTGTTGTTTTCTTTAAAAATGCATGGTGGATTTTTACTTTCTTCTATCAGTTGCTATAAATCAACATTCCCTTAGTGTGTTAGATGTAGTGATCAATCTGTTCATGTCAATATCACACATAATCAATCCTCTGTTGTTATTATTTGAAAGTTTTCTTGCAAGGGTTCAGGATCAACTGAGTTTATAGTTCATGGTCATTACTTTGTGGACTAAGACAAGTAATGATGAAATTTTTTTCTTTTCTCCTTGTGTGTGTCTATACATATTGAGGCATTTTGTGCCTCTCCCTCTTTTTAATTTGTGCCTTTGGTAATTTATTTGTGCCTTTGGTAAGGCTTAGTTTTTTTTGTTTTTTGTTTTTTGTTTTGATAAGTGATTAAGATTTATTAATATAAAAAAAGAGACACCCAAGTATATAGGGAGTATAAATGGGTGTACAGATTAAATACAAAATTACATGCATCAAGTAAATCCAAAATTGAAGAAAAGGGTTGGTTTCTCCACACTGAGAACCAGTCCAATAAGGTTTAAAAAAATAATAACTTGAGATTAGGCCTAGAATGCTCACTGTCTTCAAAGAACCTACTATTTCTTTCCTTCCAAATACACCACCTCAAACAATGAGGAACAACGATTCATATATATCCATTACGATGGTGACCAAATTGACCTTGCCAACAAGCAAGAAGCTCAACAATAGACTTTGGCATGGTACATCTGCACCTAGAAAGAAGTTAAAAAGTTGTACATATGAAATAGGCTGGCTTATATATAAAAGAAGTTTAATCATTTTTGGTTGTAATGTATATGCATCATGTTATTGATTAACAAAAGGATTATCTGTTCTTAGTTCTTTCCTCTTGATGTCAATTTAATTAGTTTTTATGTTTTGCTCTACTAGGATATTATGGTTAGATACCATCGAATGAAGGGAAGACCAACACTTTGGCTTCCTGGGACTGATCATGCTGGTATTGCAACTCAGGTTTGTGTATGAATTATGGGCTTTTGTATCTGTATCCATGTTCTAATTGGGTTTGATATTCATGGCAAAACACCATTTTGCTCTCTACATTTTGGGGTCATAGTCAATTTGGTTTGTATAATTTGTTAGTAGTTAATTTGGTTCTTGTTATTTTTAACTTGTAGTCAATTTGGTTCTTACCGTTAATTGACTTACCAAAAATGTTTATGTGGCACACTTGAGGCTTATGTGGCCAATAAAATAATATTTTAAAATTTTTAATTCACTTTAAAACAGGCCAGATAAGTATTTGACGGATTAGAAAGTCCATGTCAAAAAAAGAAAAATTAACCAAAAAAAACAATAATACACATACCAGTTTTTTTTTTTTTTTTGATAGGTAAGAAAAAATATTATTGAAGATGTAAAGGCATGACAAATATACAAGGTTCATGATAGTGAACAAAGAGAAAAAAGAAGTAAAAACAAACAAACAAACTGACACTAAACTATTCTAAGAGACAAGAAAATCCGTAAGTGTAAAACAATCTGAGAGACCCCAACACCGAGACCAATCAAAAAGGGTCTGATGGCATAAATCTAACAACTAAGCCAGAAATTTCCTAGTATCCTCAAAAGAACGCTGATTCCGTTCAGTCCAAATAGTCCACACTAAACAACGCGGAACCAAATTCCAAATGTCAGAATTATGTTTCCCAAGCTAATGATACCAACAACAAAAAAAAAGTTTGCAACTGAACCTAGCATGACCCAATCAATCCCAAACAACCGAAGCATATACTAGTCATCAAACGCAGAAACACCATTTCGAATCCCTCAAGCTGAAACAAAGCAAATTCTTGAAATGGTCATATCATCAAATCATTGACTTGGGTTTTATGTTGTAAAATGCAAAAATCATGTCATGTGCAAGATTGGAACCTTAGGCCTTGTTTGGGTACTGACTATCTATTACTCATCACTCAAATATCATTACTCATCACCCTATAACACATCTCTTAAAACTTAAAAATACCCAAAACACACCCCAACGTTGTTTGGCACCTAAACCCGGTTCAGTTTCCAATCCAAAAACTCACCTTTTTGTGGGACCCACTCATTGACCATTGTGCAGCGCACACAAAACGGCTACCTGCGAATTCCTTCACTTTTGTTTGCATTGTCCTTACTACTCCCCTTTTATTTTCATTATTTCCTTGGGTTATGTCATGGTTTTTTTTTTTAACCCCATTTTTTTGTTTTGTATCATGGATGATGTAATTATCTATGTTCACTCAAATATAAAAAAAAAAAAAATTTCCTGTTCAGTTGTAAAACCCATCCCCACATAACTATGTATGAGATTTGTTTAAACTTGTGGGATCTGGCCAAACTTTCACAACCCACAACTGACAAAAATGAAAAAAGAAAAGAAGAAACCTAGCACCCAAACTGATGGAGCCAGGAAGAAAGATTGTGGATCTAATCTGTGGAGGCCGAAATCGGTGAGTTTGTTGCAGCTTCATCCTTGGTCTTCGCCATCACAGGTGGCGGGGAGCACATCAGCTGGTAGGGAGCATGTAAGATGGAGATCTCCTTTAGCTATGGTATGAATCTCCTTCAGATGGATGTTGTAGACTGGAGCTTTTGCTCTGGGTTTCGGGAGCTTCTTCAGAAGAGAGTGAAGTGTGAACAAAAGGAAAATGGTTAGTTGTGAGGAAAAGTGAGTTTTGACTGTTGGGGGGAGTAAAGGCTGAGACGAATGAGACAAGCCTCTAACCTTGGGGCCCAACTTGTGAGGAAAATTACAATTGTGCCATCTTAACTCAGTTTTGATAACTTGAAAACAACTTTTTTTTTTTTTTTTTGAATTCACTAACCCATAACTCAAAAATGAAAAATATGAGTGATGTAAACAAAACATGAAAATGCAGCTAAACAACTATTAGGTATGTGGGACCCATATATTTTGAGTTAAAGGTGATGAAAACAGAGATATGAATTATAGAAAACTCTAAATCCAAACAACCCCTTAATTATTTAATAGGATTGTAAGTGTTTTAAGAATTGGGATTACTCAACAAAGAATTAACATTGCTTTGCACTTGTGGTTAGAAATTTGTTCATGGGTAGAAATCGATTGAAGCTATGAGATACCAAATCAAATACAGCATCAAAATTAAAACCTTGTACACTTTGGAGGGAGAGAAATAGTCAGTGCTTTGAAGATAAGGAGAGATCCATATCTGACTTGAAACTATTTTTCTTTAGAACTGTAATGGATTGGTTGGCTGCATTGCGGAACCAATCATTTTTATCTTTTCTTGATTTCTTAGATTCTTGTAATTTTTGTTCTTGATTGTTTCAACCCTTGTACACTTCCTGCGTACTAGGGTGTTCCCCCTTTTTTTTGACATCAATAAACTTATTACTTATCAAAAATTAAAACCTTGTATCTTCCCCATTTGCTTTTTTCTTACCACCCATACATAAATTTTATCATAAAACTAAAATCCATCACATCCCAAAGCAAACCTATCAACCCAAATCCATCGCAATCCAGATCCATTCATGGTGCTATTGAGTTGCTCGTGGGTACGATTTGATTGTGGTGGTGCTCATGCTTTGTCGCTACCCAGATCGCAAACCCATGCAACAAACCCCATCACTCCTAATCGTAACCTTCAGAGCAAAATTGAAGCAATCCCAACCCACCTCCATTGCTTAAAGAGAGAGCACAAATGAGAGAAACCAAAAATAGGAGAAAAGGAGAAAGAAATGAATTGAGAAATTTTGTGGTGTGGGTTTTTGAAGGGTAGAAAAGATCAGATATGTGTTGCTTTGTATGTTTGGTTTTTGGGGATTTGGGTTGGAAAGTGATATTTGATTTACAGACCTATCTCATTGAGGAAGAGCCAACCAAAATAAGCAAATTGAGAGATGGCCATGGAGTGGTGTTCAGCAGGTCACGAAAGTTCAAGAAATTTTTTTGTCTCTAGGAAGCATTGTTTGTTACCAAGAAAGTTGGAAAAAAAAAAAAACCCTTCAATTCCTTACATTCATCCAAAAATTTTATTTAAATTTTTGTGACATGGATTTTTTTTATAAAATTGTTGATGTGGCTTTTTTTAGTAACAATTAAATATTTTTTTAATTATTTTATTAGCCACATGTGTGCTAACTGTACACACTGTTTGCCACGTAAGCATTTTTCCGTTATTAAGTTAATGGTAGGGACCAAATTGACTACAAGTTGAAAATAACAAGGATTAAATTGTCTGCTACCAAAATGTAGGGACCAAATTGACTGTGAACCCAAAATGTAGGGACCAAAATAGTACTTCCGTCTATATATTCATTTGTTCCCCCAATCTTGTACAAAATATTTTATTCTTCCAAATTTGTTTATAACTTATGATGATTTATAGACTTGATAAACTTTTTTGGTTACATATTCATGATTAGGATAAGATTTTATTTTATTTTATCTTTTAAATGCCAATTCGCATTCTTTGACTAGCCTCTATTTGCACTTACTGTGGATTATATTAATCATTTTTTTTTTTTAATAATTTCTCTTCTTTATCAGAAAATTTCTTTCTGAAGCTATTATATTGGTATTTTCTGATTTTTACTTCATTTCCTCCCAGTTGGTTGTGGAAAGAATGCTTGCATCTGAAGGAATCAAAAGGGCTGACTTGAGTAGAGATGAGTTCACAAAACATGTTTGGGAGTGGAAAGAGAAGTACTAATTCTCTTATAACCTCTGTTGTTAGTTTCTCTGCTGTCTATGTTATTCAATTATGTGTGGCAAGGCTTTCGTGCTTGCATTGATGTACTACTAGTATGCCCAGTTAAGCCAAACATTTTGAGCGCATTCTCACTATGATTAATATCTTCTTTCAAGGAAGAAAATGGAGAGCTTTAAGGGGAGAAAGGGGTGGGGGGGGAGGGGGGGAAGAAGAGCCACCTTAATAGCCCTGCATTCAAAAGTATAATTGTTAATTTTAATTAATATTTTGACATAGCTCTATGTGTGTGTGCGCTTCTCATGGGACCCTTTTCTATATTTATTTTTATTAAGAATTTACAATTCTTAGGAACTCATAGTTTACAGATTTTGATTAGTTAAATTTTGTTCACAACTAGATATGTGTCTTTGTCTAGATAAAAAAGAGAATTACATGTTCTGATGAAATAAGATGTGTTCTTCCCTTCACCTATATATATATATATATATATATATATTTTGTTGTGATAAATAACGGAATTTTATTAATGAAAAATCCAGGTACATCGGGTGTGTACATGGATAACAGTACATCAAACTCCTAAATTACAATGATCAAGCATTTCTAAAAAATTAGAACAAGGAAAAAGATTAAAGGACGAACGCCACTCCAGCAAAAGGAGAGATTTAAGTTCTGAAATAATCCGTTCCTTCCCCTTGAAACATCTTGAGTTCTGTTCTAGCCAAATACACCATAAGACAATGTGGTACAGCCCTCCATAAATCAATGCTCTGATGTCCACCTAAGGAACCTTGCCTACTTGAAAGTAAATCAGTAACACTTTGCAGCATAGCCCATAGAAGACCAAATAGAGTCCACACCATAGACCATAACTCTTAAGCAATAGGATAATAAAGAAGAAGATGATTCATCGATTCCCCACTCTTTTCATCATAAGTTCTCAATAGTCAGAATCTTACCTAATGCAGCAGCCCATGAGAAGAAAGCAATCCTAGGAGGGATCTTTGAACGCCACACAGGTTTTCAAAGGAAAAGAGAGTTAGGAGTAGAGGAAAGGGAGAAATAGTACTCACTCACTTTAAAACTCTTATTCCTTGCCGGTTCCCAACTAAGTTTGTCTTGACCTTCATCGTTAAGAAGCATAGAATTGATAAGATCCAGAAAAGTGTAAAAATGTTCCAATTCCCAATCTTGGGCATCCCTATAAATTGAAGATCCCAGTGAAGCCTCTGGTTAGGAAAGTGCATAACATCCTCAATAGAAGACCCTTATTACAACTAATGCTATATAGTTTTGGAAATGCCTTTTGGGGAGTACAACCCGCACACCACACATGATGCCAAAATTTAATTCTATTACCAACACCAACGTCGAACTGAATGGATTTCAGAAAGGCTGGCCAGCCTTGTCTTATGGTACTCCAAAGACTAACATCGTGAGGATTAGAGACTCCTTTTGTACCCCAACCAGCCCGATCATTCCCATAGTTAGTCTCAATGATCCGCTTGTAGAGGTGGGTTGTCTCTGTTCCATATCTCCACGACCATTTCCACAACAAAGCTTGATTGAAAATTCTCAAATTTCTAATGCCCAAACTGCTGAACTGCAAGGTTGTACAAACTTGGGCCCACTTAACTAGACGAAATTTAGGGGACTCATCTATCGCACTCCATAAAAAATTCCTTCGAGGCCTCTCAATATGGATAGCAATATCCATAGGAATAGGGAAGAGTGATAGGAAATAAGGTGGCAAACTTGAGAGAGTGCTTTTAATTAATAATCTTACCTCCCTTTAATAAATATAATCACTTCCAACTCTAATCTTCACTTCATTTTTTCTAGAATAGAGTTCCAAATTGCCCTATCTTTGAATTTAGCACCCAAAGGATGTCCCAAGTATGTCATTAGACACCTCTATAATTGGAACTAACTCTGACTTAGCCAAGTTAATGTGCAGCCTCGACACCGCTTCAGATGAGGATAAAATCTCCCGAAAATTATCAATCTAACTAGTAGAAGCATCACAAAAAATTAAAGTGTCATTCGCAAAGAGAATATGGGACACCATCAAGGGAGTATTAGTCTTGGTACCAACAGTGAAACCAGAGATGCGTCTAGCCAGAACTGCACCATCCAACATGCGGCTTAAAGCCTCCATAACAATAGCAAATAAGAGCGGGGAGAGAGGATCACCCTGGTGTAGCTCCCTAGAGCTCCTAAAGAAATCCTTAGAGGTTCCATTTATCATAATTGAAAATCTCACCTTGGATATACAAAACATAATCGACTTTCTCCATTTCTCAGAGAACCACAGCGCTGCAACATATACATAAAAAAGTCCCAACTTACATGATCAAAAGCTTTCTCCACATCTAACTTACATAAAGCACCTTGTACCCTGCCTTGAGCCTACTATCCAAACGCTCATTAGCAATTAAAACAGAATCTAGGATTTTCCTTTTATGGAGATTTATCGCCTTTACAACCTTGGATGACACCATATACCTCATCTTCCTCAAAAGGTCTATCTAACCAAACAGCCTCTTCCTTAGAAATCGAAGAGAATTCCACTTCATCTAGCACAAGCATTTGACCCTCATTCTCAGAGTATAATTGTTTGTAGAAATGAGAGATGCATGCTGATATGGAATTTGGATCCCATGACAACTCACCATCCACCAGAAGATTGTTTATGGTATTAAACCTTCTGTGGGAGTTTGCTGTTCTATGAAAGAACTTAGTGTTTTTGTCCCCCTCTTGGATCCAGAGGGCCCTAGATTTTAGTCTCCAATCTCAACCATAAGAATTACCTTTTTAAGCTCAATGAGAAGTAGTTATTTTTCCAAATTCTCATCATTGGTTAGAGGACAGCTATCTTCCATCAAATCTAGTTCTTCAAGATCCTTCCATAACTTGTTCATCTTATCCTCCACATTGCCAAATTCTTCCTCATTCCATTTTTTCACATCTAGCTTCAAAACTTTCAATTTTGTAGCAATCCAAAAGCTAGGGGAATCTTGAAAATGATAGGACTCCCACTAGGTTCTCACTTTCTCCACAAAACCCTTAGCCTTCAACCAAATATTCTTAAAGTGAAAAGGGTGGTTGCCCTCGTGAAAATTTTCCCCTTCTAAAAGAACTGGAAAGTGGTTTGAGAGTAGCCTATGCAGTCTTTTTTGACGATTGTTAGAAAAGTGCTCTTCCAAATTTGAAGATAGAAGAAACTTCTCAAGCCTAGATTGTGAAGCCACCTCTCTAGAATTAGACCAAGTGAAAGTACCCCCTTCCAAGAATGTGTATAGAAATGAAATCTGAAAATTCATGCATGGCAAATGAGAAGGAATCTACACCAAGGCCCCTCTGAAGGAAATCGCACTACATTAAATTCACTGCCAATGCACCAAGGCACATTCCACCAACTATGAATACCAGCCAACTTTTCCCAAAGCAATCGTCGGTCACGATCAGAATTTGGTCCATAAACACTAGTGAAAGCCCATACAAATTGATCTACCACATTCTTAAATTTGCATGAAACAGAAAATCTTCCCACTGCTTCGCCAATGTTTTCCACCATCCTTCTATCCCACATCACCAAAACACCCCCCTAAAGCACCAATAGAGCCCAAATATAGGCAATTTAAATGTTAACAACCCCACAAGCTCTTTATCTCCCTCCTTGTTATCAATTCCATTTTTGTTTCCTAAATACAAATATTGTCAACACCCCAACTCCTAATCATATTCCGAATTTGAAGTCTTTGTCACGATTGTTTAGCCCCCTAACATTCCAATAGATAATTTTCAGATTCATTGATGCACCACTAAATCCTGTTACCCACTTGAACTTCTTGACAAAGCATATATCTTCTCAAGATTCCAAGAATTTAGTAGGCTTTTCAATCCTTGATAACCTCTAGAACATGTCTTAGCCTCTTTCTTCTGAGAGCATTCTCCCAGCATTTTAGTTTTCTTCCTAGCCTTCAAAGCTAAAAAAATCCCAGTAATTTCCACTTCAAAGCTTTCCAAGGAGATTCCCACAAATTTTCTAAAAGCTTTAATTCGTTTTTCAACCCTTGGTGATAATTGCGTGGAAGCACCCACCACCTCTACAAGTGGAACATCTGGGTTGGCCATGGCCAAAGGTCACACAACCAGAGGTTCTTTAATCTTTTCACATTTTACAAGACCCCCATTAGAGTCTCACGGTTCACAATTCGACCATGATACTACATAATCATTGTCCAGAGCACCATCACATTCATCTACCTAACTAACAATATGCCCTTCTTCCTTGAAAATGTTGTTACCCTGTCCCTTAGCTCCCTCAAGATTAGAAAAATCCGACATGCTCCCAGGTGAGTGGTAGTGATTGAGGGATAGCTATTTGCCTCTCATCACGAAGCTCCAAAACCCATTTTTCAGAATTACCCCAAGTGTGCTCCAGATCCTTAATGAAATTCCTAATTGAGGAGCGAGGCTTAACGTGACTATCTTTAGAGGTAACTAGCATCGAAGCCATAGGCAAATCGGTCAACACAAATCCCATCTCTAAAGAATCAGGCTGGGAACTCATGTGATTCGAGACCATAGCACTAGTCAGTGCTTAAGTACTCGACTAAGAAGGGAGAGTGATGTCATTGTTGGTCAACGGTGGAAGGAAGATTGGTGGCCCACTCAGACCCAATCTCCAGAGAATTGAACCGTGGCCTCATGAGATTTGAGGTTGTAGAATCAGTCACTGGATAAGAGCTCAAATGAAATGGAGGAGTGCTCCCGTCATTGGTGGTCAATTGTGGAGGAGTGGGGATGGTCATTGTTGGTGGGGAGATATCGATTTCAGTCATTGGTGGAGAAGTGGTGCCATTAATGATGGTGGATGTTGGAGGTGTAGCGGTGCTATTACTGGTTGTGGTCCTCGGTGGATGAGAAGTGCCAGGCAGGCTGTTGAGAGATGGGTTGGGCTTTGGGCTTAGGTTTGGGGATCCAGATTTGGTCATTCCCATTTTGGCCCTTGAAGAAATAAGTTTTTGTAATATGATCATCAACTTTTACTTATCAAAAAAAGAAAAGAAATAAGGTTTCGTGTTGGCCTCATCCCATTGTTATTTTGATTGGAGCCCACATCTTTAATATTAGAAGAAACAACAGCCCACTGCCCCTCATTTCCATGCTTCACACGTAAAAGATGTCTAGAGTCAGCAACTCTCTTTTGGCAATGACATTAATATTAGACAAGATATCCGCCCCAAACTGTGCCACATCCTTCCCAGAATAATTCTTGCCTTGATCACAGTGGGAATTGAAGATTTCAAATTTTGAGAGACCGTAACTTTCTCCTTTCCATTATTTCTTGCACTACCATGATTTTGATGTTTTTCAGCCACCACCACTGCAGCCTTCGGTGCACTCTGTATTCTATGTAATGGTTCCTGACTGGTAAGAGAAGCTGGTTTTAAGGTTTTCCTCAGATTGAGGCCTAAGCCTTGCCAGCCACTACCCATCCTTTCCTCAAGTACCACTATGTTGCCCTACTGTCGACGATGAAGAAGTTCAGAACCCATTAAAAACGTGCCATGGGCATTGGACCCCAATTGAAGGATGAAAACTATATCACCCTTTCTAATCATTCTTGCATAATGACTAGGTGATTGCTTAGAAATCTATTCCTCCAGGTGGAACAGAAATCTGTTTGCGCTCTCTTTCCCCATAAAAACAGAACGCAGCAAGGTCTGACCTCTCTCAAAGATCTGTAATAAGAAAAGAGAACCCCCTTCCTCAATGGGAAACTCCAACGTTTTGGATTCTATGAAGAAAAACATGGAAACACTCATTGTGAGTAGAAACAAAGCAGCAGCAAACAAACAGAAAAGAGGAAAAACTATGAAGTAAGCACAAAATCTATGTCTAATTCAAGGTAGCCCGGCTTCATGCAGACAAACTAGTCTAACAAAGTTCAGTAAGCTCTCAGGAATTACATATTTGTTGAGAAGATGAATAACTCCTCAAACAGAAACCCTTTCCTTCACCAATATTTACCTAAGGATGGCAGAAATTTTTTGATTCAATCCTGATGTTAAGTGAATCACCAAACTATTTTAATTTTTAAGATTCTCTATAGTGTGTTGCCAATATATTTATACATTTGGCATTTTAATACTGCAGGAGTGGTATTGCTAGCAAAATTGAAACCAATTTCTTTAAATAATGTAAATTTTATTTTTTCTTGTTGTTTTTCTTCTGTGTTAAAAAAAGTAAATATGATGAGGCCGTGGTGGCATTTGGGGTGGGGGGGGGGGGGATCAGCTATTAAATTGATCCCAAGGGGTAGGGATAGTGAAGAATGGCAAAGGTTCAATAATTCTATACCAATGGAAATTTAGTTTTTGGGACTTGGGCTTCCAAATTATTTAGCCTTTCATGGGAGTATGTACATTTTGAGTACACTATGTTTGCTGGCTTGATTACGTGTTACCATTTAGTTTGTGATCATTTGAGTTGTGATTCAATTTTTCTTCTACTATTGTTTTTAATTTTAAATTCATTAGATTTATTATATGTCAGGTATGGTGGAACCATCACAAATCAGATTAGGAGACTTGGTGCTTCCTGTGATTGGACTAGAGAACACTTCACCCTTGATGAACAGCTAAGTCGTAAGGCAGTTTTCTATTGAGTAGAACTCTAGCCAATATAGAAAGTGTCTAAGAGAGTTTATGATGATGTTATTGATATGTTGTTATGGAAGATATTTTATATGTAAGTTATTAAGTGATATTGCATGGTGGTTGATTTTTTCTCAGTGATGCATAATTTTTCATATTTGTCTAGTGTACATTAGATGCCTCTGAATGTGTCTTTCATTAATGATTGCATTTATTGCTCAGAGATGCAAACTAGCCTAAATATTCTTTGCAGTGTTATATGTACTGAGACGCAGACTTTTTACCTTTTGTAGGAGCTGTAATTGAGGCCTTTGTCAGGCTTCACGAGAAAGGCTTAATCTATCAAGGTATTACACTTGTAGCCCTAGATTGCCATGAACTTCCCTTGGGGGTGTGGGAGGTTTTTAGTAAGCTAATGGCATTGTGAAATCTGAAAAAAATTAATGGTTTTGGATATTAGTCATCATAAATCATGCTGTATATTTAGTTAGCTAGTATCATGATAATTGACTTTTTTTTGTATAAGAGAGAAGTTGGTCCAAAATGTTGTGCAGGAATGCCAACTAGGGCCCTGAACCTTTGTTTCGGTAGAATCACTAATACCCTCTCCATATTTGAGTGTCCATGATTTTTTTTTTCTTCGATTACCTCCTCTATGCTCCTTGAATGAAGTAGTCAACTCACTCCATCCATTTGCCATTACAATTAATATGCCACATTGTCACAAGTTGTAAAGTTTCCTTTTTGCACTGTTATATTAAATAATGTAATAAAAGAATAGAATGCATGGAAAAAAGAGAAGGAAAACTAAGGGTCTATTTGGTTAGGGGGATAAAAAATGGCGGGGATGGAAAAATGGGAGAATAGAAAATGGTAGGATGGAAAAGTGGAGTGATAGAAAATATGTTAGTTTTCTTTCATATGTGTTTGGCTGGGGGTGGAAAAGTGGAGTGGAAAACTCTTTTGTTTGGTTGAAAAGAAAAATGAAGATATAAAATGGTGTTTGTATGTTAGGAACCTAGTGGTTCCTAATGGGGATGGATGAGAATTGTAGGGGAATGTATGAGAATTATAGGGAAATTAACTTAATTCAATATAATCACCCTCCATATAGATATATTAAGAGAGAGAGGAAATGCATTAAGCAATCAATTGGCTTATTCTTCAATGAATGGAAATGTGATTACAAATAGGTATCTATAGAAACATAAAACTATTCTATTGGCCCACATTACCTTATCCTAATGGTTCTATTATTCCCCATGTACATTAATAATTCCAACATGTGTTAAACATGCTTGGAATTGTAGCTAACCAACTAACTAACTAAATGCAACATTACACCAAATATTATCTATATATCTATAGGGTTCCTAACATTTCCCTCCCCCTCAAAACACCTTGTGGCCACCAGGTGTTGTTCTGGTGTTGTTCTGGTTGGCATCTTCATCAAAGGGGATCTTTCAATGAACCAATACTTTAGTGACATTTTGATCACCATAATCATGCACTTCTCTTTGACAAGTGGTCCCATGCACATGAAGGTTACTTCTTCGTAGATCTTCAAACTTCGCCTAAATTCTTGAGTCTTTAATGGTTCTTCAATCTTTAAGGTCTCATTGGTTCTTTAGACCTTGGAATGTTCTTGGATCCTAAAGACCTTATTTGATTCTTTTTTTTGATAGGTAAGAAAAAGTATATTCAAAAAACTACTAGATGCAAAATAGCACCAGCAAATCAAAAGTACAAAAACGATAAAAAAGCAAAAACAAAAAAAAAGTATTAATTACAGAGAAGAAGAGAGATAAGGAATAAAGGAATAGAGTCATTAGATGTGAGTCTCCAAGCCCTAACACAATCAAAAAGGGAACCAGAAAAGAGAGCAAACAGTTGGTCCTCAGATCTGTCCAAATTCTCAAACGTCCGCCGATTGCGTTCCCTCCAAATACACCACATCGAACACAGTGGAACTAGGTTCCAAATGTAAGATGAATGCTTCCCCAACCAATTCCACCAACTAAATAGACAATCTTGCACCGTACATGAGGGAACCCATGAAATCCCAAAAATCCTAAAGACAAAACACCATAGCCAATAAGCCTTTCCACAATGTAACAACAAATGATCCACTGTCTCACTGCAGCAATGACACATAATGCACCAGTCAACAAAATCAAAGCCCCGAAGTCTCAAGATATCTCTTGTGAGGATCCTATCCCATGCTGCTGTCCAAACAAAGAAAGAGACACACCGGGGTGCCTTAACCTTCCAAATACCTTTCTAAGGAAAAGCAATGGAAGAAGAGCCATGTAACTTATGATAATATGAGTGGATAGTAAAATCCCCGTTTTTTGTCAACTTCCATCTCAAAAGATCACCATCAGTCACGAAAGGTAAATTGGTTGCCAAGAATCGAAAGAAATCATCCACCACATCTGCTTCCCAATCATTAGGACCTCGAGTGAAACGAACATCCCAAATTCTCCTATCCCCTGCTCGTTAGGACCCTAATTCTAGAACCATTAGAATTGGTGGCACTTGCATCTTTGATTCTTGGATCAACAACACCTGGATTGCTGATTCTTGAATCATGGACTTTTGAGTGGGAGTCTCTATTGGTGCATCAAGAATTGGTTCTTGGTCCATCGACATGAAATTTGCTGGCTCTTGCATCTTAGATTCCTGGGTGGTCGTCTCCATTGATGCATCAAGTATTGGTGCCCGAAATTGATCTTGTAGGGTGCATATGAAATGCGCTCAATTTGTGCATAAACCCAATGCCTCCACATCTTGGAACCATTCCCATGCTTCTTCTTTCCATGTAATAAGAGGCAATAGAAACCATGCGATGTGGTGGTGTGTTGTTTAGAGCAAAGAATTCATAAAGCTTGACAAGCCATCGAAAAGGTTCTCCCATTGAAAAGGTTCTCCACCTTTGAAATACAACTCCATGAAAGCTTGATGAGTTGCAATGGATTTGGTCATCTCATGATTGACGGCTCTGATACCACTTGTTAGGAACTTAGTGGTTCATAATGGGGATGGACGGGAATTGTAGGGAAATGTATGAGAATTGGAAGGAAATTGACTAAAATTGAGGTAGTCACCCTCTATAGAGAAATATTATGAGAGAGAGGAAATGCACTAAGCAATCAATTGGTTTATTCTTCAATGAATAGAAGTGTGATTACAATTAGGTATTTATAGAACCATGAGACTATTCTAGTGGTCCACATGGCCTTATCCTAATGGTTCTATTATTCGGCATGTGCATTAATAACTCCAACATGTGATAAGCATGCTTGGAATTGTAACTAACCAATTAACTAATTTAATGCCTAACTAACTAAATGCAACATTGCACCAATTATTATCTATATACCTATAGGGGTTCCTAACATTGTATAAATGTTTTACTCTCATGCCCTTATTACATTTAAAAAAAAAAAAAAAAAACTAGTTTATAAGAAAAAAATGTTTACCAAAAAAAAAAAAAAAAATACTAAACGTTTAAAGCTTGAAAGGGAAAAAAGAAAGAAAGAAAAGAGACCAACATGAAGGGAGGAGAGGGCAAATGGATAATTTCTCATCTTAAGCCTACTTTCTCCCAAATTTGGGGAGAAAACTCTCCCTTCACAAAAAGTGGGCCAATTCTCCCCCGCAAAATCACTTCTTCCAACCAAACACATTCTCTCACCATTTTCTCTCCTATTTTCTCTCCCCCCATTTCCATCCCCCCTGTTTTCACTCTAACCAAACGGACTTTAAGGATTCTTTTCTACCAACTGACACAGCCACCTCAACACAGCTACCTCAATGATCAAGCTCTCTTCCATGGCTTAAACTCTAGCCCAGATTCTAACTCCATGCCATGATCACCACCCAAAAACTTTGAGGCTTTTTTCTCACCAAACCCACTAGACTAGAAGCACAACAATCCATAAAAATCCTTACTCTTCATCAAATGAGATTCCATAGCTAAAGCACCCACATCATCAGGGATGGAGCTAGGGTTCCAATTGAGGGGGCTGAAGTATAAAACAATTTTTTTTGGGTAAATCCAAATTAGCATTCATTTAGTATTAACAAAATATCAACAAAATGAATAGAAACAAGATAACTATTTCTTATTACGTTGCAATACAATTATCCAGGAAATTGGAATTTCAACTTCTTTTTATCTGTGTTTGATTCCATACTAAATGTTGCCATAATTAGGCTTATAATGTATAAGATCATATATCATAGTTAATGTGCCCATAAAATTTATGTTTATTATCTCATTATATGTCGAATAGTCTTCTAACAAAAAGACTAATTATTTTTTGCTAAGTAAATAAGAAGATAAGAAAAAAAAAAACCATTTAAGGAAGGTTATTTAGTAAGCCTATGAATGCCATAGGTAGAATACAGTAATCACTCCTAAGTTTAGGGACCAAGTTAGGTTTAGAAACCAAGCTGATCAGTTTTGAACAATTTTAGATCTAATTAGCAATAGCATTAGCCCAAAAACACTCAACCTTATAAATTATAAGGTGACCCCACTATATTCTCCAAAAAATAAAATAAAATAAAAGCAAGCAACCACACAGCCACTGGCCCACTATCCCTTAACTCATTAAACAAACAACTATTACAAGAGAAAACACCAAAAGTCTAAAACTATTGAAGCCATATCATTACAGTAAAGTGAGAGAGTGATCAGATAAAGTAATTGAGAGAGAGAGAGAGAGAAAACAAAGACTTGAGAGAAAATACCAATGAGCAGCAGATTGGGCCGCTGCCAGTGTGATGCAAATTGCAACATTGAAGGTGAATCTCACTTGCATGGAATGGATGTGTGGCAGTGTGGTGTGGGTGTGGCTTGTACTGCTATGCCACAGTGAAGGAGACAAGAGTCTCTTTATTCAACTGGTATGAGGTATTAGTATGGATTTAGGGATTTTTTTATATAAAAAAAATTAATAGAAATAGGATCTGTCAATTTGATTTTTTTTTTCTTGTTTTTGAAGGGCTAAAAATGGGCCAAAGATCTATATTTTTGTTATTGTTCGGGCAAGGATCATACTAGGGGGGCCAAAAAGAATTTTCTTGGGCCAGATGCTAGAATCTCATGTAAACATATATGGTATGTAAAAAAAAAAAAAATTCTAGGGGGGCCATGGCCCCCCATGGTCCATGAATAGCTCCGTCCCTGCACATCATCACCCACCATTGTGGCCCATAGATGAAGCACCCACACCGTTGTGGCAATAGTAGCATAGCCCTCTCTCCTCCATGAACACCTTTGCTTCAACTGTGAAAAGTCACATTTCATCAAATGGCCATTAGAACCAAGTGCTACAAAGAGCATGTGGTCTTGAATATTGAGGATTAGGTGTTGGAATTTTATAAGAAATTATATCAAGAGCTTGAATATTGGAGGCCTAATATTGATGGCTTAGAGTTTGCCTGTTTAGATGAAGCCGTGAGGCTATCGCTAGAGAGGGAGTTTGATGAGGAGATTCTTGCGGCACTTAAGGAGGTTGAGGGTGACAAAGCCTTTAGGCCTGATGGTTTTACTAATGGTTTTACTATGGCTTTCTTCTAAAAATGTTAGGGTGTACTTGAAGGGTATGTTGTGACTTTTTTTTGTTGCAATTTTTCTTAAACATTGAGTCTTTGAAAAGTCTCTCATAGCCACTTTTCTATGTTTGATCCCTAAGAAGACTAATGCAATCAATATTAAGGACTTCCGTCCTATTAGTCTTGTGGGTAGGCTATATAAGCTCTTGGCTAAGGTGCTAGCACATAAACTTTGTAGTGTTTTGGATAAGCTTATATATGATTCCTATAATTCATTTGTTAGAGGGAGATTGATTCATGATTTTGTTCTCATTGCAAATGAATGTTTGGATGGTAGAGTGAAGAGTGGTATATGATCATGTGACTTGGAATGCTTTGTTTTACCTTATGGAGAGGACGAGTTTTGGGGAGAAGTGGGGGAGGTGGATGAAGGCCAGTATTTCTACAGTTAGGTTCTCAATTCTTGTTAATGGGTCTCTAGTTGGGTTTTTTCAGTAGCTCTAGTGGCCTTCGTCAAGGGCCCCCTTGTCTCCACACTTATTCCTATTGGTGATGGAGGTGTTGAGTAGGTTATTGAAGAGAATGGAGGAGAGTGGTTTGTTGAAGAATATTAGGGCGGGCACAAAGAGCTTCTTTGGTCAGGTGGTGTATGCTGCGGGATAGGGTCATTGTATTTGGTTCTTGCATGATTTGTGGAGTGGGAATATTCCTCTTAAGGAGTTTAACCCCAATCTATTTGCTTGCTTTGTATCTAAGGAAGTTTGGATTTTTGAGTTGCTTATGCCTACATTAGAAGGGGGAAGTAGAAGCTGGAATCTTTAATTCTACCAAGCTTTTCATGGCTAGGAGTTTTTTTTCTTTTTTTTTTTTTGGGGGGGGGGGGGGGGGTCTTTATTTTTTTAAGGTGATGGTACTTTGACTTGGTAGTTGACTCGGAATGGTGTTTTTGATGTGTGCTCTTACTATAATTTTTTATCTGGTCCATTTATTGATTCTTTCTCTCAGAAGAGCATTTGATGTGTAAATATACCTAAAATTATGTCTTTCTTTTTATGGACAACAACTTAGGGTGGGATTCTTACCATTGATAATCTTGTTATGAGGGGACTACCTCTAGTTAATTGGTGTTGGTTGTGTCGTGATGGGAAAACTGTGGATCATCTTTTGCTCCATTGTAAGTTTGCTTATGCTTTGTGGAGTGAAGTTCTTCTAATGTTTCCTTTGGGATCTAGTGGGTGATACCAAAAACAGTTGATTCTCTTCTTTTTGCATGGAGGAGTTGGTTGGGGAAACAATTTTCAAGTAATTGGAATATGGTACTAGTATGTATAATGTGGTTAATATTGCAGGAAAGCAATACGCATACTTTTGAAGATACTAAGACACCTTTAGATCTCTTGAAGCCTCTACTTGTTGGGACTTTGATTGGTCTTGAATCTGGGGTTTTACACAATGTTTTTCCATTTCTAATTTCCTACAATCTGTTAGAACTTCTTGATTTTTTTTGTGATTGTTTCAAGTACAGTGTGTTCATCATCGTGAACACGGTGTAACTTTTTATTCAATAAAATTTCTATTACCTATAAGGAAAAGAAAAAAAAAAAAAAAAAAACAATGGTTAAGTAATTAAATTTTCTATTTCCTTTACAACTTAAACTTTTTGGACAATTGGTATTATATCAATATGCAACTTTAATTATACTATATAAGGTATCACTTATTCTCTCTGATTCACCTAATTGTCCTATAATGAGAAATAGCAAATGATGGGTTTACCTATGAAAAAAACCTAAATAGTAGTAGTTCTCTTATTTGTGGACGTGATAACTTTAGTGGTTCCATCAATACCATCTCTTCATGGCCATAGAGAACAAATATTTATTTTCCTAGTCTTTACATAATGGTCTTCATTTCCTTTTTGGTTATTTTAAAATTAAGGGTCCAGGTAATGGTTGCCTTTGACATTTGTTAATGGACTATTTTAGGAAATTTTTAATACCACTTTTATGTAAATATAAAAAACTGTTAAAAAAGTTAGTTACTTTTTTCTTTTCCCGTAAAAAGTTTCCATAAATATTTCCTAAACTAATGCACTTAGGGTATTTGTTAACTTTTCCCTTAAAATAATAATCGATTGCCAAAAAAAGTAGTAATAGTTTTTTAAACTTCCCATATTAGCCTTTGTCAACTATATTTATTACAAAAAATAATTGTTTTTTCACTTTTCAATGTAAAAGTAAGCGGTAATGTTGGAAGTTAAAAAATTGAGGTGGTTAGAAGCCTTTGAAAAGATCATTAAAATTTGTGCATTTTCAAGTGGAACCAGTGTTATGGGGAGTAATTCAAGATGGGAGAAGTAACTCCCTTAACTTTTTTTTGGTCTTTAAGGGTTTCAATTTTATTTTTGGAACTATCACTTATCTCACAATTGTAGGATGATAACCAATTGTTGATACTGATACACAAATTGTTATTAGAAGTCAAGTGGACTCATGTTATGTTTATATTATTCAGGGTCTTATATGGTAAACTGGTCTCCAAGTTTGCAGACTGCAGTTTCAGATTTGGTAAGTTTTTGGTTTCATGTTGTTTACTTATTTTATTTATATCTCACTGTTCAAAATGAGCATTCAACCTTTTCCTTTTGTGCATAGGAAGTAGAATATTCTGAAGAATCTGGAACTCTTTATTATATCAAGTATCGTGTTGCTGGAGGTTCAAGGTAGTTACCAGACAATCTTTTCTAATCTTTTGTCGAAGATGTGTTCTTGTTATATATGAAGCATGTACTTGCTGTTAAGTAAGCAATTTTTCATCCATGCATACTGTAGTTTTTTTAATATAATTTTTCTTACCTATCAAAAAAAAAATATATATATATATATATCAATTATTTTTGGAGAGGTTCAACTATCAATTATTTGGGTTAAATTTACTGGCACAAGAACTTTGTGTATGTAAAAGTCATGATAAGTACGATTGCTTATGTATGAAAAGATTACACCTGCTTGAATTGTAAACACCAACATTTTGAAAACCTTTGAACTAGTAAATAGTGTTGGAAAGTTGATGACATGTAGGAAATGGTCGTCCTTTTGTGGACTCATGAATCTGCAGTTTATTAGGTTGATGGCTGATTGGTGTATTTCTTTTGTACATTTCATGTACTAAGTGATAAAGAATCTCAATATTTTATAATTTTATTCTCAATAATAATCTCTCTTCTCACAACCCCCCCCCCCCCCCCCCAAAAAAAAAAGAAAAAAGAAATTGAAAATTGGAAATAAAAGAAAATTCTTGATGGTGATAATCTTGAGATTTCGAAACTTGTTTATGTTTCCTTTGTCTTTTTAATTATTCAATCAATCCTTTAGAATAGATTATTATTAGAAGGCATAATTAATGTCATTTATATTTAGCACCTGAATCCTTTGGACATCTTTCAATATGCTCAGATAAACATTACCTTGTATGGATTATTGTGCAATATTACTTCATGTATGCTATATTTGTTATACATCCTAAACAGTTCTTTGTCTCTGATGTATACTTCTTGTGTACTTCGGTGACATTTTTTTTCTCATATTAAATATATCTTTCATTACTTATCAAAAAAAAAAAAATTGTTATACATCCTAAACAAGCTGTGTTTTATATGTTTGCACAGACTGTTTAGTAGAAGCTATGCTGTGTATTCATATGTTAACTTTTATTTGTCTTTTAGGAGTGACTATTTGACAATAGCAACAACACGTCCTGAAACTTTATTTGGTGATGTAGCTATTGCAGTGCATCCAAAGGTAGGGTAATTTGCTAACTGCGCAAGCTCGCACTTTTAGTTTAAAGGAATGAGCCCAGTGCTTGGAATTTATGCTTTGTTTATATTGTTGTCATCATGGTTTTAAATTGTCTACATTAAGGTGAAGAAAGTAAGATGCCATTAGTCATGTTCATACTTATTCTGAATGTTATGACAACAAGGTTTAATTCAAATGGCACTTTCTCTACTTGGTGAATGGTGATGTCATGAGTTCAAAACCCATTGGATGTATGTGTTAATTACATTGATAGTTCATTTAGAAGGAAGTAGTTGAAAAGGACTGGGATTTCATTTTTTTTGTTTAAAATAAAGTGACAATTCTTCTATTTATGAAATTTATGGTTGAATTTAACCTTTATTAATCTGTGGATTTGAAATGATTTTGTGTAGATGTTATTTTAAATCTATAACATCATAAGTGCTTTTGTTAGAGAAAAATCCTCAAAACTCAAAGCCATCACATATATTCATTTAAAGCAATTTATACTATCAATTGTGCTTCAAACTTTGATTTTAAATCCTCAAATCCAAATGAAACAACCTAAAAGATTTTTGTAGTTGTTCAGTTGAATTCTGGTTATCTAGAAAGATGGGAATAATTTACAGTGCATTAGAAACAAATAAATTTTTGGAAGTAGCAATGAAATTACCAGAAAAAGTATGACTCTTATGGTCTTATTTCAATGGAATGTTGCAAATATGGTCTTAAAAATGACAGTGAAATCACCATTTATTTTTTATTTTTTTTTAGTGTCAACTACCTTTTTTAATGTAATTTTTTTTTTCACTTAAAATAATATTTTTCATGCTTTTTCGTCTTTTTTATATGAACAAAAAGTTATATTTGGATGTGTATAATGTGTATCCTTAAATTTCTTTGAATATGACATAATAGCAATAATTCTGAAATAAAATGCTAGACCCATTCTTTGGGAGTGTGTTCCACTGCAGTGGGAAAATGAAAATGTCTTTACAAATGACATCAGCAACTATGTTTGGAAAATTGACATTGACTCTAAGTCATGCACTCCCTATATTTCCTGCCCCCCCCCCCCCCCCCCCCCCCCTTCTTTTTCTGGTACTTTTTCCATCCTATAGATAGTTTCACAAGACTTCTATATTTGTTTACTTTTGCAGGATGATCGGTATTCTAAGTATGTAGGTATGATGGCAATTGTGCCTATGACATATGGCCGTCACATCCCTATAATCTCTGACAGGGTAAAAAGCATCTTGATGATATTTATTTAAGTATTCCATTTTTAGCTTGTTTTATTGGTGGTATGATGTTAAGTGCTCCTGGTGCTTAAAATTTCATTTGGTCTATGCACTGTACTGCAATAGTAGTTTTGAGGACAAATTTTGAAGCAGAACAATGGAATTGATAAATAATTAGATGCTTCATGGCATGGTGCTTGGGCCTTTGTTCCTTTTGACAATAAATTTCAGCTTTTGTGGGAGTTTTTTTGTCTACCAACGGTCCCTGACCTAGGTTTAGTCTGCTTTTAAGCTTTTTCACCTTCTTATTGTTGTTAATACATTTGTCCACAATAGTTTGGTAGTGCTTTTCTTTAATTTGGTGTACAGTTGATGACTGTTTGCTGATGTTCACAATGTGTAAGAGTACTTAAACTTTTAAAGAAAGCAAATTGATGGTGAATCTTTAATTCCTATCTAGTAAGGCGTGCTCGATGCTTATCCTTTCATGGAGCAAGCTTGATTGACACTGGGCTGACTGGCCTAGGTGTTAGAAAATATTATTTTCCTCAAAAAAATTGTGACATGTTTATCAAACCGGACTTTGAACCTGTCCATGATTGGCTAGTTATTAAAATTTAATTCATAAAAATAACTTGTTATCCAATTTTTAATGCATAAAATAGCCTTTTGGGACTAGAAAATGAATATGTTGTGTTTATCAAATTTTACAAAACAAATATATTTTCCTTTTTTTTTATAAATTAATTGATGAGGATCAGTGGCCAACTCCAATTTAGTTAGGATTGGATTAGTTGAGTTGATGTATTTTCTTAATTTTTTGATTTGTCATTTTAAAGCTTATTTCATATAATTCCTGGATTGTAATCCATCTTCTGGATTTATTTCTAAATCTGACAGCATGTTGACAAAGATTTTGGAACTGGTGTGTTGAAGATAAGCCCTGGACATGATCATAATGATTATCTTCTTGCTAGAAAGCTTGGTCTCCCAATACTTAACATAATGAACAAGGACGGGACACTTAACAAGGTTGCGGGATTGTACTGGTAAACTTTGCTTTATTTTGTTATTGAACAGTATTTTGGAGAAACCTTTCTATATTGCACCTAATATATGGCATTGACACCTATGATAATAGTGGCCTTGATCGGTTTGAGGCCCGGAAGAAACTATGGGCAGAACTGGAGGAGACAGGCTTAGCTGTAAAACAGGAAGCGCACACCCTGCGAGTTCCCAGATCTCAACGTGGTGGAGAAGTGAGATAATACTGTATTTCACATTTTTGATTTTGAAAATTTGATACAGGTAACAGTTAACTATTTCTTTGGGGATTTGCTCTCTCTCTCTCTCTCTCCCCCCCCCCCCTTCTTTTCTCCTAGATTATAGAGCCACTTGTAAGCAAGCAGTGGTTTGTTACAATGGAGCCCCTGGCTGAGAAAGCCCTTCGTGCAGTTGAAAGAGGAGAGTTAACCATCATTCCTGAAAGGTTTGAGAAGGTATATGTTGTGTGTGTGTGTGGCTTCATATTGATTTGATTCACTTGCAATAAAAACTTCTTTTATTAATCTTGATTTTCTTCTTGGTGTCTTTTTGCTTTTGCCTTGCTGTAACTTCCAATTTGTGGAGCTTTTGGCTTGCTGTCTAATGCTTTTCCATTTGATTTTGGTCTCTCTTAGTCATTCTTCACCCCAACCTTACGGATGGATTTTTCAACTCATTATATGAAAATATCTATATATTTTTATTATTATTTACCATAAGTATTTTAATGAGTAATGCTACATAGTACATACACAACAATTTTCACAATAGAGGAGTTGGCAGGTTTCTATTGGTTCTCATTTTACTATCACTTTATCATCTGCCATTCACAACTTGCCACCTCGACAGTTATTAATTTTATGAAAATTGTTGTGACTCAAGACTTATGGTTATAATATCATTAATTATCCTCAACCTGATCTACTTAGTATTGCAGATTTACAATCACTGGTTATCAAACATTAAGGACTGGTGTATAAGCAGACAACTCTGGTGGGGACACCGCATACCAGTTTGGTACATTGTGGGAAAAGACTGTGAAGAAGAATATATAGTTGCTAGGAGTGCTGATGAAGCTCTTGAGAAAGCTCGTGCGAAGTATGGAAACGATGTAGAAATCTATCAAGATCCAGATGTTCTTGACACTTGGTTTTCCAGGTCTATTTCTGAAAGATTAATAAGAATTCATGTCTTTTTCTTGTGCACACATTATACACTTTAGAGTACAAATGATACCACTTAACTAAATAATCCATAAATTTTTTTCTCAATGTGTGATTAAATGTGCACTTTTCCGATTTGTTGGAAGTTGGTTAAAGTATAGTTCTAACTAGAAAAGATGAGATCTTAAAGAGCTGTACATAAACAAAACAAATAAGCTAAAAAGTTAAAAGAAAAAATTTCTGGCAAACAAGCTCTCAATTTAATTGTGTTTGCATGAATTTGGCGTACTTAACGAGTGGCTTATGATTTGGAAATTGGAAGAAGTTGTTACTCAAAACTGTTCTGCCATAAAAGACCACAATTTTTATGGTTTTAGCTATTATGTGTTTGTCTTTTATTTTATTTTATTTTTTTTGAGTATTCATCTTTTTCCTTTCTTGGTCTTGGATAATTTGACCGGAGGAAATGGTGAATATTAGACAAAATAATAGTTGCAATAAGTTATGTTCCATTATGTCCTCTAGTTTACCTACGTATATTTCTTCTCTTTTTCCCTTGTCTATAGGGTTTGAGTTTCGTTTATTTAGTAAATTGGCATAGAGTACCCACCCCTATCTAGATGGGTGGGTTAGGGATTAAGAAGTTGGTGGTGTTTAATCAGGCGTCATTGGGAAGGTAGTTATGACGTTATGGGGTGGAAAAGGAGTCCTCATTAAAAATAAGGGTAAATTGCTAAGTGCACCCCTAAAGATTGGGTTTACTTGGATTTTACCTCATGAAGTTGGGAAAATTGGATTTTACACCTTAAAGTTTTCCTACATTAGCTAAAGCAGCCCCTCCGTTAGTGACATGCTTTTGTGGCCTTTGAGTGACATGCTAGTGTTTGACGTGTAATTTTTTGCCAAGTCAGGCCGCCACATGTTAATTGGCCCAATTGAATCGTGACACATGTATTTACCCATTACTTGTAATAAAATAACTTTAAAAAAATCTTTAAAAAAGCTTAAAATAAATATCTAAAATCTAAAAAATCATTAAAAAAAATAAATAAATCTTTAAAATCTAGAAATTTAAATCATATTAATTCATTGGGACAAACTACAAAGCACTAAGAAATAATAATTACACAAATCTGACCGTGTATCAGATGAATCAAGCACCAAATCATCAAACTTATACAAAAATCCCACAGAACCTTCCCCAATTCTAAAACATCCAATCCCTCTCTCTCTCTCAAACTTAAACCTCCATGGCAGAGAGCTTAGAGCTCTGCCTTTCACTGCTGCTCACAACGAACTGCCATTGACATTGTGGTGGTGGCTTTGAACTCAAACCCACCTTCTCTGTCCGTTGGGTTGTTGTGCTCTAATGGGTCATGGTGGTTGATGGGTATTTGGTTTTTGTGTTCTGATGGGTCACAACAGTCAGTGGGTATGGGTTTTTTTGTGGTTTGATGGATTACGATGGCGAGGGAGAGGATGGGTTTGCTGGGATTTTGTTGGTTTGGTTTGGTGGTTGGCTTGGGTTATCCCGCGAATGGGTTTGCTGTTTGGTGAGTGGGAGGTGCTCTTGTTAGGTGGGTGCTCCAGCAGTTGGGTTTGTTTCAATGGATTTGCTTTGATGGGCTGGTGGATTCGAAAGGTTTTTGGGTTTGATGGTGTGCTGTGTTTCATGGTTTGGTTGAGTTCGGTTCAAACTGAATTGCTTTGATTGTTCAATTTTCCTGGGTTTGATTATTTTTGGGTTTGAAGTTTATGGTTTTGATTTTTTTGGTTTCAAATTTGCTGGGGAAATCAGTTTGTTGCCAATTGAATTTAATGTGTTGATTTTTTTGGGTTTGTTCATCTTTTTCATGGTGTTGGATTTTTCTAGGTTTGTTCAACCATTTTTGTGTTTATTTATTTATTTTTAGTTTGTGCAATTTTAAATTTTTAGAGAATTTATTTAGATAGTTTTTTTAAATGATTTTTTCAATTTTAGATATTTATTTTAGATTTTTAAAGTTATTTTATTACAAGTAATGGGTAAATACATGTGACACAATTCAATTGGGACAACTAACATGTGGTGGATTGACTTGGCAAAAAATATTACAAGTCAAACACCAGTGTGTCACTTAACGGCCATGTTGGTGAATCACTAATGGAGGGACTGCTTTTGCTAACGGAGGGAAAATTTAGGGAGTAAAATCTAAATTTTCAAATTTCAGGATGTAAAAACCAATCAACCCCACACTTTAGGGGTGTGCTTTGCAATTTATCCTAACAACAAATATGAGAATTCTTTGGGAGGTTGATGCTCAAATGTTAGTAGGGGGTTGTATGGGGTGAGTACTTGGAAGCACTACGAGAATTTTATACATTATGAAGTTGGGGATGGCCTTAAGAGTAAGATTTTGGCATGATCCATGGAGTGATGACTTCAGTTTCTGGTCGAAAATTTCTGGAGCTATCTGTGATGTGCCAAGATTGGGAGCTTGAATCTATGTCATTATTTTTAAATGAGTTGTATTTGGCTTACATCTTCCAGGGGTCTGACAATAAAGTGGTATGGTCACTATCCAAGAGTTGTGGTTTTTGTGTGAAGGATTTTTATATGACTTTCAGGTAGAGGGGAGACTGATGATTTCCTTTGTGCAGTATTTGAAGCATTAAAGTTCTTCCTCGAGTAGCTTTTTTTGGATGGACAGCAACTTTAAACTGTGGGTCACCTTTTCTTACATTGTGACATTGCGGGCAATTTATGGTCTTTTATTCTTTGTCTGTTCAGTGTGACATGGGTTATGCCTAGTTTGGTGTAGGATCTATTGGCCTGTTGGATGGGGAAGTTTGGTAAGCATGACTGGGAAAAGGTTTGGAAGTCATTAACATTATGTTTGATGTGGATCATTTGGTGGGAAAGGAATGCACATGTATTTGATGATTGGGCACTCTTGACACAAAAAATGAAGCTCCATTAGGCCAAAGATTTGACTTCAACACCTAACCTTGCAGAATTTTTAGATCAGCTGAATTTTCATTCTTGACATTCTTTTATTTTTATTTCTTTCCCCGTATACTATCAATCTGCCATGCTTGTATTTTTTTTCTCATATTTATTTTTCAATAATTTCATCACTTATTTAAAAAGATTCTATTATGTCCTTCCTGATGATGGAAACCTTGATTTTATTTGTCTCAAACACTAGTTTCTGCTGCCTCACACTCACTTGTTATCAAATTTATACCGCAAGGAAAATTATTTCATGGTCTGTCTTCTTGAAGAACTCTAAATGTTATTATGAAAACCAATCTTATGTATTAAATTTTTTTTAACAATAGGAAAAGAGAGTGAAATTTGACCAATTTTCTTAGATTAAAAAATTTTAGAGAAAGCATGGATTTGTTTTATATATCATGTCTCAGATTACGGATTTCATCTTCCAACCAAACTTTTGGATAAAAAGTATTGCTGCAAATTAATTTTTTATCATTTTTTTTTTAATAAAAGATTATAAAACAAATGAACATTGGATCTTTATTTATTCATGTACTTATTTACTTTTCATGTCTTAAAATAGGACTTCCATGACTTCAGCAAAATTTTAATTTTGATCTGCTAGGTAATATTGATGATCAATGTGCTTTTAATGATTGTGTAGCTGCAAATTTCTAATCAATGAGTTAATAATGATATGCCATTGATAGTTTGTCCGAATACCAAATGGTTAATATGTCTTGCCATTGAGTTCTAGCTCAAATGACATCTCCTCCTCTTGTAAGAGCATGGTGGAGGGTAAGATGGTGGGTTCGATCCCCATTAAGTGCATGTGTAATTGCTGCCAAATAAATGTCTTATTCAAATTTTATATGGCTTAAAAGTGATCTTTTTGACAAAATATTCAAATTATAAGTTTCATTCAGTGGTTTAACAGGATTTTGCATTTATAGGTCATTTTATGTTTTTTTTTTTGAATGATTGTATTAATTGTTATTTTTAGAAATAAACCAGATTCAGTAGCTGCTTAGATGATTTGATATTTGATTGTATTACTTGATTTCGTAGTTCATGAATTTAGAATTTTAAAATGAAGCGTCCTTTTTATTTGTCTTATAGTTTTATCAAATCTCAGCTCTTGGTGTTCTACTTTGTGGTTCCACACATGAACACTTTGTCCCTGGTTGTTCACATATTAGCTCTTTTGTTATCTGTAAATGATACGTACTTACATGCATACACACACACATACATACATACATACATACATACGTAGACATTCTTTTGAATAAGCTTTTTCTTACTCCTATGTTCAGTGCACTATGGCCTTTTAGTACACTTGGATGGCCAGATGTTTCAGAAGAGGATTTTAGACGGTTTTATCCAACAACAATGCTTGAAACTGGGTAATGTGTTTCCCTAGCTAGCTTCTCCTGCCCTATTTATCTCTCTCTCTCTCTCTCTCTCTCTCTCTATATATATATATATATATATATTATCTGATGCAGTAATGCCAGATGTGAAACCTGGGGCTGCTGTCTGGGGAATATTTAGTGATGGTAACTTAATCTGATTAGTAGGTGCCTGTCATCTGCTAGGTGCCATTTATGCTGCTAATGAACTACAAATTTCTTTTTTTTGCTGATGAACTACAAATTGCTAACTTTATTTTGTGTTTTTGAGCCCATGAATAAAGTTTTACTATCATATTTGAAAGATTGCAGAAGTTGATACTGCTTTCATATATGGACAGGCATGACATACTGTTTTTTTGGGTGGCAAGGATGGTCATGATGGGAATTGAGTTCACGGGGACCATTCCATTTTCATATGTTTATCTACATGGACTCATCCGAGACTCACAAGTGAGTCATAGGTGAACCTTTTGCTTTGACATTGGTATTATATTTACTAATTGCAGCGCTCAATGTGTTGTCTTTCTAGACCTCTCTCAAAGTTCAGCATACTATTTCTTTATTTGTTTTAGGTATTTTTGGTATTTGTCTCTATAAATTTCACTTTTTAAGCAGTGAAGTCCTATGCGACTTGAGCAATGAAGTCTTGTCCAATTTGATAATGGTGTCATGGAATTTGATGTTGTGATAGATGTTGAGACAAACCAAGCCATCAATATAGGCATTGTAAGTCTATTGGACAAAATGACTACATTGCTCTAAATTAAACTTCCAAATATAGAACTGAAATTTTTAAATCTAGGGAGCAAAGTTGAGCCAACTTTTCTTATCAAAAAAAGAAAAAGAAAATAAAGGTTGAGCCAACTTTATTTTGGAGGGGTCTGTCTGATTTGCTGTAGGAAGTAGAGATTTAGCCGTAGAACTTTTCTGATAAAAGAGTTTTAGATTAAAAGTGGTCCAGTGATGAAGTGTTTTTGGATGTGGGAAATGACTAAATGAGACATAATAAAAGTTCTTTGTATTTTCAACTTTGAACCCAATTAGTTTAATTAATGGCCAATGTTTATTTAGTTAATAATAATAATGATAATTATTATTATTATTATTTAGTTGTTGTTGTTGTTGTTGTTGTTATGATGAGGATGGAATGGATTGAGGTGAGGGCAAGCTAAGAAAATAGACCCTTCCTTTTATGATTGCTTCTTTGTGTCACTTTATTTTCATTAACATGGTATAAGTGCAGGAGAGTTGAATTGACCAAATACCTTTTTAAAAATTTTATTTATTTACATATTTTATATACCTCCCTTTTTTTTTTAATTCATTTTTTTTATTTGCTGATTTTTTTTTGAACTACTTTGCTGGGTTGTTTCTAGGTAAACTTTTGTTTTGTTTAATGTTGGGAGGTGCATGAAGATGTTAGAAAGGCTTGTCATCTTCATCACCATTGTTGTCGTTGCAATTTGGTAGTGAAATGGCAGAAAAATGTCAGTGGCTATGGTGGTGGTTGTTTCTTGATGTTTCAAATTTTCATAGTTGATTGGTGTCCTCTATACTCTGTATCGATTTCTGGTAGATTCGAGGAAGTTCTTAGTGGTTTCGGTCTATTCCAGTCAATTTTGACTTTTCTGGTCGTCTGTACAGTGTCAGTGATTCTTGGTGAGAATGGGTTCATAAGTTTTTTGATTGTCAGTGACCAATTTTTGCACTAGTAGGGTGGTTGTAGGATGTTTGTGAGATTCTTTGGCATTATTGTTTGTCGAAGTCGACCCTTGTTTGGTTCTTACTGTTGGTCAGTCCCTGTCCTGGATATGGATAAACTGCGTCTTGTTTGGTTGTCTTGTGGTGTTTGGTTTGTGCATGGGCTCGTTATTTGATCGCCTTTTATCTGAAAAGTGAACATCCTGTGCCTCTATGAGTGATACCACTGATTTTGATTGCTTCACTACTACTTCCTCAGTTGTCTCTGCAAGTCTGTGAGACCAAGAGGATAGTTTGATCATTACTCTTATGCTATCCAGTTGAGAACCAAACATTGGGATTGCTCTAATGCACCTTCAGTCTGCAATGGCTATCGGATATCTTTTGTAGCCGCACATTTATTCTTGATCAGAAAATGTTGCTTCTATGGTATACATAAGCAATATTTCGATCTTGAGCAAGGTAGCCAAAGTTTGGCAGAATATTACTCTCAAGTCACTTGTGTACTCAAGGAGAGAAATATGTATTAACCAGTTACGACTGTTACTACGCATATTCAAGGGGAGGCAAACACTTTGGAAATTAGGAACCTTAAAAGTGCACGCATTGCGGCAGCAACAATCATACAGTGGACTATTATTGAGATATAATGGCAAACCCTCTGAGTTGGACAATCGGGCCTTCTCCTAGGATGACTACACCGTAGCATCAGGACATCTGCCACCCAGTAAACAAGGATGAACTCTACACCAAAGGATGGGTATGTTCAATTTCCAGCCCATCATTAGCAAGTAGCTTCCTTGCTTCCTCCTCCATAACCACTCTAGCCCAATTAACTACATCTCCTGAACATATGATTGGTGTGTTCACTCATTTCTCTGATTATCATCCTGTCTCATCACCTCAGAGTGTTACTTTAGTCAACAGTTCATTAGCCACTGTCTGGGGCTTTAGAATCACTCATCTAAGTTCCTGATATTGAGTTTTTCACATTATTCGTTTTCCTTTAATTTGTTGGCAATTAGTAAATTCACCAAATAACTTAAGTGTTGCGTTAGTTTTTATCCTTCTATCTGTAATTTTCAGGATCTTAAGACAAAGTGGATGATTGGTATGGTAAGGGGCATGAAATTGGAGGTCTCTATTAGCTGGATTTTGCACCTTTCTCTCCTCAACAAGCACTTCAATATTCACTATATTCTTTCTAGTGGCGTAGTCAACTTGGTCATCCATCCATATCCACTTTGAAGTGTCAAGTTGATGGAAATCGAGATCAAATAATTGAGAACTTGAACTAGAATTGCCTTGGAATTACGAATCAAAGCTGGATTTACAGAGAAAAACTAGAGAAACAGAGTTTCTGTCCAGGTCTGAAACAAGTTAAATCTACATATAAAAAAAACTGATTCTACTCTTACATAACAAGCCTATTTATGATCTTTAGCTACTAGGAAATAAACTAGGTAATAGTCACATCTAGGCAGGCTATCACAGCATAAGTCAAAGCTGAAATTAATGAGAATATATGGCAGATTTGAGAAGTCAAAATAAGGGGCTGGCTGGCTGCCCTAAGCAGTGGCTGTTTAGGGCTGTAATGGCAGATACAGGACTTGTTGGTTGCTGTCCAACACCAGGAGTTTCTTCTCTCCCATTTGTACTTGAATTCCCAACCTTATATTGGTTAAAAATCCCAACCATACCTGGAACCCCACTGTCCAGATCTCAAAGCAGGCCTAGTTTGTTGTTTCTCCACCAATAAAGCCCGGTTGTAGGCTTCCGGCATGTTCCACAATGATTGAAGGCTAAGGACATCTTGGATGGATGGCTTCAATCCACTCAAGTACCTTGCAACCATTTGTTCTCCACTTTCATTTAAATCTACCCTTACTACAAGTTGGTGAAATGTCTCCATATACTTCTCAACACTACCTTCTTGCCTAAGGTTGTGTAGGTCTTTGTAGAGTGCTTGGGTGTAGTTGAAAGGAAAAAATTGCTCACGGAGCTTTTTCTTCATCTTCTCACAATTCTTGATCTTGACTTTACCAATTTGTTGGTGAGAAATTTGTGATTGTTCCCACCAAGCGGAAGATCTCCCTTAAGGCGAATAGTGACTAGCCTCACTTTCTTTTCATCCATAACCTCATAATAATGAAACATCCTCTCAACGGTGTTAAGCCAATACACAAAGTCTTCCAGTTTAAGACTCCCTTGAAATTCTAGAATTTCAACCTTGAAGTTGTAGTCTAGGCTTGGCTCATTTCTTTCCACGCAAGGGCTTTCCCTTGGAGGAACTCCAAAAGGATTCTTAAAATGAGAATGAGAGTCATCAGACTCATCAATAGCCTCATGAGGAGGCTGCAAACACTGCACCACCTCCATAAGTGACTCAACTTGTCTCCTTGGTTCTGCAATCTCATATCCTCTCTTTATATTCTGATTCCATCCACCATTCCTGTTCACCAAAGGGTTGGCTTTAACTCCTTCCCCAACTTCCATTTGATTTCCCCTTTTTCCGCCTCTCTTTCCTCTCCTTTGGGCCATTAGAAGCTTCAAAATTTTTTAAAAATTGCAAATGGCAGCAACAGCACAAGTTGATTAAATCTGTGATATTTTGCAGCTGCAACAGCAGCACAATACAGATTTGATTGGTACAAGTAACCTAGATCTGATTCTAGGATCTTGAATGGAGAGAGCAAAATTTAAAAAAGAAACACAAGGAAATCTAGGGTTCAAATGATCAAATCAGTAGGGAAAAAGAGGACCAGATCTGTGCTCTGATACCAAATGATGGAAGTCAAGATCAAATAACTGAGAACTTGCTAGAATTGCCTTAGAATTAAGAATCAAAGTTGGAATTACAAAGAAAAACTGGAGAAACAGAGTTTCTGTCTAGGTCTGAAAACAAGTTAAATTTACATTTAAAAAAAAAAAAAAAAAACTGATTCTACTTTTACATACAAAGCCTATTTATAATCTTTAACTACTAGGAAATAAACTGGCTAATAGTTACATCTAGACAAGCTAACCCCTTTGGATTAGTACTCTTCGATGTTTGGGTCCTATCCATGTTATGTTATGTCAAATTATGTTCATTACTTTGTTACCTTTGTTGATGACTACTGACAAATGACTTGGTTATTCTTAATAAAAACTCGCTCTGAAATTAAATTCTGTTTGGCCAAAAATTCATATCTTATGATCTGACAATGTGAAAATCAAAATTCAATTTGGCCAGAAATTCATATCTTACGATCTGACAATGTGAAAATATGTCTCAAAGTCATCCTTTCCCTCTTATATTTTTGACAAATGCATTGTGCACCAGACCACTTGTCACTTTGCTAACTTTGTTGATGACTATTGCTAAATGACTTGGTTATTCTTAATAAAAATTTTCTCTTAACTCAAAATTCAGTTTGACTTCAAAGAGATAAAGTTTGTGCGCCTATACCCAATGGTGGTTTAGGTATAAGGAAACTTACTACTTTCAATAAGGCCTTATTGGAGAAATGGCTGTGGCGGTTTGGGAAAGAGGAGAATCAGCTATGGAGGAGGGTGGTAGCTTCAAAGTTTGGGGAAGAGTGGGGGGATGGACTTCTAAACTAAGTAAGGGAGTTCATGGGTGTGGTTTGTGGAGAGGTAATCGTATGGGCTGGGAGGATTTTAGCAAAAATGCACAGTTTGTTGTTTGATTGGGGAATAGAGTGAGATTTTGGCAAGATAGGTGGTATGGGGATCAACCTTTCCAATTGGCTTTCCCAAGACTGTATGGTATTGCTATTGACAAGGAGGCCTCTGTAGAAGCTTCTTTGTCAAGGAAAGGGGCAGAGGGTAGAAGAACTTGGGATGTTTGTTTTATTCGGGAATTTAATGATTGGGAGATGCATGAAGGGCTGCATTTTCTTCGTACCTTGGGAACCGATACTCCTTCAATGGATGTTGGAGACTAGTTCAAATGGAAGTTGAAGCCTAATGGGGATTTTGACATCCAGTCATATTATAACAAGTTGTAGGATTCTCCCTCAGTTGTCTTTCCTTGGAAAGGTATATGGAGAGTTAAGGCCCCTAGGCGTGTTTCTTTCTTCGTTTGGTGTGTAGCTTGGAAGAAGATCCTAGCAAGTGATAACCTGAGATTGAAGGGCTTAGATTTTGTGGATTGGTGCATTATGTGTCAACACTGTAGGGAGACGGTGGACCACTTACTTCTTAATTGCAAGATGGCATATTGATTGGGGAAGCACTCGTCTCAAATCTAGAATTTAGTTCCGTTGTGCATACTATAGTGTCTTTGGAAAGAACAGAATCGGCGGACTTTTGAGGATTTGGATAGTTCCGGTGATCAAATGCTTGCTTCTTTTAGTGGAACTCTCTTTGATTGGTCTCGGACTTGGGGACTCACAACTATTGATTCTCTCCTTTCTTTTCTTAACTCTCTATCTCTTTTGTAATTAATCTGTTGCTTGGTTTTCGTCTATGAATTTTCTCTGTCTTTTTCTTCTTGTAATTTTCTGGTTTGCTTTGTGCTTTTCATGCATAGAGTAGCCTTTCATATATATATATCATTCTTACTTATCAAAAAAAAAAATTTCAGTTTGGCCAGAAATTCATATCTTACAATTTGACAATGTGAAAATGTCCAAAAGTCATCGTTTCCCTCTTATATGTTTGACAAAGGAATTGTACACCAGACCACTTGTCCTCACACCACAACAAATTGGTGTTACTGAGCACAAAAAGAACCAGCTTCTTAACGTGGCTCAAGCCCTCTTGTTTATACAAACATGCCTAAATGGTTCTGGAGTGATGCCATATTGACTACATGTTACCTTATCAACAAGATGCCATCCACTGTTCTTGATGGAGCATCCCCTCAATCTATCCTATTTCCTTCTTCTTAATACTTCCATTCGCCTCCTAGAGTTTTTGGATATGTTTGTTACAATCACAATTTTGTTCAAGGATTTGACAAACTTGGTCTTCACTCTGTGTATTTCTTGGTTATTCATTGACAATTCTTGATGTCCCTTGTGGCCAATCTTGATTGTCTTCTCTATCAGTTGGATGCCAAGAACGCATTTCTCCATGGTGACCCACCTGAGGAAGTACATATGGGCAACCACATGGATTGGTTGCTTAAGGAGTATTAGGGTTGTGTCTACAATCTAAAGAAAACATTATATGGTCTCAAATAGTCACCAAGAGCATGTTTTGGAAAATTTTCTAAAGTTGTCATGGAATTAGGTCTCCGCGAATCATTGGGTTTTCAATTTACATATTAATACTAAACGCATACTACTTGTTGTCTATATGAATGACAGTAATTATTGGGGATGATTTTGAAGGCATTACCAAATTGAGACAATTCTTACAACAACTCTTTCAAATCTTAACCAATTCTATTAAGGATGAAGTTTAGCTACAAAATTAGTTGTAGTTTTAGGCTACAAACTTACTTAATATCTTTTTATAAGAGGTGAATTTTGACAAATCCACCATTGGATTATATCTTCTTATATCCTCCATGCTTGCAAAATTTTAATAAAATTAAAGATCAATAGCTATATCATTAATAAATTTTTTAAATTGTAAGTTTTTATAAATATAAATTATGCACAAAATATAAGCTTATAAATCATATAGTAAATAATATCAGATTGACACAAAATTTAATATGTGTATTAAGAGCATAAAGAACATGTAATTCAACGGCTAGATTTTCAAAATTTTGAAACTAAATTTTGTCCTTCCGTAAATTAGTTGGGAAGCTTAATTATCTCATATGTAGTTAGTGTGGTGAGTCAATTCTTAGGAGCTCCAAGAATCTCACATTGGGATGTGCGATACCTAAATAGAGCTCTAGGACAAGGCAGATTGTTGAAAAAGCATTCATCTAAGGTAGATGGCTTTGTTGATGCTGACTAGACAAGATCACTTTCAAATAGAAGGTTCACCACGGGGTATTACACCTTACGAGGAAACCTCATAACATGGAAAAGTAGGAAGCATAATAGAGTTTTCCTGGTCGAGTGCAAAAGCAAAATACAAAGAACTGTCACATATTACTAGTGAGCTACCTTGGTTACAACACTTCATTTGGGAGTTAGGCTTCTCAGTACCTACTCCTATTCCACCATCCTATGATAGATATGCATATTGCTTCCAACCCCATCTTCCATGAAAGGAACAAGTACATTGAAGTAGACTACCATTTTGTTTCTCATACTGAGTGGAGAAATAGCTACACCATTTGTGAGATTTGAGGACCAACTTGTTGATGTCTTTACAAAGTCTTTATGTAGAGTCGAGAAGAGTATTTGTTCCAAGCTAGGTTTACATGACCTATATCAGCTTCAAGAGGGAGTGTTAGTGAGAGTTGTATCATTCTAGAAAGATATTGTGATGCCTCAGGTTTGACTGGATATTGATTAAGTGTGTGTATTGTGGGTGTTTGATTAGTCCCACATCATGCATATAATGGGTTGATTTGGGATTTATTAACAACTACAAGAAGTCTCAATTGTGATAGACTAGTCCTTGGGAGGTATAGCGCATATATGACTAGCGTTTTTCCTTTCGTATTAGGTTTAGACTGCCTCCCTCTTGTACCAATCTTCTTTCAATATTTTCTTCCTGACTCCCCCCACCCAAAAAAAAAAAAAAAAAAAACTCAAAAGAAAAGGAAATGCCAAAAATGAAAAAGTTCACAATACTTTTGTGTAAGTTTGATAGCTTTTGCAGCAATATGTTTGCAATGAAGTACAAAATATACTGTGAAATGGAATCGTATGCTCTCTTTTGACAAGATCAATTTTGTTCTCATTAGGTTTTTAGGACATCTTTTTTTTCCTTGGCTTATCAAAAAAAAAAAAAAAATCTTTCTAGTGTGGCTATATAGTTTACCATTGCCCTATATATTGATCTGTCTTTGTACTTCTAATAAATCTTTTCAGGGGCGTAAAATGTCAAAAACACTGGGTAATGTTATAGATCCAATTGATACTATCAAGGATTTTGGCACTGATGCTTTACGTTTCACACTTGCCTTAGGAACTCCTGGCCAGGTCTGTTTGTTATAATTCCTTTAAATGCTGCATTGTTTCAACATTTTAACAGGCTTTATGGGCTTATGAAAATTTACCTTATCAACTGACTTATATACATTTCTTGCAGGACCTTAATTTATCCATTGAGAGGTTGACTGCAAACAAGGCCTTCACCAACAAATTGTGGAATGCCGGCAACTTTTTGTTGCAGAATTTACCTACTCGGAATGATGCATCTGCTTGGAAAAATATATTGGCTTATAAGGTTTGTTCATTTTTATTCTCTTTTGATGAGGTCAATGAAATAATACTATGATGCTAGGAAAAAACCTATATTTTATAGAACATTCTTTGTTTAACTAGAGAGGAAAGATTAATTAAGTACAGAGAAAGTGTACAACAAATACACCAACAATTATGATAGGAAATTATTAGAATTATGGTTAAGTGATTAAATTCACCGTTTCCTAACAATTTAAGCTTTTGGGAAAATTGGAATTTATCATAGTATCAAAGTAGAAGGTCTTGAGTTCAATCCCTATCTCCACTCTACCTCCAATTTAAAATGTTAAAAATCTCATGTGTTATGCCCCACTTTTGAAGGGGGAGTTCGGGTCCACACATGAGGGAAAGTGTTAGAATTATGGTTAACTGATTAAATTTATCATTTCCTTACAATTTAAATTTTTTGGACAATTGGTAATTTATTAAAAATTACAAAGATCAAGCTACACAAATAATTTCGAAAAAGAATAATATTCTGTGGTTGTCATCCAGTCATATACGCATCTTAGGAGTTAGGAATAAGAGTTTTAGGTGATCTTTCACACGCTTTTAAGATCCAACTATTTCTTTTTCTCCAAATGCTTCACATTAGACAACAAGGGTGTATTTGAAATGCCTATCCTTTGAGATCTACCAACTGACCTTGCCAACTAGATAACAGATCAATCACGCTTTGACATGTGACCCACTGATTTCAGAAAAGACTTAAAACAGTAGTCCCCAACTCTCTAGCGATATCACAACAAATAAGATTACAACCAGTCGCTCCAAAATCACAATCTCCCACACAGGCTAAAAGGGCTGAAAAACAAGTGAAACTTCAACAAAGAAACAACACTCCATAACACTATCCAAGGAGGACAAGCCTCTCAAATTCACAAAGCAAAAAAAATTTCACAAATCTGCAAATAACCATCAAACTAATCTTCCTTGGTCTGATTTAGCCCTTATGGGACTAGGCCCAACCAACAAAACAAGCAAAAAAGCTCCAAAATCACACATCGAAAAAAATATGCCGATAAACCCAAAAGCCATTGGAAAATATAGATAAGGTGATCCATTGTCTCCTTTTCTCTTCGTCATTGTCATGGATACAGTGGGTAAAATGTTGGATAAGGCTGTCAATGAAGGCTGTATATCAGGCTTCAAGGTGGGCCATCTAGAAGGAAGTTCTTTAGTAAAGTCTCATCTCTTTGCTTACGAATTTTCTGTGACTCTGATGTTGATCAACTTTTGCTACTACGTATGGTGCTCATCTGGTTAAAGGCAGTTTCAGGTTTAAAAATTAATCGGGGCAAGTCTGAGTTGGTTCCTATGGCAGTGGTTCCGAACATTATGCTTTTGGTGGATGTGCTAGGATGCAAGTAGGGTGGGTCTTCCTTTGGGTGCTAATTTCAAAGAAAGGACATGGAATCCAATTTTAGAGAAGGAGGAAAGGATATTTGCAGGATGGAAATGTTTATATTTATCTAAGGGAGGAAGAGTCACTTATATTAAGAGTGCTCTTTCGAGCTTGCCTACCTACCTTCTTTCTTTATTTCCTATTCCCACAGATGTGCTTATCATATTGAAAAACTCTTAATGGAAATTTTTATGGGGTGGTATGGGGGAAGAGACTAAACCTCATCTAGTTAAATGGGCAGATGTTTGTACTCCTCTTTCTTCGGGTGGTTTGGGTATTAGAAGATTGTTTACCCCAATATACTTCCTGTATTCTTGGGTGACTCGTTTCTTGATTTACATAATTTTAGTACTTATATAAAAAAAGACCATTCACTCTAAATGGCTCCTAAAAATTTCACAAAAATTACCTTATTTACTTTGAGAGAGAGGCAAGTAAACCATATGATCGCCAGTCCAAGCTGTCTGTACCAGCCCCAATGCCAACATGGTGTCATGCTGAGGTCAGTGGACAGATGCTGATGTCAGCACCCTCTATTATCCCAGGATCAATTTGATTTGGTCTAGGGCTGGATCAGGGCACTCTGATGCCAAGTTGAGTTGTAGAATATGAAAATTAGGGTTAACAGAGAAAAAAGGGAAGAGGAGATTAGGGAGAGACAGAAAAGTAAGGTTTAGGGCATAGTTAGTCAAGCCCACACCTAGCATCTCTATATATTAAGAGGATTCACAAAATTAGTTATTGCCCTTTTCACTTCCAAAAATATCCCTAATTTAATTAATTTATCCTTATTCCTAAAAATAAGAAATGAGGTTAAAACCGTAAATAGACAAAAGTTAAAAGAAAAAAAGCTATTGGTTATTAACTTCCCACTAGATAGTCAACATTAACTTCCTACTACCCACGTTAAAAAAAAAAAAGAAAATAACTACCCCTACCAAAAAAAAAAAAAAAGGAAAAACTATCCCATGTTTCTTTTTTAAACTATTACATTATGTATATATATATATATATATATTTTTTTTGGATGTATTACATTATCAATTTGGATTTGGATAAACACGCAAAAGCTTCTAATTAAAATAGGAATCCTATTCTCTTCAGAAAAAAAAAATAAATAAATAAAAATCCTATCTATTTTTTCAAATTGTGATGAAGGAAAAATTTTGATACTAAACCCCAACAAAAAAAGAGAGCCTCATTGCACGCACAAAGCGGTGATGAGGCTAGTATATTTATATTAAAGCAATTTAGCAAGATTGCAAAAATATACTTTAAGCAATATAAATAAAAAAGTGGATAGAGAAAGTAACAACAATAACTCAACAGGTCTGATCAAGATTAGCAATAGAACATTGCATGTGAGCCGCTAAACACTACTTAAAATGCTCAATATGATACAGTTCCGAAAAATCCTCTAATAGAACCTGATCTCTGCACCATAAGTCATGCCAAAATTTGAGAGCTAGTGCCCTTATCCACGTCAAATCTACAAAGGAAGGAGGTGCCTCTTGAGGTAGAGGTCATTGGCATGATGCCTTAATGTCAAAGACTGTAATTATACCATGTTTAATTTGATTAGGAATTTGATAAGAATACCTCTGATGTGAGGATCCTTTAAGACTGGTTTATTCTATCCAGAAAACCCTAGTTCAAATATATTCTATCCAGATAAACTTGAATTATCTCATATATTCTACTTTAAGACATTCAATAATGTTATGTCAAAAATTAAATAAAATTGAGATAAAAAATAGATAACAATAGTTCACATAAACTCAAATGAAAAAAATTAAATTAAGACAGGGTAATAAATTGGGGATTGTATAAGATAAGAAAAACTATATTTTTGTTAGTCAAATGGTACTAAATTGAGGGTATGATTGTCACTTATATTATAAATTTTCATAGCCTTTAGAATGTAGTCACCCACCTTTTTTTGAGGGAATCCACTTTACCATAGAATTGAGGTTTGGTGGCAATTCATATGCTTGTGGACATCTGAATTCCCTTGGGCTACAACCAAACAAGGGAAGGTTTAAAATATATTAGGTTCACGGGAATCTTGAAAGATGACATGAGGACTAGGAGTTGCAGTGTTTAGATAATTCCTCTGAGATTTTATTTTCCATCCAAATTAGTTTGTGTATGAAAGACAAGGTGATTTGGAAATTAAGAAAAATGGGTGTTTCAGTGTTTGCCTTGTATTATTAGGGCTCTAAGAGGGAATTCTGTTTCCAAATTCCCTTGACAGGCAATATGGAGGGTAAGGCTCCTTTGAGTGTGGCTTTCTATGTGTGGATGGCTACTCAGTACTCACCATGGAAAATCTCTAGAAATGAGGTATGGTGGTTGTTAATTGATGTGCAATGTGAAATGGCATGCGGAGCATGTTGATCATTTGCTTTTGCATTCCTCAATAGTGAGGGTCATGGAATTTCATGTGTGGTTTTTGGAGTAAAGTTGGTAATGCTTGAAGCATTGATGGGAGAACTACAAAGCTGGGGTTGAAACCTATTTCACTCATAAAGAGGGTTTCAGATGCGGCAGATTTGGAAGGAGAGAAATCAGAGAACTTTTGAAGGGCTAGAGTTAAATATTGAGAGGTTTAAGTCCCAATATGCAGGCACTCGTTTCTATTGTATGTCTTTGGATGGAGTCAACCTTGGGATATGTAATTCTATAGGCTCTTTGTACCCTTAAATGGACGGGACAATAAGGGTGATACAGCCAGTATACTCCATTTGTTTCCATTACACTTTTTGTATTTTTCAATCTTAATACAATTGATTGTACTTATTACTCCCTCCATCCTATTTTGTTTGACTTATTTAGAAAATCCAACTTGTTAAGGAAACATCATGTAATGCATTTGAGGATGCTTATCTCAAAAAAAAAAAAAAAAAAAAAACATTTGAGGATGAAATTTACTTAATTTTGAAAGTTGAGGGACTAAATTGGCACAATTAATAGTTGATGGACTAAATTGACATAATTAATAGTTCAAGGACCAAATTGAACATTAATACTCTGTTGTTGGACGACTAGATTAGTACTTTAACCAAAAAAACCATAAATGTGAAGATAAATATTTGCAATTACTCATAGCCATCATGTCATCAAGGATATATATATATATATATATATATTATTTTTTAACTTAAGATTAGGATTTTTCATTTCGTTCTAGATGTAATTAGAGCACCTATAAGGTAGGAAATACATATTTTGTATATTTAAAAGTTTTTTTTTTTTATCAGTTTGACAGTGAGGAGTCTCTAATTGGGATACCTTTACCAGAACGTTGGGTGGTAAGACAATTGTGAAAATTTGTTTTCTGTATTGCCAATTCAATATATCTCCTTTAGTTACCATTTTTCTTTCTCCTAATTCCAGGTCTCGAAACTTCATTTGCTTATTGACATGACCACCGCAAGTTATGATAAATTTTTCTTTGGAGATGTTGGAAGAGAAACATATGATTTCTTTTGGGGTGATTTTGCTGATTGGTAAGTCAGATAATAATAATAATAATGAAGATTTTATCAGAAAATAAATCTTTTTATTTTATCCATATTCAATTATATTTTAGAGAATAGTCACTTAGTGCCTGTTTGGATTGAGCATCATCCATTACTCATAACTCAAACTCAGTTCCCATAACTCATATCACTATCTCTATTTTTTCACTCACTCAAATTAAAACTTGTTTGGTTTCATTCTTGGTCCCTATAACTCAAAATATTAGAAAAAGTGCTGGGACCCATTTACTGTGCTGGGTCAGAACAGTCCCTTCTCTTTCATTTTTTTCATTTCACACCTCCTTCCCCACTTTGACATGTTTCACTTCGAGCTATCACTCACCATTGTTTATGGCTTTCAGAGAGAGACAGAGGGGTGGCATGGCATAACTTTTCTTGCATTATGCTAAGAGCCTAAGATAATAATTCAGCAATCAACCACCCGCCATTGCTTCTGTGTGGCCTGGAGCTGGAGATAAAAATTTGAAAAGATAAAAGCTTTTGCGATAGATTTGTACCAAACAACATGCATGGTGATCAAATTATCAATGTATTCCATATTTCCATTGACTCTAGACTTGATGGCTACAAAATTTATTCCTATTATAGCACAACACAAGCTGAAGATAGCTAGCCACACCATAACAGCATCAATGGTGTGTAAAAGAGAGAGGGACCATGTCCTTTGGTCAGACCCAAAATTGGCAGAACAGACCGCCAGTGACAGATCATGTCCTTTGATCAGCTTGTGTCTTCAGCTGGACAGCTTCTCAACTTTGGATGCACCAGATTCTTCAGGGGAAGAAAAGTGAGAGGAGGAAGAGAGATGGTGAAAGAGTGTGGGTGTGTGGTGCTGTGAGAGTGAGAGAAGAACAGATGAGGGTGTGCCATAGAAAAGAAAAAGAAATGAAACAAAGAAAAATGAACCCAGCCCCAACAGTCTCAATTAATATGACATGACAACACATTGTTGTGCGTAGGGCTGTCCAACCCACCCAGCCACCCACCCGTACCCGACCCATGTTCACCCGATCCAACTGCTCCAGCTGTCCGATGCGGGTCCTGATCTCCAAAACCCAACGCCGGCGGGTCGGTTTCGAGTCCCCTCCAAAACCCGTGAAACCCAACCCGCCCGAAGACAGCAAATTCTGGCGAATTCTCCAGCTTTCCGACGAGTTTTCAGCTTGATTTGGCAGATTCCGGCGACCAAAACAATCAGATCCGGCATAGATACACCAGATTTGGTGATTCTCGGCACAATTTGGGGGAAAAATCATCGGATTTGAGGAAATCCTCACCAGATCTTGGCCGGATCGGGTGAGATCTCGCCAATTTTGCCCTTTTTCGGTGTTTTCTGTTGGGTTTCGGCTTCACCCGAAACCGATGCCACCTGATGGCAAATCGACCCGCAAAACCCGACCCTCTTAACGGGTCGGTTACAGGTTGGGCACCTGCCTACCCGATCTCTTACGGGTTGGTTGTGGGTTGGGCACAAACCCAACCCGCCCGACCCGTGGACACCCCTGGTTGTGCAACCCACCAATGCAACAATCTTGCCATTGAAACTCAAATCCAATAACTTGAAAACAGCAAAATCTTGTTTCCAGTTTTCATCACTCAAACTCAAATTTTTGAGTTTTGAGTGATGAGAACAAAGCTAAAGAATCTATCCAAACATGCATTTTCTCAGTGAGTCCCACACTTTTTGAGTTTTGGGTGATGAAAACTGAGTTATATAACTCAGTTTTTGCTTATCCAAACACCCTGTTACTGGGTAGAAACAAACCTAAGGTTTCTCCATAGATGTCTGGTACGGTTGGAAAGTGAGTAGCTATCCTCAGATACATAAAAGAATGATGTACATTTCCTTGATGTACTGGCCAAGTCCAATTAGTTGAAACTGAGTAGCTATCCTAAGTTACAGAAAAGAATGATGCACATTTCCTTGATGTACTGACCAAGTCCAATTAGTTGAAAAAACCATATACGAAGTATGAAAAAAATTATCAATTATATGGTTTCAGTTTCTTTATTAGTTTTTTTATGAAAATACCATTTTGGTCCCTACATTTTTTTTTTTTTTTTTTTGGATAAGTAAGAAAGATCTGTATAAATAAAGCTATTTTATGCAAAGGGGCACAAAATAATCTAGGAGTACAAAGAAAGAAAGGAAAGAGCAAAAAAGAAAACTTAAATACAAGAGAGAAGAGAACTAATAAACAAAGGGAGGGATTCACTAGATGTAATTTCCCAAGCCCGTGACCAATCAAACCAAGAACCACTGAAAGAAGCAAGCAACTGACCATCCGAACTATCCATATCCTCAAACATCCGCCTATTACTCTCCTTCCATATACACCACATCAAACACAACGGAACTAAATTCCAAATATGTGAAGAGTGCTTTCCCAACCAATTCTACCAAACAAAAAGAAGATATGGTATCGATTTTGGTAAGACCCATATAATGCCAAAGGATAGAAAAATAAAACACCACAACCGATAAGCCTTTTCACAAAGAAGCAATAAATGTTCTACTATCTCCCCACAACGACAACACATTACACGCCAGTAAACAAAATCGAAACCCCTAAGTCTCAAATTGTAACCCGTAAGTATCTTATCCCAAGTTGTAGCCCAAACAAAAAAAGAAACTCGTCGAGGTTTCTTAACTTTCCAAATACCTTCCTAGGAAAGACGATGGGAATAAGACCTTGGAATTCATTATAAAATGAACGGATGTCAAATTCCCATTCTTCTTCAACTTCCATTTCATGCTATCCTCATTTTTAGTTGAATGGGTGCTGGATTCCAAAATACAAAGGAAATCCAACCCTAAGTCCAACTCCCAATCATTCAGATCCTAAGTAAAACTTACATCCCAACTCCTCTCCCCCACCTCTACTAAGGAAAACTCTACATATACCTCTTTATTAATTGCAATCTTATACAAAATTGGGAAAGTCAATTGAAGAGGTTTCTCCCCACACCAACAATCTTGCCAGAGTTTTACTCTATTTCCCACTCCAATCTCAAACCAAGTATGTTGGTTGAATGTCTCCCAACCCATTCAGATGGCTCTCCATAAACCACAACCATGAACACCCCTACCCAATCTTGCCAGAGTCCCTAATAAGGCTTTAATAAAGGTTGTGAGTTTCCTTATCCCCAAGGCCTAGTGGCCATAGACGCACACTCTTTGCATCTTCTCGATCTTATTAGCCACATAAGTAGGGATGGTGAAGAGTGACAAATAATAGGTAGGATGACTCGATAACATACTCTTGAGCAACGTCAATCTACCATCTTTTGACAAATAAAGCTTCTTCCACCCTGTTAATTTCCTCACAGTTTTCTCCAAAATAGGATTCCAAATAGAAAGGGACTTATTAGGAGCCCCCAAAGGCTTGCCAATGTAAGACATAGGCAAAGACCCAACCCTAGAACCCAAGATATCTACCAAAGCATGCACATTATCAACCTCCCCTATTGGAACCATTTCACTCATATGCACATTTACCTTCTAGCCTGTCACAATTTGAAAATAGAGTAGCAACATTTGTATATGAAGAATCTATTCCACATCTTCATCACAAAAAATAATCTTATCATCTGCGAACAAGAGATGTGAAACATATACCCCATCACCCTGCCTATCCTCGGCCTTGAAACCTCGAATTAAACTTGCCCCCTCCACTCTCTTCAACATCCTACTAAAATTCTCCATCATGATTTTAAAAAAACATAGGAGATAGCGGATTCCCTTGTCTCAATCCCCTTGAACTTCCAAAAAAATCAGTTGGAGATCCATCTACCAAAGTAGAGAATTGAATTGTGAAAATACAAGTACGAATCTATTTACACCGCTTCTCCCCTAAACCCATTCTCTTCAGCAAATTTTGGAGTGCCTCCCAATTCATATGATCAAAAGCTTTCCCAATATCTAGCTTACAAATAAACCCTTGGAATCTTTCTCTTCACTCGGCTATCCGCATATTCATTCACAATAAGAACTGAGTCAAGTATTTGTCTTCCACCCACAAAGCCATTTTAGGACTAAGAAATTTGCTGAACTAGTACCCCTCCCAGACGATTTTCCAAAACCTGAGCCAATATTTTATACACACTCCCCACCAAACTAATACGCCAAAAATCTCTAATATTTGAAGTATCATTCTTTTTAGGAATAAGGACAATGAAAGTAGCATTTAGAGATTTTTCAAACTTACTATATTGATAGAATTCCTTGAAAACAGTTAATACCTATTTCTCCACAACTATCCAATGATGGTGGAAAAGAGCCATAGAGAAGCCATCCAAACTTCCATATCTCTAACAACATGAAGGATCTCCTCCTTCTCAAACTTCCTTTCAAGCCATCTCCTCCCTCCCCCCCACACACCCCCCCCCCCCCCCCCCCCCACCACAAAAAAAAAAATGATCAAACTCCAAACTGTCCTCAAAAGGTCTCTACTCCTTTGTCTCTTCATATAAATTTTTTTTAAATTGTTTAGGGAAATGTGTGTTGGGTTTGTTAACTTAACCCTAACGCATAAAATATTATTTATATATAAAAGAATGAGTACAATGATATTACTATTTTGCCCCTAACTTATACTCATAACAAAAGCTATACTACCTAGGCAGCCACCTCAGATTCCTCCTCATATATCACCCCATCCACTCTAAAATACCCAAATTATTATACCTTCTATAAGTTTGCCATCTTGTGAAAAAACTTAGTATTATTATTATCTCCTTCCTTGATAGATAACATCCTCGATTATCTATGATATTTCTATCTCAAACTTCCTTTCGAGCCACCCCCCCCCCCCCCCCCCCAAAATTTGATCAAACTCCAAACTGTCCTCAAAAGGTCTCTACTCCTCTGTCTCTTGATATAAATTTTTTTTTAAACTGTTGTGAGGGAAACGTGTGTTGGGTTTGTTAACTTAACCCTAATACATAAAATATATATATAAAAGAATGAGTACAACGATATTACTATTTTGCCCCTAACTTTATATTCATAACAAAAACTATACTACCTAGGCAGCCACCTCAGATTCCTCCTCATATATCACCCCATCCACTCTAAAATACCCAAATGATTATACCTTCTATGAGTTTTCCATCTTGTGATAAAACTTAATATTATTATCTCCTTCCTTGATACATAACATCCTCGATTTCTATCTCCACGATATTTCTTCCAAGGTAAGAAAGTGTTCAACCAGGGACCGCGTTTCAACCCTTTCACACTTCTCCACATTTGTGAGTCCAAGCTCTCCTTCCGTAGCATCTAATTTCTTCAAATTATCCAATAATTTTTTCTTCTTTCAAAGCCTTCAACTTTTTGGCAAGCACAAAACTAGGCGTACCAAAAAAGGAATGTCGATTCCACCTAGATTGAATTCTATCCATGAACCCATCCAACTTTAACCACATGTTTTCAAACCGGAAAAGGCTTTTTTTCCCTTGCCATTATCCTGCCTCCAAAAGGATTGGATAATGGCCAGAATTAGGATGAGGTAAAGTTTGCTGAATCACATCCGGATAGTGTAAAGTGTTCCTCCCAATCATGAGAAACCAAAACTCTATCTATACTAAACGTCGAAGGCTGGTCTGTGCCACTAGACCAAGCATACCTCCCTCCTTCCAAAGGCAAATCAATCAAATTGAGATCCTCAATAAACTCTGAAAATTTTTCCATAGCCCAAGTCAGTCTTGAACCTCCCATCCATTCACTTAGAAAACATACAATGTTGAAGTCCCCAATGTAGCACCACGGTACACTTCAATATTGTTGAATACCAACAAACTCATCCCACATGTGACCTTCTCATTATCGTCATTTGGGCCGTATACCCCTAAGCAAGCCCACAGAAAACCATCCTCCACCCCTTGCCACCGAACTGACACAGAAAAAGTTCCCACCATGTCCTCCAATTTTTCCAAAACCGTTCTATCCCACATAATGAGGACTCCACCCTCTATCTGATCAACACCCATAGCAACCAATCTAAATAAGGGCAACTCCACAAACTACAAACCATTTGTCTATCCATGCTAGCAATTTTAGTTTATTGTAAACAAACAACATCACTCCTCCACCCTTGTAACAAACTGTTATGATCCTAGTGTCTCACATTAGTTAAGTATAAACTTAACCATGTATTTATAAGCTCTTAGACACCTTCCCTTTGCAAGCCAGTTTTCAAGGGTGAGTTCTACCCATGGGTTTGTAACATTTGGTATCATAGCCAACCATCACCCCGACTAATCGGGTGTAGCTCATTGAGTATGGGATCAAATGAGTTGCGACTTTGTGGTCAGATCTTGGAAAGGGCGACCTAGAGGCTGGATTAAAATTACTGATAGTTGAGTGGAGCCACCAAAAAGAGAAAGGGCTACCAACGGGTCAGTGTCGCTAGAGTAAGCCGTCGTGGATGTCGGCTGTAGAGCATAGTGGTATGTTATGATCCTAGTGTCCCACATAGATTAAGTGTAAACTTAACCATGTGTTTATAAGCTCTTGGGCACCCTCCTTTTGCAAGCCGGTTTTCAAGGGTGAATTCTACCCATGGATTTGTAACACAAATTTCTTACTATGATGCGTTTCCAAGGGTCATTCAAACCTATAACATTCAACAAGATCATTTTTAGCTTCATCTAAGCACAAAAATCCCTTAGCCTAAGGTCTACACAGCCAACTCCTTATCTCGTTCTTAGATTTGGCTGTTTTGTTACCTCCAGTGGCTTCCCTATTCGACAAATTGGCAGCCTCCATTTCTTGTTCAACCTTTGTAACAAAGCAATACACATCTTCTCATATCAATTTAAAGGAAGACCAACCAATTTACTGAATGGACGAATTCTGTATTTCACCAGCCTGATCATCAAAACACAATACCTCATTGACGTTATCCAGTTCCATTGACAAATCCAAGCCCATGACAGTAGGGACAATCATCATTAAAGGATTACAATCAAAAGGGTAGTCACCCACACGAGAACGCAACTCTAGAAAATCAACCTCTCCCTCCACCAGAACACTCTCCCAACAAAACCAGTCATCCTAAGAAGGTATCACCATGATGCAAGGCCGATCTAACTCACAAACGGGACTTGGCCCTAGCCATACAACATCCACCACCTTACACAGTCTTGCCCCCCTCGCACATCCAATCAAAGCCATCTCGGGGCAAAAAGACTCCACCTAAACGCCACGGTCTCATCCCCACCCTTATTGCCCAAGGCCACAGATCCAGTACTCAACAAACCCAGAAAAATATCAGAGAAGTGTCTAACAGATCGCGACAAAGGTTGAAAAGACAACGACCACCAAATAGTTGAGACTAGCCCACATTGGAAGCATCAATTTGGACCCTACATTTTGGTAGTAGTCAATTTAGTCACTATTATTTTTCAACCTGCAGTCAATTTGGTCCAAAATGCCTACATGGCAAACAAATTTCACAATTGGACATTTAATTTTAAAAAATAATTACGATGCTGATGTATGTAAATTTTATTGGGCTTATAAGTGCTTACATGGAAAAAAAAAAAAAAAAAAAATCACATCAGACACATAAAATAAAATAAAAATTAAAAGGTTGAATTTAAGGAATAATTTTAATTAAATAAAATTCCAAGCTTTTCTTGCACTTTCTTGGCATCCAAACACCACCCTAGATAGACAATTTGAGAGGGAAGATACACAATTTTCCATCCAATTCAAAGAATCAAAAGACCTTGCACACAAAAAAAAAATTCCAAACCCTCCTAAAAAAGCACAAATCCAAACCAGATCTGATTCATCAGTGGATAGCGCGTCAGATCCGGATAAAGTGTGATACAATGGTTTTGCCAGAAGATTGCTGTAGTTCCTTTACAGATCTGTGATGTTCCTAATGAGCTTCGTGTTTTCAAGCTTGAGCTTTCGCGCATGTAGTTCGCATATGTCAGAGCCAGAGATTGACAATCCTCTTCCTGCTTTCAGATCTGATCCAATTGAGGCTTGAGAGGATCTGACTTCAGTGCTAATACTGTTCTTCTTGTAGTGACAATTTTACACGAACCAGACTTGAATCCCTGATTCACACAAATCCACCCAAAAAACAATACTTAATTAAAAAAAATTTCATACATTTTTGGTAAAATTCAAAATTAAAAACAAGTTTGTTTCCCAAGAAAATCAATAAATATCATTTTTCTTCTGTTTACATTACTGATCCGGAAATGAAAGCCTAGTTTCAGCAATGAAACTCATTCACTTCAATCAAAACAATATAAAGGTGGCGGAGGTGGGAAGCGTGGGAGTGAGAAGTGAAGATTTGTTTTGTGTGTAACTGTGTAAGGTCTTCTGATTCTTTGAATTGGTAGTGTGTATCTGGGTTGCACTTTGGTTCCGAAGGAAGTGCATTAAAAGCTTGAAATTTTATTTAATTAATTTAATTTCTTAAATTCAGCCTTTTATTTTATTTTTCTGATGTGTATTTTTTTCGCACCTAAGCACTGATGTGGCCAATTTAGACACATCTTATTTAATCTTTTAATATAAGATGTGCCAATTGTGTAATCCGTTTGCCACATGGACATTTTCCGTTGGTGAGTTAATGGTAGGGGCCAAATTTATTGCTACCAAAATGTAGGGATCAAATTGACTGACCCCAAAATGTAGGACCAAAATAGTATTTTCGTCTCAGTTTTTAAACTAAATTTTATGACAAGAAATAAAAAAACATTTTTGGTGGTCAGGATGATGGTTGCTAAGGGACCATTATGTTTTTGTAGGTTGGTATAAGCCTAGTATCGTGAAGTGATCATAAAATTTCTGATAAAAGCCTGTTGTGTGTTGTATTGCATGACTGGCTTTTTTAACTTTCTTTTTAGCCACAGTTCACTTCTGCATTTTTTCAGGTATATTGAGGCAAGTAAAGCTCGCCTTTATAACTCCAGGGGTCATTCAGATTCATCAGTAGCACAGGCAGTCCTGTTGTATATCTTTGAGAACATACTAAAATTGCTGCATCCATTCATGCCTTTCGTAACTGAGGAATTATGGCAGGTAAATGTTTTCTCTAATATTTCAACACTTGTGTTGAATTTAACTTTGCAGGCTATAAGTGTTTTAGTTGCTCTTTAATGTTTAAATGTTATGTTTGGATAGATATCTGTTGAGGTTTGTTTGAACTCAGGTATGGTGTTGGGTATGATTTCAGCATTGGAATGGGTATGTGTAGATGTGTCTGGCCCGTGTGGTGCCTACAATTTAGGATGCAGGGACTGCTGAAAACAGGATTGAAAATTTTCATTTGGGTTTGGAGAAAAATAAGGAAAAAAAAATAATACAGCCCAGTTATTTTGACTTTTCAAATATCCAAACTGCAACTTTTGCGCCTTTTTTTTGTCTTTTTCTCGGGTTTTTTGGTAAACCCAAATATCCAAATTAATAATTCTAGTGCGTATGACAGGCCCAAATATTGTGATTAGTGACTAGAGTCCATATGGAGACCCAAGAGGGGAGGAAAAAAAAAAAAAAAAAAAAAACCCAAGGTGGGGGAGGGGGGGGTTGACATGAAGAAGCAGAAGCTCAAAAGGTAGAGTTATTAGAAAGCGTACCAAGGAAAATAGTGCTATGTAGTACCAATTGTATTATCAAGATGGTCTTTAAAGAATTCTAGAAATGAATAAGAAAAAAGAAACAAATAGGTAACGTAGATGAAAAGTATGAAGAAGAAGAAATGAACTAAAACTATATAGCAACAAATATATGATGATAGTTTTGTGGAATTTTTTAATCTCTTCTATAAACAGGCACTCCCTCAAAGGAAAGAAGCTCTTATGGTCTCTCATTGGCCACAGACATCACTTCCAAGACATGCCAACTCCATTAAAAAGTTCGAAAATTTTCAAGCTTTAGTGAGTATATCCATTCTTGTTTCTCCCTCAAAACGTAACAAGCAACCTGCTTTTTTAAAATGTGAAGTGCTTTCATTCAATTTTTGTTCATTATGGTGTTTAGACTAGAGCAATCCGGAATGCTCGTGCTGAATATTCTGTTGAGCCAGGGAAGCGTATATCTGCATCCATTGTTGCAAGTGAAGAAGTCATCCAATATATATCTGTAAGTGTTGTCCATTTGTCTAGCCATGGTCTTGCATAATAAAATGTTGCGGTCCTAGATCTGCATAATATTTTTTTATCATAGATGATTGTTGGGAAGAGATTGGACCTTATATATATATACACAGACACACTCACACATGCACATAAGTTTTGGCTCTATGGGGAAGGAATTGGGATTGAGAGTTGGAGTCTGGATAATTTCTTGGATATGTTTTATTCTAATTTCCCTCGTAGATGAGGAGAAGATCATATAGTGTAGAAACCAGTAAAGGCCATAAAGTTTGAAGTTCACAGTTCACTCTTATTATGAAGCTTTGAGGGGTGCCATAGGGGTCAGCTTTCCTTGGAGAAGTGTCTTGGGTGCTAAGGTGCCTAGAAATGTTGCTTTCTTCTCATGGACAGATTTAGACTCAATTTTGACAGTGGGTGGTCTTTGGGAATGTAATATGTTTATTGTTGATTAGTGTCGAATGTGCAAGAAAAGTGGGGAATCAACGGAAGTTACTCCATTGTTTGATGGCTATATATATTTGGTGTTTCCTGCGGATGCTATTTGGAGTTTTGTTGAGGATGATGGTTCAAATGCTAAGCTCTTGGAAAGGAAGTTCTTAGCTAGTAAGCACTTGCACAGCTATGGGTGCAGATACAGTATGGTGATGCGGCAATTTTTGAAAAAGTAGGATACGGGTGTGGTGGGAATATTTATATTAATTAATTATTAAATATATTTTTATTTTTATTTTCTATATATTGCTAAGCATTTTTTTTTTTCATATAATGGTAAACATATATCAACTTAAGAGCAATAGTAGATAATAAAGTGAATAACCATTACATGATATTCTAAAATTAGAATACAAGATTAAAAGTTTGAAACTAAAAATAAATAAAAGATAAGTGTTCAAGACAATCACACTTCATTATCTTCAACATGAATAGCTTCACTACAAACTTCACTTTCACTAATAGCAACACTACTAGTAGCATTCCCAATAAGATTGGCCTCCAATTGTAGCTCATCAAGTGTAAGGGTAGCAATCTCAAGAATTCCAACCCCTCCATGTATGTCATTCTCATTCTAAGTATCTCTTGCAATATTTCACTACTTTGTTGCTACAAGGGCATACTCCTCATGGTGAGTTGACAAAATTCAAAGATTAGACTACACAAATACCAAATCCTCAGCATGTGCAAGAGCCTTTTTTTTTCCTTGTTAAAGAATGAATGAATTTGTATATGCTCCACTTCCTCTCAGCACATGAGGATGAACAAGGTTGTCCAAGAAGTTTAAAGGCAAGGGTTTGAAGCCTTGGAAATGAAGACCCATGGTATTACCACCAAACCAAGGGATCTAAGAGCTACCTATCCTTCAAGGCATCTGGTGAAGGAAACCTCCCCACTAAAAATGTACCTAACTCAACTTTCACCACTGTTAATTCATACTCATCTTCAAAGTATCGCTCCAAACACTTGCTCCTTTTTAAAAAAATTTCATGATCTTAATGTGGAGGGAGATTCTTTGGATTCTCTGAAAGTGATTCAACAGAATAATACCCAGTTAAAAACAAAAAAACAAAAATGGAAGATGAAGTTAAAAAAAAAATTAAAAAAAAATAAAACAAAAATGGAAGATGAAGCAATCCTTTTACTAGAAGAGGGAATTAAGGAAATTAAAAAAATGAAGATACTTACTTAGGAATTAAGGAACAAGCTAGGCAATGTAGTGGTGTACAATATCGATCAATGAGTATATCATACGCCACATTAACAAAATGAGCAATACTAATGTTCTTGCAAGCCTTCATGCCAACACATTTTCTATCATTGAATCTCACATTTCATACACAAGATGAAAACAAGGTTTATTTGTGTCAGCTGCTCAAAGCATATCATAAATAGTAAATAGGTGTTGTGAATTCAATGATATAATCAACAACATCCCACCATAATGTAGGGATTCTAAGGGGGCTGCTGTTAGGCTTAGAATTGATTAAGGGAAATGAGAGTTGCTTAGAACAGTGAACAAGGTATGACAAAACCTTCTTAAGAGAAATCCATATCTTGAAAATAGCACTAGGCTAATCTATGTAATTGCATTCAAAACTAATCACAAAGTAACTACAATGTGGTACTTATACTAGTTGTTTGGTATTGGAGCCTTCTAGATGCTTGACAATGTCTAAATCCTAATGGCTAATGCTTAAGCAATCATCTAACTAACTATTTACAAGAGGATTAGGATGCAACAACTTGAAATGCCCTGCATCTAGAAGCACTTGACCTCAAGTGCTCTTGGTTGCCACAAGATTTGTATGAATTTTTAGCCTTCTAGGATGATGCAGTTGCGTTGTGTAATGAGTTTTCTACTGTTTGCAGCACACAAAAGGCTGCTGCTTCTGCACAGCGAAGTCCCACACAACTGAACCAACCTTCATCTTGACCATTGGCTTGGGGTTTACTTTCCTCTTCTTTGGTTGCAAATAGTAGGGATGTACCATCTTGTACATAATGTGTGCGCTACACCTTCTACCATGGGTAGTTTTCCTATCATGTTGACATGGCCTTCCACTTGCAAGTAAGAGATGACAAACATTCATGGTCTTCTTATAATAAAGAACACAATCTTGAAAGCTATTGATTGATAAGAACCCTCTTGAAACTCTAACTTCACCTCCTTCTTCCTCTATATTAGCATCTACTTCTTCTTCCACAAATGGATCATACACTAGTTCTTGAATGTATTCCTTCACTTTATTGCTTTCATTCGGCAATACGCAATCCCTTCCACCATCAAGGATTTTCCTTCCAACTGCATGGCTGACTTGCACTTGTTAGGGGCTTCATAGACTTGTCCTCCACAATTGTAACACTTGAAATTCCATTCCTTGTGCCATGCTTGCATGCAATAGCTGCCTTTGGTAGACCAGGTACCGCATTAACAATAAAACACTTTGCTGCATTTTCCTTGTCCTTCTTGGTCTGCCAATAATCATTCTTGGTTGGCCAAGATTGCTGCCAAGGACTTGCACTTGCTGGTACTTGGTTTCTTGAGGCTTCCTATGCAAATTTTGGAAAGGCAGGAATTGCTTTTGTAATTGTCTCTTCATTTTGAACCATTCTTGCACCTTTCCTTTTCTCATTCTCACTCTTTGGACCTGCAATTGCCTCCACCAAACAAATGCCCTGCCCTTGAGTTTATTTGCTACCAATTTCACCTTCTTGTAGTATGGTACCTCATGGAAATCAAAGATTGTTTTCACTTGGTTAATCCAGTCCACAAAATCTTCATGATTAAAGCAACCATAGAACTCAGATAACTCAATCTTGAAGTTGGATTCCCACTTTTGCTCATGATCCCCTGGTTGCAGAACAGGAATTTTCCTTCCATGTCATATCCTTGGGCTTTGGGCAAAAGGATCCTCATAGCTTTCTTCATTTGATGCCTCACTTCCACGATATCACGGTTGTTTGGCTGCTGTATTTCGTCCCTTTTAACCTACTCAGTCAAGGCATGGATTTGTCTCCTCAACGCTTCCACTTCTTATTCTAAGGCAAAGTGCTGCTCCAAAACTTCTGGATCATTGGCTGCATGAGTCTCCAAGGCTGCCTTTGGAACCACTACTTTCATCCCTTTGTCCTTCCTTTCCTTCTCAAACACCATCGTTCACTACCAATTGGCTCTGACACCAATTTAATGCAGGGATTCTAAGGGGGCTGCTGTTTAGGCTTAGAATTGATTAAGGGAAATGAGAGTTGCTTAGAACAGTGAACAAGGTGTGACAAACCTTCTTAAGAAAAATCCATCTCTTGAAAATAGTACTAGGCTAATCTATGTAATTGCATTCAAAACTAATCACAAAGTAACTACAATGTGGTACTTATACTAGTTGTTTGGCATTGGAGCCTTCTAGATGCTTAACAAGTGTCCAAATCCTAACAGCTAATGCTTAAGCAATCGTCTAACTAACTAATTAACTAACTATTTACAAGAGGATTAGAATGCAACAACTTGAAATGCCCTACATCACACCAAGGATCACTTAAAATCAATTCTTTTACTTTTTGAGTTTTTCCAACATCATCCTCCTTATAAGATAGACCATTGGTCACTAATAACCATGGTTTGAAGGCATCTTTTTATCAACTTCAACCTTTCAAGCACAACAATATCCAAAGCAAATCTAGTCTCAACAGCAGAAAGTAGTTTTAAAGGACAAAACTCATTAAACATTGCCAACCTCATTGAATGGTTCATGATAAAAACAAGTATGAAGAATGCATCATTAGCAATACGTGTAATCCAACTAATTCCTTATTTATAACTTCATTTATTTCAGTGTTTTTTGCTACACAAATATTCTTCAAAGCTAGATTAAGAGTGTGGACAACACATGGTGTCCAAAATATCTAGGTGAACTCACCTTCAATAAGAGATCCAGCAGCTTTCATCATATTAGCATTATCAGTGATGACTTAGACAACTTTTTCATGTTCAATCTCATTTATAACATCCTTCAATAACCCAACAATATAATGCTTGTCTTTGTACTCACTTTACCCATCAATTGCCTTTATAAAAATTGGACCCCCATCTGATGTAGCCATAAAATTAATAAGAGGCCTACTCTGTGGGTCTATCCACCCATCAAAAACTAAACTTACACCATTCGCAATCCAAGTGTCCCTAATTGGTTTCAAAAGCCTTTCACCATTAGCTCTTTCTTTTTGCAAAAGTGTTGTTCTTAATGCATTGTACCCAAGAGGAACATAACTTGGTATGTTATGGGTAGCTGCATATGCATAGGGATTACGATAATTTGGGTTCCTTGCAAAGTGAAATGGAAGCCCACTGGTATAGAACATCCTAGCAATTGTCCAATTCAACTTTAGCAGCATTCTGGAATACTTTCTCCAAAGGAGATTAACATTCACCTTCTTCTTCTTACCATCCTACATTGCATCCGAAAACTACTACTGCTCCCTTCTGACGCAGAACAATCAGAACAAAACTGAAACAACAATAAATAAAGAGATATGACCTAAGATTTAGCACCTAGGCCTTGCTTGGAGTCAGCACCAAGCGGGGAAACCACTAGGATTCAACACCTAGGATAGACTTCGAGTCAGCACCAAACCAAAGAAAGACCAAACGGCCATTTTTTCATTCATCAAAATATCAACTATCTTCTCAAGGAGTACAATAGGTTGCTTATAAAGGATAACTAAACCCTAATTTTAATTGGCTAGGAAACCCTAATTGCCTTATTACGAAAATAACCTTGCTTCCAAATTAAAATACTAATAGGACCTAAAACATAAAAATGCAATTGACTTGCAAATATAAATAATAATTTTCTTGCATCAGTACCACAAGAATTCGTTAATGTTGATCTCACCTTGTTGTCCCAGAGCCGCCACCAACAGCCATCACAAGACCGCCGATGTCGCAACAAATAACTAGTCCACCAACCCCATATCAGAGGTAAACTGATAGTCCCATCTGAGTTCTTTCTTCCTAGCAGCACTAGCGTCCTATTTCACTCTCAATACACACTTGTTTCATCCCATAAAAGAATACGAACCCAACTTGCCAACCGGACAGCTTTTAACCAAACCAGTTACCAGCCTTTTAAAAAAAAGACTCAACCCATTTTTTTTAACAAGCCCCCAACCCACCTTTTACAACATCAGCTTTCTTTTTTTTTTAAAAGTACAAGACCCAGCCCACGAAATCCCAACCTGTCAACCAGCCCAGTCCCAGCAACTATTTGAGAGTAGTTCTAGAAGCCTATTCCATGATAATCACAGCAACCTGTGCACATCTAGTGTTCTTCTACTTCTCAGAAATTTTCCATATCGGTGTTTTGTGACTCCAAGTCTGAGCTGAAAATGACTGCCTTTGATAGAGAATTTGAGAAGGAGATTAAGACGACTGGGAATACACTCCTTAACCCTCCTTCCTCCATTGATGATCTCCTCACTCTTCTTGATAAAGTTGAAAATTTGTTAGCATATGTGGAGCAAGAACCATCCAAATCAATGAGAGATGCTCTTTTACCCTCAGTGAAGGCACTAATCACTAATAAACTTTTGCGACATGCTGAAATGGATGTGAAGGTTTCAATTTTATCTTGTATTATTGAGATTACAAGGATAACAGCACCAAATGCCCCATATAAGGATGAGCAAATGAAAGAAATATTTCAATTGATTTTGGCAGCATTTGATAATATGTCTCATGTGTCTACTCGCTCTTGTAAGAAGGTGGTTTCAATTCTTGATACCATTGCAAAGGTCAAGTTATGCTTGGTGATGCTAGATCTTGAGTGTGATGCATTGGTTGTTGAGATGTTTCAAAGTTTCTTGAAAATAATTAGGTCCAACCATCCACCTGCTGTACTTTCAGCCATAGAAACAATTATGAATCTGGTCATAGATGAAAGTGAAGACATTTCCTTGGAACTTCTCAGTTCACTTTTTGCTATGGTAAGGAAGGCAAATCAAAATGTTTCACCTATTTCGTGGACATTGGGGGAGCAAATAATCACTAGGATTAATGCCCAACTAGAAAAGATAATGGCACCCACTCAAAAACTACCCAGCAAGCTTGAGGGTGCACATGATGTGAAAGTTGAAGTTGTTGAACGTGCTTCTAATCCACCCTCCACAATCCTTGAAGATCTACATCTTGGTGAAGTCGAAAAGGTTGAAACCACAGTGCTTCCTATGGTTCATAAGGTTCAAGAAGAGATTATACTGATTCCACACATTGATTTTGTTATTCCAAATGAGTTTGATGTGGTGGAATTCAAGGTTTTTCTTTTCCCTATGCTCCCTAAGGTGATTTCAGACTTGAAGCAAGTGTTATTTGTCAGCGTCCTAATCCTTCCATGCTTTAAAACTCAAGGTTGAGTTTTCTCCAATCAGAGGGGAATGATGCGGGAGATGCAAGAAAATTATTATTTAATATTATTTATGTTTGCAAGTCAATTGTATTTTAATGTTTTAGTTCCTATTAGTTTATTGGGCTATTAGTATTTTAATTTGGAAGCAAGGTTATTTTCGTAATAAGGCAATTAGGGTTTCCTAGCCAATTAGAATTAGGATTTAGCAATCTTTTATATGCAACCTATTGTACTTCTTGAGGAGATAGTTGATATTCTAATGAATGAAAAAATGGCCGTTTGGTCTCTTTTGGTCTGGTGCTAACTCCAGGTCTACCCTAGGTGCTGACTCTTAGGACATATCTCTTTATTTTATTGTTGTTTCAATTTTGTCTTGGTTGTCCTGAGTCACCTTCTCATTCCCAATATGAGGTAAGAGGCCCATGGAAGGGGGGGGGGGGGGTAAGGGAATTTGAAGTTTTTTTATCATTCTCTATCCTAATTTTCTTAACCTCGTCTTGCAATTTTTGCATTAAATTTATGCTCTAGTGTCACTTTTGAACACACTCTAATACCATGACCAATAATTTAAATAAATGAGCCTTAACCCTAGAATAGGATCCTGTGAACAGCATACCACAATAGTTGCACTTAAAAGATGTGTTTCTACTTGTTCCAGAACCACTAGCTTTTTCCAATTTAGTAACATATATCCAAAGATGAGCTTCATTCGAACATAATGAGCTAGTAGCCTCCATTAAAAATTAAGTACCTACAAATATTTTGAAAATTTTATAATAACTAAATAAGCGATCAACATAATTTTTTTCAATTAAGTAATCAACTCAACAATTCAACCTTCAAGCAAGGAAATAACCTAGGAAAGCAACTCATGAACTCAAGCAAGGAAAATAGAGGGAGATTGAGCGAAAGTGAGAGTGAGCCAAAGAGAGAGATTGATCGAGCAATAGAAAGAGAGAAAGAGAAAGCAACAGAAAACGTACCTTCGACCATTGGCCTTTGCTTTCACCGATGTACTTCACTGCATTCGTCAATAGACTTTGCTGCTTTTGCTGTAGGACAGAGACCAAGAGTGAAGTGAGAGAAGGAGAGGGATTGGGAGAGAGATTTGAGATTTAGGTTTAGCATTTTAGGTTTTGGACTTTTGTTTTGAAGTTCTGCCCCGCAAACGCACCGTTTCAGGCTTGTATTGTAAATTAAGTCTTTTTTTTATTTAATTTGTCACAAGCCAAAAAAAAAAAAGTCTGGGACGCGTGCAGCCGTGTCCCAGCTGCACGCCGTGTTGCGTTCACGTCCAACACGGTTACGGCAACCATTTAGCCATAGCCGTGCTTTCCAGATTCTTAGATCCATAAAGATTCTAAAGCTTGGAATGCAGCTCCTTTGTGCGTCTTGTGGACAATTGGGCATGAGCAAAATAGTAGAAATTCTATTAGAATTGAATGGCCAATCTATAAGATCAAGCAATCTTTTTTATGATATTTTTTATAATTAGATGATAGTGTTAAAATTCATTCTTGTTTAGTTTTAAAATTCCTAGACACTCTAAATGTGAAATTGTAATTCCTACAGCTATTTTATTTATCATAAAAGAGGTCAAACCTTGAGGCAATGGAAAGTGTTCCTTCAAGCAATGTGGTGGGTTCAAGTTTTTGGAATGAGCCTCTCCAAAAATGGGGGGTGAGGCACCAACCATCTCTCCCAAATTCCATGGAACCCTTGTGCATGTGTATGATGACTATATATGATTTTTGTGGGATCTTGGAGTCCAAGAGCAGAACATTCAGATATGGTTTTTAGTTACAAATGCTTGTCTGATCCTTGTGTGCTTTTTGTGAATGAGGAAAGGAAACAATTTACTGCATGAAGAAGTTGCTATTTGATTTGTCATATATAAACCTCCAGTCATCCTAATGTTCTCGAGATATCCGTGATTGAGTTAGGTTGATAACCTGGTAATCAATCTTTGGACATTGGGGGATTTGGATTTACTTTCTCTTTGTAGCCTGACAAATCTTTTTACCATGTTCTTTCTGATTTTCATACTTTTTGAATTTGATCCATCTCCGTATTGTTGTCTTGGATCTGGTGTATGCTGGTCTCTTGTTGAAATAGAAATCCTGGTATTATGCTTCTGTCAGTTAGCCATGTGAGCCATCCAATTGACCCTGTTTGATAACCTGGTAGTCATTAGAGGTTACTTGGATCACAAGGCACTTGGTAGTGTGACTTTTCATTAGTCTTCCACAGATGTTCATTTACGTATGTATTTGTGTTATGCAGGAAGAAAAGGAGGTTTTAGCACTTCTCTCCCGGCTAGATGCACAAAATGTCCATTTTACAAATTCTCCTCCAGGCATGTTATCTTCCAAATATTGTTTTCCCCTTGGCCAAGAGCTGGATAAGTACTTTATAAGTTTTTTGGCCCTTTTTCTAAGACAAAGTGCTAAACCATTTTTCCCAATGGATGGAATGTAATACCTCAGGGGATGCAGAACAATCAGTCCACTTAGTAGCTGGTGAAGGACTAGAGGCGTATCTCCCTCTTGCTGATATGATTGACATCTCTGCTGAAGTTGAACGTCTTTCTAGGCGCCTTTCAAAGATGCAGACTGAGTATGATAGACTTAAAGCACGCCTAAGCTCTCCTAAAGTATGAACTTTTTTACTTATTGTTAATGCCCTTCACTTTTATATGCATCAGCTCAAAGTGCTAAACTAATAAAGGCACTAGAATTAAATTACCAGTGCAGTATGCTACTGCATGCACGATACAGACACATCATGCTTTTTCTTTCTTATCATCATTTCAAATTCCTATCTTTATTGAAGAGAAGAAATGAGAAAAGTCAAAAGCTTCCAAATTTAATAAAGTCTTATAATTTAACATCATAATCAGACCTAGCGCTGTGTATCTGCCCATCAGTTTACCATGAAGAGAAGAACCATAAGAATTGAACTAACCACACATGGTACGGAATCCGATTAACCTCTCAAGTGACATTGGGTTCTTAGGATATTCTTTGGCTTGCCTTCTCCTGATGTAGGACGAATTAAGGAATTTGTCTGTGTATTCGAGAGAGAAAATAGGGCTGTTTAGGGGCTTTGTGAACGGTTCTCATGAACAGTAACTTTAGAAAGAAAGAAGAGAGGAGAAAGAACCAACAAAGGCCAATGTGCATGTTGCACAAAACACTCAATTTTATTAATCAACTCATTCCACCTCCTTGAATACATTGAGCACAATATATATAAAGACTCTTATACTAGCATTAAAAGGATTTCAATTATTATAGGACTACTAATAAAGCCTAATAAATACTATACTTGTACCCAAAGAAAATAAACCTAGAATGCCCTAGAAAATTCTAGACCAAACCAACTTACCAAAATACCCTTAATTCGTAGGTATTACGGAAATTACAGATTTTCCCCTATGGATATTGCTATTCATATTGTGAGGCTTCAAAGGAATTTTCTATGGGGTGGGATAGATGAGTCTTCTAAATTCCAGCTAGTAAAATGGGCCCAGGTTTGTTCTCCCCTGCAATTTGGCGGTTTGGGTGTTAGAATCTTGAGAGCCTTCAATCAAGCTTTGTTGGGATAATGGTTGTGGAGATATGGAAGAGAGACAACCCATCTCTGGAGGCGTGTTATTGAGACTAAATATGAGAATGATTGGGGAGGTTGGTGTACAAAGGAAGTCTCTAATCCTTATGGTGTTAGTCTTTGGAGAACCATAAGACAAGGCCGGCCAGCCTTTTCAAAATCTATTCAATTCAAGGTTGGTGTTGGCGACAGAATTAAATTTTGGCATCATGTCTGGTGTGGGAGCTGTACTCTCCAAGAGGCCTTTCCGGAACTCTATAATATTAGTTGTAATAAGGAGTCTTCCATTGCAGATGTTATGCACTTTCCTAACCAAAGGCTTCACTGGGATCTTCTTTTTTCTAGAGCTCCCCAAGATTGGGGAACTAAACATTTTTACACTTTTCTAGATCTTATCAATTTATTGCCCCTTAATGGTGAAGGTCAGGACAAATTTTGTTGGAAACCAACAAGGAATAAGAATTTTAAAGTGAGTGAGTTCTATCTCTCCCTTTCCTCTACTCGACATTTCTTTCCCTTGGAAACCTGTATGGCGTTCAAAGGTCCTTCCTAGGGTTGCTTTCTTCTCGTGGACTGCCTCATTAGGTAAGATTTTGACTACTGAAAATTTATGGTATAAAGATGTCACAGTTGTTGATTGGTGCTATATGTGTAAAAAGAGTGGGGAATCGGTGAATCACCTTCTCCTTCATTGTCCTATTGCTTATGATTTATGGTCTATGGTGTGGGCTCTTTTTGGTCTTCAATGGGTTATGCCGCATGGTGTCTCTGATTTATTTTCAAGTTGGCAAGGTTCCTTGGGTGGGCATCGGAGCATTGATTTATGGAGGGCTGTCCCTCATTGTGTCCTATGGTGTATTTGGCAAGAGCGGAACTCAAGATGTTTCGAAGGGAAGGAGCGGTCTACTTCAGATCTTAAATCTCTTCTTCTTCATACCTTGCTAGAGTGGAGTTCTTCCTTTAATCTTTTCCCTTGTTCTAATTTTTTAGTAATAATTGATCTTTGAAATTTATGTGTTTGATGTACTGTTTTCCTTGTTCACCCCTGGTGTACCTGGGCTTCTTTTTAATACAATTCCGTTATTTATCAAAAAATAAAATAAAATTGACCATAACTCATAAAATAAAACCCAAATGAAAAACTGTTTTAACCCTAAAAGACTCATACCTAGACCATCAAAATCCCATGACCTTCACTTTAACTGGACTTCACATGTGGACTCCATAAAATAATTTTTGAATAGGCGAATTTGCAAAGTAATGCAAAATTAATCTTCCATGGCTTCATCATCTCCCACCACTGTTAACTGTTCAGCTGTTCCTGGGAAGTGACAGACACAAGGGACTTGTCTGTTTCTTCTGTTTACTGCAAAGACATTCCAGGGTGTAAGACAACCACCTCACGATTATGAGCACTACTTTGGCTAACTGACCATTCTGTATAATCTCTTCTGTTTTGGTGACCTTTTAAAGGTGTAGGTCACACCATATGGGGTGGTATGTGCTATACACTCTGAAAACTTGAAACATGTTGCTGAAGTTTGAAATAGGAATTAGGTTATGTAGATAATTTTTGGGAATTACCTTGGATCTAGAAGGCCTTGATAAGCCTTCAGGTTATCTACAATCACTGAGAAAATTAAACACGGTGCTAAACTAATACTGTACTACGAAAGGATACATAATGGAGGAGACTAATTCCAATTTGGGCTACTTTTGAGTTTTGGCTGGGTTTAACTATTTTAAGGTTAATCCATATACACCTAAAACATTGTTGATTATTTTATTTTTTTTGTGAGCAAGCTAAAAAATCCTAGTTTGAAACAATTGGCATAGTGGGATGCACTGCTCGGACTTCCATCTGGGTTATCTCTTTCACTATAAAAAGGGAGGAAACAAGGTGGCTGCCACCTAGTTAAATCACTTAAATTACTTAATGCATTCTGCATATTTTCTTGGCATCAGCTATTAGCTGGTGGGTCCACTTAGCCAAATTCTTTCTAGATTGAATGTTATATCTCTTATAGCCAATTCATTTATTTATGTTTTTCTGCCTATTCTCCAAATTATAAATGGAGGACCCCTTTCCTTTCATTCCCCAGAAGTCTAAACGGCTAATATTTTTTATTTTGCTTTTAATGAGCTAGGAATTGATCATTTTCCACTAGGACGCTATCACCCATCTTCAATATGTACTATGGAGAATGTTGCTATGCTATAGCAAGGTGGAATATGGGGAATGAACCAATTTATATCACATCAACTCAGTTGTCATGGTGTTTTCCCCGTCATAAATATTGTGGTGTGTCTCTTACAATTTCTATCTTGCTCTCTACAGTTTGTGGAGAAAGCACCGGAGGATGTTGTCCATGGGGTCCAAGAAAAAGCAGCAGAAGCAGAAGAGAAAATAATTCTCACCAAAAACCGGCTAGCTCTTCTCAAATCAAGTGTTCTATTCACAAAATAGGCTTCATTAGTGACTGAATTATGTCTTTTGAGCCTGAATCCTCTTGGCAGCATTGTCACTGGATATATCTCATTGCTTGTTCAAACTCTAGTTTCTATCTGTTCAAGATTGAAGATTAACACCCTCTTCATCATTTAAGCGTTTGGCAGCTACGGATGTGACAAGCTCCATACAAATATTAGAAAGTCTGCATTAATGAAAGCTTCTATACCTTGCTTCACATACGAGTTAAAACCAGTGGATAATTGGTTGTGATGGGATGTCTACACATTCTTCGTTCCTGTAGTTCCAAAGTTGTGGCCATGGCCATGTCAATGTACAGTTAATTCACTTCGCAACATTTTAATATACTAGTCGATGACTTGATATCCTGCGTGGTGCATTTTCAAAAAATTTGTAAGAAATAATCGTATTAGAGTTCATCAATACTCTTCTTTTTAGTCATGATTACATTACGAAGTTTGCTTAAATTCAACTAAACCCTTGTTCCAGCCAATTTTTTGATTCCAAAGCTTGGTATCATCTGTCATGTAGTGCTTTATCATGAATTGTAAGTAAGGGAAGGGAGAAAAATACATTTTCAATATTTTAAGAATGCATAGACCTCAGCATCAAAGAAAAAAAGAACCACTGTCCACGTCAATATTTAATATATATATATATATATAAAAAATAAAAAAAAAGAGCACCCCTATAAAACTTTCAAATCTTCATAATACACAAAACATTTTATAAATTTACATAATATGCACAAATTCAATAATTATAAAATTGAAGCCAGAATAAGGGCTACATAAAGAATTAGATTTGAGCACATAGATTTGCAAGATATCAATTTTCAAATTTAAATTTGCATATGTTTCACAAATATTAGCAATTGTTATAATGAAACATTAAAGTTTGGTTATTCCAGTTACACCCGCATGAATGAAAGTTGGAAAGTAAGAAAATGACATTCTAATATTAGTAATGAGATGCTTTAGATTGTAACCTTTGTATAAATGATTGTAGCTATTTTTCCCAAAACAATAAAAATGAAAAGAATTCTAATATTAGTAATGAGATGCTTTAGATTGTAACCTTTGTATAAATGATTGTAGCTATTTTTCCCAAAACAATAAAAATGAAAAGAAACCTGGTACAGCGTTTTGCTACCCTATTTTCTAGTAGGGGATTAAAAGGGAATTCGATTAACTAAACAAACAATGATTTATAAGCTGTAAGTATAGTCTCTACAAACAATGTGATAGGATAATATCTTTTTCGCCCAGTGGTATAGCTTATCAAAACGGATTTTTTAAAAAACTAACTACAAAACCCAAACAATATCATTAGTTAGCAAACGTTTCAAACTAATTTCATTTATAACAATTCGAGCTCAGTGGACTCGATTTAGGAAAAACTGAGGTGGAGAAAACATGGAAATCGAGTTCAACGAACTCGGTTTCCATGTACAGAAACCGAGTTCAATGAACTCGATTTCCATGTATGGAAAACGAGTTCATTGAACTTGTTTTCATTGGACTCGGGTGATCGGAAGATGAAAAACTAGTGCCATGGTTTGGCTGCGTTTGCAGAAGATGGACTGGGTTTGCTGCGTCTGCAAAAGATGGACCTTATCAGATCGTCTTCTTATCTGATCGTGCTCAGAGAGCTTGTTGTTGGCAAATCAATTTCTTGTGGGTACATGATCGTTTTCCATGATCGTTTTTCATGGAAATCGAGTTCATTGAACTCGGTTTCTGTACATGGAAACCGAGTTCATTGAACTCGATTTCTGTACATGGAAACCGAGTTCGTTGAACTCGATTTCCATGTTTTCTCCACCTCAGTTTTTCCTAAATCAAGTCCATTGAGCTTGAATTGTTATAAACGAAATTAGTTTGAAACGTTTGCTAACTAATGATATTGTTTGGGTTTTGTAGTTAGTTTTTTTTAAAATCCTATCAAAACACCATTAAATATAAGTTATTCCAGTTACACCCACATAAATGAAAGTCGGAAAGTATGAAAAATGTCATATTCTAATTGTGTGGGACGTATATGTGGCACCCGAGAGCCCAATGAACAAGAATTGGGCTTTGGATATGAGCCCACTACAGCTAATTTATTTAGGGCAAAGGCAGACCAACGCATGGATTTCTCGTCCTATGGTCTAATGCTAGGAAACATGAATCGGACAAAAATCAATGAAAGGATTTGGATGGGAAAAATTAGTCTTGTATTGATGTTTCCTCGGTTGACCGAGGAAGATGATATACAGCTTTACAACACAAGTCCTAGCAATTTTTTCCTTAGCCTCCTTTATCATTCATCAAGATCCCTATTAATGGGGTATTCCTTTCCTTTTATAGCTATCTACCCTTGATCCTGACCCTCCAGCTATAGGGTAGCAATTTCCCCCAAACACTTGTCTCATCCCTCCATTGGGGAAGTGTAGGGTGTACTACGGGCTGTCCAGGCCTTATCCAAGCGTCACCTTCTTCATAAATGCGACTATCCTAGTTGGTGCAATGCATTTAATGCGGAGGTGATGGATAGCTTCTTCATCACACCTCCCTCCCCCTTTTCTTTATCTCGCACTTGGGCGATTTACAATGGCCCAAACCTCTTGGTAGCAGCCAAGATCTTCTCCTATTCCTTAGAGTAGGGAGGACCTTGGTAATATTCCCCGGTTATGACCCAACAATGGTGGACCCCCCCCCCCCCCCACACACACACACACACACACACAAATATTGGTTATTGAGATGCTCTAGATTGTAACATTTGTAAATATGATTGTAGTTATTTTCCCAAAAAAAACACCAGTATGGCATTTTGCTACGCTATTTTCTAGCAAGGGATTAAAAGGGAATATGATCCGCTAAACAAACAATAATTTATAACTTCTAATTATAGTTTCTACAAATTATGTGATAGTAGGCTATGTAATCTATAATTTATTTTTTGCTTAGAGGGATAGCTTACCAATACTTTATTAAAAATCAATTAGCATTCAAAAAAGGCGACAACTAAAGGGAGAATAAGGATTTGGAAAATGAAAAAAATGTCTCATCAAACAGAACATTGTGGGTTATCTATATATGATTTGTTGAAGGATCAAGACATGTGTATCCTTTGTGATTAAGATCGTAGCTAAGAAAAATGCATCATTAAGACCAAAAATCAATTTTATGATTATCGTAAGGACAAAGGTAAGGCTAACAAGCACACCCAAAAATTTCAAGAAAATTGTAATATGGAGTTTTATTATAAAGAAGTTCAAGAAGGGGTTTGATATGTGTGATAAAAGAGGGGAGCCTATTAATCAGGTAAGTGGCAGTGAGAAAAGCTTCATCCCAATATTTTTGAGGAATAGAGGCAGAAGAAAGAAGATGAATACCTATTTCAACAATGTGACGGTGCTTTCACTCAACAAATCTATTTTGTTGATGTGTATGTGTGAGAAACCACGCCCTCAGCCTAAACCTAAAACCTGAAGGTTTTGGCTATGTCTCATACGAATGGAGTTAAATCGTATTATTGTCTCTCAAGAGATAGTGGAAAGGAACCTACTGATGTTATTCTCTCACTTAGGTCAAATAAGAAAACCAAATTAAAAAGTACATCGTTTTAGTGATGAATTGAAAAAGATACATGCCTTTGATAATAACTATAAAATTATATGGTTTTGGTCCTAGATACAATCTAAAACAAAAGTACACCACTTTGATTCCTAATTACAATCTAAAAAAGAGAAAATTACAAGGACAAGCCTAATCTATTTTAGGTGTTTTTTTTTTTTTTTTTTTTTTTAATAAACTCAGGTTCATCTTATTTTTTCTAAAAATTACCCTTCATTTTATTCATTTTTCATCCAAATAAAACGCCTTCACTTAAAAAACAAAAAAAACTCGTTACCTATTTATTTTTGCTTCACATTAATCATTTTTGCCCCTAAAATTTAGGCCTTTGTTTTCCCTTTTCCATCTTGCTAAAACACTTCTAGTTTTTTTTTTTTTTTTTTTTTTTTTTTTTTTTTAACACCACTTAGCCACATACTGTAGGGGCGGTTTTTGTGGCCCAGGCCCAGCAAGTAAGTGGTTCTGGCCCAAAAGTCCCCCAGACAATGAATTTGTAGATAGTGGGTTACAGAGCTAGAACTAGACGAAGTGAACATCAGTTAGATGTACGCCATGCAACATGTTGAACGTGAGAATATTCCTATTTACATTTAATAGGATATCGGTCCGAGGAGACGTATAAGTGCACCTCTTGCTCTGTTTACAGACTACAGAGTTCTTTCACCTTTCTCTCTCTCTCTTTTTCTTAATTCCCCGATCCCCTCTTCATGGGGATCTCCTTCTCTTATATAGCCTCCTTGAATTGATAAGAACCTTACACTTGTTAGCCATCTGGACCTTCACTTGAGTGCTTGTCCCATCGGACATCTCCCTTATCCTTCTGTGAGTTGCACTGGCCAATGTAACACTGTTCGCCTATCTTCTCTACATTAATACGGCTGAAAAGGTAGCTTTCTTGCATTTAATGCGGTAGTTGTGGCTTCTCCCTGATGTCTTACGTTTTCCTCTTTCCTGCTGCGTGAGGCTCACCCTCCTACCCACGTTCGCTTGGATGGGTTCTTCACTGTGGAGGGGACGCTTATTGGGCCCATATTTGCGTGTCCGAGGAGGCATTCCTCCTCGAACGTCTTCTAGAACGAACCAGGCTCAACAGGGTTGGGCCAGAAGTCATTTGGACCCCTATTCCCCGTTGGGTCATGGTTAGGCTTCGTGTGGGTCCCCAGGCCCACTGTTAGTTTTGGGAATTTCACCCCTATAATAGCCCCTCAAAATTCCGGCTCCTTCTTTCTTGTCCGAGGAGGAAGGGCGGGATTTTGACATTCATAGGATTATCTACTGTGGGTCCCTACTTCACTTGCGCGGAAGTATGCTTCTCACGTGCCTCATTTATGACGGGGGTGGTTGATGACCCATGCAACGCTAAATATTGCTTTTAGCGGTTTTATACATTTTGATCCGACGGTTGGACGCTAGATCAACGGTTAGGATAATTTCCGTTTCCCTAGGCGGGAGTATGTCTGTCCGGCTTCTCCTGGATACATAAGATTTTCAAAAGGCATTCCCTTCTCATTTTTGGACAAGCACTCAGAGCACTCTCGCACTCTCCCTTTTAAAGCGTTCAAGCCCTCGCAGTCGTCCCCTTGAAGATTTCCTGCAAATTCCTCACCCGTAAGTGTACGTTCCTTCTCCATTGCCTTTTTCCGGCATTACTCCTTAAATAAATTGTCTTCGTGTCACCTAGGATTAGGGGGATGGGTAAACTTGACAAATTGGTAAATTCCCCGGCCGGTATGGAGGGCTTCAGGGCCAAATACCGTATTCTGCCGGAAGTAGGTCTAGAGTATTGTCCTCTAGAGGAGGTCATAATCAAGAGGAAAACGGGGGAGGTCGCCATTCCAGTGATAGCCTTTGTGGAAAGAGGAATGACCATCCCTATGGGGAGGATAACTAGGGATTATTTGTGTGGTCATAGGTTGGCCCTCACCAATGCGTCGCGAATATGTTCCGGATCCTGGGGTGCATAGAGGTCCTGAACAATCAGATGAACCTCGGCCTTACATGGCATGACGTGGTTCATTTATATGAACTGCACAGTCTCGGTGACTCATATTACTTGAAGTCCAGGTCCGATGAGGTGAGGTTGATATCCTGCCTTCCCAAGTCCAACAAAGACTTGAAGGACGACCTTTTGATCGTCTCCGGACGATGGCACGACGGTCTTCACTGCCCAGTCAAGGTAGGAGAACCAGGTGGGGCACCAGAGAGTTAGATCCCTTGGAAAGGATCTTAGTTTTGATCTTTTCCCCTTTTTCTTTTATTATTTCGGTTCTGACTTTACTTGTTTGTCTCCTCAGACTAACATATCCCTCTCTTCGGATCTTGCAGACAAGAAGTATACGACTCCTCGGCTTAGTTTGGTCAACGTCCAGGCACTCAATTTCCTCCTAAGGTCTGAGATTTACGTGAGTACAGATGGGCAATTGCGATGTGCGCCTCTAATTTTGGACTACGTGCCCCTTACACGTGCTCTAGTGGAGCCTGGCCAAGCAATTAGGGCAGGTAGTCCGCGATTGGCATGGATAGACGTCTCCGTACCAGGCTTTCTTGCTTCGAGAGATTTACCCCCCGTCCAGCTGCCTGCTCAGCGTGCCTTTCCCGCAGTTGTTATCCCAGCGGAAGAAGCTGGTTCCTCGTATTCGTCTTTGGAGGATCAGATAGACCAGTTTTGCTTTGCCGAGAAGGGAGAGGTGTCTGCCAGGATAGTAGAGCTCTCGGACTCTGATTCAGATCTAGACCGCGCCTCGGCAGCCCCTGACTTGGGTTTAGTAACCGCATAAGTTGGTACCAACCAAGAGCTTGAAGAAGAAGGAATGGACCTGAGACAAAGGTCTGGCCTCAGGGGCCTCCTCTCCAATAGAAACAAAGGGCAGTCCTCTAAGGACGTCCCGAAGGAGCAGCCGTCCTCCAAGGCTCCTCCTCCTCCTCCTCCTCCCACGTCAGATGCGGCATTGTAGCCTATGCCCAATTTAAGGTGAAAAAGGCCTGTGAGGTTGGCCAAGAAAAAATCAAACCTCAGAAGAAGGTCAAAGAGACCAAGGAGCCCAAAGAGAAGAGGACCAAGTCCATTGATAGCCGAGACGAGGCGGCTATTCGGAGGGAACAACGAATATGGTCGCCACAGCTCGAATTGGACGGCGCTCCAATTTCTTGGGATGCAACCTTGTGGGAATCCCAACGACGGGAGGCATCATTCTTGGCTGAGGCCCTGCAGCAGCCTCTTCTTTTGCCTCGCGACATGAAGGGGCTCCAGGATACTCAGCAACCAGAACTCTTCATGTTGCTGAAGAGGGACATGGCAATGTTAAGCGAAAACTTTTACTATCTCGTTCTCTTGTTACGCATCCATTTATTCACCATTCTCTTTGATTAAGCTCCTACTTTTCTGGCGCAGGTCACTCAGCAAATCTTCATTGCTGAGGAGTGGGCCAAAAAGGCACGTGAAGACCTTCATAATAGGCTCAGTCCCGCCGTATTGCCGAGAGGGCTACTGGTGACCTCAAGAAGGAAAACGATAGCCTGAGCCATGAAGTAAAGGAGGCAAAGAAGGGGCGGGACAGCGCGGAAGCCGGCCTCAAAAATGCCACTAAGCAGGCTGAGGATCTGCGCCTACAACTCCGCCAGTCCGAGGAAAATCTTAGGACAGAGAAGCAGGCGGTTTCAGATCTCAAGGCCGAACTTGCAAAGGTTAAGGGGGAGGCCCGCCTGGCCAGGGAGGCGGCCGAGAAGGTGGTGGCAGCCTCTTATGAACGCAGGGTTAAGGATACTGAGGTCAGGCTGGCCGAGGAGGTGGCTACTATATGCAGGGAATACATTACCCTATCTTGGGGTGTAGCCTTGGACCGAGCGGCAGTCCCAGCGGATTCTGATCTTAGGAAAGCTGAGAATATCTTTTTTCCTGAAGAAGTTCGTGAGATCCTCGACGAGGCCGCAACTGAAGAGCCTCTCCCAACGAAGGCTTTAGCCTCGGACTCTGCTATGCCTGAAGCTGAGGATGCGCAGCCGGCCGTGAAGGACAAGTTGCCCGAGGACAGTCTTTCAATCAGGGAGGTTGTTGCACAGGCTAAGGAGGCTGTTTGGGGGCCACAGCCAGCAAATGACCAGCCCGAGCCTGCTCAGGGATCAGATTTAGGAAAGTAGTGTAGGATTTTTCTTGTTAGACTTTTCATATTTTGTTCTGTTTAAGGGTTGTAAAAGGATCGCTTTTGGGGATTTTAATGAATGGTGTCGTTTCCTTTTATTCTTGTTGTTTTACTTTCTCTTCTGTTTTTATCATAAATGGATGTTTATTCTGCCATTAACTGCTGAAAACCAAGCGTGAATGAATGAATGTGTAAAGAATGATAGTCAATAATTTAGACAGAATTGCTGCGAGGCTAATTTTCCCCCAAGTCTGTGGTCCGAGGAGCCATGCAGGACTTGGGTTCTATTTAACACTTAGCGAGAATCGTTGCGAGGTTAATTTCCCCCAAGTCTGTGGTCCGAGGAGCCATGCAGGACTTGGGTTCTGTTTAACACTTAGTGAAAGTCGTTGCGAGGTTAATTTCCCCCAAGTCTATGGTCCGAGGAGCCATACAAGACTTGGGTTCTGTTTAACACTTAGCGAGAATTGTTGCGAGGTTAATTTCCCCCAAGTCTGTGGTCCGAGGAGCCATGCAGGACTTGGGTTCTGTTTAACACTTAGTGAAAGTCGTTGCGAGGTTAATTTCCCCCAAGTCTATGGTCCGAGAAGCCATGCAGAACTTGGGTTCTATTTAACACTTAGCGAGAATTGTTGCGAGGTTAATTTCCCCCAAGTCTGTGGTCTGAGAAGCCATGCAAGACTTGGGTTCTGTTTAACATTTAACCCAAATAGCTGTACAGTAACACGGCGTCAAGTATGGTGTCTTTCATTAATAACAGTACATTTTCAGGTTATTTACATTCCATGGACGTGGTACTACATGTTCATCCAAGTCTTCCAAAAAGTATGCCCCAATGTCGGCTACGGAAGTGATACGGTATGGGCCCTCCCAGTTTGGTCCAAGCTTTCCTCCTGCAGGGTTCCTCGCGGTGCCCAGGACTTTCCTCAACACTAGATCCCCGGGCGTCAAGGGCCTTGACTTCACCTTGGCGTCGTAGCCCTGTTTAAGCTTTTGCTGATAATAAGCTAGGTGAACCATCACACTTTCCCTTTTTTCTTCGAGGAGATCCAGGCTTTTTTCCAGAAGGCTGTTATTAGCAATGGGGTTGAAGGCAGTAGTCCTCTGGGTTGGAAAGTTTATCTCCGGTGGGATTACAGCCTCGGCTCCGTAGGTCAATGAAAATGGGGTTTCTCCCGTGGACCTACGAGGCGTGGTGCGGTACGTCCATAGGACGTGGGCTAACTCATCAACCCACCTCCCTTTCGCGTCGTCCAACCTCTTCTTCAGTCTATTCACTATGGTTTTGTTGATGGCTTCCGCCTATCCATTACCCTATGGGTAGGCCGGTGTGGAGTATCGGTTGATAATTCCCAGCTTGTTGCAGTATTTTCTAAAGGCTTTGCTGTCAAATTGGAGGCCGTTGTCCGAGATCAGGGTGTGCGGGGTCCCGAACCTAGTGATAATATTTTTCCAGACAAATTTCTTGACATCGATGTCCCTGATGTTTGCCAGCGCCTCAACTTCGACCCACTTTGTGAAGTAATCGGTGCCGACGAGAAGAAATTTCTTGTTCCCAGCCGCTTTAGGGAACGGCCCTAGTATGTCTAGGCCCCATTATGCGAATGGCCAAGGGCTGGACAACGGGTTAAGTTCTCCACCCGGCTAATGTATGTTCGGGGCGAACCTTTGGCATTGGTCGCACTTCTTTACATATTCCAAAGCCTCTTTATGCATGCTCAGCCACCAGTAACCTAGCGTCATGGCCCTGTGGGAGAGGGACCTGCCCCCCGTATGGCTTCCACAAATCCATTCATGTAACTCCTCCAGGATGAGTTCCGTAGCCCCTGGGTGCACACACAGCAAGTGTGGCCCCGAGAACGAGCGTCTGTAAAGTTTGGAGTCCTCGGACAGCCAGAATCGAGAAGCTCTCCTCCTGATTTTGTCAGCCTTAACCTTATCATCCGGTAAGGTGTCGTGTTTCAGGAACAGCACCAGAGGGTCCATCCAGCTGGGTCCTGCCCCGACGTTGTGTACTCGAATACCGTTGGCCTCCTCTGTTGTTGGGCGGCAGAGATCTTCAACTAAAATAACCCGCGGAAGGGGCTGAGCCAAGGAGGTGGCCAGTGTTGCGAGAGAATCAGCATGGGTGTTCCCACTCCTAGGTATATGCGTTAAACGGAAGTCATCGAAATGGGTCTGCAGGTGTTTAGCCCGAGCAAGGTACCCTTGCATTCTTTCATCCTTCGCCTCTAATTCCCCATTTACTTATCCCACTATGAGTCTCGAATCCGAGAATATGCTTGCGCATTTTCCACCCAATTTCCGAATCATCGACATCCCCTCCAACAGTGCCTCATACTCGGCTTCATTATTCGTGGCCGAGAATCCGAGCCTCAACGACTTTTCTATGGTTATCCCTTCGGGAGAGACTAGAACGAGCCCCACCCCTGAGCCCCTTTGGTTTGCTGCACCATCGATGTGTGCTCTCCACCTATTGTGCTCATGCTGAGAGACCGTGCTGACCAGTTTCCCATCAGCACTTGGTGATCCCGACATTTCCATCCTTTCTAGGGTGGGCTCCGCAAATTTAGCTACTAGATCGGCGAGGACCTGACCTTTTATGGCGGTACGAGGCATGTATCTGATGTCGAAGGCGCCCAGGATTGTTCCCCACTTAGCTATTCTACCTGTGTAGTCGGCGCTGCGAAGGACTGATTTCAGTGGAAGTTGAGTTAGCACAACTACTGTATGTACCTGAAAATAGTGGGGGAGCTTCCGCGTAGCTTGTACGACGGCCAATATAGCTTTTTCGAGGGGGAAATACCGGGTCTCTGCCTCCTGCAGCAATTTGCTTACGTAGTACACGGGCCGCTGCGAGCCGTTATCTTCTCGGATTAGCACTAAGCTCACCGCATGAGAGGCTACTGCGATGTATGCGAACAACACCTCGTCGGCATCGGGACTGGACATGATCGGTGGTCGGGCGAGGTATTCCTTGAGCTGTTGGAAAGCTAAAGCACACTCTTCAGTCCACTCGAAGCCCTTCCACTTGTGCAATAGGAAGAAAAAAGGTCTGCATCTGTCCGCTGAGCGGGAGATGAAACGGCTTAAAGCAGCTATCATGCCGGTAAACTTCTGAACCTCTTTGGGATTCCGAGGAGGCTGCAAGCTGTGAATAGCTCTTATTTGGTCAAGGTTAACTTCAATTCCTCGGTGGGTCACCATATAGCCCAAGAACTTTCCTGATCCCACCCCAAATGAACATTTGGATGCGTTCAGTCGTAGCTTGTACTTTCTCAGAATTCGAAACACTTCACCGAGGTCTCTGATGTGGTCGGCCACCAATTTGCTCTTTACTACCATGTCATCTATATATACTTCAACGATTTTACACATCTGCTGTTCAAACATCCTAGTCATCATCCTCTGATAGGTCGACCCGGCATTCTTCAGGCCAAAGGGCATCACCTTATAATGATAGTTGCCAACTGGGGTGACAAAAGCGGTTTTTTCTTGGTCTTCGGCAGCCAGGGATATCTGATGGTAGCCCTGGAAAACGTCCAAAAAACTCATTCGGGGGTGTCCGACAGTCGCATCTACCAATCGGTCTATCCGCGGCATTGGGAAAGGATCCTTCGGGCAGGCCTTGTTTAAGTCCGTGAAGTCTACGCAAACCCGCCATTTTCCGCTCTTTTTCTTTACCACGACTGTGTTTGCCAACCATTCGGGGTAGAATACTTCCTTGATAGCTCCAGCTTTCTTCAATTTTGCGACCTCTTCTCTCACAGCGTCTGCATGTTCTTTTGACGGGTACAGAGGAGGTTGCTTCTTTGGTGTTATGGCCGGATTAACATTAAGGTGATGGCATATGAGATCTGAGTCAACCCTGGGGGCTTCATAGGGATCCCAGGCGAATACGTCCTCATTCCGTCGAAGAAAATCAATTAGCGCTGACTTCTCCTGTGCTGGTAATTCCGAACCGATCTGAAAAAACCTCTCAGGGTCTGATCCGACGAGCACTTTCTCCAGCTCCTCACAGCTCACCTCCATGGCCGGTCCTCCACTACCCGCAGTTGGGACCGGGGTCATTGATTACTATAAGCCGTTCTCGGTTAAAGTGGAAGGTTCGCTATTTGGTCGTCGTGAGATTGCCGACACCATGCATTGTCTGGTCATTCTTTAGTTCCCTATTATTTCTTTGACTTGACCTCCTGACGGATACTTCACTTTTTGGTGCAAGGTTGACGACACAGCCCCTAGTGCATGAAGCCATGGCCGAGCCACAATAGCTATGTAGGGGGAGTATGCATCTACGACGATGAAGTTCACTTCTACCACGTCTGAGTCTGTTTGCACAGGCAGCCTAATCATGCCTTTCGGGATGACGATTTTTCCTTCAAAGCTGACCAGGGGTGAATCATATGGCGACAGGTCTTCCTGCTTCAAGTTCAACCCCTTATACAAATCCGGGTACATTACCTCCACGGCGCTGCCTTGATCAACTAACACCCTTTTCACGTCATAACCTCCTATTCTGAGCGTCACGACTAGGGCATCTTCATGGGGTTGAATAGTTCCTTACTTGTCTTCCTCCGTGAACCCGATTAATGGCGTGGCACTCATTCTGGCTCTCTTGGATCCCCTTTCGTCTGGCTCAGTCGAGAACCTGCCCACTGACATTACTTTGAAAGGGCTGGGACCGGTCCTCCCAGGTGCGGCAAGAATGACATTTATCGTGCCAATGGGTGGCCTCAATGTACCTTGTCTAGTTTCGACATTTGACTGTTCCTGCCATCCTTCAGGGCAGCACAACAGATGTCTCAACTTCCCTTCTCGTACAAGATGATCCAGATGGTTTTTCAGGTTCCTGCAATCATCGGTGGTGTGACCTGGCTCCTAGTGATATGCGCAGTACTGATTCTGATTGCGTTTTAAGGGGTCGCCTGCCATCCTGTTCGGCCACTGAAAGAAGGGTTCGCACTTCACCTTCTCCAGGATCTTGTGCAACGGTTCTCAGAACACAGTATGGACTGCCTGAGCCCCAGTAGGTCCGGACTGTTCCGCGTAGTCCTTTCTCGGCCTGTTACTGCTGTTGAAGCGGTCCGACCTGAAGTCCCTCCTCTCCTGAGGGACAACCTTCGCTTTACCCTTCCCCATCTACTGGTCCTCCTCGACCCTTTTGTACTTGTCTATTCTGCCCATGAGTTGGCACACGCTAGTGACTGGCTTCCCAGTGAGGGACTTTCTTAAGTCATGCTCTGTCGGCAGGCCCCTTTTGAACGTACTAATGGTGACGTCATCGTAGTTTCCTTCTATCTCGTTGTACATTTCCCAGTATCAGTCCGAGTAGGCCTTCAGCGTTTCTCCTTCCCACATGGACAAGGATAAGAGGGGGTCGAGGGGCCGAGGGACTCTAGTGCTGGTGATGAAGCGGGAACCAAAAGCCTGCGTCAACTGTTTAAAGGAATCTATGGAGTTCGGCGGGAGGGCATCAAACCATCTCATCGCCAGGGGTCCCAAGCTGGATGGAAACACCTTACACATTAGCGCCTCGTCCCTGGAGTGGACGGCCATGCTCTGGTTGAATTGGCTTACGTGCTCCATTGGGTCAGTCCGACCATTGTATATGGCAAACGTTGGCTGATTGAACCGCTAAGGAAGCACTGCCATCTCTATTCTACGCGTGAACGGCGACTGGGAGATGCGATCCAGGGCCTTGCTCATGGCATCATTGGCCAGACTTTGGTAAGACGAGCTTTTGTGGCTGCGTTTGCGAGGCTACTCTTCCTCATAGGAAAAAGTCTCGCTCGGAGGGGTTCTTGACCTTCACCTGTATTCGCCATCCTCATCACTGCTAGTGTCCGAGGCGGGTGAAGGACGTTTTCGCTGCGCTCGACGCAGCTTCTTCTTCAAATCATCAATCTCTTGCTGTAAAGCCTTTCGCTCGTTCTGCTTATGGGATGCATGATCTTTCCCTTTTAAGCGGCTTCTACTCGTGTGAGAGGTGTTCACACTGCCCTCTCGTTGATTATCTTGGTCCTTCCCTCGCTCGAGATTTAAAAAGTTGTCTTGTCGTTAAGATTCTGCACGTCCGGTTTGGCGCGGACCTGATCCTTCCATCTCTTACTGTTTCACTTGTCGAGACACAAGTTCTCCCTACAGACGGCGCCAATTGTAGGGGCAGTTTTTGTGGCCCAAGCCCAGCAAGTAAGTGGTTCTAGCCCAAAAGTCCCCCAGACAATGAATTTGTAGAGAGTGGGTTACAGAGCTAGGACTAGACAAAGTGAACATCAGTTAGATGTACGCCATGCAACATGTTGAACGTGAGAATATTCCTATTTACGTTTAATAGGATATCGGTCCGAGGAGACGTATAAGTGCACCTCTTGCTCTGTTTACAGACTATAGAGTTCTTTCACCTTTCTCTCTCTCTTTTTTTCTTAATTCCCCGATCCCCTCTTCATGGGGATCTCTTTCTCTTATATAGCCTTCTTGAATTGATAAGAACCTTACACTTATTAGCCATCTGGACCTTCACTTGAGTGCCTGTCCCATCGGACATCTCCCTTATCCTTCTGTGAGTTGCACTGGCCAATGTAACACTGTTCACCTATCTTCTCCACATTAATGCGGCTGAAAAGATAGCTTTATTGCATTTAATGCGGCAGTTGTGGCTTCTCCCTGATATCTTACGTTTTCCTCTTTCCTACTGCGTGAGGCTCACCCTCCTACCCACGTTCGCCTGGATGGGTTCTTCACTGTGGAGGGGACGCTCATTGGGCCCATATTTGCGTGTCCGAGGAGGCATTCCTCCTCGGACGTCTTCTAGAACGAACCAGGCTCAACAGGGTTGGGCCAGAAGTCATTTGGGCCCCTATTCCCCGTTGGGTCATGGTTAGGTTTCGTGTGGGTCCCCAGGCCCACTGTTAGTTTTGGGAATTCCACCCCTACACATACAATTACTACTCATTTAAAAAAGAATTACTTATCCTTATCTCAATCTTTTTTCTATATCAATTTTATTTATTATTGTAGAGGCCCCACTAAACTACTTTCAAATACACATTTAAAAAATAAATTATAGTTACTACATAAATTTATTTCATTCATTAACATATAAATTTCATCACACTTTTAGATATTTTGGCAATTGAATAATTTACAACCCTAAATTAATATATATGGAAAGTTTTACTCTTTAGACTAAAAAAAAAAAAAAAAAACGATTGATTTTTTTTAGCACAAAATAAAAATGAAAAAAGTGTTGGGCCATACCGGGAAGATTTTCACAACATATTATTGCCATATCAGGCAGCTGCAAGCTCGACCAGCATGATTTTCACGCACATATATATAAATATAAATATATATATATATATATATATATATATATAGATTAAATTAGGGTACAACTTCTATAAAATTAAAAAAAAAAACTATAAATGGTCGGTACTCGTCAACTCGACACGGATCTTCTCTTTTCTCTGTGTCTACAATGGCGGAAGAAGCAGCAGAACCTGCTCCACATCCTCCTCCTACTGTAATCCTCTCTCTCTCTCTCTTTCATTTTTTCTGATTTGGGTTTGTATAAAAAATGGGAAACTGATAGAATTTGGATTAAATTTGTTGTAAATTGAATGAAACAACGAACAGTTCATAGAGGTTAAATGCAGAAGTTCGGGGAAGACAAGGCGGTTTGCGGTTGGAACAGACGCTGGATTTGCTTTGTCACTAATAAATCGGACATTAATGGGTGCAGCCACAGCCACAGCCACACCCCCACCCCTTGCTCTGCATATAGAAGCCTTTAAAGAAAGAGAGGAACCCATTGCTTTTGGACCCAATTCCCTTCTCGTCCAATACGGTCATGGTTGGCAGTTGCAGACTCGAACCGAGCTCGATTTTGATTTCCCTGGTAATTTCCTTTTCTGGGTTTTTGTCATTTCTTCTTTTTTATTTTCTTTTTTGGGTTTCTGACACCCTTTTCAGTTCCAAAAGGGGAGCGGCTCCTGCCAACCCGGATTTCTACAGTAAAGGTAAGAGTGCTTCTTTTGCCTACTGTTATGATGATGTTGAGATGAATGGATTTGTATCGCCTCTTTTGCATTTGATATTTCCTATTCATTAGTGGGCATTGAATAATTGTCCAAATATTTTTACAAATAACACCCAAAACTTTTCTCTTGATGGGTTGTATTAGCAAAGTATAAGTATATGGTTTTGAGATATTTTCCTATGGTACTAACGCAAAAGAGACGATGAAGAGTGCTTCAAAAACACAAAAAAGTTGACTTAACAGAAAAACACAAATATTTGTACCCATAGCACAAATCTCCTAGGGTGTGAGAGAGGTGATTGGTAGGCTTACCTCCAAAATTATTTTGGAGAATCTGATTCCGGAATCAGAACCTACAATGTGTCGCTTTTTGCGGAATGCTTCCAAAAATAAAAAAGAAAAAAAGGCGGAAACTTTTGGTGTGGGTGTTCTTATACCTTTTGGGGCTTTCAGCTTAAGTTTGGGTTTATTCATTGTTAGACCATAGCAAAAGAAGAAAATAATATGAAGTGCCTTCACATAAGAAGGAGATTATTTTAGTTTGTGAAGATCTTTGACCAAATGTCTTATCAGAGAATCCCTTGAGATTATTTGTCTTATCAGCAAAGTAATTTCATACCTATGATCATATTTGATTCTTTTTGTTATGCTTTGTTATGGGCGGATGAAGAGTTTTCAAATTCAAAACCACCAAAAAAATTTTAATGTCTTCATTATATTCCTCTCTGCTCACAGAAGTGCAACTCATTCTCTTTGCTTTTCTTGAACAAGAAAAAGCCCCACCAAAAGGCTTCCAAAACTTTCCTCTTTTTTATTTTTGATGTTCACTTAATTATTTTGTTACATGAACATCATGAAACGATGTTCTTACTCCAAACTATCTATCGTGTTAATTGGTAAAAGAATGCAGTTATTTACTCCCAGTTATAGCAATAATTCTCATATTAGCAAACTAGTTTGTTGTTGCTCAATTGTATTGCAGAATTCATGTTATAGTAAAATGGTATATTTGATGGACATATTAGTATAGTAATCTTACATTAAGATAGTAGAATGACCCTCCCCTTAACCTAGAAAGCACGAACACTTCATTTAGGGCCGTACCGGTCGTTTTAGGTTATAATTTTTCAGAAATTTCTTGTGTTACCATATCATACCTGTGTCCGTGCTTCCTAGCCCTTAACCTTGCTTTCTTGACATCTCTTTGATTTGCACGTTCTCGCATAGAAACCTGGGGGGGGGGGGGGGGGGGTATTAAATTTATCTTATAAGCAAAGAAAACCATTACAACTGCATAACGTCATCTCCCAGAAAAACAACTTTTATTGCCTCTGGTTGCATGCTACTTCATCACATCTGTATGATCTTTTCTCCTCCTTTGTTAACATATTTGTTAACCCTCTACATTTTGAAATGATTTTTTTTTTTTTTTTGGTGGGTGTTCAATGGGGGTTTGAGATTAGGTATAATAACTACAGCATTGCACCATGTGCAATTGCTATTAGTAGCTGAGATTGAGAGTTTAAAAGCAACTTTCAATATCAACCCTTGAATATAAAAAGTTAGAAAAAGTAAAAAAAAAAAAAATTGTGAGAGGAATGGGAGGAATGGTACTTGGGGTATTGCACTGGATCCTAATCCGTTCAATGGGTAGCTCTAAGTCCAACTACAAAACATCTGAGTCTAGCTGCCCCTGAAGTATCACAAAGCAGAAAAGAAAAAGGTTAAATCTGCTGAAGAGGAAGAGAGTTCAAAATTATAAGGTTCATGCTATGATTTGTGTGCTAGTTAACACAAAAATTCCTTCTCTGTCGGTATGCTACATAACAAATTGACCTTCTTCTTCCATAAACTTCAGCAGGATTGGACTAGATTCCAATTAGGATGCAGATCACGAACCCCATTTTCACCATTTTAATTACTGTTTCAGAGTAGGATTCAGTCTGAAATCTGTGTAATATGAGTTTCAAGACCTGTATAACCCAAAATTTAAAAATATGATTGTGGAAAGTTCCAAATGGAAGGAAAAGTGTACCCCCCCCCCCCTTTTTTTCCCCCACTTTCTCCTCTCTTAATTATCTTGCTCCTGCTAACTCCAGTTTACTCTTTGAACAACCATCAACATTCAACTTCACCCAACCAGCCTCAAGAAAAAACCAAGTATATACCACCTAGATTTTTTTCTAATCTAATGGGAGGGCACGGACACTTCATTTGGAGAGCCATACCCATGCTTCCTAGGTAAGGGCTAGTAGGGGCTAATTTTTCAAAAATTGATTTGTTACCATCGTACCTGTACCCGTGCTTCCTAGCTGTAATCACAAGCACAATAATCAGCTTCCCCTTAATGCATAAGAGGGACGTCAAAAGGAGGGCTGAATACTGATTGGTTACTCCATTTCCAAATGCAGTAGTGAGGGCAAATGAAGCAAACCATGCTAAGTCATCATTTGTTTCAAAATATTTTAAGTTCCAATCAACCAAGTCACCATGGAAGAAACTAATAAGTAAAATATTGGGCACCATACTGAGCCAAACATTCCTTGCCCTAACATCATCTTTAATTGCAGAAAGAGCTGTTTCCTTTTGGGTTGTATTCTGATGAAATCGTTTCTTCCCTGCTAATAGTCTACCATTCCGATGAGATCTTTTCTTAAAAGCCACAAGGAAATTTTGACGACTGCTAAGGCCAAAACAAACATTAGTAGAAGTAATAAAAAAATAAAATAAAAAAACATGTCAATTAGGGAAGTAACAGAGAGTAGGACTTCAGATAGAATGGAGAAAAAGAATTCATGTGATCAACCCAATCTGATCCATACCTAATCCCAAATTTTGGGACTAAGGCTTGGTTGTTGTTGTTGAGGAAGAGTTGTCATTTTTCCAAAACTCGTTCCAGTTATGATTGTTAGGTTTAATGAGAGATGAATTAGTAGAACTTTCATTAGCTAATTTGGTAGTAAACACGTCTAATGAAGAAGGCTGCCAAATAACTTTGTCACAATTACTTGCTGAGTCAAAAATGTAATGATTAAAATTTCCTTGACCAAATTTTGAGGAAGGCAAGAATAAAGTTCTGAGACTAGCCAATTGCCCCTTTGAGAGAAATCTAACACCTTTATTCATTGACCAAATTTCATCTTCTCATTTGACTTTCAATATATTTTGTCTCCTCTTTATCCATATATACATTTTCCCATTTGTTCCTTGAAGGAAGATCTAATTCAGTGGAACCGGAGTGAGTTTGGAAATGTGGAGCGTTAGAGAAAAGACTTGTTGGAGGCTTTGAAACTATTGGATGTTAAGGAAGGGGAGTTTGGCCTTTCCGAAGTGGAATTAGGTGAGAGGATTTTGTTGAGATCTCAAATTCAAAACCTTATCTCATTGGAAGAAGTCTCGTGGAGACAGAAATCGAGGATGCTTTGAATTAAGGAAGGAGATAACAATACCAAATTTTTCCACAAGGTGGCCAATTCTCGAAGAAGATATAATCATATTAGCATGTTGGAGGTGAATGGGGTTATTTATGAGGACGAATTTGAGATTGCAAACCAAGCTATACAGTTTTATAAAAACTTGTAAAAGGAGACAGAGGAGTAGAGGCCTTTTGTGGAAGGATTGAAGTTTGATCAGATAGAGGAGTTGGATAGGGACTGGCTCGAACGAAGGTTTGAACAGGAGGAGGTTCTTCGAGTGGTTAAGGAATTGGAAGGAGATAAAACTCCAGGTCCTAATGGTTTCTCTTTGGCTTTCTATCACCATTGTTAGGGAGTTGTGAAAAGAGATGTGTTAGCTGTGTTTGATGAGTTTTATCAACACAGTAAGTTTGAAAAATCCCTTAATGCAACTTTCATAGCCTTAATCCCTAAGAAGAATGGTGCCTCCAATATTCGAGATTTTAGACCTATTAGTTTGGTGGGAAGTGTTTACAAGATTCTGGCTAAGGTGTTGGCTAATCGCCTGAAAGAGGTTTTGGATCAACTGATATCTGAGTCTCAGAACAGTTTTGTAGGTGGTAGACAGATACTTGATTCAATCCTTATTGCTAATGAGTGTGTTGATAGCAGGGTGAAGAGTAAGATTCCGGGGGTTATTTGTAAATTAGATATTGAGAAAGCCTACAATCATGTGAACTGGGAGACTCTCCTTGTTTTGTTGAAGAGAATGGGCTTTGGGGTGAGGTGGTGTAAGTGGATCCACACTTGCATATCTACAGTACAATTCTTTGTCTTGTTTAATGGGTCTCCTGCTGATTTTTTTGGGAGTTCGAGGGGCTTGAGACAAGGGGACCCGCTATCTCCCATGTTGTTTCTGGTTATGATGGAGGTCTTCAGTAAGATGATGAAAAGAGTTGAAGGGGCTGGTTTGCTTCAAGGGTTTAGGGCTACTGGTAGACAGGGTGGAGGGGTAGAGGTCTCGCATCTTTTTTTTGCGGATGATACGATTCTGTTTTGCGATGCAGATGAGGAGCAGATTCTCCATGTTCGGATGCTTCTTCTTTGTTTCCAGGTAGTGACAGGTTTGAAGGTTAATGCGTTGAAGAGTGAGATGGTTCCCATTGGTGAGGTCCCTAATGTCTTTGTCTTAGCAGAGATTTTGGGATGCCGGGTTGGGTCTTTGCCTATGATCTATCTTGGTATGCCTTTGGGGGCGTCCCATAAGTCTCCCACTATTTGGAATCCTATATTGGAGAAATTTGAGCGTAAGTTGGCCAGTTGGAAGAAGATGTATTTGTCTAAAGGCGGAAGACTAACGTTGCTTAAAAGTACTCTATCTAGTCTTCCCACTTATTATTTATCTCTTTTTACCATCCCTACGCATGTGGCCAATAAAATTGAGAACCCGCAAAGGGATTTCTTGTGGGGGAAATCCAAGACTCATTTGGTGGGTTGGGACAAGGTGTGTGCAGCTTTGGAAAATTGTGGGTTAGGAGTAAGGAAATTAACTACCTTTAATAAAGCCTTATTAGGGAAGTGGCTATGGCGGTTTGGGACTAAGGAGACAAGGCTTTGGAGAAGGGTTGTAGCTCTAAAGTTTGGGGAGGAATGGGGGGGATGGTCATCCAAGCTAGGTAGAGGGGTTCATGGATGTGGCTTATGGAGAAGTATTCGCATGGGTTGGGAGGACTTTAGTAAAAATATTCGCTTTGAGGTGGGGGTGGGAGATAGAGTTAAGCTTTGGACAGATCATTGGTGTGGGGATTCTCCACTTCAATTGACTTTTCCGAGTGTGTATGGGATTGCATCCAATAAAGTGGCATCGGTGGCCTCTTCTCTTGAACGATTGGGGATAGAGGATCGGAGAAGTTGGGATGTTCATTTTATTCGGAGACCTAATGATTGGGAAATGGGTGGGGTGGATGATTTTCTCCGTACCTTGGGCTCAAATCTTCCTCCCTCTGTGAATAGAGATCGTATGCGATGGAAGTTGACAAAGAATGGGGATTTTGATATCCGATCATTTTACAATAAGTTGAGAAGTCCAGTGCCCATTATTTTTCCTTGGAAAGGCGTTTGGAAGGTTAAGGTTCCTCGGCGTGTTTCCTTTTTTGTGTGGACTGTTGTATGGGATAGGATCCTTACAGGTGACAATTTGAGGGGTAGAAGGATAGATTTTGTTGACTGGTGCATCATGTGTCGGTGTAATGGGGAGACGGTGGATCATTTTTTACTTCACTGTGGTAAGGCTAATTGGTTGTGGAGTTTGGTGTTTAGATCTTTTGGGATCTCTTGGGTCTTGCCAAGATCAGTTGCAAGTACTCTTTTTGGTTGGTGGAATTGGCTTGGAAAACACTCGTCTAGCATTTGGAATTTAGCTCCTTTATGCTTAATGTGGTGTCTTTGGAGGGAGCGAAACAAGAGGACTTTTGAGGATTTGGATAGTTCGGATGACCAACTATTGGTTTCCTTTAGTGGTTCTCTGTTTGACTGGTCTAGGGCTTGGGGACTCACCTCTAGTGATTCTCTCCCTAGTTTTCTTAGTTCTCTCCTGTGTCACTAGTATCTTTCTTTTCTTTGTTCTTTCTTGTATTTTCTCTCTGCCTTATGTTTTTTTTGCATAAGGTAGTGTTCTTCATTATATATCATTATTACTTATCAAAAAAAAAAATTCCCCACCAGAAAAACCTGCTTTTTGCCCCATATTAGAGCTAGTACACATGTGACCAAATATTTCTGCACTAAGTCACCTTCTTTTTTGGATACTTTTTAGACGTAATTACTTTTTTTTTTATCAATAATAAAACTAACCCACTTGCCACCATTGCAAACCCCGGCCCAAAATTAACCCAGCAAAAAACAACCTAATCACCACTGTGACCACAACCCAACCACCACCACCATTGTGCCCACAAGCCAAAATCAAACCAATAACCACCACAAACTCCCAAACCCAAACCCAAATCTCCAAACTCAAACCCAAATTAACCAATAACCAAACAAACAACAGAGAGTTTAGGCCATAGAAAAAGGAATTTAAAAAAATAAAAATAAAAAGATAGAAGAAAGGGAAGAGGAGCGACAGCCACCGCAAGCCAGCAACCCAGAACACCAATGACATTGCCGATCTCAATAGCCACCACAAAACTGCCAATCTCAGCCATCCCAATCTTGCATTTTGCTGAGAGAGTTTGAGTCTGAGGAGGTAGGTGAGAGAGGAGAAGAAGGGAGAAGACAGAGAGAAACAGAGAAGCTGAAGAGAGAAGAAAGAGAGACAAAAAAAGATTTTAAGTAGAAAGAGAGAGAAATAGAATAAAAAAAATTGTTTTTTTTATAACTTTATAGCTACAGTAAGCTATCATTTTTGGCAATTTACTGTGGTTGGGTGCTAAAATTCTTAACCTTAGTGCCACCAATGCAGCATGTTTTTTAGAGTTTTGGGTGCTAAAATAGCATTTTAGCATCACCAATGTGAATGCTCTTATGGATGTAGGATAGAAAATACACTTTAATTTTATTTTTTTTTATCTTTTTGGTAATTTCGAAATTTTCTAAAATATGAGTTTATTTCCTTTTCTTTTTTAAATAAGCAATAGAACTTCATTGATAGAAAACTAATAAAAAAGGCCAAATCACACAAGAAACCTACTAAGGTTGGCATGAGAACAAGACAGAACTAAGAATTATAAAGGCTACATTTTTCAAGTAAATCAGACAAAGAATTAAAAAGGAAAGCACCCAAAGCGTTTGTCCACCCAAACAAAATCTGGAAGAAAGACGTCTTCAATTCTTGAATCAACCTTTCGGTTCCTTCAAAGGTCCAAGCATTCCTCTCCCTTCAAATACCCCACATAGACAATGAGGGACCGTGTTCCAAATCACCTCATTTCTATGTTTACTAAACTTGCCTAGCCAGCTAGCTAGAAGCTCCACTACATCCTTGGGCATGACTCAAGATAACCTAAAAAGTGTAAACGTCATACTCCATAACTCTCTGGCTATCAAGAAATGTAAGAGTTTATTTCCTTATTTAGAGAGTTTTAAAGTATTTTAGTCAATATTGAGTCCTTATGGCTTATATGGTAGGGCAGTAACTATTTATTTATTTTGGTACAACTTTCCTTTTTTTTAGCCTAATTTTGCGCCTAACACAAATTATGGTTTTTTAGGGTTTCTTAACCACCCTAGGGGCTAGAACTTGAATTATAAATTTGTGACTCTAGCCCCTGAGCAAGGAAATTATTAATTATAATAAAATTTCAGATAGATTTTTTCTTCTTTTTCTGATGGATTCAACAGTTTTTCTTGTGAATTCAAGAAAAGCCCTTTATGGATTCAAGGGTTTGTTCTAGACAAACATGTTCTATTTCTTTTGGCAGATATAATGCTAACATCATGCATTTTCTTCTTGATGAATTAAAACAAAAAAATGTTTATTTGTTGATATTAGATGATGAAGTGTGCGTTCAAGATTGGCTATTTTAGTTGTTAGGAAGTTTATTTTCACACTCAACAGTCACTTATTTAGTATAAAACAACATTTTTTATTTCATTGTGAAAGACTAGGTCATTTTTGTTCACTATACAAAATTCCTGTTTTCTTATTGTTATTTCGTCATTGGAATTCATGTGTGCACGATCATACAGATATGTAAAAAAGAGGAGGGGAAGAAAGAAGAAGATAACTAACTGGAACACAAATCTCCTGTTTTCTGATTGTCCCTTAGAATTCACGTGTGCACAAGCATACAGAAATGTAAAAAGGAGGAAGATAACTGTTTACACATCTGCCTCTGTTCTTTATTTTGGCAGTCCTTTGCATTGTTTGTTAATTACGAGAATATTTCATCCAGATTGCTTCCTACAACTGGCATTGGAATGTTCCACACTCTTAGCTAACGCACTTATTATTTGTTTACTTTTTGTAGGGTACTGATGGCTCACATCCTGTAGAGAGGGCTGCAAAACCAGAAATCAGTTTTGTGTACATTGGAAAAATAATTTTAGCTTTCATTTTGATTTTTGTGCTTGGTGTAATTTTCACATTGGCTCTTGAAAATCTTCCTAGGCTGATATTGTTTATTAAGTCATCCATGTAATAACTATTGTTATTGAACATGTGGAATAGTATAATGCAAATGTAGATCCTTTTGCAACAGTTAATTGAACTGAAGTTTCTGAGCCACAACCAAAAATATAAATTCGATAAGGTACAAAAAAATTGATATTTTGCAAGAGAGTTATAATTTCTCATATATTTATAATGTAAATTATTTACTAGTGTTCCTTGAATGCGCATAATTTTAAACATTCTTTGAAAAATTATGTATGTTGAATCTATAGATTTTTGTACATTCGTTGAAATATTGTGTATGTTGAATATAAGGAGTGTACACTCTTCTAAAAATATTGTTCGTTGAAGGTGCAGAATTGTGTACGCTCATTTAAAAATTGTGTACTTTGAAAATACAAAATTATGTAAATTCTTTGAGTAATGGAGTTCATTGAGTTTATATAATTTTGAACATTCTTTGAAAAAATTGTGTACATTAATCGTGTAGAAATTTGGCCATTCTTTGAAAAATGCATACTTTGAACGTACAAAATTTTGTGAAATCTTTGGGTGATAGTGTCTCATTCAATGAGCGGAATTTTCAACATTCTTAGAAAAGTTTTGTATGTTGAACATCAATAATTTTTAGTGTTCTTAAAAAAATTGCGTACTTTGAAAGTACAACATTATGTAAATTATTTGATTACTAGTGTTCCTTGGATGCATATAATTTTAAACATTCTTTCAAAAATTGTGTGTTGAATCTATAGATTTTTGTATATTCGTTGAATTGTGTACTTTGAATGTAAAAAATTATATAAATTCTTCGAGTAATAGCGTTCGTTGAATGCACATAATTTTCAATCTTCTTTTAAAACTTGTTTACATTGATTTTGCGGAATTTTGAGAGTTTTCAAAAATAGCATTTTGTACAAAATTATGTAAATTCTTTGAGTAATAGAGTTCATATGCATAGAATTTTCACCATTTTTTTGAAAAATTGTGTATATTCGCCATGTAGAATTGTGTATGTTTTTCGTAAATTACATACTTCTAATGTACAAAATTATGTAAAATCTTTAAAGTCATAATGTTCATTGAGTGCGCAAAATTTTCAAAATTCTTTGAAAATTTGTGTTCGTTGAATGTTCATAATTTTGTACATTCTTCAAAAATTTACGTATTTCAAATGCACAAAATTCTGTAAATGCTTTGAGTAATAGAGTTCATCGAATACGCTTAATTTTCAACATTTTTTTTTTTAATGTGTACATTGAATTACAGAATTGTGTACGTTCTTCAAGAAATTGTGTATTTTGAATGTATAAAATTAAGTAAATTATTTGAGTAATTCTGTTCGTTGAATACGTAAAATTTTAAATATTCTTTGAAAATTTTTGTTTGTTGAACATGCAAAATTTTGTACCTTTTTAGAAAAATTGCGTACTTTGAATATACAAAATTATGTAAATTCTTTGAATAATAGTGTTCGTTGAATACAGTTAATTTTCAACATTCCTTGGAAAATTTTGTAAGTTGAACGAGCGGAATTTTGAGCATTCTTCAAAAAAATTTATATATCGAAAGTACAACTTTATGTAAATTATTTGAGTACTAGTGTCCCTTGAATGCACAGAATTTTAAACATTCTTTGAAAAATTGTGTATGTTGAATCTATAGATTTTTTTTACATTCATTGAAATATTGTGCATGTTAAATATAAGAAACAATGTACACTTTTCTAAAAATTGTGTTCTTTGAAGGTGCAGAATTGTGTATGCCCATCAAAAAATTGCATACTTCGAACATTCAAAATTATGTAAATTCTTTAAGCAATGGTGTTCATCGAATGTACGGAATTTTCAACATTCTTTGAAAAATTGTATACACTAATTGTGTAGAAATTTGACTGTTCTTCGAAAAAATTGTATACTTAAAACGTACAAAATTATGTAAATTCTTTGAGTAATAGTATTCGTTGAATGTGCGGAATATTCAACATTCTTTGAAAAAAAATTGTGCGATGAATGTGTAAAATTTTGAGCATTCTTCAAAAGTTGCATACTTCGAAAGTACAATATTATTGAAATTATTTGAGTGCTAGTGTTACTTGAATGCGTAGAATTTTAAACATTATTTAAAAAATTTTGTATGCTGAATCTATAGATTTTTGTACATTCTTTGAAATATTGTGTACATTGAATATAAGGAACAATGTGCACTCTTCTAAATACTGTTTTCGTTGAACGTGTAAAATTGCATACATTTATCGAAAAATTGTGTTCTTCAAACGTACAAAATTAGGTAAATTATTTGAGAAATAATGTTCGTTGAATGTGCATAATTAACAACCTCCTTTTTAAAAATTGTGTACATCAATTGTGCAAAATTTTGAGAGTTTTTCAAAAACTTGAGTTCTTTGAACATACAAAATTATGTAAATTTTTTTAGTAATAGAGTTCGTTATATGCGTAGCATTTTCAACATTTTTTTGAAATGTGATGTACATTCAACATGCAGAATTGTGTATGTTCTTCAAAAAATTATGTATTTCAAATGTACAAAATTATGTAAAATCTTTAAGTCATAGTGTTCGTTGAGTGTGTAAAATTTTCAAAATTGCTTATTTCGAACATATAAAATTATGTAAATCTTGTGTAATAGTGTTTGTTGAATGCGCTGAATTCTCAACAATTAAAAAAAATTGTGTATGTTGAAAGTGTAGAATTGTGTATGTTCTTTGAAAAATTATGTACTATGAACGTACAAAATTATGTAAATTCTTTGAGTAATAGTGTTCATTTTCTTTAAATGCGTAGAATTTTAAATATTCTTTGAAAAATATTGTACTTTGAACATGCAAAATTTTGAAAGTTCTTAAAAAAAATTACATACTTCGAAAATACAACATTATGTAAATTATTTAAGTTGCCTGAATGCGTAGAATTTTAAACATTCTTTGAAAATTTGTTTATGTTGAATCTATAAATTTTTGTTTATTCATTGAGACTAGTTGCTAATCCGTGCAATTCATAGGATTATATAACTCTGTTTGTACATGCTTTGGGAGGATCCAAACTGTCTAAGGAAGATAGTAGATTTCTTAATTTACTCAATAGAGACTCACCAAAATAAGAAGAGATACACAATTCTTGAATAAGAGCCGTTTACAAAGTAGCAACAATTTCATATAAAAATGTGCAATATATATACACACTACCATAAGTGTATATATGCAGGAGTAGTTTTTTGTGTTCAGATCTAACTAAATAAAGATTAAAATAAAAAAATTTAAAAAAGAAATACCTTACCATATGATGCCTTTGAATTCAACTTTCTTGCAACTTCATGTAGATTTGAAACACAAGGAAAAAAGAAATAGCCTTAATTTTCATGGGTCAAATAATTTGGTTAAGAATTAGAACACAATTACTTAAGGACAAAAGATCATATCACTGTGAATAAAGTTTTATTCTTCTAAATTAGCGAATTAATTAATTGGTGGCATGTTATGACATAGGCAAATAGTTCCCATGATTCAGAATTCCTAAGCAAATCTGAATATCCCCAAAAGGCATATATATTAATCTCCAAAAGACATATAAGCATAGCACTTACCAAGTTAGACAACTATATTAATAGAAACAAATTTCCCCAAAGCCAAAGCTTATCTACAAAAAAAACAGTGAAACCCAGATGGCATTTTTGAAAATATTTTGGAGGTTCCGTCAAAATGTATATCTCAATACTGCTCTCCTCATCTCATGAAAATTAGAGATACTTCTAGTAGTGGTGATTGTATTAAACCTATTATAAATATTCATATTCAAGCAACAACATTAATTACCAAAATACAGTAGAAATTCACAGAAAAAAAAAATATATTGAAAAACATGTCCATGAAGGGCAAGGCCACGACCACCACCACTACCAAGTACTAACAACAACCCATTAACTTAAATTCACACACAAACAAATCCGGGCTTAGGAATTAACGACTGTCAACATTTAAAATTAAAAATGAAAAGAATTGGCTGAATTACTTCATTTTCAATCTTAAAATTTTTTAAATTATTTTCTTTTCAAATTTGGAAAAAAAAAAAGTTGGGGACAGAAAGCAAAAACTTTTTTTTTTAATGTTTTCTCTACTGTCAAACTGAGAAAACTAAAAACTTAAAAAGAGAGAGAGAGAGAGAGAGAGAGAGAGAGAGAGAGAGAGAGAGAGAGAGAGAGAAATAGGAAAAGAAGCATACCTCAAGGCTTGGAGATTATGCATGTGGGTGTTTAAGGTTTTCATTCTTTTTCCAGAGGAGATCTGTTTTTGTGTTTAAGAGAAAATCTATAGTCGGTGTAAGGACCTCGAAATCTTACAGCCCAAGCCCACTTAAAACAGTGGGTTTGTACAATTCAACTTTGGCCTAAATCTATGAATTTATAAGAGAATGGATCAAACAACAAGAGAGGGCCTCGCCCGAGGATAAGAATAAGGAAGAGAGACTTGATATGATAAAATATGTAGGTAAATGCCTTAATACAAGTACGCCCGAGGAGGCTGCTGATACAAAGAATAATGCACTGTTCACTCTCTTCTTTTAGTGTTCTTGTTCTACCTCTTCCTTTTTTTGATATTTTTCTGCTTGGATCCCTTTCTCTAGAAACTTTCTTTCTCTTATATACTCTCCCCTACTTTCATCTTGACCCCCCATCTTTACCTAACAAGGTTCTCAGTTTGACACCTGCCCTTTTAAACGTCTGATGAAGATAGTAGAAGGAGCTACTTAGCTGTGAATTATACTATTCAGATCACTTCCTCATCAATGCAACTGATAAAGATGTTGCCCACCATTTAATGCAGAGGTAATAGACTACTTCTTGCTGGAAACTTCCCCTACATTCATGATTCTCTCTCTTCAGCCAACCCTTCCCACCTGAAACTCCTAAGAATCTTTTGTCTCTTCTCCCCTTCTCCTCGGGTGAATTCACTCCTCGGGTACGTGATGACCCAACACCAGCGCTAACAGTTCAACAATCCCTTTCTCGATTCTCGGGCCCCCATAATAGCCCCCTAAAACTTTGCTATTAATTATGAGATAAAAGCAAGGTTTTAGTTACACGAGCGAGCCTTGTACGTGCCATATGCGTTCCCACGTGGTAACGTCCTTTCACCTATCTCCAGCACGCTCCTGACACCTCAATATCCACGATTTCACATTTATGGCATCAGGTGGCTACTCGTCCCCCCACGTTCTACAATGCGATGAGGATCCTATGGTCCTCGTTTTCTCTCATTTATGGGCGGGAAAATTACTGCTCATTTTTACCCCTATATAAGGAGAGCTTAGGGCTGGCTGGAGCTCATTTACGCATTTGTCAATTCGAGTTCAACCAACTGCCCGAGGAGAGATTCTTCTGTCGCTCATAAGTGTGTTCAAATTCACAATCTTTTACACAAGTTTGTATTTGTTATACCATAAATTCCATGGATAGATTCGCTAGATTAGTAAACACTCCCGAAGGTATGGCTGCCTTTAGGACTCAATATAGGATCCTCAACGGTGTTGAACTCCAACATTGTGAACTGGGTGAATGGCTGGTCATGAACAGACCTCCTGGCTCTGTAGTTATTCCGATGATCACCTTCATAGAAGGTGGGATGGAAATCCTTATGGGAAGGGTCACCAAAGACTTCCTAATGAATTGTAGGCTAACCCCCACCCAATACTCCCCAAACGTGTTTAGGGTCCTCGAGTGTGTAGACATGATAAATCGAAAAATGGGAACCAACTTCACATGGCGCGATGTAAATTGGGTATACAACTGCCAAAAGAGGGAAAAGAATAAATACTACATTAAATGTAGAGTCCCTGCCGTTAGGTTAATCTCCTGCCTACCTGACTCAAGCAAGGTTATGGACCAAGACTTCCTCATTGTCTCGGGAGACTGGCATGATGGATTGCACTGTCCCACCCAAGAAGGGAAACCAGGTAGGGTTCCCATAAACCATAGACACACATAGGACCTTTCCCTATCTTTATAATGTTTTTTCTTTTATTTGATTTATAACTCCTATTGTTTCCTTAATGACAAACGAGTACCACACCACCCCATTCAAGCATCTCATGAACTTTGTTGACCTAAATCGAATCCTTAAGTCGAAGATTTTCTACATACAAACAGTCAGCTTCGAGCGGTGCACGTCATCCTCAGATTCAAACCCCTTTCAAAATGCTTCCAAAACCCAAAGAACGTCATCAAAGCTAAGGACGCACGACTAGCTTTAATTGACGTTGCTGTCCCTGGCTTCCTACTAGCTGAACCTCCTCCAACCGGAACCCAAGATACTCAACTCCCAGCTCCACTCGCAACGAAACTCCTCTACTCACTAGAACCTCTCATTCCCTTGGATGAAGAAGCTAAAGAGCCCATACCAAAACTTGTACAACAGGAAGAAATAGACAAAGACTTCGAGGTCTTCTACCAGCAAGAAGACCCCGAGGACACTTCTAGCACCTCATACCGCCCTCTACGCCTCGCCCAATTCAGCTCCAACCAAAAGGGGACTAACATTCTAGAGGGAATGGGTTTCGAAGAGAAGACCCCAGATCTTCTTGCTTTACTAATGGCCCACAATGAGGGCTCTTCTCCAGCTGTCCCAGTGGTGCCCCGATCACCTACTCCTGCTCCGACGCAAACATCTTATGTTGATGCCATTGATAAGAAAATGAAGAGGGGCCAAGGAGGTAAAGGCACTGAAGGTGCCGAGAAAGAAGAAGTCACCCACTCCTCCCACTAGCCCCCAGCCAAGGAAGCCCCAACAGAAGAAAAGCACCTCTTTTGGGACCTCAAAAGAACCTGAGGGGAACCGGCCACCCAAGCCTTCTATTTGGAGACCCTCCTTCACGCTGAGCTCTGGCAGTATTATGATGGATGATGCCAACCTGAGGGACCATCAGAAAGGCAGTTCAGGTCTCGTGGTAGAATGCCTGAAGAAAGTTCTATGCTTACCTGAGGTCATGCAGGAGCTCAGGTCCTTTAGAAAACGCGAGGTCTTCTTATCGCTGAAATGAGACTTGGCAAAGGTACATAATCACCTTCTTCTTCTTTTTCTTTTTTCTTTTTTGAAGTAAGATAATATATGTACGAACACTAACTAGTATCAATCTTGCAGTCTGTCCAAGCTGCCTTTATGGCCAAGGAATGGGTGGACCGCGCTTAGACCAAGCTAGGCAGGCTAAGGGCAAGCTGACAGCAACTGAAAAGGCCTGAGCCCAGGTGGACAAGAAGCTTAAGGAAACCCTTACCCAACTAACCAAGGCTGAAAAGGCTCAGAAAAATGTTGAAGCTGCCCTGAACAGCTTTGAAAAACAAGCAGCAGAGTCCCTAGAGGCCTAGAGGAAGGCCGAAAATAAGCTGGCACTAAACATGGTAGAGTTGAAACAGCTGCAAAAACAATTGTAGAAATAGTTGGAGGCCAAGGATGCTAAGAAGGCTAAGGCCGAGTAGGCGGCCTATGATGCGAGCATGACTAAGACGGCAGAAAGTCTAACCGCCTAACTTAGGGACGTTGCTCGGGCCTTCTACCTGGAAGTATGGGGTCAAGCATTTAATGCAGCTAGGATCAGCATTGAGTCAGAGCTCAGGGCTCCTGACAAGGTTTACTATCCTCCAACCCTGCGCTTGGCCCCCAGTCCTTCCCAGCCTTCAACTGACCCCAACCAAGCCCCTACTTCTTTCTCGACCCAGCCTGCCACCACCCCGTCTGCCACACCAGCAAAGGACAAAGAGAAAGAGCAGCCAACTCCAACAAACATGGTGGATGTGGAGGCGGAGGAGATAGCTGAAGTGGCCCAGTTGAAGAGGAAAAAGAAAGAGAAGGAACAAGAAAAGAAGGGAGGGAAAGAAAAAGAAGCCTCTACATAGCGTAGCTTTAGACTTAGAAGCTAATAGCTAACTTTGTAATTGTGCTTAAATCTAGTTGACGCCCTCTTTTTCTTCCTATTGTACTCCAATTCTCAAAATTTAATGAAAAAAGTTAAACTTTAGTTTATGCTCTTCCGTCTATTTAACTTTTACTTGTTAGCTTGCATTTCATGTTATTTCATTTTCCTTGTGACAGTTGCACCACATTAACTTGTGATTAACTTACTCAACACTTTTGTCCCTCAATTTAATCTAGAACGACTTATAAGACAATTACTAGACTAAGTCATAGAACTTATTAAAAATGTGAATCAAAACTTACCTTAAGTTTGTCTTGGAATCCAAAAGCACACCCATTTGCACTAATCCTGAAACCTAAGGAAGTACTCAAACTTCTTAACTTCACTCCTTACTTAGGCAGCTTCCTGCAAAGACCAATTCATTTGTGATTTGTGACCCAAGGAGCCACATCAAACCTAGATCCTGGCCAACACCTAGAAGTTTTTTCTAGAATTATTAATTTACCCAAGGCTTGTGACCCGAGAATTCGAACAAGGTCGGGGTTCTGTTTAACACTTAAAACTTCAACATACAAGGTTAATTTACCCAAGGCTTGTGACTCGAGGAGTCAAACAAAGCCGAGATTCTGTTTAACACTTAGAACTTCTACATACAAGGTTAATTTACCTAAGGCTTATGACCCGAGGAGTCGAACAAGGCCGAGGTTCTGTTTAACACTTAGAAATTTTCCGTACAAGGTTAATTTACCCAAAGCTTGTGACCTAAGGAGTCGAACAAGGTTGAGGTTCTGTTTAACACTTAGAACTTTTCCGTACAAGGTTAATTTACCCAAGACTTGTGACTCGAGGAGTCGAACAAGGCCGAGGTTCTGTTCAACACTTAGAACTTTTCCGTACATAATGATTACCTCAACAAACGCATCCATAATGAAGCGTAAATAAACCTAACATGAATAACAAAGAAGTTCATAGCATTAATAATAATAACGCCGCAAATTATTTATATTCCAAGGACGAGGAATTACACTTTCATCCAAGTCTTCTAAGAAATAAGCCTCAATGCTAAAGTTATCCTGTATGGCCCCTTCTAGTTGGGCCCCAACTTTCCCCAGGCGGGGTCCTTTGTTGTTTCCACCACCTTTCTCAAAACCAAATCTCCTGGAGCTAAAGGCCTTAACGTCACTCCCTTATCATACCCTTGCTTAAGTCTTTGTTGGTAATGTGCTATTTTTACTGCGGCCACTTCTCTCATTTCCGCAGCCACATCCAAGCTATCTGATAGCAGATGGTTATTTTCCTCAACACTGAACTGATCAATTCTTAGGGTCAGGAACCCTGACTTAAGAGGGATTACTGCTTCTGCCCCATAGGTCATTGAGAAAGGAGTTTCTCCAGCTGATCTCCGGGGTATAATACGATAGGTCCACAATACATGGGGTAGTTCATCCACCCATTTCCCTTTTGCATCATCTAGCCTCTTCTTCAACCCAGATATTATGACCTTATTAGTAGCCTCGGCCTAGCCATTTCCTTGAGGGTAAGCAGGTATAGAATACATGTTCATAATCCCCAACTCCCCACAATATTTTCGAAAGGCCTTACTATCAAACTGAAGTCCATTATCTGAGATCAAGGTATGTGAGACTCCAAACCTAGTGATGATATTCCTCTAGATAAACCTTTTGGCATCCACGCCCCTGATGTTAGCAAGTGGCTCAAATTTTACCCACTTGGTAAAATAGTTTGTCCCGATGAGGAGCCACCTTCGGTTCCCTATGGCTTGGGAAAATGATCCCACTATGTCCAAGCCCTACTGAGCAAATGGCCAAGGCCTGGAAAGTGGATTTAAGACTCCCCCTGGTTGATGAATATTTGGGGCATATCTCTAACATTGGTCACACTTCCTCATATAATCCTGAGAGGTTTTCTGCATGCTTGGCTACCAATCCACTACTTCAGGATGCACACACAATAAATACGGCCCTGAGTAAGAGCGCTTGTACAACTTTTGTTCTTCAGATAGCCAATAATGTGGAGCCTTCCTACGCCCTTGTCTTCAGGCAACAAACCCTGTTTCAAAAAGGTTACCGAAGGGTCCATCCAGCTTAGCCCAACTTGGATGCTATGCACTCCAGCCAAGGGCCTCTCCGTAAGACTAGAATTAACCATATCTTTAATAATAACAATCCGAGGAATACTTGACCCCAGAAAAGTTGCTAGTATCGCTAAAAAGTCGGCATGACAGTTCCGTCCCTTAAGGATTTGCTTTAAAACAAAGCTCCTAAACTGGGCATGAGCTTGCATTACTTTAGCAAGATATCCCTGCATCCTCTCATCTCGGGCCTCAAACTCCCTATTGACCTGGCCTACCACCAACCGAGAATCAGAATATAACTTTACCACTTTTTCTCTTAGCTGACTAACCATAGCCATTCCAGCTAGTAGAGCTTTGTACTCAGCCTCATTGTTGGTAGCTAGGAAACCCAACTGCAATGATTTCTCCATTACCAGCTTCTCAAGAGTGATCAACACAATCCCTATTCTTGCTACTTTTTGATTAGCTGCACCATCAGTGTAAACTTCCCAAGGGGGAATAACCAAGGCCGAGGTGGTCATAACACCTAATGCTTTTTCTTCCTCACTTACTGTACCCTCGGAGAATTCCGCCATAAAGTTAGCCAGGACTTACTTTTTTATGGCAGTCTGAGGCATGTACTTGATATCATATGCACCCAGCATGGTTCCCCACTTAGCAATTCTACTTGTATAGTCTAATTTTCGTAAAAGAGTTTGTAAAGGGAGCTAGGTTAGCACCACCACGGTGTGAGTCTGAAAGTAATAAGGAAACTTCCTAGCGGCATGCACAATGGCCAAAACTGCATTCTCCAGGGGTAAATAACATGTCTCAGCCTCCTGCAAGGACTTACTAACATAGTAGACAGGCCTTTGGACCCCATCCTCATTCCTGACCAAGACCAGACTGACGGCATAATCTGTAACTGCCAAATATGCATATAGCACCTCCTCCTTCTTAGGCCTAGAGAGGATCGGGGAGCTTAACAAATATTGCTTGAGCTCCTCAAAGGCCACTACATACTCTTCGGTCTAATGAAAGTCCTTCCACTTATGAAGAAGCTGGAAAAAAGGACGACACCTATCTGCCGACCGAGAAATGAACCTATTCAAAGTCGCTGCCATCCCAGTGAATTTCTGCACTTCCTTGGGGTTCCAAGGAGGATGCAAGCTATTAATAGCCTTAATTTGATCAGGATTGACCTCAATTCCTCGGTGTGTTATCATGTAGCCCATAAATTTTCCCAAGTTGACCCTAAAAGAACATTTAGATGCGTTCAAGAGTAACTTATGTCCCCTTAACACCGAGAATACTTCCCCTAGGTCTGCTAAATGTTCCTCAACCTGCCTGCTCTTCACCACCATATCATCTATGTATGCCTCCACGTTCCTCCCAATTTGGGAGTCAAACATCCTTATCACCATTCTCTGATAAGTGGACCCTGCATTCTTAAGACAAAAGGGCATCACATGATAATGGTAGTTCCCATTAGGGGCACGAAAAGAAATCTTCTCTTGATCAGACAAAGATAAAGGTATTTGATGATACCCTTGGAAGGCATCCAAAAAACTCATTTGAGGATGCCCCACTGTTGCATCCACCGATTGATCAATCTGAGGAATGGGATAAGGGTCTTTTGGGCAAACCTTATTCAAATCTGTGAAATCCACACACATATACCACTTTTCATTCTTCTTCTTCACTATTATAGTGTTAGCCAACCACTCGGGGTAAAAAATCTCTTTAATTGCCCTAACTTGTTTCAACTTGTTTACTTCTACCCTTACTGCCTCAACATGCTCTTTGATGAACGCTGAGGATGTTGCTTACGTGGTGTAGCATCGGGATTCACATTCAATTGATGACATACAAACTCAGGATCAATCCCTGGTACATCGTAAGTGCTCCAAGCAAACACATTAATGTTGACTTCTAAAAACTTCACCAATTCAACCTTTTCCAATGGTGGCAACTGGGACCCCACTTGAAAATATCTCTCTTCCTCTAGCCCTATCACCACCTTTTTAGCTCTTCGGATAACTCTCCACATGTCTCGGCCTCCAATCTTCCTAGAGGACCCTTTAGTTGCTATGGGATTTGCTCTTTTTCCACCACAATAGGTTCCACAAGATGTTGTGTGATCGTTGACACCAAACATTGCCTAGCTACCAACCAGCTCCCCCACTCTTCCTTGTGTGGGATACTTGACTTTCAGATGCAGGGTTGAAGACACCTTACCCATAGCATGAAGCTAGGGTCTGGCCAAGATAGCCATGTATAGGGAATAAGCTTCTACAACAATAAAGTTCACCTGCACCTCCTCGTCCCTAACTTGCATGGGTAACCTTATCATCCCCCAAGGGATCACCATCCTCCCATCAAAACCCACCAATGGTGAATTATACATTTCCAGATCTTTGGGTTTTAAATTTAACCCTTTATACAAATCAGGATACATGGTCTCCGCCCTGCTCCCTTGGTCAACCAACACCCTCTTTACATCATAGCCGCTAATCCTTATGGTGACTACTAAAGCATCATCATGTGGCTAGAATGTTCCCTCCTTATCTTCTTCAGAAAAACCTAAGGTAGGGGTGGCCAACACCTTAGCTCTTTTAGGAGCCTAACCCTTGTCCTCTAAATTAGGGCCCCCAACCATGGACATGACCTTAGTACTCACCCCAACATCACCCCTTGGCTTGGCAAAGATCACGTTAATAGTGCCCAACGCTGGCCGAGGAGCACCATCCCTGTGAAATCCAGCTCCCGAATGCCCCATCTGCCCTGTAGGCTGATGCAAGAACTGATTAAGCTTCCCTACCTTCACCAATTGATTTAGATGATCACGCAAAGTCCTACAATCCTCAGTCATGTGCCCTCTGTCCTGATGATAAAGGCAATAAAGGCTCTGGTTCCTCCTAGATGAATCCCCACCCATCTTATTGGGCCTCTTGAAGTATGGTTCATTTTTTATTTTCTCCAGTATTTGATAGACTGGCTCTTTAAACAGCAAATTAACTTCTTGATCCCCTATGGATGGCGCCTGGTTGGGAAAATCCCTCCTAGGACGATTATTGTTATATCCTCCTCCCCGAGGATCCCTCTTCTCCGGGAACATCTTAGCCTTATCCTTTCCCTGTACCTAATCTTCCTCTACTCGCTTGTATTTATCTATGCGATCCATGAGCTGGTGCATATTCAGAGCAGACTTCATCATTAAGGACTTCCTCAACTCATGCTCCGTATGGAGCCTAACCTTAAAGGTTCTCATTGCCATATCCTCAAAGTCTCCATCTATTTTATTATACGTTTCCCAATATTTGTCCGAGTAAGTCTTGAGGGTCTCTCATTCCCTCATCGTCATGGTGTTGACACTCCATTTTGCAACCCGCATTTAACCTCATTTAGAGGGTAAAAAGATAATTTTTCCTTGAAAATATGCACCTTGAAAATATGCATCTTGATTTTGGTCACTAGATCCTTAATCTCATTTCACCAAAATGATCTTGATGTTGTAACGATCAAATCGACTGGTCATAAGCCCTAATCGGATCATCAGATTGAAAGTTATCATCAAATCAAGTTTTAATGGACGAGATGCACTATCACAAATTGAGTCCGACTATATATTATTATGAACAATTGATTCCAATTTGTTATAATTATAATTAATTTGAGATTAATAATGTGTCATAATTTAATTGGTTAAGACTACATTTTATAGTAAGGTTGCACACACCTAATTAATTAGATAGTTAAGCATTAATTATTCAATAAGTATTTTGTGCAATTATTTTTTAATTAGGGTAAATTTGGAACTAATTAGGTCTGAAATGGGAGTGATTGGAGCCTATTAATGTTAATTGGAAACTAATTTGGGACCTATTAATGCTAATTGTGCTGAAATTGTTTTCTAACAAATGACATCCGCTCACCTTTTCATTGATACCTCTTAGAATATTTTGAATCTGTGAATGAGGTTAATTTTTCCAAAAACTAGACATCCGGGGCTTCAATTTGAGTACAAGAACAAGACAATTCCAATCAGAATTGAGTAAAATATGATTTTTTGAAGTTGACTCTACAGGTTGTTACAGTAGCTACAGGAAAACCGAATTTTGCTTGCTCCTCACTCCCACCAATCTCTACATTTAATGCATCAGATTTCCCCAAAAGCTAAAATGAGTTCTAGGTTCATGATTCTTTGTTAACCCTCATTAAATGGTCTTCCATTCATATTTCATCAACCATTACTATATAAACCCTCCCCTCTCCTCCATTCCAAGACACACAAAAACCCCCCTCTCTTCTCTTCTCTTGAGTTTTAGTGAAATTGAGTAGTCTTGTTATTTCTTGGTCTTCCTGAGACTCAAGGTATTGAGTGAGACTCACTCTCCCTCTCCTAGCTCTTCTTTTCCTCCACCCTTAGGACTTCCACCAAGAGTCTCCTCCTCCACCGTATGAATCTTGCATGAAAATATATCTATTTCCCTAACTGGTTTTTTAGGTTACCATGACGAGAATTTAAGATTAAAGCATGATAGTAATTATTTAAATTCCCTTGAATATGTTTGAATATTCTTAAATGTTTTTATGTGTTCTTCACATGTTCTTGATTGTTCATCACATGTTCATGCATAATACTAGTTTTAATTTTCAAAAATATGACAAACATGTTCGTTTCATAATTCTTTCAAATCCTTGAATCTAGGGTATCACCATCCACACACATTCACTAGAATTTATTTTTCAATTCAAATGCAATACTTAATAAATTGAATTAGGGTTTATCACATGCACACACATTAAATTCAACATGCATATTGATTGACTTATTGGATGATATGATATGAATGTTGATCACCATAGTCTAGAAAACCGGTTTCACCGGGTAAGGTGGGTGCCTAAAACCTTCCCACCTTGTAACATAGCCTCCGAACTTAGATCAATGGTCGATAGACCAATGTTTATCCTTGGAATTTTCAATTTTTAGATTGTAACTAGGAAACAAAGTTATGTATTTTATCTTAGATTATATCTAGGACCAAAGCCATGTAATTTTCCTATAATCAATGTAAATTCAATTGAAAATTAATAAAATGAGGAATTTTTCAATTTTGATTTTCTTATTTATCCCAATAATTAAATAAGTGGCGACTCCATTGTAAAACCCTTAATCTAAAAGAGAAAATATAACTAGTCGAACCTCTATTTTGAGAGGCAATAACACGACTCCTCCCATTCATGTTGGTTTGGCCCAACATCCAAAAAAAGGGGGGCCGGGGGCACGGTCTCTCACACATGGACAAAAGAGAGTCTACTAGCTTGGGAACCCTACTACACGTTATAAATCTAGCACCAAATGCCTTTATGAGCTCTACAAAAGACCTTATTGACCCTTCCTCCAAGGCATCAAACCAACGCATGGCTACAGGTCTGAAACTAGAAGGGAAAACTTTGCACATGAAAGCCTCGTTGCCAGTATGAACTGCCATCTTTTGATTGAAGTGGCTAACATACTCCACAAGGTCAATCCTTCCATTATAAATGGTGAAGGTTAGCTGAGAAAACCGATGAGGGAGCTTAGCCCTGTTAATTCTCCTAACAAAGGGTGATTTGGAAATTTGCTAAAGGGCTTTACTTATCGCATCATTCTCCATGCTATGGTGAGCAGACCCTTTCTCACGCTTGTTCCTACCCTTTTCTAACTTGTCCTAGCGTGAAGTCGCTAAATTTGACTCGCTAGATGGAGTTCTGGACCTATGGCGATATAAGCGATCCTTGCTTCCCCCTTATCCATCACTTGGTGATGGTGATGGACTCCTTCTATCACGCTCCATATGTCTCAACTTTCTGCATAAGTGATTTATCTCCTGTTGCAACTTCCGTGTCTCATGATCATATGAAACATGACTCCTTATCCTTGAGTGGCTTCGCCTAGCATGATCTATCTGGTAATATCTACCATAAAACTTGGCGTATGTTGCCTGTCTCTCCTTAGCTCCAAGTTAACAAATTGGTTCTCCCTTTATGAGCCAATCGATTCTTCCCTATCCTGGCCTATGTTAGCCATGACTACTTAGGACAAAACCACAGCACCTTGATGTCCCCACAAACGGTGCCAATTGTAAGGACCTCGAAATCTTACCGCCCAAGCCCACTTAAAACAGTGGGTTTGTGCAGTTCAACTTTGGCTTAAATCGATGAATTTATAAGAGAAGGGATCAAACAACAAGAGAGGGCCTCACCCGAGGGTGAGAATAAGGAAGAAAGACTTGATAAGATAAAATATGTAGGTAAATGCCTTAAGACAAGTACGCCCGAGGAGGCCGCTGATACAAAGAATCATGCAATGTTCACTCTCTTCTTTCAGTGTTCTTGTTCTACCTCTTCCTTTTTCTGATTTTTTTTGCTTGGATCCCTTTCTCTGGAAACTTTCTTTCTCTTATATACTCTCTCCCCTACTTTCATCTTGACCCCCCATCTTTACCTAATAAGGTTCTCAGTCTAACACCTACCCCTTTAAACATTTAATGAAGGTAGTAGAAGGAGCTGCTTAGCTATGAATTACATTGTTCAGGTCACTTCCTCATCAATGCAACTGATAAAGCTGTTGCCCACCATTTAATGCGAAGGTAACAGGCTACTTCTTGCTAGAAACTTCCCCTACATTCATGATTCTCTCTCTTCAACCAACCCTTCCCACCTGAAGCTCCTAAGAATCTTTCGTCTCTTCTCCCCTTCTCCTCAGGTGAATTCACTCCTCGAGTATGTGATGCCCCAACACTAGCGCTAACAGTTCAACAATCCCTTCCTCGGTCCTTGGGCCCCATAGTTGGGTTTGTCAAAGATTTCGTGTACTGTTTACTATTTATTTTAAAAAATTCTTTGAAATATTGTATATGTTGAATATAAAGAACAGTCTACACTCTTCTAAAAATTGCATTCATTGAAGGTGCAGAATTGTGTATGTTCATCGAAACTTACTTTAACCTTACAAAATTATGTAAATTCTTAGAGTAATGGTGTTTGTTGAATGTGTAGAATTTTCAACATTCTTTGAAAAATTGTATAAGATGATCATGTAGAAATTTGATTGTTCTTCAAAAAATTGCATACTTCGAATGTACAAAATTATGTAAATTATTTGAGTAATTGTGCTAGTGTAGAATATTCAACATTATTTGAAAAAATTTGTATGTTGAACATGCAGAATTTCAAGCATTCTTCAAAAAATTGCATATTTAAAAAGTACAACATTGTGTAAATTATTTGAGTACTTGTGTTACTTGAATGCGTAGAATTTTAAATATTGTTTGAAAATTTGTGTATGTTAAATTTATAGATTCTTGTATATTAGTTGAAACATTGTGTATGTTGAATATAAGGAACAATATGCAATCTTCTAAAAACTGTGTTCGTTGAACATGCAGAATTGTGTACGTTCATCAAAAAATTGTGTACTTCAAATATACAAAATTATATAATTTCTTTTAGTAATAGTGTTTGTTGAATGTGCATAATTTTCAACTTTCTTTTAAAAATTGTGTACATTGATTGTGCATAATTTTGTACGTTATTCGAAAAATTACGTACTTTTAAACTACAAAATTATGGGCTAGAATGGCCAAATACCATCTTTGGTTGAAATATTTAGCAATCTACCACTGTTTGCGAAATATTTAGCAATGTACCACCTTTTTAAAACTCGAGTTCCAAAAAAAATGCCACGGTGGCACCCGCTGACCTAGATTATTTTAATTAAAAAAGGCCACGTGGAACTCGAGTTCCTTGTAATGAGTTACTCGAGTTTATAAAACTCGAGTACCGTAAAACTGAGGTTTATATCTCTAAAACTACAGCAGATTTAGGGCATGTCCCTCCTTCAGCTTTTCTTCTTTCGCTTCAGTGTGTCCCATACGCATAAGCATAAGACCAAGAGATGTCCGACATGATTTAACTTTCACACCTCTTTCCAACTACCCTATACCACAAGCCTTGTCTTTCTCAACAACAAAGAAAGTGATCACTGTGGCTAGCATGATCTTTCCATTGAAAGCATAGCTTGCATTGGCCTCCATAAGAGACAAAAAAGAGTTAGAGTGATGGTTCTAGAGAGAATGGGAGAGAAAGTGTTGGCCTCCATAAGAGACAAAAAAGAGCTAGAGTGATGGTTCTAGAGAGAATGGGAGAGAAAGTGTGTGTGTCAGTGAGTGTTTGATGAAAGTGTATGAGTGGAACTCAATTTTAAAGAAAGTGAGTTCCACCTTACATAGAGCTTGAGCTTGTACCATTCTAGTGGCATTTTTTTTTTTTTTTTAAAAAAAATTCTAGGTCAGCTTGTGCCACCGTGTCATTTTTTTTGGAACTCGATTTTCATAAACTCAAGTTCCATATAAAACTCGACCTTCTTGAACTCGAGTTCCAAAAGAGTGGTAGATCCCCATATATTTCAAAACAATAGTTAATTGTTACATAGTTTGCCAAATAGTGGTATATGGCCATTTTAGCCCAAAATTATGTAAATTCTTTGAGCAATAATGTTTGTTAAATGCGCATAATTTTCAAAATTTTTGGAAAAATTGTGTACATTCACTGTGTAGAGTTGTGTACATTTTTTTGTGAAATTGCGTACTTCCAACGTACAAAATAATGTAAATTTTTTGAGTAATATTATTGGTTAAATGCCCATAATTTTTAATATTTTTTTGAAAAATTGTGTACATTCATCATGTAGAGTTGTGTATGTTATTTGGAAAATTGTATATTTGGAACGTAAAAAATTATATAAATTCTTTGAGTAAGAATATTCATTGAACGCAAAAATTTTCATTTTTCTTTGAAAATTTATGTAGATTGATCTTACGGAAATTTGTGCATTGTTTGAAAATTTGCATACTTCGAATGTAAAAAATTATGTAAATTCTTTGAGTAATAGAGTTCATTAAATGTGTAGAATTTTCAACATTTTTTGAAAAATTATGTACAATCATCATACAAAGTTGTGTGTATTCTTCAAAAAATTGCTTACTTTGGACGTACAAAATAATATATATTTTTAGAGACATACAAATCCAATACGTTTCGGATATTTATCCAATTAATCTAATTATTCTTTGTGGTAAATATTCTAGGGGATGTCTCTTCATTTATCATTTTGTTTAGTTTTAATTTAAGTTTATGAAATTTTAATGAAATAAGGAGTCTTGGTGTCGCGTTTTAGAGGACCTTGTTTCAAAAAAATACAAAAGCTTGGGGCTTTAATGGAATTAACTAGTAAAAGGCATAAGTCGAAAGCAATCTTAGAAACGAATCACATTCCAGTAAAAAGTCTCAATATTGTATCCGTTTAGAAGAAAAATAGAAACTGTGTTTTCATTATGGTTTTATGGAACGACAATTACTTAAATACGTTTGTATTTTTGGAAAGGGCAAATGTACGTATTTGGAACAAACAAAATTATGTAAATTTTGAGTAATAGTATTTGTTGAATGCACAGATTTTTCAACATTTTTTAAAAAAAAAAAAAATTGCACATTGAAAGTGTAGAATTAGGTACCTTCTTCGAAAAATGCACAAAATTTTCAACATTAACCCAACCACATACAAAACATATAATAGCCATTTCTTTTAGAGATTTTCAACTTATAGCGTCCGCTCCTGATGATATCTCTTTATTATCAAATCAAGATACCAATCGATTTTTGGTGTAGGTAGAAATTGGATCTCAGATGTCTTATTCAACCATTAAAAACTTTACCAAGCTAACTAAGGGTATGTTTGGTTGGGCTAAAAACAGGGAGGATGGAAAATAGGGAGTCGAAAATTGGGTAGAAAATGGCATTTTCTACTGTTTGGTTCAGGAGAGAAAATAAGAAAGACAAAAAATAGGAAGAAAAATAATCCCTCCAAGCCCACATTTTTTTATCCTCCCAATTTGGGAGGAAAATGGGGAGGAAAAAGTGCTGGATGGTATAATTTACACAAATACCCTCACTTTATTCATTTCACCTACCCCTCTCACTTTCCCCATTACACCTGTGACTTGATTACTTTTGCCTCTTCATCCTTATCACTTTCTTAGCGCCTTCACAGCTCAACAACGTGAACTACTCCAAGTTCTCTTCTCTCTCTCTCTCTCTCTCTCTCTTTTTTTTTTTTTTTTTGCCTTGTTTAATCAACACAACAACGTGACCTGATTATATTCCTTATTCTATTGTTTCTTGTCCTCATTATATTCCTCATTAATCTATTTTTTCTCGTTGATTTTTTTGTTTCGTATGACATTCAAATTTTTTTTTTTCATTTGTTTATCTACCTTGTCCTCATTAGTTTCCGTTTGTTTTTTTCTCCAACCAAGGGGTCTTTTGATTTCCTCTCTAGCCGAGATAGGTATTTCCTCTCCAGCTGAGAGAAGTATGACCTTCTCCACTTTTTTTGCTATTTGATTTTTTTTTTCCGTTCTTCCCAAAATCTTTCTCCTATATATATATATATATATATATTTTTTTTTTTCCTTTAATACACACACAACATTGTGCTATTTTTATTATCTATTTCTTATTTTTTGCAAACCCATTTGGGATTATTGAATCTAAGCATATAAAGAATCCGTGTATTATGTGTGAAAGAGAGAGGTTCATGTGCTTTGATGAGATTGAATTTTATTGTTTGGTATTAGTTGTGATTGTTAGAATCTGTTGGTGCAAGGTTTTGATTTATTAGTGGTTGTGTTTTGTGTGTGAAAGAGACTACAGATTTTTTAATGCAGATGCAATTGGTTTTTATTATCTAATTTCAGTTTTGCTTTTTTGGAATCTGTTGGTACAAACTTTTGATTTATTAGTACAAGTGTTAGAGGCAAGAGCAGCACTTGTTGATTAAGATTCATGTCTTTGGTTATGTTTCATATTATATATAGACTTATTTCAATAAGCTTTCTACAAATAGATGTAAAGAATGATTTTTATTTGTATTATTATTCATAAGTAGTCTATTTTACATGATTAGTTATGTGTATTAGTTTTTTTTTTATAGTGTTTCTTTGCTAGTTATATATGTTTGGGATGATAAGAACGAAAAAACAAGGGTAAGGTGCTTTAATTAGTAATTATTATGATCAATGTGTTGATTATTTCTTACTTGTGATAGATATTTGGTAGATGGATAATCCAACTAATTGGGATAGTAGTCCACCGGAAGATTTGAGTAAGTGTTGGGAGGAAAATTGTCAAGATCAATTAAGGAATATTCATGAATTGAACCAATTTGGTTTGCAACTTTTGACTAATTGGCAGAAAAGACGAGATGTAGCAATTTTGCAACTTCTTGTACATGTGGTGCTACTTCTTGTACATGTGGTTCATGGAATATGGATGATGGGCATATATTGTAGTCCGCATTATGTGGATAGAGTACTTACCGAAAGTAGTGGGGAAAGAGAAAATGTTCGGCAAGAACTACTAAGCGAATTTAGACGCAGTAAGAAATGTCAAGACATAATTCAAATGGGGCCTTATGCCTTTGCTAAGTTGTGTGAAATTATTCGAGGACCTAACCGTCTTAAAGACACTAGGAATGCTTCTGTTGAAAAGCAAGTAGCAAGTTTCTTTACATTTTAGCACATAATAAGAGAATTCATATGATTTCCTTTTTCTTCCGTCGTTCTAATGAAACCATAAGCCATCATTTTCACAATGTGTTAAGAGCAGTCATCTACTTAGAAGATCAATTCCTTCTACAACCTAATGGGGCAGAGGTTCCCCAACATATATGAAATAGTCATAGATTTTACCCATACTTTAAGGTAAACATATTTTCAAGTAACTATATGGATTACTTTAATATGAATAAAAAATTATTGATTTAATAGATTGCTTTAATTCCAGGATTGTGTAGGGGCTATTGATGGGATACATATTCGTGTAAAAGTGTCATCAATAGATGCACCTAGATATTGAGGGAGGAAAGAGTACACAACTCAAAATGTATTGGCAGCATGTGATTTTGACATAAGGTTTACATACGTTTTACCTGGATAGGAAGGGACTACCTTTGGCTCGAGGATAATTAAAAACGCTTTAAGTAGGGAAGACAAGCTTATAATCCCTAGAGGTAATGTTAAGTTATAAATACAAAGTATACTTATAAAAAATATAAAGAATTACTTATATATATAGTGAATTACTTATATAATTATTTTCTTAATAGACAAATATTATCCAGTAGAAGCGGACTTTATGCTGAGAAGTGGACTTATGGTGCTACATAGGGGTGTACGTTATCATTTAAAAGAGTATTCAGCACGTGGCCCATAAAATGTTGAAGAAATATTTAATCATCGGCATTCCTCTTTGTGCAATGTCATTGAAAGGACATTTGTTGTGTTGAAGAAATGATTTCCTATTATATCTAAAATGACAGAACTTTTTTTTCCAGTTGATACAGTTACTGAGATTATCTTGGCTTGTTGTATATTGCACAACTATCTTATGAGAGTTGTTCTGGATGAAAGGTTGATTGCAGAAGTTGATTAAGAGATTTCGAATGGTGACATACATAATGAAGCTAGAAATAGTGCAAATGATAGTGATGCAGATGCTAGAAGAGGAGCAATATTACGAACTAGTATAGCAATGGAATGACAAAGTATTGCATGATCAATAATTTTAGTCATTATGTTATGAGATTTAACTTGCTTATGTGTATCTTTCTCTATGGAATAATTATTTTGGAATGACTGTTGCTGAACATTTAATAGTAGTTGCTTTTGTACAACTATTATGTGTACCTTATTAATGTTTTAGAAGAATGTTCAATTACTAGTTTATTTATAGTAACATTATGCTATGTCGTATTTTGTTTTGTTGGTTTGTTTGTAGCATTTGTATGTAAATCTTATTGGTTTCTTTGTAGTAGTTGTATGTAATCTTGTAAAGAATAATATGTTTAACATGTAGTCTTTAAGGATGTCTAAGATATTGAAAAAGACAATCGATAGTGAGTCTAAAGCGATTAATATGAGATGGACTGATGACATAGATGTCTTTTTACTTAACGTCATGTTGGAGGAACAAAACAATGGAAATAGGCCCAATGGAACATGGACTTGGTACTTTGTTGTAATAATGATAATACTAATAAGTGTGTATTGTATTCTTGTAGGCAAACCCAAATGCTAAAAAATGGAAAAGAACTCCAATTCAACATTATGAGAAGCTGTTTGATTTGTTTTCCAAGGATAGGGCAAATGGTGAAGGTTGTATAAGTGCAATGTAGAAAGTCCGTCGATGGGAAAAGGAAAGAGAGGATAGAGTAAATATGGATGAAAATATTGATTGCTTTGATGAGTTTAGCATACCAAATGTAGAATCATATTCTCCAATAGTTTCTCCTCCCTACTCAAGTGAGACATCGTCCAAGAAGGCGAAGAAAACACCTCAAATGGTTGAAATGCTTGAAAAGCAAATGGAAATTTTTCAATCCGGAATTGATAATGTGGTAGCAAGTATAAGGAAATGAGATTGCTAAGGAGGGACTTGCTATTATGATGCAAGGACATGAGATTGCTAAGGAGGGGCTTGCTATCATGGAGAAAGGGCGTCCACATTGTTACTCTGAGGATGAAGTATATTCTGAATTGGTGAATATAGGAATATCGATGGACATGTAACTTGATGCTATGCTCTTCCTAATTAAGGATCCAGCCAAAATGAGAGCATTTTTTGGTGTTCCAACTAGTGAATTACGCCAACAAATATTATTGAAGATGATGTATGCTAAGAAATCTTAGTGGTTGGATAATTGTCAACTGACTTTTGGTAGTGGCCAAGTTGCATAATACTAAACAATGCAACTTAACATTTTGCTAACTTTTGTGGGCTGAATGTAGTATATTACATAATTAGCAATATTTGATGACTTTGTATTTTGGTTAAGACACTAGAAGATAATGTAATATTTTAACTTGCACTGTGCTATAGATGAATGAAATTAATATCATTTCATGTTCAACATGATTGCTTTGACCACGAAGTGAAAGAATGTACATATATAGTGTGTTGATAAATTTAGTTTGAAACAGGTAAAGAATTTATAAATATTTATTGAATAGTGAGTTTTGTTGCCCAGGTGAATAAAATTTAAACATTGGTTGAATGGTGTGTTGCCCAGATGAAGAAAGTTTTCCCAATTGCCCATGTGAATAAAGGTTTTTTTTTTTAATATCTTCCCACATAACAATGGTTAGATAAATTTTTTTTATTATTTTTTTTTAAAATATCTTCAAAGTCTACATATGGTAATGTGGATAAAGTCTATGTAATCAATTTTTGTTGCCCATAAATTTAAAATTATATATAATAATAAAGAAAAGTAATATAAATATATATATATATATATATATATGTATTTGTGTTAATTTTTATATTATTTAATGAGTGTAAATATATCTATTTCTTATATATTATATACTAAGAACATAAGAGCAACCACATCAGCTTGTGTATAGTTTTGCAAAATAGGAAAAGTTACTTTTTTTACACATTTTGGTCCAAGAAAAACCACGTCAACTTGTGTAAAATTGTGCATTTATATACAATTGCTACAGTAACCGTGCATATATGCACGGATACTGTAGCTCATCCATTTATTATTTTATTAATTTTTTCTCTCTCTTGTCTATGGTTGGCTCCATTTTTCTCATTCTCTCTCTCTCTCTCTCTCTCTCTCTCTCTCTCTCTCTCTCTCTCTCTTGTCTCTGCTTCTTTTTCCTTCTCTCTTTCTCACTCCTCATTCACTCTTTGCTTCAACCACTCATCTGTAAGCTCTTCTTTCTTCAAGCATTTGGGTTTCGGGTCTGATCAACCTTCGCAACCGCAGCAGAGGAATGGGTCTAATCAACCTTTGCAACCTTCACTCCAATCAACCTTGGGTTTCAGGTTGAATGGGTTTGGGTTTCAGCTCCAATCAACCATGAGAATGAGAAACAAAAAAAGCACAAAGCAAGTAAACAAATCTGGGTTTCGGCTTGATGGTGGTTGGGTGATGATGACGGTAGTTGGGTTTGATAGAGAGAGAGAGAGGCAGTGAGAGAGAGAGAGAGGCCATGAGTGAAAAAATAATAAAAAAATGTAAAAGAATGAATATTTTATTGAATAAATGTATAGAATAGATAAACTGATGTGGGTGTTTTGTAAAAATGAAGGTGTAAAATAGAAAAAGTAGATTTTAGGCTGTGTTTGTTTTGGGTGAAAATCACTTCCGAAAATACTTTTCCATAAATGCGGGTGTTTGATTGCGCATGGAAAATAAATTTTCCGGAAATGCTTTTCAGTTGACCGTGTGTTGGGGTGTAAAATGATTTTCATTTTTATTTTACCTTCAAATATCATTTTCTGGAAAACAGAGAGAGAGCTGAGTGAGAGTGAGATCGCGCTCGCACGCAGAGAGAGAGAGAGAGAGAGAGGGAGAGAGCACACCCCTTCGGCCAGCCAAGCTTCGGCTAGAGAGATCGCACCCAGAGAGAGATCGAACCCAAAGCCCAGAGCCCTTCGACTTCGACTTTGAATTGCACCCTTCGACTTTGCCGTTCGACTTCGACTTCGAATCACACCCAGATCGCACCCTTCGACTTCGCCGGCGAACCCAGATCACGCATTCGACTTCGCCGAGATCGCACCGAGACGGCACCAATCGCACTAAGATCGCAATTGAGAAATGGTTGGGTTTTAATGAATTTGACCGGATTTGATGAATTTTTTTTTGTTAGGTTTTGTTTCTGTGTTTTTCTATTGAGAAATGGTATTATATATTTGTTTGGAAGCTAAGAAAATGTGAGAAAATGTGAGGAACAAGAAGAAAATGTGTTTTCTATATTATTTTCAGCAACACAACCAAACACTAGAAAATATTTTCTAAGGCATTTTTTGGAATGCAATCAAACACTTGAAAATATTTTCCTTTCCCGAAAATAATATTTCTGAAAAATATTTATTTTTCGAAAAATATTTTACATAAACCAAACACAGCCTTAGATGTGTAAAATGGAAAATTTTTTGCACCTACTGATGGGATGCTCTAATAATAAATTTATATAAACTACATTTTTTATCATTCCATTTTTCTCTCCAACCAAACAAAAAAGTTTTTCACCCTTCCACTTTTTCACCCCTCCAACTAAACACACATAAGAGAAAACCAAATATTTTTTTACCCTCCTACTTTTCCATCCTCCTATTAATTTTTCATTCTCTCACTTTTTCATTCTTCCAACTAAACGGACCCTAAAACCAACGCAATGTCATCTCACCCGTACAAGGAGGGCTCTAATCCACGTGTAAATACACAGTCAAGTGGGAAGCAGGTCCAAGTCTGTCTCTAACCTAGCCTCTCACTCTTATGTTTCCCGCCAATCTAATTCTCAGCAATTCCCTCTCTCAAAACTCAGAAGCTACAAAAACAAATACAGAAAGAGAGTGTTGAAGAAGCTTGAATTGCCGAAGAAGATACAAAGATGTTGTGGGTAGACAAGTACAGACCCAAAACCCTAGACAACATCACCGCCCATCAACACATAGCCCAAAACCTCAAGAAACTCGTATTCACTCTCTTTCTTTCTTTCTTTCTTTCTTTATTTATTTTTTTTCAATTGCGTATTGGGTTTTTTGAAATTTTGGTTTTTTGCTTTAGGTGACGGAGCAGGATTGCCCACATTTGCTCTTCTATGGCCCACCGGGTTCCGGCAAGAAAACCCTAATCATGGCCCTTCTTCGACAGATGTTTGGCCCCACTGCTGAAAAGGTCTTCTTCTTCTCGATTTTCTTTCATGGGTTTTCTCACTATATGCATATGATCTCATCTTAGGGCTGTATCATTTTTATTTGTTTTGTTTTTCTTTTCATTGCAGGTGAAAGTCGAAAATAAGACATGGAAAGTCGATGTAAGCTTTTCCTGCTTCTCATTGATGATCTTGTTTGCAATTTCTTAGTTATTGTTCCATAGGTGTTTGTGCTTTAGTCTTAAATTTAAAACAAACACTGTTTGTGCTTCATTAGTCAATACAGCTATGCGTATGAATTTAATTAGTAACCACAGGTACAATACCTAAGGAACTGTTCCTAAGTTTTGTCCGTCTATTTTAACACTAGTAAAGTCATACTTAAGTAACATGCTGAAACATGAAATTGGTACTTTGTGCTCTGTTTGGTGGTGACAATTATTGGAAAAGATGGAAGTTAATTTAAGTAGACGTTCCAACGATTTTGTTTCAGGCTGGAAGTCGAACTCTTGATATAGAGCTTACCACATTGTCAAGCACCAACCATGTGGAATTGAATCCCAGTGATGCAGGGTTTCAGGACAGATATATTGTTCAAGAAATAATTAAAGAAATGGCTAAAAATAGACCCATTGACACCAAAGGAAAAAAAGGATTTAAAGGTAATTCTGAACGCCCTTTTCCCCCCACTCTCTGATTCATGTCACCTGATACTTAAAAAGTATATCTGTCTTTCAGTTCCAGAGTTACTTATTGACATCTTGAGGAATTTAAACTACATTTTGATTCCCTAACCTTTTTTTTAATTATTTTTACCAGTATTCACTATTCTGATTTTTAAAAGCCAAAACATGTGGCCTTTAAGGAAAATATGTCTATTGGATCAATTCATAACTTTTATTAATTGATTTTACCCCATAAGCAGGACCACTGTCCCATATATGTTTCTGCGAGAAGCACAACCCCACATTTCTTCTATAGAATCTCCTAATTGTTCCAAGGCAACTATAAAGGGATCCTTTAGCCACAAAGAATTGAGTTGAGACATAGGATATGTATGCAATGCGTTTATTTTGTGAAAGAACTGCCTTTTTCCATAACGGGCTGTTTCTGCTGTGAATTTTCTTTCACATTTGGATCCTTTGTAAAACATAGTTCTGCTATTCAGTATTTGTAACATGAAAGAGGAGGACATTGTGATTGCTGATAAATTTGTGCTCAGGGCTCCATTGTTTCTTAGAAAAAGTTAGAAAAGATTTAAAGTTTTGAAAATTGTTTTCCTATCCAGCACTGCTGAGGTTTTTTTCTTGACAAGTCAGGGCGTAATTGAATAAAATGTATAATATTCTTTATTTTTGGATGAAGTAAGAAAATACAACAGGAATGCTAAAGGGGGCATAACTCAAGTACACAGGAAGTATGCAAATGTGATTACCTCATATAATGTAAATATATATATATATATATATTTTGTACTATCTATCAGTCCTATAAATTGCTCGTTCACCTCATGGTTCTTCATGTTTACTAGTCAATTTTTTATTTTTTATTTTTAAAAAGATTATGCATAGCTGACAAGAGTGTCTTCTATTTTCCCATCCTTTCACTTTCTTTTCCCCTTAATTTTGGTTGAATAGGTCCATGAGGATCCCACTGAACTGGATTAACAGAGTAATTAATATAACAGTGATAAGATGCTAGAATTATCAACAAAAAAAGGGATAGTGATAAGATGCTAGATTCTTTTCAGTTTAACAACTCTGCTTGTGTCCATATGCTGATTATATTTCTTCTTTTGCATTGTCAGTATTAGTGCTCAATGAGGTGGACAAACTTTCAAGAGAAGCCCAGCATTCTCTCCGAAGAACTATGGAGAAATATAGTGCTTATTGCCGTCTAATACTGTGCTGCAACAGTTCTTCAAAGGTTACTGAAGCAATCCGGTCTCGCTGCTTGAATGTGCGAATAAATGCACCAACAGAAGAAGAGGTTGGATAAGATTTTATTCCTTAATATTGCTGAAAGCAAGAATTATTCTCATTCAAATGCATCTTAAATGATTGTATATTGCACTAGCATTAAAATTGTACATTTCACATTGCTAACACACATACACAAACACATTCCTCTTACAATATGATAGAGTTGGGTAGCAGAAAAGTTTTCATGAATTTTTTTTCCCTTGTCTTGGAGGGTACTTTGATAAATGGCTTTGCCTACGATAATGGCCTTCAAAGAATGTTGAGTTGCTATTCTTTGCATTTTTAATAATTTTGTTCTCAGCTGCAGTGGTCTATGCAATATACAAGAATGGTGTTGTGTTAGAGGAATTCTGGCAAGTTGGGTTCTAGGGTTTGAGTCTCATCATTTACCCAGAAAAGGAAGTTCTTATAGCAGGCAATGTTACAGTATACTAAATATAATTTGTTATATTCTTCTTCTTCTTCTTCTTCAATGAATGTTCTGGAAAACAACTGTGTTTGGGATTTTAAGGATGGATGGGCTATTTTGTGGCTATAATAGATCAGGTGTGTTAATGAGAATTAATGGTGTTATTGTGTCTCTTGTTTGGTTTCAATAGGACTCCTTATGAGTGTTGTTTCTATTTATTATTATTGTCTAAAAATAATCTAGTTATTAATGACTGGAAGAAATCAAGAAATAACCTTTCACGTGCGAAATTATAGAAGATCCCCTTTAAGATCAAACAATTTATCGAATTGAGTATGATATTTTACAATGATACTATTTCTGCCAGATTGTTAAGGTATTGGAACTCATTGGGAAGAAGGAAGGACTACAACTTCCATCTGGATTTGCTGCTCTTATAGCAGAAAAGTCAAATCGGAGTTTAAGGAGAGCTATACTGTCATTTGAGACTTGTCGTGTCCAACAGTTAAGCTCCATAATTCTACTCATCGATCAGTAGCATTGTCATGCTGTTCTTCTTTACCTTTTTGTCAAACGCACAGCTTCAAAAGATAGCACTCATGGTTCCTGATAACTATGTATTTTCTGTGTAATGTAATTTTTCATATAGGTATCCCTTTACAAGCAAACAAGTAATATCCTCAATGGATTGGGAGGAATATGTTGCTGAACTAGCATCTGACATAATGAAGGAGCAGAGTCCTAAAAGGTGATTTTCATGCATCTTGCTGTATTGTGATGTTATAACAGTATACTGAATACTTATTAAGCTGGTTTTTATGCATTATACTGTATTGTAATGTTATAACAGTATTCTGAACATTCAGATTTTATATCTATCATTTCTGCTGTCATTACCATCACCATTAAGTTTCTTTGATACCATCTCTAAATAATAAATGATATTTTTATTGAGGGAGAAATGCAAGAAAACCCCTGAACTTTAGATCCAGAATTGAACTGAATTTTTGTTCTTCTAAAAGTCAACCAATCCAAAGCTAAACCACAAATCAGATTCAGTGTCATGCTTGTTTGTAAGTTACTACTCATTTAGCCATTACCTATTGAATTTTGCATCCTTCATTATTTTTGTAGTATCTTGATGCATGCTTTGTCCAATCCCTACTATTCTATATATATCAACCGGTATTTCTTAACAATCACTATCAGAGGCTAAACTCATGGATTTGATCTGGTTTTAATCCTCATCAGTGGCCTTGCCCGGTCCGTCCTATACTCTCCCTGAATGTGGTGGCTCAGTCATTGTTAAAGTGGGCCCAGTACAATTGAGTGTTTGGCTTGTTGTATTTGGTGGGCCTGGGCAGTCTATCATTCTTACAGTTCTTTCTCTTGTACCACTGTTCCAACTTCCAAACTAACACATAGTTGATAGTTGACACTTATAGATATTATGTTTATTTAGCAATTGTTAAAATTAATAATTTTTTAAGGAACCAACTTCATTGCATGCCATCTAATTAATAATTCTAATACTTCATATTTAATAGTTTTTAAAAAATATTTCTTCAGATAATTATATAAGAATAAAAAGATGCACTTATATTTAAAGTAAACGTATGTTAGGGATTAATAAACTTGATTGGCTCTATTTAGAAATAGGAGTGTGCATAGGTTGGATTGGTCAGGTGGAGGTCAATATTTTTAACCAACCAACCAATGGTGGGTTGGGAAAAATCCAATTCTGCCGCCGAGTCGCCGGCCCACCAATCTATAAATTCGGCAGATCGGTTGAAAATCTTCAACTTGGCTGGTTGAGCAGGTTGGGCCTGCTGACAAATGCAATTAGCTAAATGAAATTATTTCAATTAAATTAGATAATTGTTTTCCTCAAATAAAAAAAAAAAAAAGGAAACAAAAAACTGCAATCTTTAGTAAAAATAATTACAAATACTACATTATTTTATATTAGAATTTTTTAATAGAATGACTGAAAATTTATCATACTGAAAATAAAAACATCTCAGAATCTTAAATTAGACGTGTACATAGAGTGAGAATAATAACAAAATCTTAGAGAGAGTGGCTGGAGTTTATTAGAGAAAAAAAAATGTGAAAATGAAAAAATAAAAAGAAAGAGAGAGATGAGAGAAATAAAGTGGGTGCGTATGTGAAGAAGAGTTTTGCAACATAATAAAGTTATATATATATATATGTGTGTGTGTGTGTGTGTGTGTGTGTGTGTGTGTATAAGCAGGATTATCAATGGCTTGGGAAGCACAACTTGAATATTTGGAATTTGATTCCAGGGTGCTTAATGTGGATTGTTTGGTTGGAATGAAACCGTCGCTCCTTTGAGAACATGGAGAAGACGTTGGATGAGTTAAAGATTTTATGCAAGCGTAGTCTTTTTGAATGGGCTCGTTGTTGGGGCTTTACTGATTCTTCGTCTCTTTCAGAGTTTATGTTTTCCCTTAGTTTATCTTTCTGATTTCCTTATCTTTGGTTTTGTTGTTTGGTTTTTCTGTTTCTTGTTGTTCATCATCATGAACTACTTGTACTTTTATTTTTCCTCGTTTATATCATTTCTCTGATTACTTATCAAAAAAAAGTGTATATAAGCAGGCAGGTCGGGTTGTTGTGGGTTAGAAATATCTCAACCTTTAAAAAATAAAATAAAATAATAAGGGACTTGTTCCTTGCTTGTCACTGACTTAGGATGAAATGCTCCTATATTTTTTTTGGTCTAACAAATGGCTACCTTTTTAAATGATGAGTTTCGTGGAAAATGAGGTAAGTTCAAGGGATGTTACTGTAATAATATTTGCAAGGATCATTCATTATTGAGATATGGTAGATTAGAGTTTGTAAGGCTCAAATTTGTACTTCATTATAGTCTTTTTGTGATATCCCTTATTCCTTTGGAGGGTGACAAAGTGATTGCACGAGGAGAAAGGACCAGTGGCGTGTTTGTGTTTATAGTTTATGGAAGCTTTTGACAATTTCCATCTGATTCTGCTTTTTGGAGGGCACCATATGCAATTTATAACTGCTCAAATTCTGATTAATTACCATTTTAGATATGCACCCTGCTCTAAACCATTTGATTAAGCATTTCTCTATATTCTGTAGGCTGTTTCAGGTTCGAGGGAAGTTGTATGAGCTACTTGTCAATTGTATTCCTCCAGAGATTATCTTGAAGGTAAAGACAAGCTTCTTTTAGAGCATTCACATCCGGGTTTGCATAAAAATTGCTATTTTACCATCTAATAAGTTACTTTATTTATTATATTATACCACTTTACAATACACCTAACATCTCAAACTCTATTCTTCTACCACATCATTTAAATATTCTTTCTTTATTCTTTATTACTCTCTCTTCCTCCTACCAGCAGCCACCACCCACCCCTAAAACCAAAATCTCAACCCAGCAACCACCGCCAAACCCACCACCACACCACCGTTGCACCACACACAGCAACCACCAAAATGACCCACCACCTCTTTCTCTTTCTTCCACTTCCTCTCTTTCTCCCTCTTCCTCTTAAGCAACCAACAACCACAACCACAACAACACACTGCCACTGCTGCTCACATCCCAGCAAACCCACTGGCCACCGCCCAGCAACCGCCACCACATACCCACATCAGCTACAGCCACAGCCACAACCCACCAAACCCTTATCACCAGAACACACTGCCACCACCACCCATAAACCTCTCTCTCTCCATCCAAGACTACCCCTCTCAGTTTCTCATGCACTGATCTTGGAAACCCATCATCGCAACCACCATAACCCACCACCATACTCATCATAACAGCCAGATTCCTTACCATCCGATCTGATCCTCCTTGTCCAATAAAAAAAACCCAGCACCCAAACCACTACAACCCACCAATGGCAACCCAAGCCACTACCCACCAACAGCAACCCAAGCAGCTGAGAGAGACTGAGCCAATGTGGGAGAGGAGCAATGAAAGAGGGGAGAGAGACGCTAGGGACAGTGAAAAGAGAGAGAGAGGAGAGAGATTGCTTTTATTAAATGCAGGGAGAGAAATTTGAACAAAATATTAGATTAATTTTTAGCAACCGGCTAGATAGCAATTTACTGTAGCTGGGTTGCAATTTTTTTTTTTAACAAATAGCAACCCGGGTAATGTATGTATTTTGTGGTTTGATGGTATAAAATAGCAAGTTGGGAGTTTTAAAACTCTCAACGCTAATGCTCTTATATTTTTATTGTAATTTTATTTCACTTCAAAATGAACTTTTATTAATTTTATTTTTCTGTGTTGGCTCAGAGGCTGCTTTATGAATTATTAAAGAAATTGGATGCTGAACTAAAACATGAGGTTTGCCATTGGGCTGCATATTATGTAAGTATAATATCTTATCCATCTTAGGTTCTATTGTTCCATGGTAGTTATGTTTGAGTAAAATGGTTGAACGTGGAACTGTATTTGCCATTCTGAATTTGTGCCAGCTTGCAACCCTCTTGTGCTGCAGCAATCATTCATTTATTATGTTCGTGTATATCAATCTGATCTGAATTCGATACTTTGCAAAAATAGGGCATCTGTTAATCTATTTGTTCATTTATCTACAGGAGCATAGGATGCGTCTAGGACAGAAAGCTATATTTCACATTGAAGGTACATGATCATTCTTGCTAACTGTTCAATGTAATGAGCCAAAAAACAAGACAATATTTTGTTGCTAGTTCTACTTTTATGTTTGCTTTGCATACTCTTTAACAGCTGTGCGCAAGATGGTTTTATGTTGCTGAGATTTCTGCTTTAAATCTTTACTCGTGGGTTTCATTTTCTTTTCTGAACGTTATAGTTCAAAGTCTTGGTAAAAATTCCTACCAAAAATACTAAGATGTTCCATACTCACCGTATGGGCTGAAGCTCTGTTGAAGCACAAATTTATTATCTCTGGAGATTCATTTCATAAAGGAATGGCCTTCTTCTTCCCATTTTAGCATTTAATTAGGTGATTTCTGATGAATGTTCAGATGGTCTTTCACACTTTTCTTCATCACTTTTTTGAATACCATATTGACCCTGGTATCACTCATCCCTGCTGTTTCACAGCAACGCGGCTCTGGAGGGTTCAATGATCACTTATGCAATATGGCTTCTTTCCCCTATTTATTTATTATCTACAAGTTATTCCTGGGTTCCAGAAGTTCACTCAATTGTGTATTTTTACTTTATTTTATTTTTTAATTATATAATTTTATTTTATATTTAGTTATCCATCTCAATGTCTCGATTATTGATACCTAAACTATAGATAATTTTATAATCTTATTTGCCAAGATCCTTGTCGCTCAACTGACACCTCTTGGTGTTTCTAATGGAGACATCTAGGGTTCAACTCCCTCCAACCCCAACTATTGGTATATCAAAAAATACCTGAACTTGTTGCACAACATATCTTGGCTATGCAGCATTTTTCTTATTAAAGGATCTGTTTTATCCTTTTTGTCTAATAAAAATGTGAAATTGCATGACACTTGGAAAGCACAATCATTTTGATTGATAAATGCGGTAGAAAATGGTTCTATTGAGATAAATGAAATCATCTTTCTTGACATCATGTTGATGTGAATGCTCTTATGATGAGGTAAACAAGTGGCTTTTCTATCAGCCACTAAATTATTTTATTCCTTTTCTGCCCTTTGTTGGCATACTAGTCAAATGTTATGTACAGAGGAAAGGAAGATTTTGTGCTTTTCTGTAATTCTACTTCCCTTCAGCTGCTATACCTTATTTTTCATCTGATTTTCCCCCACTTGCATGTGTTATTCCATTTTTGTTGTTTGTCTTTCTTATGCAATGTCATGTGATCTCACAATTATTGTTCATCAGTAGAATGCCTTTCTTTTCTTCAGAAAGTGGAACCATTCCTGGAGCATGTGCCCTGTCAAAAATTAATTTCTATTTTCAGAATTTATTTTTATGAAAATTATAACTTCTGCATCACAAGAATCCTGATCTGATTATGCTTTAATTTAGTATAAACAGATTTCAGCACTTGTCAGTGCAGATTGTAGAAACCAATGGAAAATGTTGTGTATATTTAATGTAAATCCCTATATATCATGGAGTGACTACCAAACATTGTGGGCTCTCTCTTTCTTATTATGTATTTTTCGATACTTGATCTCTTAAGAGTGTCCTGTCTGCCAAGCAGAAAAGTAAATTATCTGCAGTATGGGTAAATACAAACTCATTACATGTTTCTTTTCAAGCTAATTAACCAGCTTCCTAATAGTGTTTCTTTTGATTGGTTTTGCAGCATTTGTGGCCAAGTTCATGAGCATTTACAAGTCTTTTCTCATTGCGACTTTTGGCTGAAGACCATCATGCTTACTTGCACTGCTAAATTACGCTGAACATAATGGAAATGAATATATGAAAGATCCCATTATTTTGTCACTGAATGTTATGGGAAGAGGTCTTTCGTGCCATCCTTCTAAGATAAAGCTTCCATTTCAATCCTAAAATTGGTTATGCTATTGGCGTACTTATTGAGAAAAAATTATTTCTCCTTTATGATGAATGATGATTGCTCCCACGTATTTTATCATTTACATTCTAACGCATTGGTGTTATTTACCAAGGCAATTAGCAAAAAAGTAAATACAAATAAATTAGTATGATCATGATCTAGTGAGAAAAATAAGGTAAACTTTGTGAATTTTCATGGAATTTTTGGACTTCAGGAATATTTCTTTTCGCCTTTTATTTTTTTATTTTTGACCGCTGACCTATTGTTTATTTCCTGCTACTATTTAGGATAGAAAGGCACAAAACCAAATGAGTAAAAAAAAAAAAAATAATAATAATAAAAACAATTGCATCTATCTTAGTCTGTTATGTTGTGTTTGGATGGTGAATTTAAAAGGTTATTAGAATTTTCAAATAAAGGGAATTTAAACTGAAGAAATTTAAATTCTATTAATTTTAACTTTTCATTGCTCGGATGCTCTTCTTTATATATATAAATATTATTATAATAGTTACAACTTGTAGGTTTCAGTTAGCTCAACTGATAAAGTTTCTAGCAGACATCATAAGGGGGCGGTAATGCAGGAGCATAGTGACAATTTATGTGACAGCTACATGGACAACATGTGTTATTTATTTAGAAGTCCAGTAGTTTTATTATTCAGTCAAAGTTAGGGTGGTGGTTAATGCAGGAGCATACTGGCAACTTATGTAACAGCCACATGGGCAATGTGTCATTTATTTATAGGTCTAGTAGTCTTTATTATTCAAAGTTAATCATGAGTCTTTTTTTTAAGAGAGTTAACCATGAGTCTTGTTGTACCCGCCTAATATATTTGATTATAATATATTAAGAGTTCTTAGATTGATTTTAAGAGTGATGTCAATCTAAGGATTGTCATTTGTGTTGGAAATTGTTAAGCGTATAATTGTAAGCATTTATTTCTCATGTAATGTATTCACCTATAAATATCAATGAGAAATTAGAAGAAGGCAAATATTTTTTATTTAGAAAATTCTTTGCAAGTGTTCTTACTTTGGAGTTGAGTGACTCCTCCTAACAATCAAGTGTGTAACTTGATCGCATTCAGTGACATTGACAATTAGTAGCGTTGAGTGGCATTCCAGAACTATTCATCTAATCATTTGGTTAAATCTTTGATTTAGCCTATCCAACGGGTCTCAGCCTGCATCAAATTGATATCAAAGCTAGTAATCATATTGTTCTACCCAAATTCTCTTTTTGTTTCAAAAAAGTCTATTCCTCTTCTTTGGAAATTCTTTATTTGCTCATCAGGATTCTCTTTGTATGCCATATATGGTTGGAAAAATCTATCTTTCTAGTTCTAGAAAAAAAAAATGGATTGTGATTTCAAGCTTTATACAATGAGATATTTGTGATTTACTAAGCAAATGCCAATCTGTTAGAAAGTTGTGATATTTCATGTTCTTATTTCAAATACTTCCAAGATATCGAAGGAACACCAATGGTGTTGATATACAATCTGAACTTATTGAGTTAAGGAAATCTTATGAAGTTCTCCATCAAAAGATGATTAAATTCTTAATTGGATTCAAACATCTCCAATTCAAAGTCATAGGAGTAAGCGAGCAAAGTTTTGCAAGGAATATGATTCCAATGATTACCAATCAACATTTTCAAATTCTGTTTTGAAACTACTATTATGAGTCCATACTCCATGGATTCTTTTGTTTCAAACATATTTGTAGATGGTAAAGAGTGCTCCAAAGAAGATACTATTGTAGATTGGAATTCTCCACCAATCTTGGACAAGTACCATTCTGAAGATTGTGAATTGGGCAGGAGTAGTCAAGTTGTGGGAGATTTTTATGAGACATTCTTTGTTCAAATACAAATAACTGTTGATTTTACAGAAGAGATTTATTTAGAGGTAAGATTAATTCCTCTAGCCATAGAAGAATTGGGTGTAAAGATTGTATCTCTTAAGGAGCGAAATCCACATGTTGTTTTTCTTGGATTTGACAAGTATTTATTTCCATATGGTAAACTTGATGTTGATTTTGGTCCATCTATAGAAGTTAAGGTGATGTTTGGATGAAGAGAGTTTTGAGTGATATCATCCTGTTTTCATAACTCATGATCCAAAACTGGTGGGGCCCACGGAAGAGCACTTGTTTGGACTCCATGACTCATGATTCATGACTCAGTTTCCATCACTCAATTCTCTGATTTTTGAGTTATGAGTTATGGGAACTTAAAACACATTTTAGCTGTTTTTAGTTTCCATAACTCATAACTCAATGGCATTTTTGTAATTAAACACACATGGAGGGACCTACAGTCACACCTTTTGACCTTTGACTCTTTTTTTTTTATTCCTTTCTTCTCCTGGGTTCGGTCTTCTTCTTCTTCCTTTTTTTTTTTTTTTTTTTTCGGTCTTTCGTCTTTTAGTTTTCCTCTCTTTTTTTTTTTCACTGGGTTCGGTGAGTTTGGGTACTGGGGGTTGAAGGGAAAAAAAAAAAAAAAAGGTAAAAGCTGCACAAGGTACAGGTATGAGGCCCACAAATAGTTGAAAAATATTGAGTAATGACAAGTGAGTGATGGTGTCAAACGGGGTGAGGTGTTTTAAGTGATGAGTGATGGGTGATGAAAACTGAGTGATAAGTGACCATTTTTTTAAACCAAACAAGGCCTAAAGCTCCTTATCCGGGAAAGATGCGTGATTTTATTTTTGAAGCTTATGTACAACGTAAAGTAATTCAAATGGGTTCAACACACACAAGGATAAGGCCACAACAATTTTGTAAAGATGGAAATCTTGGATCAAAGGGTGAGTATGCTGATTTGTTTGTAGCATTGGCTTCATGTGCTACACTTTGCCAAAACAAATTACAAATTGAAATTCGTTCAACAATGTTTATCATGAGCAAGAAAAGAATAATTAGTAGCATGTTGGTTTCACCTGTATTGATGAAGATAAAAGGATGGAAAGGAAAGATTGGTCATCCAAAAGAGCAAGGGAAGGATATGAAGTTGAACTCAAGGGAAGGATTTGAAGTTGATCTTGAGGTTGAGTTTTTGTACAAGAAGTGGAGTTTAATGCAAGTGTTTGTTGAATGCGTATAATTTAAAATATTCGTTGAAAATTTGTGTATATTGAATGTGCAAAATTGTGTACGTTATTAAAAAAATTACATGCTTTGAATGTACAAAATTATGTAAATTCTTTAAGCAATAGTGTTCATTGAAAGCCCATAATTTTCAACATTTTTTTAAAAAATTGTATAACTTGAACGTGAAATTTTTTTATCTTTCTTTGAAAAGTTTCGTACTTTGAACATACATAAATATATAAATTCTTTGTGAAATAGTGTTCGTTAAATGTGCATAATTTAAAACATTCTTAGAAAATTTGTGTATATTGAATTTACAAGTTTTTGGACATTTGTTGAAATATTTGTGTACGTTGAATATATGGTAAAATATGCATTCTTTGAAAAATTTCGTAGGTTGAAAGTGTAGAATTGTGTACATTATTTGAAAAATAGCATGCTTCAAACATAAATAATTATGTAACTTCTTTGAGTAATAGTATTCATTCAATGCGCAAAATTTAATACATTCTTTGAAAAATCGAATACGTTAAACATGTAGAATTCTGTACGTTTTTTGAAAAATTGTGTACTTTGAACGTACAAAATTATAATTTTTTTTTTGAGTAATAGTGTTTGTTGAATGCACATAATTATCAACATTCTTTAAATAATTGTGTATGGTGAACAAGTAGAATTTTGAGAGTTCTTTGAAATATTGCTTACTTTAAACGTACAAAAAAATGAAAATTCTTTGAGTAATATCGTTCGTTGATTGCGAAGAATTTAAAACATTCTTTGAAAAAATGTGTATGTTGAATGTGCAGAATTATGTACAAAATTATTTAAATTCTTAGAAATATCAAGTTTGTTGAATGCACAGAATATTTAACATTTTTTGAAAAATTGTGTACCTTGAACGTGTAGAATTGTGTACATTTTACGAAAAATTGCGTACTTCAAACATACAAAATTATGTAAATTCTTTGAGTAACAATGTTCATTGAATGAGCAGAATTTTCAACATTATTTGCAAAATTGTATATGTTGAATAGGCGAAAGTTTAAATGTTCTTTAAAAAAATGCATACTTCAAACGTACAAAATATTGTAAATTCTTTGGATAATAATGTTTGTTGAATGCGCAGAATTTCCAACATTTTTTTTTAAAATTGTGTGCAATAAACATGCATAATTGTGTACGTTTTGCAAAAAATGTGTACTTCAAATATAAACAATTATGTAAATTCTTTGAGTATTAGTGTTCGTAGAATGCACAGAATTTAAAATATTTTTTGAAAAAATATGTACGCTGAACGTGTAGAATTGTGTATGCTTTTCGAGAAATTGCGTACTTCAAACATACAAAATTATATAAATTATTTGATTACTAATGTTCATTGAATGCGAAGAATTTTACATATATTTAGAAAATTTGTGTACATTGAAAGTGCGGAATTTTGAGTGTTCTTCAAAAAATTAAGGTTATGTTTGGTAATAGTTTTTGTTTTTTATTTTCAAAAACTTTTTTTGGGAATATAAAGAAAAATAAATTCTCTTGTATTTTTGAAATCAAAAACATGTTTTGTAAGTTGAAATTAAAAAAATAGTTTTTTGAAGAAAAAAAATAGAAAATACTAAAATATGTTGTAACTAGGATTTGAACTCTAATGCTAACTTATTAAATGAGATAGATTCATCAAATTATATGTGTGTTTTCATTGACTTTTGAAAATTAGAAACTGAAAACAGCTTTTGCATATTTTTAGTTTCCTTTACAAATTGAGTTTTGAGAACAGTTTTTGTTTTCTGTCCATTTTGGGTTGCCAAACAAGTTTTTTAGTCTCAAAAATAGAAAATTGTTTTTGGAAACAAAAAATAAGGAGAAAAAATAGTTGCCAAGCATACCTTAAGTATTTCAAACATACAAAATAATGTAAATTCTTTGAGTGACAATGTTCATTGAATGCGCAGAAATTTTAACATTTTTTGAAAAATTGTGTACGTTGAAAGTGTAGAGTTTTGATCATTTTTTTTAAAAAAAATTTGCGAACTTTGAACGTACAAAAGTATATAAATTCTATGAGTAATAGTGTTCTTTGAATGTGCAGAATTTTCAACATTTTTTGAAAAATTGGGTATGTAGTAAATGTGTGGAATTTTGATTGTTCTTCTAAATTTATGTACTTTGAACATACAAAATTATGCAAATTCTTTGAATAATAATTTTCGTTGAATGCATAGAATTCAAAACATTTTTTCAAAAATTATGTTCATTGAATGCACAGAATTCCGTACGTTTTTTGAAAAATTGCGTATTTCAAATGTACAAAATTATGTAAATTCTTTGAATAATAATGTTCGTTGATTTCGTAGAATTTTAATTATTTTTTGAAAAATTGTATACATTGAACGTTATGATTTTTTTACATTTTCAAAAAATCGTGTACTTTGAATATAGAGAAAATTATGTAAATTCTTTTTGATATAGTGTTCGTTGTATGTGTAGAATTCAAACTTTTTTTGAAAAATTGTTTACGTTGAACAAGCAAAATTTTGAGCGCACTTCAAAAAATTGCATATTTCGGACGTATAAAATTATGTAAATTCTCTTTGAGTAATAATATTCGTTAAATGCATAGAATTTTCAACATTTTTTGAAAAATTCTATATGTTGAACATGCAAAATTTTGAGCGTTCTTCTAAAAATTGAGTACTTTGAATGTACAAAATAATGCAAATTCTTTGTGTGATAGTGTTCGTTGAATGCGTAGAATTTTTAATGTTTTTCAAAAATTGTGTACGTTTAATATGCTGAATTTTGATTTCTTCATAAAATTGCATAATTCGAATGTAAAAAATTATGTAAATTCTTTAAGCATAATGTTCCTTGAATGTGTGGAATTTTCAACATTTTTTGAAAAATTGTGTACATTGGAAGCTCGGAATTTTGAGTGTTCTTCTGAAAATTACGTACTTTGAAAATATAAACAAAAACATGGGGTGCAAGAGAGTTTTTATGGAAAGACCATTGGTGAATATATATAGGTTTTGAAATTTTGATAATAGATTTTTTAATTGGAGCGAAATTTAAATTTCTAAAAGTTAGATACATGTTGCATAGTTGTTAAAATACTATTGTTACTTTATCTAAAGAAATTGATAAGAACAAATAAGTTGTCTCTATCATCTGAAATTTAGATGCATGTTGTATGTTTTGTTAAAACACTTATTGTTATTTTATCTAAAGAAATTAATAAAAACAAATACGTTGTTGTCTCAATCTAAAAATTTGTTTTTATCCAAAATATTGCCATAATTTAGTAAAATCAATTGACGCAACCACAGCTTCTAAGCCCAACTTTTATTATATAGCATGATATGATATGATATCTCCTCTTTCTCTCTCTTCAACTATGACCATTGAAAACAAATAATAAAGAAATAATGAAGAAAAAAAGTAAATAAAGAGATCTGTGGTTCAACTTCCGCCTATACCAAAAATCGATTAGTGTCTTAGTTTAATAATAGAACTATTATCACGAGTGGACGTCATAGGTTGAAACTCTCTCAAAAAAATTTGGGTGTATTGTAAAGTGGGTTATTCAATTAGTAGTTACGCATAATATACATGTAAAATACACGTATGTACGTAATTTTGGGAAAAAAAAAAAAATCCTGTTTCCCGTTAGCTTTCTAATTGTACAGAAGTATGTGTCTTTTCGCATCTAATAGCATGAGCATTGGGGTGTAAAAACCTCCTAGTTGCTATTTTAGCAACCAACAAGGCCAAATTGCCCCACATTCGATGGTGTGCTTTTATTTTTTGTTACCAATTGTTCACAAGGATGTAAAACAAAAATATGACTTTAATTAGGAAAGAGAAATAAAAAGGCATTGAGAGGGAAGAGAAGAGAGAGAAACCAAATTTTTTATATTATTTTAATGAGTTGTATCTAAAAATAGAAACTAGAATATTGGATGAGTTATAAAATGGAATGGTAAAATATTTAAAGTAGTTTTTTTTTTATTTATTTTTTTTTAATTGTGAGTAAAATATAAAGTAGGTTTTAAAGATGTAAATAGACTTTTTTTTTTTTTTTTTTTTTTGTGGCATCTCCAGATGCTAGTGCTCTAAAAGTTTAATTTGCGCTTCAATTAGCTAATTACATTATGCCAGTTAGATATGAGTTTGTAGGATAAAAAAAAATTGTTGTCTTTCATGGTAATAAAGACTAAACAGTAAACACACTTTAATTGCCCTATAGCTAAAAAACTCTAGAAGATAGGGTACCGTTTGGTATGGGTGTTTCAGAACTGCTGTTTGTTGTTTAAATTAGGGCTGTCTAGACCCAACCGGAGCCCGAAAACCTAGGAAAACCGCCCGACGCCGACCCGAACCGAAGGTCCACTCAGCTGGCGGCAGTTTTCCATTCGCAAGAACCGACACCGATGGGTCGAGTGGCGGGTTTTCTTCTCCAAAACCTGAGCAACCCGAACCCAACTGGAGCTATTGAAAAATCTGGCCAAATCCTGCAAAAACAAGCCAGATTCAGCTAGATCTAGTGGGATTTAGCCAGATCCGACCAAATCCCAACAATTTTTAGCAAAAAGATTCAGATTTTGGCGAAAAATGTAGATTTCGGCGACATTTTCCAGATTCTAGTGACTTTTTTTTTTTTTTTTTTTTTTTTTCTCTTCAGATTTCAATGACTTTTTTAAATTTTTTTTTTTTTTTTTTTAAATTCCGGTGACTGACCGAACTGACCTACGCTCACCCCTCACTCGAAACCAACTTGACAAATTTTTCCGACGATCGGTTTCAAGTTCTCCGCTCTCTACCTGATGCTGATGGGTCGAGTTCAGGTTGGGTCCAAAACCAACCCAGCTTGACCCGTGGATAGCCTTAGTTTAAATGCCGAAACACGTGGGCCTTACACTAAGTTCTATGTTTGGTAAGGTGTGTTGTTTAAATGGTGTTTGAGTTATGTTGTCACAAACATGTTACCGTTTGGTTGAAATACATTAGGCCCACCTAAAGTGACTACACCTCAATGTCTCTTCTCCCCCACGCCATCTGTCCTTTCTGAGTCTCTACCCTCTCATTCTTCCCGAAGCTCACTTCTTTTCTCCCTCTTCCACAACGGCAATCCAATCACCATTGAGTAGCTAACCCTTCATTAATCCCACCCACCCACCCGTGTCCTTCATTACTTATCTCCAACGACCACCTGAAAGCTATCATAAATCCGAAATCAAAGTTACCAAACCCCAAATTCACCAAAATTAATCCGAAATTCATACGGCTTGATTCATCTCCTTAGCCACCGTATTTACTCAGCCAATCCAGCCATGCCTTAATCACTATTTTGGGCAAGATTTTTTCAAACAAGTATCAGACTTATCTCAAATCAAATTAAGCTCCCTTACACAGCGCATCTACCATTGCCACGGTATATTATGGAGTATGCAGACACAACGTCTTCCTCCTCAGTCATTCCACCATATTCATCCTCCTCCAATGCAGTCCCTTCACCTACGGTAAGAGTTTAATTTTGTAGTTCAATTTCAATGTTGAATTTTGTTGTTGCATTTATTCTTAGTTGCTGTTGAACAATCCTTCATCCATGGTGTTCACATTTCTTCACAATTACTATTGATTTTTGCTCTTGATTTTGGATATGATTTCCTCCATGCCCATCTAACTAAAGCTAAGTATGGTTTTGAAAATGGGCTTTTTGAAGCACAATAGGGTTTAGGAAAATGGGCTTTTCAGAAATCATTTATAAAGGTCTAAAGTGTATATTTGATTTCATATAAATCATTTATAATTGTGAATTTTGTTTTGTTTCCCCCATGTTGTATGTTACTTGTCTTCACTACAATCTTTTTTATATATACTTGTAATAACTTGTTTGAGTTAATTGATAAATGTGTTGCTCTAGCTGTATCTGAACTTAATACATAATGCTACAACATGTTTGGTAGTTTTTCTATGCAAAGGACCATTTTCCTATTCAGCAGTTACTAGTATTGGTGAGGATTAGGTTCAAGTATGAGAAATCATAAAAGTAATTTAGGAAATCAGAAACCTTGAATTTATTGGGAGATTATGTATTCTCTGTGTTGCATAATATCCATGTTAGTGGATATTTCTTGGTTAAGTGTGTATCTTTTATTAGATGACTGCATCAACCGATGCTGAGGATTGGAAGTTATGGCCTCCTCCCATTGAGAAGCACTTCATAGATGTTTTGGTTGAAGAAGAAGCCAAAGAGAACATGCCTAGTGGCTAATTTAAAAAAAGGGTTTGGATAGTTGTCTAAAACGAGTTCAATCGATGAGACAGAAAAACCTATCACAAAGATCAATCACGCCAGAAATATTAAAAGTTAAAGCAAAGACACCAAGTTTTTTCCCAGCTAATCAGTTGAACCGGAATGGGATGAGATTCTGTCACTAACACAATCATAGGTAGTGACGTGGCTTGGGCATAGACAACGACGGTGAGTGTTATAGGTTTGCTTTATAATTTCCATGCCGTTGATTCATAGTATTCATATAAATAAATACCATGTGAATAATCTCATATATACCACATCTGGGTAGGCCAACCCTAAGTGCAAAGAGTTTCGTAAAAAGGGGATAGATCACTATGACCTACTAGGACAGTTGTTCAATGTAGGCATTGCAACTGGATTTCTTCAAATTTCCTCCACCCAACCAGCCCCTAACAGCGATGAAGAGCAAGAATGGGATGCCGCTTTCCTAACGCATGGAGTATACATTAATGTCGAACCCAATAATGGAGACGATGTGGAGGAGCTACCCACCCCAATTGCGGGGCAAGGTAGCAAGCATGCTGGAAAGCAGCCATCTTACTCAAAGACCTCAGTAGTGAATAAAAGGAAAGGAGGCTCCATTGAATATATGACCGATGTTATCATGGAGTTCATAAACATGTCAAGGAAAAGGCATAGTAATTAGGATAGCGAGAGTCAAAAGGAAATTGTTGAATCTGCACCAGTGGGTGATAGGTTCTCAATGGACAAAGCCATCACAATTCTTAACAATATTGAAAATGTTGACGATTACACCATGTTCAAGGTCCTTAACGAACTCCATAAGCCTGATAGTAAGGTTGCTTTCATCATGTTGAGGTCGGATAGAAGAAGGGGCTGGATGGATTTAGTAAGTAGTTTAACGTAGGGGACTTGGTTAAGGAAAGGGGGTGAGTTTAGGCCCTTTTTTTGTGGGGTTGCAACTGCTGCTTCTATTCTTACGTAGTATTAGGCTAATTATCACTAGAACCATTTTTTGTTGTATTGGTTGTATGGTTTAGTGGGGTGACATTCTAGTTCGCTAAGGAACAATGATCTTACTATATGTGAACTTATTTTTAATAATAGTAGTACATTCTGGTTGTATACTTGAGCAATCTACTTCCCACTTTCTCATCTTCATGTTTTACAACAAAATAATCTATTTATACGAATCTTCTTCTCTATTTTCATATCCCATAACCCTAAAATTGGTATCTTTTAAAGGTTGAATCCACTGGGGCTCAGTGGTTTCTCCCCATGGAGTGGTTTAAAGCATCTGGGTATCTCACAAAACACCTTTCACTAAATTGACATAGTTTTTCAATTAAAAGTATAAAGAAGGAAAACAACAATCTTGTTACAAAAACCCATTAAGAACTAAGGTCAAAGTGTTCTTCAAACCTAGATTTGCAACAAGCTCGTGGGTTTTCGGTGGTGAAGTGGGACCTTCTTCCCCTGGCTTTGGCGGCAAGCAAACCCTTGGTTGTTGTTGGGTCATGGACTGCTGACAGGAATCAACGAGATCCAACGGAAAGTGAAGCCTAGTTGCAGATCGTTGTCTGTGTCGATGGAGATGAGGAATGCGAAGTAAAGGAAAAAGTTGCGGATCTTCATCTACGTTGTTTGCCTTAGTTGCTACTCATGAAGGAATGAGAAGCTTCAGTGGCAAAAAAGGAAAAAGAAGGCCTCAGAAGCTCCAGACACTTGTCTTCTCTCTTGATATAATAAATTTAAATTTGTACCCGTTGTCTGCTTTTTAAAAAATAAATACACACATACCAAACACACAATTATTTTTCTAACACTAAAATATGTTATTTGAAATATGGTGTCAAACACATTTTTTTGCTTTATGAATACTATAAATACTATAAATACGTGTTTTTCACAACATTTTTTAAACCATATTTTTCACATCATTTTAAATAACGTTATTCAAACTCCTCTACCAAAGGGGCCTAGATTTAAGCTTACTTCAATATATGAGGAAAAAAAAAGCTATCAAAACATTAATTTTTTTTCCATAAAAATTTAATTAAAATAAATTGTTAACCATTATCCTAAAGGTATCCGTTGACATTTTTCATTTTATATTATATGTAGGGTGGTGTGTTATGATATTTGAGAGATAAAAGTAAAACTGTAAAAGTTGATGGATAAAAAAATTAGAAAGGTTAAAAAAGTTTTTGAAAAAATTATCTTATTAACTCACGTTATGTGATAATTTCATTAAGTGATAATTTCATGGTGCAATATGTCTTCCACTCTTTTACCGTTTGCCCTTGAATCTCTTTTATTATCTATTATTATTATATTTATATCCCTTCTTATGAAATTTATTATTGTACAATGTATTTAATTACTTGTAATTTGTTAGTAAGTTTTATATTGATGGAATGAATAGTAAAAGTTTTATTAAAATCAGAATTAATATATTCAAGAAACAAATAGTTAGTGGGTTCAACTAAATAAACCGATAGCAAATATTTAAATAAGATTATTATATTATTTTCATTTAGGTAAAGACCATTTATTTTGAATCTTCGAATAGATACGTAATTCTATTATTATTTCCTTGATGGAAATTAGTGTTATCATTGATTTATTTATTATTATTGAAATAATTTTCTTTATCAAATAGATTATTTCAAATTAAAATTTAGAGAATTTTCTATATGATTGTAATAGGTTGAATTAATGTATTTATCTCCAAAATATTACATGACTAATATTTCTAAATTTTTATGACGAATTGTTAAAATATAAACATATTATAGTTCTTTCTTTGTTTCTGTATTTTTTAGCCAAAATTTTGAAATGTATTTTTTTTTTTATGATGTGAATTTAGCATTTCTCGTTTAAGTCATATACTTAAACGTAACATTTTAGATGGTAAAATAACAATTAGTATGCAAATTCAGATGTAAATGTTAAACTTTAAAACTTTTAGATAAACCGGGGAATTTAATTTAGGAAGCTGGGGGCATTTAAAATTAAATCGAAGTCACCATTTACCAAACATTAAGGAGTACTACTACAAAAGTTTTTCACCAAAAAAAAAAAAAAGGAAAAAAAGAAGAGTAGTACAAAAACATTTGACATTCCCTTCCCCCCACATACACATACACATTACACACACTCTCTCTATCTCTCTCTGGTCCAAGTTGTCAAAACTCACCTCCAACCTGTTCCACCTGTCTCCCTTTGGCAGAGTAGCAGCATCAATCAGCAACAACAACAACAGAGCTTCTTCACACACACACTGTGATCGCCAATGCAGGTCGGTTATGTTATGCTCGTAATTTCAATTTTATTTATTTATTTAAAAAATATATATTTATTTTAATTCTCTCGTTTATAAAAAAAATCAGACGAGAACGGTTCAAGTGAAGCATCTTTCAGATCTAGCTGGTGAGAGAGAGATTCACGAATTCTTTTCATTTTCCGGAGAAATCGAACACATTGAGATCCAACGGTATTTCGTTTTTATTATTTATTTATTTATTTATTTTTAGAAGAAGAAGGAACAACTAAACTATTCCAAATTTATACATCTGTTACTATTTTTGGCTGTTTAGAAAAAAGAAAAAGAAATGTGTGCAATATAAATAATTTGGGTTGCTTTTTTTTTTTTTTTTTTTTTGGGTTTTTGGGTGCAGTGAGTCCTCCGGGAAGCAATCAAAGACAGCATTTGTGACATTCAAAGACCCTAAAGCCCTTGAAATCGCATTATTGTTATCGGTATGCACTGTCTAACTACACAACTCATTGCTTTTATTGTCTTCTTTATTTTCCTCAATGTCTTACTTGTTTTGTTTTGAAAAATTTAGTTCTAATTGAATTTAGAGTTTAGATTGGGTGTACCTGCTTTGTTCATTACTAAGACTTTGGATTTGTTACGATCAGTGCTTTTTTTTACTTTCAGATTTTGTGTGTATATACTTTAAGACAAATTTTGCAAACCAAATGATACCTATAATTAGTTTAAATGGAATCATTAAATGTGCACGATTTTTTTTTGAATAAATTAGTTTTGTGTCATTATTGGATGTTATGTACCATGTATAGTTTAAAATTACCTATAATGACTATGGATTCCATCCAAAAATTTTCATGTATTTCTGTCTGGTACATATTCATATCTTTGTTTGGAGTTGGTATTAATAATTTAGACCTAAGTTTTGTTTGGGGTGATATTGTTACAATGTGTGGACAATTTCTCTAATACGCTTCATGCTTTTCATTATTTTAAGTTTTTAACTGTTAGTAGTGAGTGTCAGTGTGTCACTATCCGATGGGTTTGGTGCAGAATTTGCACAACTTTTAATTTTTTAATTTTTTTGTTTTCTGTTTTTCCTGTTACAATGAGCTTGTGAAAAATATTATTTGTGCAATGAAATGAGCACGAAGGGTATTTGCCATGCTTGGTTGTCGTATTCCCCCTGAGATTCATAGTTAGAACTCAGCACTTGCTATCTTTTGTTGGATGGTATTAAGAAGCTTTAAAAGAGATAGAATCTGCTCCAGGAACGCCTTTTTCTTTTCTGAGAAACACTGCCCTCAGATACTATTTTTTGATTTTGGACCACCCCCGAGTTGTTTTCCCCTAGGGTTATGCCACCTCCTATTTTACTCTCTCTTTAAGTATTTGTTGGGAGGAATTTTTTGGAAGGCAGGACCTTTATTATCTGTTCCCAGATGCACGTCTTTCACAAACCAGTTGTATTTACTATTTAGGAGAATCATTTTAATTGTTCCTATAAAAAAAAAGAATCATTTTAATTGTTGAAATGATTTTGCTTCTAGATTAGGGTATTTAGCCAAGCTGCTAACCAAGTTATTTGTCATAAATTTCCTTTTATTGTAATTGTTGATGGCAATTCTTTTAAAAGCAGTGATACATAAGCAGTAGTTTTCGATGGACATAAGCTATGATTCTGGGAGAAGCTTGTAACTCATTATGCCAGATTACATGCAGAGAATTGAAATAAGCTTTTGGTGTAGGACGTGTTTCTTGGTAACAAGAATAAGAAACAGAACAGAAAATCCCTATGCTTCAACACCTAAAGGGTGCTGGTCAACAAAACCCCTATGCTTCAACACCTAAAGGGTGCTGGTCAACAAAATCCCTATGCTTCAACACCTAAAGGGCGCTTGTCATCACCACCAAGCTTAACTCAAATCAAGAAAATATCCTTATTCCAAAATACATTGCCTCCATAATGTCTGCCTTCTACATAGGCCCCAGATTACAATCAACAATAAATGCAATGTAACCTCCTCAATTATAATAAAAATAGATCTTCAAATGGAAGTCAACTGGTAAAAGAAAAAGAAACAATCTGAAAATGAAATATGAAATTAAGGGTAGTACATCCCCCCATATGGAAAAATCCCTGCCAATGCCGCACCGGCTTTGAGTTTTCCATTCATCCTCCTCATTGTCATCTTAGTTCCTTGTTTGTTGTTGTCATTTGTCTGTGTCCTGCATCATCCTCTACTTTTGTGGTTTGTTGTGTGTGTATGTGAACCAAAGCTAAGATAGTTGGTCCTAAGAAACTTAGCTTTTTGTCAAATAAGCAGTAGTTAAAATTTGATTTTAATCAATTTTAAAGAAAGATTGTTGTTATTTATTATACATCACACTGTCCAATTGTGTGAATAGCATTTCCCAAAATTTCTCTCTTTATGGATGTTTGATTCAAGGTAGTGAAATAGGCATTTTTGTTCTCTAGGAATTGAATTCCACTCTTTGTACTTCCTACTGCTATTATCCTAAATTTTCATCTAGAATATTATTTCCCCCCCTGTTGTGAGGGAAATGAGTGTTGGTTTGTTAACTTAACCCTAACACATAAAATATTATTTATATATAAAAGAATAAGTACAATGATTTTACTTTTGCCCCTAACTTATACCCATAACACTCCCCCTTAAGTTGGAGAGTATATATCATACAATCCTAGCTTGTTACATAATAAACCCAAACCCTTACATAAGGCTTTGGTAAAAATATCAGCAATTTGGACTCGTAGAAACATATGGAGTAGCAATTACACTATCTTCTACTTTCTCCCGATGAATATGACAATCTACTTCTATATGCTTGATTCGCTCATGGAACATAGGATTGGAGGCAATGTGAATAGATTATCACAATGCATGGTCATAGGCACCTTCACAACAAATTTTAATTCCTCAAGTAAATGTTTAACCCACATAAGCTCACATGATGTGTGTGTCTTTGCTCTATTCTCAGCCTTTGCACTAGATCTGGCAACAATAGTCTATTTCTTACTTTTCCAAGTAATTAAGTTTCCTCCCAAAAAGGTGCAATACCCAGTAGTGGATTTTCTATATGAAGGTGATCCTGTCCAATCAGCATCAATATAGGCTTCTACCCGTATGTGACCGTTAGCTTTATACAAAAGACCACGGCCTAGATGTGCTTTAAGATACCTTACAATTCGAATAACTGCCTCCCAAATGTGGAAGATGAGGATTTTTCATATACTGGCTCAAAACACCAACTACAAATGATATTTCTGGGCAAGTAATTGTGAGATAATTTAGTTTACTAATCAGATGACGATATTTCTTAGGATTAGATAATAGCTCCCCCTTGATATTACTACTTTGCCCCTAACTTATACCCATAACACCCCCCTATTCTTATCTCATTCTGAAAATTAAATTAAATAAAGTGATTTAAAATTATGACATCAAATGTTAAGTTCTATTGCTATTCATCATAATTTCAAATTTGGAGCTATTGTTACTCTTTGTTTTGCGATCCAATTCCTAAATAAGTATTGCTTGCTTTAAGGCTTTATTAATTGTTTAGGACAACCCGTATGCACAAATTTAGCATATATCTGGCTGAGTGAAAATTTTGTATTTTGTGTTTCAGGGAGCAACAATAGTGGACCAGATTGTGAGTATAACTCAAGCTGACAACTATGTAGCAAAACGTGAGACACAGGTAAATTCATTGACAAGTTTTTCCAATTACTTTTCTGTCCTAAATTTTATATTCATTTAGCGCAATTCGTGCAGGAAGTAAGGCTGGTGGACGATGCCTTGTGTGTTACTCCTGCTGAAAATGCTTCAACTGTTGAGGTACGGAATAATGTCGCATCTCACTTGCAGTAGTAATAGTGCTAATCAATCTCCAATGTCAAGAGTTCACCTTCAATTTTTCCTCCACTGCAATGTTAAGAGTTCACTCACGGTTTTTAATCCACTGTTGATTTGCTGCACATGCACCTATTTCAAGGGGGTGCAACACTTCTCAGTTGGATAGTGTCAATCAACAGAATGCTGAGGCTAAATTGGCCACCTTGGCTTTTACTAAGTCCATTGCTTGGAAGAAAGATCCCCTTAAACTATCTTTTTTTCTCTCTTACTATTTCTTCTCATTTCTATTTATTTTTTTATTAACCCAAATTTCAAATTTGAGTGATGCCAATTTTTTTTTTAAATGTGATGTGACCATATTTGTGCCTTACTAACTCTTCCCTTCAATACTTTCTCTCTTTTTCTTTTTTGAAGAATTTCTAACTTTTTTTGTTAGAAATATATAATAAATATAATTTATTAGCATGGATATTGATGGACCCTATGCACTGTGTCAGGTTTTTGGAAGTATTAGATATGACTGCCATAGTGGCTCCTGTAATGATTTAGGATTGAATGCTTTTGAAACCTTAAACTATTCTCTAGTCAATAGTCGTTTACTTAAAAAAAAAAAAAAAAAAAAAAAACCATTCTCTAGTCATTTGCTACCTATAATTATTCTCTTGGGATTGAAGGGCTTAGGGTGATCTTTGTCTGTTAGCAGGACAGCTCTAACCTTCCAAACAATGGAAGAATGTATGTGAATAGAGCACAGGATGTAGTTGCAAGTATGCTAGCAAAAGGATCAGCTATTGGACAAGATGCCATGAACAAGGCTAAAGCATTTGATGAGAAGCATCGGTTGACAGCTAGTGCATCAGAGAAGGTTGTTTCCTTTGACAGGAGAGTTAGGCTTACAGAGAAATTAACAGTTGGGATCTCTGTGGTCAATGAAAAAGTCAAGTCCGTCGATCAAAAGCTTCATGTGTCAGATAAAACGATGGCTGCAATATTTGCAGCAGAGAGGAGATTGAATGACACGGGATCAGCTGTTAAAACAAGCAGGTATAAATCTAACTCTTCAAATAAATATCATTTATGTTCTGGGTTGCAATTTCCGGCAGTTCTAGCAATTTAAGCTATTAGCTTGCTGATAAAGAGAGGGGGCAAGCATATTATTGCATCACACTTGCTATGGCTGCCATTTACATAATTTCCATTAATAATGCTAGTGAAAGAACAAGTCCATACATGTCAGTCAATTATGTTAGTGTAACTCATGTCATAGATCCAGCATTCCCTAGATAGCTTGGAAGAAAGATGCTGTAATATTCTTTAAAGAAGTTTCCTTCTAAACTCCTAAAGCATCTTCTTTGATTGCATGAGTTTACAAATGTCTTCCTTTTTCTTCAAAAGAAAGACTTTTCCCTGAAGTTGCGTAGCAAACAATGCTTTTTATTTGTTTGAGCTCATTAAGTTGCATTCTCTAATTCATTCAAGTTCTGGCTTCCAAGTATCATGAATATATATTAACTTTGTGCAGTTTCTTCTCCTTCAGTGTATTTGGACTAGCTTTATGAGTAGTTAGTTTTGTTCCAGTATTGATTTTTCACTTGGAAAAAAAAAAAAAAGGAAAAAAAAGAAAAACAGAAAGAAAATAGATATTTATAGTTGGGTTTGAAACATCAGTGCAAAGCATAGTTCTATTTCTCAGTCTTTCTGACTTGCTAGTTGCCCCTATGGAACCAAAGGTCAAAAAGATTGAGAAAATCTATTCACAACCACTAATAAAGAATTCCTCAAAAAGTTAAGGATTAGTACTCCTTCGTAGAAATTGAATGGATTCAACCTGCTACCTTTATGAGGAAGGTAATAAAAAAAAGAAAGAGGATGATTTATTCTTTCTTTTATAACTTAGGAACCATGTAAAGTCTCATGCATGCTTTTGAATGAGAGAAAAAAAGTATTTATGATAGTATGAAAAAGTCTCAGGCACGACTTTTTGAGTATTTCCATTTTCTTGCAAACTCATTTCTAATTATGATAATAGAATGAAAATAACTTTAGTCATGAACTATTTTTTGGTGCTGGATAGGTATGTTACTGCCGGAGCAGCCTGGTTCAATGGTGCTTTTAGTAAGGTGGCAAAGGCAGGGCATGTTGCAGGTACAAAAACGAGAGAGAAGTTCCATTTGGCGGTGTCAAACTTGACCACAAAGGTAGATTCTTATGCCTTTCTATATTTGCTTAATTATGATAAGTGATTAATGGAATAGTAAGTGAAAATGAAATTATGTTACAGGCATGGATTTAACCTTACCTCATAGGGCCATGAAATCATGGTGTCCTGTATGTTTGACTTGAAAGATATCACCGTCACCTTTTTGTATCCAGTGTTTAAGAAATTTCAGAAAAATGGTGCCTATAAATTTAATTGTAAATCAATTGCAATCTTTGGAAACTTTTTGATTATCATGTTAGGCATATTATGTATCTTTTAAACAAGACATTTGTTCCTATGTCCTATAAAATAGTATATAGTCCTAGTGCTTGTTTTCTCCTCTCCTTTAGGGGTGGAGGGAGAGGGTGGAAAGGAATGTAATGGAAAGAATCTTTTTAGTATATTCCTTCCATTCCCTTGTTTTGGAGGTTAAGTAGGAGGGAAATAGAAAAATTGTTTCTTTCTTTGGAAGTTTATTTAGGAGCGAATAGAATGATAGGACAGAAAATAGAATGATAGGACAGAAAATTCTCACTCCTTTTCGCTCCAAAGCCCAATTTTTCATTCCCCAAAATTGGGAGGAATTGAATGGAGTTTAATAAAAACTCTGATCGAAATGTCCATAACGGCTGTTTATAGTTACAAATTTCCTATACTACCCAATTATTATTGTTTGCCTCAATTTTCCTAGTCGTACTTCATTATTTTTTGTATACCTCAGTTTTTGTAACTGAGTCTTGTTGGCTAGCACAAAATGAGCGCTATACTTTTAATAGTAATATAACAAATAACTTCTTGTTATCAAACAATTATTTTCTGTTCCTTCTCATGGTATTCCTAAACATGAGTACTAACTTCTTCTTCTTCTTTTCTTTTTATTTATTTATTTATTTATTTTTAAACATCCAAAGAAGTTAGTTGAATTCTATTTCATTGCATTCTTTTTTTATTTACTTATTCCATTCATGAATCATAAAAGTCCAAGCATTTAGACTTTGTTACCTGCTAGTTCATCTAGACCCTTCCCTCCCTTAAATGCAGGAACCTCCAATTGCAGCTTAAACCAGGGACTTGGTGTTGAAGACAGTAGTTGGATTTTGATAATGAATGCATTGCCATGTTGCTCTATCACCAATTAAGGTATTGGGATAGTTTTTTTTTTTTTTTTTTTTTTTTGGGGGTGGGGGTGCCGCATTGGAATTTAAGTTGGGTCGCCGGCTTGGTGTAGAGAATGTGTGATGTGTGAGTGTAGTTATGTATTTCAATATTTTTGTATTTGTTATATTCTTTTACAATGACAACATCATTCTCGCTGGGAATGATTATTCTCTTTAATTCGATTTCATCAAGAAGCTTTAACTATCGTTGTAAATTTTGCAATTGTTACATTACTTTAAAGTTAAAAAGAATTAAAACTGTGGCAGAATGTTTCTTTCTTTCTTTTTTTTGCCACTAGACTTCATTTCTCCCTTCTTTTTTTGTTTTTTGGGGTTTTTTATTTTATTTTTATATTTTTTTAACCTTTAGAGTTTCGAACGATCTAGTATTGAAGCTTAAATCTTTAGGACAAGATACAGGTGAAACTTAAAAATCCAAAAGGAGTATGATTGGCACTTTTAATCATCCCCTTTCGCTTCTGATTTCCTTTTCTTCTTTTTCTTTACATTGAAAGTTTTTGTAAGGGAAGTGGAAAAAGAAACAGGATTGAGCCCTAGGGAAATTACCTTAATATGGAACATGGGAAACAAGCTATCTTTGATAGTAGGAAAGTTTTGGAAATGTCAATGGAAGCAAAGGAGCTATGAGAAACGAATTGAAAGTGACAGTAATTGGGTTGGTTTGACCCAACCCATGGACCATTCACATGGGTATTTTAGATAGATGAAAGTTTGAGATTGAATTTAAATTGGAGATTATCTAATAAGGATAATTCTTTATAAAAGAGACCCCTTTCATATTTATCTATAAATCTCCCTATAGTTGTTAGGATGTAATTGATTGGGAATTAGAGAAATCTAAAAGTTTGATAGAAGGAAAATCCTATGAATTCTCTCCCTCCCCCACCCTCACCCTCACCACCAACCCCCCCCCCCCTCTCCCAATCCCCGTCTCTCTTCCCCTTCCTACCACCGGTTGTCCCACATATTCCATCCTTCCCTCCTTATCCTTTTTCTTTTCCACCTCAACTCCCACCTTTTGGTTTGCCTTCATACACCTTTTGTCATCCCTCTACCCCTCCTAGTTTATGCCACTGTCACAGCCCTTACAACCATCCACATTGCCTTTTAAACCTTCTGTGCCTACACCTCCACTGTTACCCATTATCTCCCTACCTAAAATTGACACCAAACCAGACTCAAACCTTATTACCTCTCCAACTTCTTTGGTTCGGGGGGAGGGGGTGGTGGGGGAAGATTCCTTTCCGTATTGATGCAAAGCTTTTCTCTTTTTCTTTCAATGGTGGGCGACATGATTCGTATGTTATACATGAGAGCAGTCGGCATGTCAAGCACACTATTTGGGTAGGACGTAAAGGATTGGAGTGGATCCTTTCTTGTTTTGCTGATATTCGCGATTGGGTTTCGGGGAATGTTTCCATTTGCAAACGTTTTCGGGAAAATAATAAGTTGTTGGAATTTTGTGGGAGGTCGAATAAGACTGGTGTTTTTGTGGTCGTAGCTGAATACTTTGGTGGGGCTCGACGAGGGTGTGTTATGATACCAGCAAGCTCCAACCGTGCACGTTGGTCTTTGTTTCAGAGAGAGTTGAGGAATTTTTTCATTGGTGCTAAACCGGTTTCTTTGGCTAAAATATCCTCCAAAAATGGTGGTGGTGGAGGTGGTTAGTTTGCTGGTGGTGACCAGAGTGGGAAACTTTTGTCTGCTTATGGTCATCAACAAAAGTTCAGGAAATTTGAAAAATTTGGAGCTATTTTGGGGCAGAACGAGATTTCTGGAGTCCCTCTAGTAAATGGTTCAGTTTTAAATGGCAAAGTTTCAATCATTAATGGTAGACCCACGCGGGCTTTCACTTTTAAGCCGACTCTTGATCTTTTGGCTTTGAGAGTGTGTATACCTAAGGGCGGGAAACGTTCTGTAACTTGATTGGGTACAAAGGATTTCAGTTGGCCCAAGGCTTTAAGTGATGGGCCTGAACTGATAAACCAGTCTGGTGGGCTTGTTAAAGCCCATCCTGTGGAGATTGTATCTCCACTTAAGGGTACTTTGGTCAATCTAGTACCTGTTTTTGAGTCATACGATGGTCAAATTACGTGGGTACAAAGGGAGAGCTTGAGAGGGAGATCAAGATTAGTTTCCGGGTTGTTGGTGTCAACAGTGGCGCCGGCAAGTGCGACGGAGGCTTCTGTGTCGCCGGTGACAACAGTGGCACTGGCGAGTGTGACGGAGGGGTCCAGTTTTGGGTTTTCCGGTGTGGAGGAGTCAAATCAGAGGTTGAAGGAAGAGACCCAGACTTTGATAGCTAGTATTTTGAAGGTTGGGTCGACGGTGAAGCTGATGGGACCTGGGTATGTTGTTTCTTCTGATCTTCGGCATCAAAGAGCTACCCATAACTCTTTTTTTCCTCTATTAGGTCTGGGTTATGAGGACGGTCTTTGTTTTGGAGAGAGAGATGACTCCAAGGTGGTTTCAGGTGAGAAGGGAGAAAAATGGAGTAATCCTATTGCTGAGCCAGTGTCGCCAAGCCATTTGGATGGGGATGAGATGGCTCAGGTTGGGCCTAAGCATCCTCTGATTTAGTGGAAGCACAATGAAGTTAATCCTAGTGGTTTATTTCAGGGAGAGGACGAGAATGGTTCTTTGGAATGCTCTCCTTTATCTAAATGGGATCCCAATGATCATAAGGAGTTGGGGGTGATCCAGGAAGGTGGTGAGGGAGAGGTTCGAGGGTCAATGGTGAAAAACTTGAAATGGATTTGTAGCCTGATGAAAAATTTCTGTAGAATTGTGAGTTTTCCTATTGTTAAGCATAAAAATCAATGCCTGGCTCTGTTCCGTCTTCTTGAACAAGACTGTGTTGATGTTGTTAGTGTTGGGTCTTTTATAGGTATTGTGAACTCTAAGCAAAAAGGACTAAGGGAACTCAAGGGCTTGTTTTCTTCTATTAATTATGATGTGGTAGCTTCTAATGGGAGGAACAGGGACCTCTCAGTAGGTACAGGGGCGATTACTAGTTTTAAATGAGTTTATGACTACTATCTTGGAATGTTAGGGGATTAAATAATCCTCAAAAGCGAGAGGTATGTAAAAATCTTCTTAAGGAGTGGAAGTGTGACATAGTTTGCTTTTAAGAAACTAGGTTGTCTTCTTTAAATTCTTCTGTTGTTCGGAGCCTTTTGGGTAATCCGTTCCTAGATTTGGTTGTTCTAGATGCAGTCAATACAGCAGGGGGGGGGTGCTATTAGTTTGGGACAAGAGAGTTGTTAAAAAAGTTGATTGTGTTGTTGGTCTGTTTTCTGTTAATGTGTTACTGAAGGGGGTTCCAAATGATTTTGTATGGGCTTGTTCAGGAGTGTATGGGCCTAATGAGGATAATCAGCGGGGTGTGTTGTGGGAAGAACTTGCTGGGATGCACTCCAGATGGAATACGGCTTGGTGTGTTTTTGGGGATTTCAATACCATTCAATATCCGAGTGAGAGATTTGGTTGTGAGGCTTTTAGTCCGACTATGTTTGCTTTTTTAGACTTTATTGAGGCTAATTACCTTGTGGACTTACCCCTTGAAGGGGCTTCGTTTACTTGGTTTAGAGATTCGGGGTCAGTTTGTATGTCAAGAATTGATAGAATCTTGGCATCGGTGGATTGGGTAGATCACTTTGGAAACGTGTCTCGTGTAGTTTCTAATCATTGCCCTCTTTTGGTGGTGGCAGGTAGTGTCAATAAAGGTCGGAGTGCCTTTAAATTCGAGAATATGTGGTTGAAAGAAGAGGGTTTTGTAGATAGGGTTCGGCAATGGTGGAATGGGTATTGCTTTTTGGGTTCTCCTAGTTTCATTCTGGATCGTAAATTAAAAGCTTTTAAAGAGGACTTGAAAAAGTGGAATAAGGAGGATTTTGGGGATCTGGCCTTTAGGAAGAAATGTCTTTTATCTGAATTGCTGGGTTTGGATGCTAGGGAGGACTTGTCTGGTCTTTCTCAAGATGATCAAACTCGTCGTATTCAGATTAAAGGTGAGATTGCTCATCTTGCCTCTTTGGAGGAGATTTCTTAGAGACAAAAGTCCCGAATTTTATTTGTGAAGGAGGGAGACAATAATACTCACTTCTTTCATTGGGTTGCTAATTCCCATAGAAGAACTAATCATATTCGGGGTATAGAGGTAGATGGTGTCCTTTGTGAGGATGAGGAAGAGGTGTTGTCTATGGTGGTCAATTTTTATCAGAGTTTGTACACTGAGTCAGATACTTGGTGCCCTTCTATGGATGGTTTAGAGTTTGCTAGAATTGAGAAGGATGAGTGGCTTGAATTAGAGAGGGATTTTTCTAAGGAGGAAGTGGTAAAGGTTCTTCATGAGATGGAGGGTGATAAAGCCCCAAGTCTTGGCGGTTTCACTATGGCTTTTTTTCAAAAATGCTGGAGTGTAGTAGAAATAGATGTCATGGAATTCTTTGATCATTTCCATAGGAACTTAGAGTTTGAACGGTCTTTGAATGCTTCTTTCCTTTCTTTGATTCCCAAAAAAAATAATGCTTTAAATATCAAAGATTTTAGGCCTATCAGCCTAGTGGGCAGTGTGATTAAGCTGTTATCTAAGGTTTTAGCTAACAGATTGAGGTGGGTGATGGATAAACTTATTTCGAAATCACAGAATTCTTTTGTTGGTGGCAGACAGATTTTGGATTTAGTGCTTATTGCTAATGAATGTTTAGACAGTAGACTGAAGTGACGTACTCCGGGGGTGGTAAGTTAAACATTGAGAAAGCTTATGATCATGTGAATTGGGACACTTTGTTTTATCTGTTGGAGAGGATGGGCTTTGGGGATAGATGGAGGAGATGGCTAAAAACTTGTGTCTCTGCTATTCGCTTCTCGATTCTGGTTAATGGATCTCCTGTTGGTTTCTTTGGTAGCTCTAGAGGTCTTAGAGAAGGCGATCCTTTGTCTCCCCTTCTCTTTCTGTTGATCATGGAGGTTTTAAGTCATATCCTGAAGAAAACTGAGGAAGGGGGTTTCATTTAGGGTTTTCATGTGGGTCTTGTTAATTCTACTGATATCCGTGTTTCTCACCTTCTATTTGCTGATGATACCATTCTTTTCTGTGATGCCTCTAGAGAGCAAATTCTTTCTATTAGGCTGGTTTTGACTTGTTTTCAAGCTTTTACTGGTTTGAAATTGTCTCTAGAGGTCTTAGAGAAGGCGATCCTTTGTCTCCCCTTCTCTTTCTGTTGATCATGGAGGTTTTAAGTCATATCCTGAAGAAAACTGAGGAAGGGGGTTTCATTTAGGGTTTTCATGTGGGTCTTGTTAATTCTACTGATATCCGTGTTTCTCACCTTCTATTTGCTGATGATACCATTCTTTTCTGTGATGCCTCTAGAGAGCAAATTCTTTCTATTAGGCTGGTTTTGACTTGTTTTCAAGCTTTTACTGGTTTGAAATTGTCTCTAGAGAAGGCGATCCTTTGTCTCCCCTTCTCTTTCTGTTGATCATGGAGGTTTTAAGTCATATCCTGAAGAAAACTGAGGAAGGGGGTTTCATTTAGGGTTTTCATGTGGGTCTTGTTAATTCTACTGATATCCGTGTTTCTCACCTTCTATTTGCTGATGATACCATTCTTTTCTGTGATGCCTCTAGAGAGCAAATTCTTTCTATTAGGCTAGTTTTGACTTGTTTTCAAGCTTTTACTGGTTTGAAATTGTCTCTATTGGGGAGGTGTGTAAGATTCAATCTTTGGCTAATACCCTTCAGTGCAGGGTGGATAGTTTGCCTATGATTTACTTGGGGATGCCATTGGGTACTTTGTACAAAACAACCTCTATTTGGAATCCAATCCTTGAGAGAATGGAAAAGAAGCTTTTAGGTTGGAAGCAGCTTTATTTGTTAAAGGGTGGTAGACTCACCTTGCTGAAGAGTACCCTTTCAAGCCTCCCGACGTATTACCTCTCCCTTTTTACTATCTCTAAAGCTGTGGTATCTAGATTGGAAAGCATTCAAATGAACTTTTTGTGGGGTTCATTAGTTGAGTGTTTCAAATATCCATTGGTGGCTTGGGAAAAGGTTTGCTTACCGCGTGAATTGGGTGGTTTAGGTATTTGGAAGTTGGTGCCTTTTAATCAGGCCCTATTAGGGAAATAGCTTTGGAGGTATGGCCATGAAACCTCGCATCTGTGGCTTAGGGTCATTGCCATGAAATATGGGGAAGGAATAAGGGGTTGGAGCATTGGAGCTTGTAGTAGGGCTTATGGTTGTGGGTTATGGCGGAGTATTAGTGAAGGGTGGGAAGCTTTTGCTAAGCATGTCTCTTTTGTGGTGGGGGATGGTTCTCGTATTCTTTTTTGGCATTATAAGTGGACTGGTGATGTTCCTCTCAAAATTCTTTATCCTCAGTTATTTTTATGTTCAGCTAATAAGGAGGCTTGTATTTTTGAGGTGTTAAGCCCTCCAATGGGTGATAATGACAGAGTGTGGAGCTTAAGTTTTCACAGGGACTTCAATGATTGAGAGTTGGTGACTTCCTACTCCTTTCTTAATTTCATTCAAACCCGTCTTCCTAGGGATGGAGAGTGTGACAGGCTTTGTTGGGATCTTGATGGCAGTGGAAAGTTTGATATTCGGTTCTTTTATCATAAGATTCGGAATGCAACTCCCTCCACTTTCCCTTGGAAAGTTAAGGTTCTTAAAAGGGTGGCTTTTTTTATTTGGACAACAACCCATGGTTAGATTCTAACTTTGGATCATCTTATGCTTCGTGGTCGCCCTTTGGTAAATCGTTGTTGTTTGTGCTGTAGCAACACGAAATCTGTGGATCACCTGTTATTGTTTTGTTTGATAGCTCATTCTTTGTGGATGTATATGCTTCGGTTGTTTGGGATTGAATGGGTCATGCTAGGTTCAGTTGTGGACTTATTATTTTGTTAGTATCATTGGCTGGGGAAACATAGCTCTGATATTTAGGATTTGGTTCCAAGTTGTTTAATGTAGACTATTTGGACTGAACGAAATCAACGGTCTTTTGAGGATGAGGAGAAAACTGTGGTTCAGTTATTAGAGTATTGCCAGCAAACCCTCTTTGATTGGTCTCAATGTTGGGTTTATTCAGATTGTTTTACCCTTTTGGATTTTCTTTCATCTATTAGAATAGATTAGGGGCTGCTTTTTTTTTTTTTTTGTTTCTTTTTTTCCTTTGTTCACTACCGTGAACTCTTTGTGCTTCTCTTGTTTTTCTTTTATTAATAATATTCTCTTCTTACTTATAAAAAAAAAAAGGGAATTAGAGATGGAACAATATACATAGGAATTTTTATTGTTTATTTTTTTATGTGTGGGTACAGTGCTCCTCTATTTTGTGCCATCTCTTTAAAGATCATCAACGTACCCCAGGATTTGGAGTTTGGAAATTTCGTAGAGACTAGTAGCCTCTTCCTCTCCAGTGTCCATAGATACAAAGGGATTCCATACCTTAAAGTTGCACGGAGAGAGTTTGTAAAGCAAGCAAGATATCTGGTTTGTGGGCAATTGGGTTAGCCACGCAAGACCCATGAAACATCCGTATGGTTATTAGAGGTCAAAATGGCTAAATACTATTGTTTTTGAAAATATTTTGCAATTTACCACTGTTTTTGAAACTCGATTTCCACAAAATCGAGTTTTAAAAAGGTGGTAGATTGCTAAATATTTCGCAAACAGTGGTAGATCTATACATATTTTCCCAAACAGTGGTATATGACCATTTTGGCTGTTATTAGATCTCAACTAGAGATTATCTTGATATGGGTTATCAGTGTCAACTCCTTACGAGTAAAATTCCTCCAATCTATTTATATATCTTCTTGAAGAAGTCAATATATAACTGAACGAGAAATAACGTTAGAGAAAAACATACGTAGGATTTTATTTGTATAGTGCTCATATTTAAAAATTGCATTTAGGGTTCTACTGTTAAAGTTGGCTAGTTTTTATCACCGTCCCATTGAGCTGATTCTTCGTCAAGTTTCTTCCAAACAATTTCAACAGACAACCATACTTTTTCCATCCAAAGGATTTTTAAAAAAATTTTATGCAAACTTTCCAATAAACATAGTTATTACTTATTACCATCAAAATAAGATGAAGTCACAAGTGATTGTCCATGATTCATGACAAATAGGGGTCAAGGATCACACAATAAAAATTAAAAACCTAATTAGGGTGTTGCTTTGATACCACTTGTTGGGTTATAATTTGACTCCAATTGATCAACCAATTACCCAAGTTGATTGATTAGTTTGATTGCACGCAAGATTCAATTAAAGGCACACCCAGATTGCCAATCTAGAGTTAAAGGCAGGGGAAAATAATTTGACATGGCAATATGGTTACAATGCGAAAATCTTTCACGGGAAAAACCCCACGGTGATTATTTAGGTCATCACTCCTAAAGAATCTACTAACAAGAGCCACGGCACAATGAATCTTATCCTATCTTGAAATACTTATCTATAATATAACTTACTAATCTATAAGGAAGCTTAGCTCCAATTCAATTGGACATTTTGTAGCAAACTTCTCATTTGCATGAATTTTCTATCTGTGACAGCAATCAGTGATTGTTGTTGCTTGGGTGGAAAGTTCTTCACAACAACAAGCTTTGATGAACTGGTAGCTACTTAGTACATAACCCTAGGCACATAAACGTCGCAATAGCTTCACAGGATGCATCTCTCTCTTCGTGTATGATAATGGCCTAAAATTATAGATTTTATATATTTTGGAACCTTGGTGCATAAATCCGTGGAATAGAATTTACTGTTCAGCATTCCCGTAAATCGATAGATAGACAGGTGTCAAGTCTAGTATTAAGCTTCATTAAGTCTCGATAAATCAACAGGTATCGAGAGGTATGAAATCATGTTTCAACAAATCTTCTTGAGTAGTTTCTTGTGTCTTCAAAGTATACCACTTGTGAAAAAATTAAACATGTAGAGGGCAAAAGTTTGGCCCACACTGAGCCCAAGCCAAGCATTGTTAAGCTTAGGATTCAGCCCAATCTTAACAAACTCCGAGCTGCAACATAGAACTACGTATCCTTGGCCAGAGTGTCCAAACAAAACCCACTATCCTCGAGGAAGGAAGGTAGTGCCTTGGGAGAATTTGCCCGCCAAACACAAGATTTGGTGCCAGGCACAAGTTACTAGAAAATTATTTCAACAGCAGGGCTATGGATCCCACCCTTGAAGTATGATTAGACACTCTAGAACAATGACCAAGGCTCAAGAAGCCACCCAAATTCCATGATTGGAGGGACCCACATACATGCAGGATATTCCCTCATCATGACATACCCACTAAAGCAAGGGTATAAAAGCAAAGGGAGGGGGAAAGAAAAAGGTGGGTTTTTGAACATTTTGGGGGAGAGAAAAACACAAGAGCATGAGAGAGAACAAAGCTGGTCAGTATTCGAAAATCATTATCTAACTCAGGAAACTAAAAAGAGCACCTTGGCTGCCTGGGATCCTCCTCGGGCAGTCATATTTGTGTAAGAAACCATCATGTAATTGATAAAAACCTCTACCATTAGGTCCAAAACCATCTTGGGACCTCCCATTGTGGGCGATTCCTAAAAAAGAGTACAAATAAATTGTGGGCTTCATAGCCACATGACACACTTAAACTAAGACTTAATTACATTAAAAAAAAAAAAAAAGTGCTTTGACACAAATTATGCTAAATACATAATGTTGGGTGTACATGGGTGAGTGAAGTCTCATATTGAACAATGATGAGAAAGATGAGTGGCTAATATAACATAGTTAAAGTCCATACCCATTAAGTTTAGGCCTTTTGAGTTAAGTAATGTCTCTATATGTTATATTAACTACTCAAGAAGTCTCCCCAAAGTATTTATCTCCCCAACAAGTGGTACTAGAGCCTATGGATAGTGGTGTGGGGAAAAGGTGACAAGGTTATCTAGGTCCCTTTCGCAGTTGGAGCAGAGACGGAGGTGCGTGTACTTAGAGCTCTTTCACAAATGGAGCAGGGATAGGTCATTTTCGTAGTTGGAGCGAGGACAGTATATTGCACCAGGCAAGCTTATAAAGCCCACACAAATGATTTAGGAAGGATTATTATTGCCAATAGTGCTAGACAACGGTGAGGTGCAATGTTCCTATGGATAAAAGACATGCGGGGTTGACATGTGAAGGCCCATGGATGATGCACAAGTGAAAGGAAAAATCCCATTAGGCATTGGGGAGCAAGTAGGACTTGTTTATGACCCACATAGAGGTCTTGAGAGAGGTAAAGACTCACACGTGAAGGAGATATTGTTGGGTGTACACGTGTGAGTGAAATTTCACATTTAATAATAATGAGAAGGATAAGTAGTTAATATAACATAGTTGAGCTCATATCCATTATGCTTAAGTCTTTTGAGTTAAGTGTTGTCTTTATATGTGTTCAAGCTTTAGCTACAAAAGCATATTATATGTTCTAGCATTAAGCTGTACAAGTGCATTTGGTGACGATGTGCTTATAAAAATCAGTGGTGTTGATGATTGTCGGAGTTCTTTTACAGGTTGATGAGGACCACACACCTTGGTCGATTGAATTTCTTATGTAGTGTATTAGTTGAAGATTTCATTGTTTATTTTGAAATTAGATAGGTATTAATATTTGAGTTAAGTTAGAGTTAGTTTTGGTACGTTGTTATCTTTTTATCTCTTTATTTTTAGGAAGCTCTAGCTCTATAAAGTTAGTTTATGATTGAATAGACAATTGATTGATTAATGATATTCAGATTGGAGATTTTCTAATAGTTGAGTGCTGATTCCTAACACCTTAGGTGCTAATGCCTAAGTTTTGATTGGTTCTGATTCAAAGCAACCCTAAGTGCTAATTCTTAGGTTTATCTTTAATTGTCTTGTTACTTTTATTTTTGTCCTACATCACGGGTGGTTGGATTATTGACAACAACAAATACCCTATTGATTTCTACTAATATCAATTAATTACTTTCTTTTTCTTTCTAGTCTTTTCTAAGTTAGCCCGAATGATTTCTCAGATGGTCACATTACTGCTAAATTGTATACATTTCTTTTTGTAAAAACAAAATTTGCAAAGAAATTTCAATGAGAAATGCTCATATATTAATGATGGATTGTTTTATGATTATTCTGCTCTATGATGGATTATAAATTTAATAATGATACCTTAAATGAGTTTTTTATTATTATTTTAAATCCCTAATGGGTTTGCAATAATAGGAGTCAATGCGTTTTACTTTAACCACTTACAAACATGAAACTGGAATGGGACGATTTTATTAAAGCTTGTGAATGGCAATGTAGGCTGGCCATCTACTACCTTAATGAAACACCGATTAAAAAAAATAAAATAAAAAATAATTTGTAAATCTCATTGCATAGGATTGCTGGAATCCAAGGAAATGGTAAATAATGTTGAAAGTGAAAGAATAATGGATTTGGAAACAAGCTTTGTCAACAAATGATACACTCAAATATTAACACCGACATCTCCCCCAAAGAAGCCCAAAGAAGAAGTAGAAGTTTACCATGACACAAAAGAATTACATTAATTATAACTAAAAATGCACATTCTTATTAAAGGAAATGGATTACAACATAGACTCTCAATCCTTCTACAAAACAACAAATATGCTAGAGGGTGAAAAAGTGGGGATATAAAATCAAAGACTATAGATACAGTAATTGCCTCACTAAATCCCCTGTAAATCTTTCTCAGCAGCTGCTATTGTTTTCTATCTGAGCCCAAACATGCAACAAAATCGCCTCTGTTGTGTTTTTTTCTTTTTGTCAGCCCAAATCCATTAATTAAAAGTATTAAAAAGAAAAAGAAAAAGAAAGGCTAGATAGAACACTAAAGAAAGAAATCGATCCAAGATGAGTGTTGTGGTGTGGTGCTGCCTGCGACTGAAAGAGTCTATAGCTATCATGCAACACTGTCCCTTCCTAAACGACGTTGTGCCGACACATTGAGAGAAAGAGAGAGAGGAACGGCGTCGTGCTGGTGATGAAGATGGACGTTAGTATAGCTAATTAAATCCAATGATAAAGATTATGTAAATGATTGAGCTTAAAGAATATGGGGCATGTCGTGGAAGTAGTAGTAGTAGTTATACACTTGTTGAGCTTAGGTGGATTTATTTGGGCAATAATTCTAATGTATTTTTATTCTGTCGAGTCAGTGGCGGCGCCACGTACAGGTCAGGGTGTTCCCAGGAACACCCTGACCTGAAAAAAATTAAAAAAAAAAAATTATATTTAATCCATGTTAGGAACACCCTCAATCCAAAATTAGGAACACCCTCAATCACAAAATTAGGAATACTCTCAAATTAAATAATAATAAAAAATTATCTATTCTACTTTCAAGCCAAAAAAAAAAAAAACCCAAAAAAAAAAAATTGAACTAAAATCTGAAAAAAAAAAAAAAAAAAAAAAAAAAAAAAAATTGGTGACAGAGCTAAGCCCACTGCCCACGGCAAGCCAAGCCCACGACAAGCCCGGAAAGCCCAACGTAATACGGAGGTAGCAAACCCATGGATTCTCACCCAAAAAAAAAAAAAAATTACAGAGCAAATCAGAAATCAAACCGCGGTCACGTCGTTGGCAGAGATCAATACAGTCTATACTCTATACAAAGCAAAAGCAAACCAAACCCCATTACCCAACACTGCAATACAGAGGTGTTTATCAAAAAAAAAAAAAAAAAAACCAAATACAGAGCAAAAAAGAAACCAAATACAGAGCAAACCAAACCCCAAACCCAAAGCAGACCAAACCCACAGTGGCGCCGCCTCTGCTCGCAGGCGCAGCTCGCTCCGTGACCTCCGTCGCTTGTCGTCCTCATCTAGTCGTTGTCGCTCGCTCGCCCGTCGTCGTCGCTCATCGCTTTCCCGCCGCCGTCGCTTGCCCGTCGTCGCAGATCGCAGATCGGTCTCACCGTCTCAACTGCTCCGATGCTCGGCCAGTCGGCCTCAAGGTATTTCTCTCTCTTTTTCTCTCTGACTCAGTGACTCTCTCTCAGTCTCTCAGTCTCTCTCTCTCTCTCTCTGCTCTCTCTCAAACTGAAATGAAAAGTATGAAATTAAAATGTCTGATGTCTCTCTCTCTATTTATTTTATTCTCTAACTCAATATCTCTCTTTCTCTCTTTTGAACTGTAAGATTCTGATTGGCTGGGCTGCCGAATCTCTACTCACTTTTTTTTTTTTTTTTTGAACCAATCTTTACTCTTTACTTTATTTTTCTTTTTGTCTGTTTTTTGGCTTTATCTTAGTTTTATCTTATTCGTTGCTTTTGCTTGTTGGTCAGTGACTCAGTGTGTGTTGGTGTTGGTGTTGGTGTTGGTGTTGGTAAAATATTGATTAGTAATATTGTGATTGTGAAATTTTCTGATTGGCAGGTTATGATTGGGGATGGTTTGTGCTTGTCTGTTGAGTGGCGTAGGGATAGATGGGCTGATGGGCAGTGGGCACTAAATAATAATTAAAGCAGTGTAATGTGTTGCACATTACACTGTTTTTATTATGCTGCATATGGGATGTATAATGTTTAGCTCTTTTAGTGTAATGTGCACAAAGAAATAAACAATATAACAAATTAAAGCAATATAATTAATAACAAACAAATTAAAGTAATATAGTTTATTGTTACACTAAATAACAATAATTAAAGCAGTATAATTAACTAATACATTATAAAAGACAAATAAATTAAATTATGTTAGGCCAAATAATAATTAATAATTTTATAATTAATGAAACAATAATGTAACAAATTATAGTTTATAAAAGACAAACAAATTAATGAAACAACTAAATAACAATAATTAATAATTTTATTAATATTTCAAATAAACTTATAGTTTATTGTTTATTCTTTTGCTAGAATTTTTTGAGGGTATAATAAACTTATAATTTTATTAATAATTTTTTCAAATAAACTTATAATTTTTTGATTGTTGTTGTTGTCAATATATAAAAATTTTTTTTTATTAGATTGTGTAATTTATGTTTATAGAGGAACACCCTGAAAAAATTTCCTGGAGTCGCCACTGTGTCGAGTGTTGAACGCTCTAAACATCTAAAATGGAGGTAATTATGATCAGGCGAAGAATGAGTTCGTAATGCATATCCTAAACTGAACCTACTCTTACCCTTTGGACACTTGACGGAGGGGTAGGAATTTTGTATTCTAACAACTTCTGAACAAGAAAAGTATTTGGCTATTCCGAAATTGGAATAGTAGAATTTTTATATGATTATTAATTAATGCTCATCAAAACCAGGAGAGTGTCGACTGAATTTATGAGGTGAATGCATGTCTGAGGTAAATTTAAGGCCATGCTTGCAAAGTTATTTTAAAGTTATTGCCGTATTTTTTTCTGATCTAGATTTGCCGCATTTGCGTACTAGAACACCAATTTAAGTAAAAAAAAAATGCATTTTTAATATAAAAAAAAGGAATTATATTGAATAACTAGAATTAAGGCCGTGCAATAAATGGCTTAATAAAAAATAATGTGTAAACTGAACAAATTTTTTTGTTAGTTTAAATTAAAAATAAAGTAATCTTTTATGCTGGGTTATATAATGAATGCATATTGTGTAAGATTAAGGTTTTTATATAATAATAAAAAAATCAAATATAAGTCTAGTAATGAAAGATGATAGATAACTATATAACTCTTTTTCTTTTTCCTAAGAAAAAAAAGTATTCAGGTAGTTTGCATAATATATACTAAGCTTTAAAGCTTAAGTACTCACCATTGCATATATAAATGCAAAACCTAATATAAGTCTAGTAATGGAAGATGATAGATAACTATATTACTTTTTTTTTTTTTCCTGAGAAAAAAAAGTATTCAGGGAGTTTGCATAATATATATTAAGCTTTAAAGCTTAAGTACTCACCATTGCATATATAAATGCAAAAACCTTGAATTCAATAATTATAAACAATCCAAAAATAATAATTGAAATGGTTGTAACCTTAATTCAATAGTCAAGAACAATCTGAATTACTAAACTTCAAAAATGAAAGTGGAGAAACTCACATGATAATTTAATTTTTGTCTTTGAAAGATGGGGAGGAGACACCAAAACTTGGGTGAGTTTCACCCTACAAAAGAAAAAAGAGGGTTTATATATACACAAAAACTTCAATATTTTTTTTAATAAAAAAACTAAAAGTTAAAACCTTGGCAATAAGTTTGCATTGATAATTGAAAAAAACTTTTAAGATATGATGAGAAATGAGAATTGAGAAGTAAATAACTTCATTAGCATTGAGATATGATGAGAATTAAGAAGTAAAACATGTTATAATAATTAAACAAAAACCTATTCAATTTGATTATTAAAAAAAAAAAAAAATCATAGTATACAAATACATACCTTTGTAGGTGCTGTAGATAGAAGAATGAAAGACTAAACCAAAAAACCATACAATAGGTTGGAGAACGAAAAAACACCTAATAACTGTGTATATATATACACTTCACCTAAAAGGAAACCAAGTAAAAATCATATATCCTAAACTTCTTGAAGTCTATGTTAATATAGAGTTTTTAAGAAACCAAATTGCAAAAAATTTTAGATAACAACAAAAAATTAAATATTACACTCGATATATATCACCATATGCTATATACCATTATGTGTGCTATTCAAACTCATTAATTTACAAGGTTTCAAAAAAAAAAAAAACTCATTAATTTATGTGGGACTCTAATTCTTTTGGTTTAAACTTTTTTTATAGGACTTATAAAATTTTTATAAGGAAAAAAAAAAAAACCTAATTTTATATCATATGTATCAAACTTTTCTTCTACATGTCAAATTTGTATCTTCACCAACAATGTTTTTTTTTGGGGGGGCGGGGGGGGGGGGTGGGGGAATATATACAGTTTTTTGGAGAAAAAAAAAGTTTGATACCGATTAAGATAATTTACAATGATTAGGTCTCCCTTAAGTATAGTGGTTGTGTGACACCAACCAACTAAATTAATTTTTTTTTAAGAGAAATTTAATGAATATTTTGCAATTTGGATATCAATTAAAGCATATCATATCATAATGGTGTTCCGATAAAATTTTTTACATAAAAAAAAAAAAAAAAAGCAGAGAATGTATAAAATTTTCTATCTAGGAATTTTAAGAGAACTAGTCGCTAACCCGTGCGATGCACGGGAAAACTATTAGAAAATAATAAAACATGCATATATTAAAAGACAATTTAAGTTCATGTGTGCTTGCAAGGGATACATACCTAAATAGTTCTTGCGGTAGAAATAAAAACCTTATCTTTGAGATAAAGAACTGATGTAAACAAACTAACCTTACATAAAACAAATTAAAAAAATAAAATAAAATAACACTGATGTCACGGGAAATTCAGCCACATAGTAGTAATATATAAATCTCTTAAAACCTAAACCTAAACGTAAGGACTAAATATTTATGCGCCTTCTCTTGCTTTCCTGATGTATTTGGTTAAAAATATAAAACTGATGTCACGGAAAATTTAGCCACATAGTAGTAATATATAAATCTCTTAAAACCTAAACCTAAACCTAAACGTAAGGACTAAATATATAAACAAACTAACCTTACAAAAGCTGAACTTTATAAGCTAAAATCTATACCATGAGTTGTAGATCTTGAATACTATACCGTGCGTTTAGGGCTTCCTACATCTGGAGAGAGAGAGAGAGTTTGCAGAAACCAAAGAAAATCTCTCTATAGCTTAAGAAACACAATATAATAAAATCAAAGAGATAAAATTTTCAGATGACAAAATATTATAAATAATTTAAAAGAATTTTGGTTTAATTCTTGAACACCGTAACTCCATAAAATTCATACTAAAAATAATATTTTATGATAGCGCAGTTAGAATTTTGGTTTAATTCTTGAACACTGAATTGGAAATTGATTATATGAGTATTCAATGGTGAACAAAGTACTATGTATTAATTAATATATAAACAAAACTAACCTTACAAAAGCTGAACTTTATAAGCTAAAATATATACCGTGCATTGTAGATCTTGAATGTTTTAGGGCTTCCTACGAGCTAAACTTTATAAGCTAAAATCTATACCGTGCATTGTAAATCTTGAATGCTTTAGGGCTTCCTATGTCTGGAGAGAGAGAGAGTTTGCAGAAACCGTGGCTTTATATTTCTTAACTTGAGAGAGGGGTAAGGTTGCTAGGGTTTTGAGGAGTTATAATTTTTATTTATTTTTTATTTTTTAAATATTGTGCTGACGTGAAAAATTGTGGTGCCAGCAAAGGTTTTGGTTTTATATATATATATATAGATGATAATTAATGGTGGAGAGAAAGAGTTGATATGAAGATACAAAGGTAGAGTTTAAAGTTTATATATATTAAAAAAAAGCTGAAGTAGTCGTGTGTCTATACAAATTGTTTTTTTTCCCCCTTAAGAGAAGTCTATTTCTATCCAAAGAAGAGATTCATATATTATTATTAAATTATTAAATTTTTGTGTTCATCAAAATCTTTCCTTCTTTTTAGCAAGTGTCCAATAAGCGTTATGCTTGTGCGATGCATGGTTTAATTAAAATTCATATGTAAATAATTTTTTTATTAATTTACTTAAAAGTAGATAATAAAAATAAATGAATATTTTACTTTTAAGTTATATAATGAATGTATATTGTGTGAGACTTAAGGTATCATTATAAATATATATATATATATATATATATATATATAATTGAATGGAAGATGGTAGAAATACTTAAAAAAAATAAAAAATAATTTTCAATAATACATTGAACTTTAAGGCTCAATTAATCACATGTATTTAAATGGATAAACCTCGAATTTAATAATTAAAAACTATCGAAAGCAACAATTGAAATCATACTTAAGTGGAAACCTCAATTCAATCATTAAGAACAATCTAAATTACTAAATATTTAAATTTGTGAAGTAAAGAGATTCACATGAGAATTTAATTTTTGTCCTTGAAAGCATGAGAGAAGAAACTGAAACTTGAAGCTTAAGTCCCATGAGTATAAACTCATAAAACGTATAATTTTATTAAAAAAAAAAAAAAGCTAAATGAATTACAATTATATAATCAAAAGTAAAAATTGAAAGTAAAAATCACGTTACATGTTTGTGTATATGCATAAAAAAGAATTGAATTCAACATTTTTTTTTTTTTTTTTGTTATAGTACATATTGCTAATTTAAAAAAAAAAAATTATATCATGATTAAATGGATTAGATGAAGAATTTGAGAAAGATTAGATTACACTATGTTGCTGCATTTTTTTTTTTTTTTTTATAATACACGTTACTGTTTTTTTTTTTTTTTTAAATAAACGTTGCTACCTTTTTTTTTAATATATATAAATGTTTTCTCTTACGTGTAGTATAGTAATTAAAAAAGGATTAGATGGATCAGATGAAGAATTTGAATTGTAATTAAATTAAGATATTTATATACTTAGAAATTATAGAAGAAGAAAAATTATATATATTTAAAAAATTATAAAAGTTTTCTTTTACGTGTAGTATAGTAATTAAATGAGGATTAGATGAAGAATTTGAATTATACTTAAATTGAGATATTTATCAACTTAGAAATTATAGGAGAAGAAAAATTATATTTTTTTTTTATAATAAACGTTGCTACCTCTTTTTTTTTTTTTTTAATTATATATATATAAATGTTTTCTTTTACGTGTAGTATAGTAATAAAATAAGAATTAGATGGGTTAGATGAAGAATTGAAATTGTAATTAAATTAAGATATTTATCAACTTAGAAATTATAGGAAAGAAAAATTATATATATTTTTAAAAATCTAAAAAAATTTCTGCAATATGGTGCAACCACTTGGCGCAACTATAGCTTCTAAGTCCAATTTTTATCATATAGTATATGATTTGATTTATCATGATCAGATGTTAGATAAATCACTTCGATGGTCCAAGAGCTTAAAATCTCAAAATTGACATTTTTGATTAAGTTTGACCAATTTTGACTAACCCTAAACTGTGTTAGTCAGAGTTTGACCAAAAATCCAATGGTCCCATCATAATGAATTTGTGCCCGTTTTAAAGATCATGAATTTTCCTTTAAGATGACCGTTCACATATGGGGGTTAAAACATTAGATATTGTGAAAACATCAAATCTTGGATTAAAAGCCTTAGTCTTTTTTGCGACATGTTATTATAATTTAATTTCAATTAAATTATAATCAAACGACCATCAATTGGTTCGAGTGAGGAGTTGTTGGAAAGGTCACATGATAAACTTTGATTTGATATGTTTGGATGGCCAAAGAATCCCACTTAAATAAAAGAGAATTCACAAAAGTATTAAAGTGAGAATTTTATATTAAAATGTGATTTTCCACCATTTTCTGAGGCCTCTAGGATGCAAATTGAAAGATTTGGACAATAAAGCAAGCATCTTTAGAAAATAGATATTATAACCTTTCCAATGATATCTTACTCAGCCGGAATGGAGGTCGGCAATACCATAAAGTAAGTTCACAAAATTAGAAAGAAATACTCAATAAATTATATTTCAAGTCAAAAGCAAATTTATAAGGGCATCTTTGCGCAATAAATTGTACAAATTCAGCCACAATTGGTTCAAAAGTAAGGGAGTCAATACCGTTTCGTACTGGCCGGTACAGCCGGTATTTTTCATACCCGTGAACAATCTGGTACAGGTACACCCTTATTTTGTTTCATTTTAAATACCTAAGCATTCCAGTTTGTACTGGTATTTTTAGTGAATTTCAATCGTTCTGATTGAAAAATGTGTTTCGGCTCGGAATGTAATTCCTCTTCTACTTGGAAAAAAAAAAAAAAAAAGAGGGAGAAAGAAAAAAAGACGGGAGGAAGAATGGTAGTGGCAGTGTAGCACAAGCGCCGAGTGGCCAGTGCAACATCTAAGCGAGGAGAAGCAACTTGTGAGAGAGAAATTGATCTATGAGGGAAAGAGGGAAATAGATCTCAGCATGATTATGGGGGCAGTTTTGAATATTTTGATGAGAAAAGTTAGCATGAGAGACTATATTCTAAGTAATTCTCCCACAACCATATCACTGGCTTTAGGAATGTCCCATCAAACAACAAATGAATTTGTGTATATGCGATAGCTCCATTATAAAAAAAGTTGATGATTGTTGCAATATGACAATCCCTTTCCAGAGAATCCATACACAATGTGTAACCTTGGTAATTCTTAGGTATTCCTAAACATGGAGAATGATGCTCATTTTTCTCACATTCATAGTAGGGTTTATTCATTAAATTCATGGTAGGGTCCACCACGAATATAAGAGGAGGGAACACAACTTCTCCAAGAATATCTAAGAATTTTCATTGTAAACCTTGGTTGCAATCATGAATCATGATATAATAAGTTTTTTTTTTTTTTTTTTTTTTTTTTTTTGAGAATAAACGGCAGACATGATATGATAAGATTTTAAAGAGAGAATCTTGAAGTCATTGTTTTGTGAGCAATAGTTCTAGCACCACATAAATTGCCACAATTTTTGCCACAATTATCTTACGTGTCAGATTGTGATTGGCTTTCTGTTATTTTTACATGAACCTATCACTTTTTCTCCATCATTCATAATCTGCCACGTGGACAGTTGTGGCAGAAGTTATGCAATTTTATGTGGTCTTAGAATTTTTCTTATGTGAGTGATAGACCCAAGACTGACCCATGTAGTAGGATTAGAGAATGTAGCTTATGATGCTTGGTTACCAAAAAAAAAAGAAAAAACTTTTATATACACTAAAAATAAATTACAATTTTATATTTATATGGGTTGTTGACCACCTTTAAAAAAAAAAAAAAAAAAAACCCTGAACACCTTAATTTTTTTTTTTTTTTTGAGTCCACTAAAAATAAAATTTAACCCCTTTGAAATCTTGGGTTGAACCAAAAACTTTCCTAAACAGCAACAATAATAATCAGCCCAAAAAAATCAACAAAAAATAGAATAAAATACTATCCCTCCCCAAATTCACACCAATTTGAAGCAAATATCATGTTTTTGATAACCCATATTTTATAGGGGTCAATTCCTCAAAATACCTTTACTAAAACTCTTGGTAGCCATCATTGCAACAAAAAGTCTATGTAAACCACCAACTCCAGATCTCTCCTAAACGGATAGACTTCCGCACTTGTCTGCTTATCGTTCTCCAACGTCTCCGCTCGATCTTCCGCCACCACTCACCTACTGATCTAGAATCTCAATAATCAATAGTCAATTCTCTCTCTCTCTCTCTCTCTCTCTCTCTCTCTCTCTCATGAACTGAAACTAAAGTTAAAAGTGTTTAGTAAATAATACTTAGAGCACTCACATTAGTGGGTGTATGATAGAAAAATGTGTAAAATTTACACAATTTTGCTTAAAAATGACCTACGTTAGTCAGTGTATAATTATGTAAATTTACAAGTTTGTTATAATAATTGTGTAAATTTATATTGATACTTAATTTTGCATTTAGTTTTTTTTTTTATTTTTTATTTATAATTTCTTTACATATTTCGAGGATGACGTAAGAGGATGGATATTGGTTGTTATGTGTGAAAAAAGAGAAACAATTAAAAAATAAGAAAATTCGATATTTTAATAAAATTTAATATAAAATAAATAATCTGATGTGGAGTGTTTTGAAAAATGAATATGTAAAATAGAAAATGTAAGTTTTTATGCTAAAGTAGATAAGATTTTTTGCACAAGCATTGTAATGCGAATACTCTTACACGCTCTATACATCACAAGTGGTTATTCATCAAATAAATAAACACTTAGGCTGGGTAGCCTGTTCTGACTGTGTAGGATCCATCCTTGCTGCGTGGCTAGACTAGCATGTCATCTTGGGCTTTTTTGCAAATCGGAATGGAAAGAATTTTGTGTAATAAAAATTGAGCAACACTATTTTGCAACAGCTCTACATTCCATTTTCTTGATTCCGGATCAATCATGGAGGAGACTTTGGCTTTACTGAGGGCTTCTACCTTGCTCAGAATTGCTTTTGTTGGGAATTGACCCAGCATCCAATTGTCATGGAACAGCTGAATATGATTCCCATCCCTAACTCTCCATTGCAATCCCTTCTCAATCACCTTCCTTGCCTTCCATATACTTTGCCATGCATAAGACCCTTGTGATTTTTTTGCTGTGAACACCGAACTTGATTGAAAGAATCTAGTGCTAAACAATTTATAAAATAGCGAGGACCTGTCAGTATGCAACCTCTACACTTGTTTGGCCAACATCACCTCATTGAACTTGACCAAATCTTTGAAACCCAACCTTCCTTCAGATTTGTGTTTGCATAGTGTCCCCCAATTTTTCCAATGTATTTTTCTACGATCACCACACTCCCCCCACCAAAATTTCCGAATAAGCAATTCAATATCATGACATAAACCCACCGGCAACTTGAAGCAACTCATTGCATAGGTGAGTCTGGCCTGCTCTATTGCTTTTAAAAGAACTTCCTCTTCCGGCTTGGGAAAGTAATCTCTCCTTCCATCATTGTAGCTTGTTCCACACCCTTTCTTTTATATAATTGAGACTTGCTTTCTTCTTTCTCCCTACTATTGCAGGTAGTCCAAGGTATTTTTCATACTCTTTTATTTCCGGCACTCCTAGAAAATTAATGATCTCCTCCTTTGTTTCTTTAGCAACAGCCTTACTAAAAGAGAGTGTGGTTTTTCCTCAGTTAATTTTTTGCCCCGAGGCTTGTTCATACACCGCCAAGATGTCTTGAATTAATTCCAACTCCGTTAATCTTGCCCGGCAAAATAGCAAGCTGTTGTTTACAAAAAGAGGTGAGTAACCTTGGGACCTTTTTTGCACAAGGAATATCCTCAAATCTGGTTGTCTTGGGCTGCCCTTTGTAACATTCTATTCAACCCTTCAGAACATAATAAGAATAAATATGGAGAGAGAGGGTCGCCTTGTCGGATGCCATGTGTGGGGACTATGTTTCCTTTTGGTTCACCGTTCACCAAAATTGAATAGGAGGCTGAACTAATGCAATTAAAAATGAGGTTTATCCAAGTCTCACAAAAACCCATCTTTCTCATGATGTTTGTCAAGAATCGCCACTCCACTTTATTGTATGCTTTGCTCATATCCAACTTTCGTGTCATGAAGTCTGCCTTTTTTTTTTTTTTTTTTTTTTTTTTTTTTTTTTTTTTTTTTTTTGAATCTTCATGTGGTGGAGCATCTCAAACGCTATCAAAATATTATTTGAGATAGCCTTGTCAGTTTGAAATGCGCTTTGAGATTCGAAGATGATATAGGGAAGGACTTTTTTGAACCTGTTTGCAATAACTTTTGACACAATCTTATAGATAGTATTACATAAAGCAATGGGTCTAAATTCTGAAACTTTAGTTGGACTTTTAACTTTAGGAATTAACGTAATAAAAGTGTGATTGATTAAGGGTGGGATAGAACCTGTGTTCAAGCAGGCCAACACTGTTTGAGAAATTTTCTCCCTTATATTTAGCCAGAATTTTTGAAAGAACAAGGGAGGTAAATCATCGGGCCCAGGTGCTTTCAAAGGCTCCATATGCTTTAAGGCTTCATCCACTTCATCTCGTGCATATTTTGCCATGAGCATGGAGTTCATCTCGTTCGTAATCACCTCCGGTACTGCTGCAATGCTTCCTTCAAGTGCTGAGGTGTGGTCAAAGTGAACAAGGACTGGTAATAATGAAACAGAATATTGGTGATTTCTTCCTCATTCAAACAAACTACCCCCCTCTGAATTTTCCAATTCCACAATCCGGTTTTGTCTAAATCTTTGAGAAGCACGGCTGTGGAAAAATCAAGTGTTTTGATCACCCCCTCATGCAACCATAAGGTCCTAGATCTTTGTTTCCACATCTTCTCTTCCTTAATCAGCAGCTCCTTTATTTCCCACTTCAAATTGCGCACTCTGTCCATTGGTCCGCACTGAATTGCCCTTTCCTCCGCCTATTTTTTAATTGGTTTTTTTTTCTCTGTCAAAGCTTGGGTAATATTACCAAAGGCAAGCCTACTCCATCTACTCAACCTTGCTTGGCAAATCTTAATTTTTTCTTCCACTTGATCCATCGATTTACCACTAACTTGTTGCCTCCAAGCTGAGTCTACAATGTCTCTACACCCATCATCCTCTAACCACATTTGTTTGAACCGCCATGGCTTCTGTCTTTTTTTTTGGTAGCCCCATTGGTAGAATGAGCAATGGTTTGTGATCTGACGACCTGCATTCTAAGTGAAGGACTTTTGTTGTTGGAAATCTTGCCACCCAATTTGTAGTTGCTACAGCTCTGTCCAACTTTTCCCATATCGTATACCCCTCCTCATGACCATTGCACCATGTAAATTTATTTCCTACAAACCCCAAATCTTGAAACCCGTATTCATCCAATACTTCTATAAATTCCTCCATCTGTTTGAGTGGCCTTAAACGGCCACCCAATTTTTCATGAGCTCTGCAAATCTCATTGAAATCTCCTATGCATAGCCATGGCATCAAATATTTATTTTTCAATCGCCGCAGCTTCGCCTATGATTCATGGCGCTTAGATGTGTCCAGCTCTCCATAAAATCTTGTAAACCTGCATTCACCTTCCTTGCCTTTGTTAACTATTGCATCAATATGATTTACAGAATAAGTATCCACGAAAAGGTCATACTCTGCTTTCCAAAAAATCGCTATACCACTACCTCGACTTTCTTTTGAGACTTCAATCAAACCATCGAATTTGTATCAAACCCTAATTTCATTAACCTCACATCATGTTTTGGTCAAGAACACAACTGAGGGATCTTGTGCTCGGATCAAATCTCCAAGCTCCTGATCTGTCTGTGGGTTTCCAAGCCTATGACAGTTCCAACATAGAAGACTCATTGTTCCTAGCGAGGTTAGGATACAACCTCCGCCAATACAAAAAGATTATCTTGATCCTCATGGTAAACTTGCCTCCGTTTATTAGAGTGTTCATTTCCTTCAATTTCAGGGCCTGGTCATTTGAGGGAGGTAGAGTGCAACACCTCCTATTCCTTGTGATTTTGTTTTCTCTCCAACCTCTTCCACTTTGGCATGCTCCTCATCCTTTCCTTGTGGAGTTAATTGTTCAGGTGGAATTTGAATGGCCACTTCAGTTGTTTCCGTTTCAAAATTTGATACCTTTTTCTTATCAGCTTTTGAACTGTGATTGCCTCCCTCACTTAATTCATACCGTAATAACTCCTAATCAATTTCCATGATTTTCACATTAAAACACTCATCCTAATATTTTGTGTCCTTCCTTATTGGGATTGCATTGTCATTATCACCCATAATTTGAGTATCCGTTACCCCATTAGTAACGTTTCCCATTAATTGTATTGCATTTAATTCTTGTGGCTGCATTTCAGTGGTGCTGGCACCGTGAGCTTCGCCTTGTTTCGCCGGTGTTGAGTTCCCTCACTGCATGTTGCCAATAGCTCACTCCTTTCTTTTGGATTTGTAATTCCCAGGAACCACCATTATAGAATTATTTTTGCTTAGCATTGGGGCTACCCGAATCCAGGGACCATACTATTGATCCACTTGAGTCAATGAAGCATTGCTCTCTAACCACAAATCGCAATCCTTATCGAAGTGGTTCAGACATCAACACCAGTAGCAGATATTGGGGAGGCATTTATACCTGAAGGAAACCCACCCTTTTGAGCCATTATCCATTGAAATAACTCTACCTCTACAGAGGGGGAGAGATACGTCCACCCTAGCTTAGACTCTCATGACACACCCCTCGTCAACCTCTACATCACTTGAGTTTTTGTTTACCACCCCCACTGCTGCACATAGATCTTCAGCCACCCTACGACTTAGATAGCGAAAGGGAATGTCATGCATTTGCACCCACAGAGATACTTGATTGAAGACTAACTCACGTACTAGTATGCTATAGTCATATCTTTTGATCAACACCAAATGTTTGTTGAAACTCCATGGTTTGCCTTCAAAGATTCTTTCCACTTCCCCCTCATTGTCAAAAGTACCTTAAACCCATTGACAGATCTCTAAATGGCATTAAAAGTTCTGACAACAGACTTAGTGTTTAAAGCCCTTTTTGTAAGGAATTTTGCTGCAATGGTATACTCCTTCACACTTTTATCTTCACTTAGTTGGAAATCTCCCCCTTCTCTATGATTTAGTGATAATTCGCCCCAATGTTTCATAAGGTTCTCCATGGCGGAGTGTGTGATAACCTAAAAAAACCTAAATGTGTTTCCCAAACCCCACGAAATAATCCCCACTAGCCTCCAAGTAAACTCTGTTACTTGAGGAACTACAACGCCTTACTAGAAGGAACAACATTTCTACTGCCTAAGGGAAAGAGGAGCACCACCTTTTCTTAATATGGTAATGAATAAGTGTGTAATACTCACTTAATGAGAATGGTAATTATTTAATTTTCTTCCCTAAAGCTCAAATGAGAATGATAATAAATAGGTGTGTTGACACATGTAATTATTATGGACTTTGACAGAAGGACACTTGTCATCACAACATGCATCCTAGTAATTCAAACTTTTATACAAACAATATAATAGATAGATGGTTGTATGAGTGCAATGACTAAACAAATGGAAAAAAGGAGAAGCAAAAGAAAAAGAAAGAAGGATTGGACAACCCTATATAGAAAAACAAAAATAGTGTTTTAAAGCTATGGATAATTTCTACATTTATAGTGACAGATGACTTTCATATTTGGTAAATCAAATTTATAATTTTCAAATGAATAGTAAATAGCAATATATATAGAGAAATATTATATCCACAATATTTTTACAACAAATTATAAGTGACAAGTTATTACAGTTTGTTATTGGTGTGGTAAAAAAATAATTTCGATAATAGGTTCAAATTAGAACCAATAACGATTAATCACCTATAATTTGTTGTGAAAATGTTGTGGACGTATTACTTCTCATATATATATATATATATATATATATAAACATTGGAATGCCTTTCTTCTTCTATAGATTTGTTTTGTTTTGTGTCATTTGGTGAGGGTGATGAGTGATGAGAGATTCAGCAGAGAGAGAGAGAGATTGAGAGTTGGGTTTAGTTTATATTTTTTGAGTTGGGCTTTGGATCATCTCAAAATAAGTTCAGTCCATTGGGCCCAATAAAAAAACGTGTTTGACTGAAATCAGTTTGAGAAATGAGAATAAATAATTACACAATTAATTAATAATAAATAATAAATGAGAAATGAGAATATGGATCTTGCTTTCTTCTTCTTCTTCTTGTTCTAGGCTTTTATATTTATTTACTATTATATATATATATATATATATATATATATTCACATCGACTTACACTAACACACACCCCCAAAACCAAAAAGAATTGAAAGGAAACAAAAAGAATCACATTTGATTTCAGTTTTCAGGTACTCTCTTCTCCTCTCCTCTCATATTATTATTGTTATGTTCTTGATCTTGTCTTTTTTTATTTATTTATTTATTTAATTATTATTAATGTTAGATAGAAGAAATATATATGATATGATATGATATGATATCATAGCTATTTGGGTCTGGGATTGATAGATGAGGGAGCTCAGAAGAAGAAAAAGAAGAAGAGGAAGAAGCAGAAGAAGAAGATGTTAATAAAATCGAAGAAGACGAAATGGGTTACCCTTTCCCTCCTCACTTTATCCGTCGTTTCTCTGTTGGCCCACCTTTCTGTCACCAAGTTTTCCACTGTCAATTTGGTCCAGTACAGTGCTATGGCCGCCTTGCGTGCCGATTTTGCTAATGTCTTAGGAACACCAACACAGGTGTGTATGTGTTTTCTTTTTCATTCATTCATTGCTTCCTTCCTACTCTGTCTCTCTTACTCATATATATATAAATATTTACAGATTATTAGAAATAAAAAGAAGATATGGGGGCTTGTCCAGTCCTTACAGCCTTTGCAACCTTATGCAAACCCCAGAAGCAGCAGCAGCAGCTATCCTGGTAATTTATTCTGCTCAAACACTCCCCTATTTCATCATAACTATCTTTTGTTTCATGACGATGGATAATCTAATTTAATTATACAATTGAAAATTTAGTGAATATAATAAAGTTGGATACTTCAAAGGCCATGATTTATTTATTTTTACTTGTGTCTAGAATCTAAGCTTCAACTTTACATCTCTAAATTGATTAATTATGTTTTCTTTTCTTTGCAGTTCCAAATGAGCAGAGTAATGGTTTCATTTATGCAAAAATTTTTGGTGGGTTTGCCCAGATTAGATCCTCGGTATGATTCATTCATTAATGTATAAAAATTTCTTCTAAAAATTTTCTATGAGGAGTTCGTAACATTTCTCTTATTTTCTAGATATGCGATCTGGTCACCATATCTAGGCTTCTAAATGCTACACTAGTCATTCCAGAGATTCAAGAAAGTACCCGCTCAAAAGGCATTAGGTATCCTGCATGCTTACTTGATCAGTTGTTTCAAAATTAATTTTCTATGCAATTCATTGTGTAGGTGCTTGATCTTACACTTTGTTTTCATACAGTTATAAATTCAAGAGTTTTTCATATCTCTATGATGAGGAAGAGTTTATAGCATCACTCAAAAATGATTTAATCATTGTGAAGAGCCTGCCTGACAATCTAAAAGCAGGAAGGAAAAGGAATGAATTTCCTAATTTTAGGCCCAAAAGTTCAGCTTCTCCAAACTATTATATTGAAGAAATTCTACCAAAGTTAAAGAAAGCCAATGTTATTGGATTGGTGCTTAAGGATGGTGGATGCCTGCAGGTATTTTAGATGTTGTTCAATAATCAATATTATCTTGAGTCAGTTTGCAATACATGTCTTCTTCTCACTTTGACTAGCTATTAGCTTACTTTTGTTTCACATTTTGATTAGTCATTTCTTCTTCATTGTGCTTGTCAAGTATGTGAGACATTAGGGCCAATTGTTATCAGGACACCATCATAAGAAAAAACTAGTTAAGATTCTATAAGGTGTCTGCCTGTTCTATCACTGAACTCATTTTGAAACAGGTCCATGGTCCACCTGTTCTATTCTTGAGGGTCATTTTTCTTCTTCTCTTTTTATTTTTTTATTAATATGTGGTCTGATAGCTGTAGTTGAGTAAATTTGAAATCTAGCATAGTCGGATGCTGTGTTAATTCTGGGATTTAAATTATGTTGAGATTGCTTTTAGTAATGGGGCAAATGATTTGTAAAGTGATTTCATGTTTTTATCTTATGGTTAGATACCATAGACTCTAGAATGAAGGGTTTGAATATCTAGCTGGCCTCACCTGTGATTTTGGTCATATCTTGAGCTTTCCCTGAGGTTTAAACATCATCTATTGACCTGCAAATTGATTTTATCTTTACCTTCCTTTCTCCCAAACTTTCTTAAGTGATCTTGATCTCCCAAGATATGTGACAAGCTACATGTTGACATGCATGAATGGCTTATGAAAAATATTGATATTCATGAATGGGTGGAGGATTGGTTGTGGGTTTGGAATCCACTGGCCGCATGAGTAACTTTCCAATGAAAAATGCTGATATTCTTGATGTTAGTGTAACTCTTCATTGATATCTAAATAGGGTAAATTTTGTTCTTTCACCATTTCTAGTTTAGTATGATAAAGACTGCAGGGACTTGCTGGGGAAAAGAAATGATCAATAAACTAGAGGGAAGGTTAGAGTGCAGCCTGTGTGTTCTTTTGCCAACTTGATTCAATAATCAGATTTTCCTGGAGTTTTCTCCCAGAAATATGGCCATCCTTGTCCCCTCACTTCAATCCCACGATACATTCTCATTTGATCATGGCAGGAGAGCAATTCAAAATAGAAAAACTTACATTGGGTCTTGGGATAACCAGGCTTGAATGGAACAAGTTTAAAAAGAAGCATTAGAACATGTCAATTACTTGAAATTATAGTTTTGGTTCGAGTTACCTGCTGTAACTCTACTTGTCTAAAAAACTTTAACTTGGATGATTTTTTTAACAAACCCACCATTGATTATATTGTCTCTTTGTACTCTTAATGATTACAAAATATCAAGATGGTAGATTAAGAACTATCTCATCTATAAAATGTTTAAATTTTAGTTTTATTTTAAAAAAATATATGAAACAAATTTTTTTTGATGTATGGGTTGCATGGTATATGACATCTGAGTAATATGAAGTTAGCTATGTGTGTTTTGTACAAAGAGAATGTGTGATCCAACGATAAGATTGTCAAAATATTGTAGCTAGAGAGTTGTGGGGCTTGGTGTTTTCTTTATTTGGGCCATTATTCCTCATTGCCTCATGTGGAGTATTTGGAGAGAAAGGAATGCTCGTACTTTTGAAGGAGATGAGAGATCAATTCATGACCTGAGGTGGCTCTTTCTCTAGACTCTTTTTGAGTGGACAAGTGCTTCGGGGCTTTTTATTATTGATTGTCTAGCTGCTTTGATTGGTTGTTGTAATTTTCAAGCACTCTAGGTTTTTTGTTCTGTCCTTAGAACACTGCCTGTGTGCTTTGGTTTTTTGTGTTACTTTCCTTTTTAATTAATAAAGTATTACTTATTTATAAAAAATAATATTGTCAAAATATTAATATAATTGCTAGCCATTTAGGGTTTAGTTACACCAATTGTATCTTGAACTATATATATAAGAGATGTAGAGAGGAGGCACCTAATGGCACTAATTGAATTTTTGACATCTAAGATGATGTTTTATGCTCCTCATGGCTGTTGATATTATGGAGAAAAAATGATAGAAATTGAAGTTATGTGATCGTTTAAGATAGAATTGATTTTCATGAACTTCAATGTTTTCCTCTCTCTATCTCTCAACACAGGTGATGCATTTTTTGGGCAATTTCCAGTATTTGATTAACCTTTTATTGTCTCTCTTGGATATTGCTTTAGCTGAACTAAAAAGATATAATGTTAAACTTGTAAAAATAAAAAGTGAATGAAAAGTCTCTCCTTCAGTTGGTTATGAGGATGTTGAATTCATTGCTTTGTCATAATCTTGTTTGATTATTTATCATTTTTACCTCTATTGAGTTTCACAGGTCCCTGGCCTTATGGTAAGTTATTTGTCGTTTGGCACTAGTGGTCCTCCAGTCCATCTATACTAGTTCTTTGAGTTATCATTTCTAGCATTTGTGATGGTTTCAATTTGTAATATGTCACGGCGATTGACCAATTTGGGTTAGGAAGTCAAGAATGCATGCCTCTTTTTTGGGGGGTGGGGTGGGGTTGTCTGAGAGCATGCTTTTAATGTTTTTCATTGCTATGTTGTTGGTTGTTTAACTGTCTTCATTATTGAGCTACAAGAATCTACTTCAAGCAATCTTCATCTTCTTTTCAGTCCATACTTCCACCTAGCATGGCTGAGTTTCAAAGGCTTAGGTGCAGGGTTGCCTTCCATGCACTTCAATTCCGGTCAGATATTCAGATTCTTGGACGTCAGATGGTGGAGAGGTATCTTGCCACCTTCAAAACTGCTTTGACTTTTATGCCTTGGAGTTAATATTGACCTATAGAAGACTGCAATTTTTTTACATTAAAACTTGTTCTGGCCTTTGCTGTTATGGGGAAATAACATGATAATGTTATGTGTGCGAAAAATGCATTAGCTTGCTAGCAGAGGGTTTTCAATCAAAGGTTGCTCAGAAATTATTATTGTGATTGTGCATATTCTCCCATAACTACACAGGTCTCAGAAATTATTTGCCTGCAGTTCAGGAATATGATTATGTACTTCTCCACAGGTTGCGAGGATGGGGCCAACCTTTCCTAGCTTTTCATCCTGGCTTACTAAGAGACACCTTAGCGTATCATGGTTGTGCCGAACTATTTCAGGTTAGCTGTTTTAGCCTTTTTCTCCTGGATTGGATGTTTCTTTTCTTATGTATCGTTGTTGAGAGTCAAAGTTCCATTTTCTACTCCCAAGTCTATGTATTGTTTAAAATTTTCCTTGTTCATAAATTAGATAAGAAATTCATTATTTGGACTTTTTTTATTTTATGGGAAAAATATTTTTATGTATTTCTTATGCATCTCTACCTTGTTTGTGATTCAGAAAAACTAAACATATTCCCATATTTATCTTGTTAACTTTGTACTCTTGTAGGATGTTCACACTGAATTGATTCAATATCGGAGGGCACAGATGATCAAGCGAGGAATTGTTAATGAGGAACTAAGCATGGACTCTCACTTGCGTAGAGAAAATGGTTCATGCCCCCTCATGCCTGAAGAGGTATGCTTTGTATTAAAAATACTCCTGATTATTCCAAGAACTCATTTTAGGTCCTTATTGAAGTTTCATAGCCTCTCAAAATAAGATTTGACTTTGGACTTAATCCAAAGTACAAGCTCACACATTATTTCATTGGTTTAAATTAGTGTTTGCACTTGACTTGTGTCCCGACAACCAATGTCCTTAAGCATCCTAGGCAAAGAAAGTTTCATAGATGATGATCTTTTTTTTTATTAAATTCCAGGCAGATGATAATTTTGAAATATTAGGCATATTGTAAATGTAACATGCAATGGATTAGCTTTTTGACATTTATTTATGGTAACCAATTAAGGGTTCTTGGATGTTTATGAAAATAAAATCATCCAGTTGTAAAAGGGTGGGTTTTTTGTGTGGACGGTAACTTGGGGAAACATTTTAACTGGGGCAATCTAATGTGGAGAGGAATAATGTTGGTGGATTGGAGTTGCATGCGTAAATGTAGTGGTGAAATTGTGGATCATTTATTATTGCATTGTGTTGTTTTCCAGGAGTTGAGAAAATTCCTGTTTTCAATGTTTGGGGTTTAGTGGGTGATGCCTAGGAGGGTTGTTGAGATATTAGTTGGATGGAGGAATAGGTTTGGTGAACATGGAAGCTCCATCACTTTGAATATGGTTCCCATATGTCTAATGTGGGCAATATGGTGAGGGAGGAACAATAACACCTTTAGGCCTGTTTTTTCGGCATAAAACATATTCTGGAATTTTTTATTTTTTATTCATTTTTGGGTGTGTGAGTTGGTTGAAAAACTTAGTCAAACCAAAATCATTTTCCATTAACTAGGAAAAACACTCTTTTTGGTACTAAAAATGATTTACGCTTTCAAAAGAGTATTAAACATTTTCAGCCTCAAGAGAACAGGAACCTCTGAAGTGACTGAAATATTACAAAATAATAATAAATAAAAAAACCCCCCAAGATGCCATTGAAACCTCTAGAAAGACCAAGAAATCCTTGAAACATCTAAAATGACCAAAAATACCCTAGAAATTTATAAAATGACAAAAATATTCTAAAAGTTTCCAAAATAATCAAATACCCTCAACCTCCTAGACGTCACCGGAACCTCCAAAAATCACCAAAATACCCTTGAAACATCTAAAATGACAAAAATGTCTTATGAAAGCCTCTATAATGACCAAATTACCCTAGAAAGGGAAGGTGATTTTGGTGGGGCCCAAGTGTTTTCTATCCAGGCCCAACAAAGTTCTATCTCCCCCAATTTGGAGATATTTTAGGAGAGAAAATAGGGAAGAGGAGGGGTCTTGCCAAAACTACCCATCCCTATTTGTTAACATTGTTGCTAATTTTTTCTTTTTAAATCAAGTGGCAAGGGTTTATTTATTTATTTTAAAATTAAATGGTGGCTAAATTTTATTTTTTTTATTTTTTAAATTTAATGATTACAAAATAAATGATTTATTATATTATGAAATAGGGGCATGGGAGTAAATTATACAAATCACATTTTTTATCCTTTTACTTTTCTTCTCAACCTAACAAAGGAGTTTTCCACCCCTCCATTTTTCCATCCTCCCAACCAAACACACTAAGAGAAAACTAAAATCTCTTCTATCCCCCCTACTTTTCCATCCTCTACCCATTTTCTATCCCCCCAATCAAATGAACCCTTAGGGAGAAGTGGAGGGGTTGCATTTTGTATTACAACTATTTTGGTTTACGATTCTAGTTAACGGAAGTCAGGGTAGTTTCTTTGGAAGTTCAAGGGGGTTTGTGACAAGGGGGTTTGAGACAAGGTGATCCTTTGTTGCCACTCTTATTTATGATTGTGATGGAGGTTCTTAGTAAACTGTTATATAAAGCTGTTGGGGGGCAGTATTTGTCGGTTTTAAAGTGGCTGGTACTACCAATGATGCTAGGACAATCTCTCATCTTCTTTTCACTGATGATTCTGTAATTTTTGTGGCACTAATCTGGCTGAAATTTTGCATTTGAAGTGTGTTTTACTTTGTTTCAAAGTTGTGTTGAGATTTAAAAAAAGAAAAGAAAAGAATAAGTCTGAAGGTGTAGTTCTAATTATGAATGAGCTGGCTGGTATTTTGGGGTGTAAGGTTTCACACTTGCCCATGAAGTAATTGGGTTTGCCATTGGGAGCTAAATTTAAATTGACAAAGGTTTGGAACCCTATTTTTGGGAAGATGGAAAAGAGATTGGTGGGATGGGAGAAGATGTATTCGCCTAAAGGGGCTATCTCACTCTAATTAAAAGCACTCTGACGCAGGATAACTAGAACAAAATTAAACAATAGGAAAATAAATGGATATGACCTAAGAGTTAGCATCTAAGTCTAGCTTGGAGTTAGCACCAAGCGGAAAAACCACTAGGAGTCAGCACCTAGGGTGGAACTAGAGCCAACACTAGACCAAAATGCCATTTTTTCATTAAATAAAATATCAACTATCTCCAAAAGAAGTACAATAGTTTGCTTGCTAAACCCTAGTTCTGATTGGCATAGGAAACCCTAATTGCCTTATTACGAAATAACCTTGTTTCCAAATTAAAATACTTTTTTGATAAGTAATAAGTAATAAGTTTTATTGAGATCAAAAAATTAAAACACTAATGGTCTAATAAACTACTAGGACCTAAAACATAAAAATACAATTGACTTGGAAACATAGATAATGCTATATAAAAATCTTCTTGCATCTCCTGTATCACACTCTCTCTAGTGTGCCTACTTCTTTTTGTTTTCTCTAGCCCATGTTAGCATTGCTCGGTGAATTGAGAAAATTCAGAGAGACTTCCTTTGGGGGTAAATGGGGTGAGGAATTTAGATTTCATCTTGTCAATTGGAAGATGATTTGCGTCCCTATCCAACAAGGTGGTTTGGGCATTAGAGATGTGGTTTTGTTTAACAGAGCTTTTTTGGGGAAGTGCTTTGGTGTTTTGCTACGGAGAAGGCTTTGTGGAGGAGTGTAGTGGCCTGTAAATATGGGTGTGTCAGTGGAAGTTCATTAGATCCGGCTGAGTGGTGTTTTCTAGATTCATTAGTTTTGAGGTAGGTCATGGAAACAAGGTCAGGTTTTGGAAGGATTGGTGGTGCAGTGATGGGGCTTTGATGGATTTGTTTCCTACTCTCTACAGTATTGCCCTAAATAAAGAGGCCGTGGTGGCTGATTACCTTTGTTGACATATGGGGTCGATGCATTGGGATATTATTTTTGTGTGGGCTGTTCATGATTGGGAGTTGGTGATGCTAGATGACTTTATGAATCTTATTTATTTTGTCAAGATTAGGCCAGAAGTTGAAGATCGTATATGTTGGAGAATTTGAGGTCAAGTCTTTCTATAGGCTGCTCTCTAATGGGGGCAGCAAGTCTTTCCCTTGGAAGTTTATTTGGAAGGTCAGAGTTCCTTTGAAACTTTCTTTCTTTGTGAGGACTGCAGTGTGGGGGAAAATTCTTATTATAGAGATAATCTTTGACGGTGTGGGATTATTGTGGTTGATTGGTGTTTCTTGTGCCTCAAAATTACCACGATATGCTTCAAAACTTGAGAATTGCAGCATGTGAGTGTGTAAATGTATTTGATAGTTTTTTTTTCCCCTTGGTGTTGCAATCTTATTTTAATTGTGCTTATTTTTTAGGTTGATTTTAGTTGCTCTGTGTTTATATTTTTAAAGTGGTATTTATCAAAAAAATTATATTTTTAAAGCAGAGAATTAAAGTTGCTATTTGATAATTATGCAAAAAAAAAAGAAGAGGATTTTTTATTTTTTATTTTATTATTATTTTTTTTTCCATATGAGACAAACGCCGTAAAATTATTTCTAGAGAATTTTCAAACACAACCAAAAACCTAAAAAATCAAGCAATTTTCCTTTATTTTTTATTTTTTTTGATAAGTAATAAGAATAGTATTAATCATGAAGAAAAAACGAATAATGCAAATACAAGGTGTTCATGATGGTGAACACAAGAAACAGCAACAAATAACAACAAAGATAGAAAAAGCAACTTATGGGACAATTCTAAGGGAGGTAAGAAACTCAATGATGGAAGAACAATTTAAGAACCCCAGCACCTGACCAATAAAAAATAGTACTCTAGCAAAGAGCTTGTAACTGAACAAGCGATTAGCCTTCAAAGAGTGTCAATTTCTTTCCATCCAAACAACCCACATCAAACAGCTAGGAACCATATTTCATATGTCCGAAGTAAATTTCCCTAGCCAATGACTCCAACAAAACACCAAACTCTCCACAGAACCTGGTATGACCCATTGGATCTCGAATACTTGTAACATTTGCACCCACAAAGAGTGAGCTACAGGGCAGTGTAGGAGAAGATGATCCACGGTTTCCTTGTTACAGCAGCACATTTCACCAAAGAGAGACCCCGGAGCATCAAACTATCCAAGGTAAGTATCCGATCATGAGCTGCTGTCCACATGAAGAAAGCCACCCTTTTAGGAACCTTAACTTTCCAAATACCCTTCCAAGGGAAACTAGGGATAGAAGCACCCCGGATCTTATTGTAATAGGACCGAATATCAAACTTACCATTCTCATTAAGACACCAATGGGAACTATCACACCCAACACCCCTAGGAATTTGAGATTGAATGAAATCAAGGAAAGAGAAGGCAGCTTCTAATTCCCTCTCGCGATAGTCCCTATAAAATCTCAAATTCCAAAATCTATCATTTCCACCCTCCTAATGACACAATACATTGGAAATGCAAGCTTCCTTGTCATTTGAACACGCATATAACTGAGGATAGAGCATTTTAAGTGAGATATCCCCAATTCACCTATCATGCCAAAAAAGAATACGAGAGCCATCACCCACCACTAGGGCCAAATGTTTGGAGAATCTCTCCTAACTGTCATTAATACTACGCCAAAGACCACACTTGTGGGCCCTTCTACATACTTTAGTATTCCACCCCCCTTGACCCTCTCCATATTTAGTGGCAACAACCCTTTGCCAGAGATGGGTTCCTTCCTGGCCAAACCTCCATAACCATTTTCCTAATAGGGCTTGATTGAAATGCACTAACTTCCTAATCCCCAAACCACCCATCTCTAAAGGTGAACACACCTTCTCCCAAGCCACCAAAGAATGTTTGAAACACTCCTTTGAAGGCCTCCATAAAAAATTTCTTTGAATACGTTCCAACCTATTAGCCACAACTACGAGGATGGTAAATAAGGATAGGTAGTATGTAGGAAGACTAGAAAGGGTACTCTTCAAAAGAGTAAGTCTACCACCTTTAGACAAATACAGACGCTTCCAACCTGATAGTTTCTTCTCCAACTTCTCCAAAATAGGATTCCAGATGGATGTTGTCTTATACGGAGTACCCAACGGCATTCCCAAATATTTCATAGGCAGGCCACCCACCCTACAACAGGGAATGTTAGCCAAAGCACCTATATTACCAACCTCCCCAACTAGGACAATCTCACTCTTCCCCACATTGACTTTCAAGCCAATGAAAGCTTGAAAGCAAGACAAAGCCAGCCTAATAGACAACAGCTGTTCTCTAGAAGCATCACAAAACAAAATGGTATCATCAGCAAATAACAAATGTGATATGCGTACCCCAATAGAGTTAATTGGTCCCACATGAAAACCACGAAGCAGACCACTATCCTCAGTTTTCTTCAGAATCCACCTTAATACTTCCATAATCAAAAAGAAAAGAAGAGGGGATAAAGACAGCTGGGTTGGATTTTGATTGTATTGGGGGGGATGAAAGGTTGTCCCTTGAGAGGGAGTTCTTGAAAGAAGAAGTTAGACAGGTTTTGACAGAGATGGACGGGGATAAAGCCCCTAGTCCGGATGGTTTCATCATGGCTTTTTCTCACAAATGTTGGAGGGTTGTACAGGTTGATGTTATGGCTGTATTTTAGTATTTTCACAGGTACTCTGTGTTTGAACGGTCTCTAAATGCTTCTTTTCTCTCTTTAATTCCCAAGAAAAATAATGCTATAAATATCAAGGATTTTCTGCCTATCAGCTTGGTGGGCAGTGTTTACAAGTTGCTGTCTAAGGTGTTGGTGAATAAGTTGAGGGTGGTGTTAGACAGTTTGATCTCGGAGTCTCAAAATTCCTTTGTTGGTGGTAGACAAATTTTGGACTCAATGCTTATGGCAAATGAGTGCCTAGACAACAGATTGAAGTGTCATTCACCGGGTGTAGTTTGCAAGTTGGACATAGAAAAAGCCTATGATCATGTAAATTGGGATGCCTTATTCTATTTGTTGAATAGTATGGGTTTTGGTTTGAAGTGGAGGGGGTGGATTAAGGCTTGCATATCTACTGTTCGCTTCTCTGTTCTTGTGAATGGATCCCTAGCATGTTTTTTTGGAAGTTCTCATGGTTTGAGGCAATTTTCCTTTATATCCGACATAAAACAGTTTACGTCGAAACGTGGAGACTTCAACCATTGAGCTTAAATCTCCATTTTGAGATCTTTATCTGAATGGTCTCATACTCTTAGATGTGGTAATGTACATTTGGTGTTGTATTTCTTAGATTCTCTTTCTTTTAGAGTGTGAACTCCTTTCATTTGAATCCTACAGGAGAGTTTAGTGTATACATCCTGGGTGTACTAAGCCTCTCCTCTGTTTTCAATAAATGTTATTTCTTATTAAAAACAGTAAAATCATCCAATTGTGCTTCATGTTGCATTTTGATGGTAAAGAAAAGAAAATAGTGGAGTCAATCCCATAATCACTAATATTAAAATGGTTAAGCTGGTATGAGTAACTCGTTAAAGTACTTGGTGTCCTCACTTATGTTGACATCAATCAACAAGCTCATTTAAATGTTATATAAAAAGAATTTCAACAATTATGTCAATATCTCCCCTTCGGTAATAACAATCCTGAGAATGGTTTGTTACATTACACTCATGCTTGCATGCATTTAGTGGCTATTAGAAACTTGTGGACAAGGAATTTACCTGAAAGAACCTAAAGAAGAAAGATCAGACACTTAGTACTTTACATAAAAGACCTAAATGAGAAGGACCAGACAATATTACCCTTACACCTTAACACTACTAAAAAAGATCTAGGCAATAAAAAAAATCTGATGCCAAAATGTGGCAAGATGGTTTTATGCGGTGTTGTGGATGCCAGTTTTCAAGCTTTCTCCATATTCTAGAAAAAAAAGGAAAAATCTCTTTATAATGTTACGAAGTGAATGTTCCTGCAGTTGTCAATTTAGGTGTGATTTGTTTTGTTCTTTCAGTTAGAGAGTGGAGCTATATTAATCAAATATTTTTCTTTTGCTTGTTTCAATATCCATTGTATTCATATCTTTTAATACTATCTGTTGTTCAAATATGTAGATCGCAGGCACAAATTTTCTTTTGGATTTGTTGGTTAACCAATTGTCTGACAAGCTTTAACTGTCAAGAAGGGCCCTGGCAATTTATATTAAGCACAAACTAACACCCTTAAGTGCAGGTCCAAAACTGCACGTTCACCCAAAAATGAAATGGAAATTGAGACAAATGGAGGACTCCACTCTAATAAAATCTTTTAAAAGGAACAAACAGGTGTAGGTATTTATCATAAATTCTTTCTAGATAAACAATGTTATGGTCTACCATTTGGTTTTGATGGCTAGAGAGAGAGAGAGAGAGAGAGAGGGAGGGAGGGAGGGAGGGAGAGTGGTTGGTTTATCTATTTTATACTGAACATGTAAAAGTACAAGACTCAGAAAAGCCAACGATTGCAACAATTTTTGTAGGCTGATGGGGTGAATAATCTATTAAAAAGTCGTACCCAGCGCACAAAGCTTCCACTTTTGCGGAGAGGCTGATTCCCGGACTTGAACTTGCAACTTATCACTTTGTTGGAAGGTGGCGAGAATAAATATATATTATGCATAAATTGTGGCTTTCATGGTTTTCAATTCTTCAAAAGTAACAGAGTAATAGAGTATCATTGCTCCCCATGTTATTGCAAACATACGCATTCTCTTTGCTTATCATAATTTAAGTAGGTTTTGTTAAAGCGCTTTAATATGTTGTTGACAAAACCTTTGCAGGTTGGAGTTCTCCTTCGTGCCATGGGCTACCCTCCTAAAACAATAATATACCTGGCAGGTTCTGAAACTTTTGGTGGTCAGCGTGTTCTGATCCCTCTGCATGGCATGTTTGCCAACTTAGTGGATCGTACTTCCCTTTGCAGCAAGAAAGAGTTATCTGACTTGATTGGACCTGAAACACCTCTTCCTCTAAATCTTTTCCAGATGCCTCCAGCCAAAAGTGAGAAAAAACTTAAAGAAGAATGGAAAAAGGCCGGTCCCAGGCCTCGGCCCCTTCCTCCACCTCCTGATAGACCTATCTATCGACATGAAAAAGAAGGCTGGTATGGTTGGATAACAGAGACTGACACAGAGCCAGACCCTTCACCCATGGATCTGAGACTGCAGGCACACAGGTTATTATGGGATGCTCTTGATTATATGGTCTCTGTGGAAGCAGATGCATTCTTTCCTGGTTTTAACAATGATGGCAGTGGATTGCCAGATTTCTCAAGCTTAGTCATGGGACAGCGATTGTACGAGACTGCTTCTTCTAGAACATACAGACCAGACAGGTAAGATCCACATGAACTAATATTGTGATTTGGTTAATGGGTTGATAAGGTGTTCCATGAAATAGCATCTTCACATGTGACCTAAAACAACATTGAGATTTTTTAAAAGCCCATTTTTATTTCTTACAAGAAGGTGGGGGGGGGGGGGGGGGAGAATTTGAACCCAGGTTCATATGGGAGATGGATTGTGCCATTAAGCCATAAGGCAAGTTGGCAAAAAGTCTGAGTTAACAGCATAAAATTGACTTGTTCAAATATTGAACGTCCATTGGTGTCATTTCCTGGTTTTTAATGCTCTGGGGTCACCCACCTTTTAACAGGAAAATTACAATACACTCTAAATGCCATGGACTCATGTAGGTTTTTGTGCTGTAACTTCAGTATTCAATTGAGATTTGACTAACGTTTATCTGTTTGCCTATATGGTATCTGCTTTGAAAATAATATTTCCGTAATTGATGATAAGGTTATATGCAAATCTGTGCTCCTTTTTGTAGTGTTTTGCATTGCATATAATATAATATATGTTTGCACATAAAACGGACATGTAAACTTTGTTATCAAATTTCATGGGCTATCTGCAACTCTGCATCACTATGTTTTCCAATTATATTTCTTTCATAGGGTGTTTGGGTCTTTTATCTGTTGGACTTCGCTGTTAATAAATCTTCCTCTTCAGATTGGCATGGAAAATTATATATAGTATTTTCTTTTAGAAAGAAAGTTCATTTTGTCTGGGCAAAAAGTCTTAGCTATTAGCTATCTGTGAGAAAAGGCTTATAGCAGTTTTAATCTTAACTCTCTACATATGAGAAATTTGTGTTTCTCTTTGGCCAATTTGTAGTTACTATTCTTTGTGTAAACCAATTGGCTTTCAAGCTATCTAAACTTTATGAAGCTGTTTTTTGCTTTTGATTGTTGTATCTTTCTTTCAATTATTTAGATTTCTATACAAAAAAAGTGGTTAGCTTTGTATGTGCTTTTAATTATTATCTGACACTATCTGGTTTGTGAAACAGGAAAGTTCTTGCAGAACTTTTCAACATTACACGTGACAATATGTACCATCCCAAGCATAATTGGACACGCCAAGTGCAGGAACATCTTAACAAAAGCTTGGGTGAGGAAGGTCTCATAAGGCAGTCCTCCTTGTCTAAACCAGCATTATTCCTCTCACACCCACTCCCGGAATGCTCTTGTAGAATATCTTCTTCTGAGGTTCCAACTCATGTAAAAGGCAATGATGGTCGAATTCTGTATGGAGGGGAAGATGAGTGCCCCAAATGGATGCAACATGGTGAAAAAACTGTTTCCCTTGAGTCAGCTGAGGAAGGAGGTAAATTGGATGAAAATGAATCCCTGGAATATGAAGATGATCTAGATAAACAACCAGAATCTTATGAAAGTGGTGGCAAAATTAATGTCACTCTGGCCTGGGATCAGGATGAGGAAATGGATCCAAATGACTAAAAAATTGGACATGCAGATGATTTAATCTTCCTTTTTACCATTTCTGATGCCATTCCCGGCGATTTCTTCTGGATATAAGTTTTGGAGGTAGAGGTTAACATGCAAAAGTGATTTTTTTTTTCTCTTTTTTCTTTTTCATTTCACTATTCCAGATAAAAACTTTTGAGGGAAATTAGCATTCAAATTATTCTTTTATGTAGATTCAATGGATCTCTTGCAACATGAAAACAAAAATATATGCATACCTTCATACATTAAAAATCTTTCAAAGTTGATGATTGGGTGAAGGATTGGTGAAGTTAGGGCAAGCTGATAACAACTTGTAGCTCAAACAAAATGTGTTACTTCTGAAGATCTTCACAGGGGAAGTTTGGGGGTTGGATAGTTCTGTAATAATTTTTGAAGCACAGAACAGAAGGGAAAACGGCATACTGATTTTCTTATTCCAGTTGTTACACACACACACACACACACACACACACACACACACACACTCTCTCTCTCTCCCAGTTGTGTTGATATGGGATTATGTCCAGTCAGTTTTATCTGAAAGTAACGTTGTGTATTTGTTGTATTGAAATTTTTATAATAGTTTTTATGGCATGACAATTTACAACAGTATAAAGCTCCCATTGTTGCTCAGCAAGTAGTCCAGGTTCAATGTATAACTTGTATTTGCAGCATAACTTTTTCAAGTACAAAATTTACGTCCCTAGAAAGTAGATACTGTAAAAACAAAAAACAGAAACAGAATAAAATCCAATCAACAGTAATATAACAGTTTTGGCCAAGCTGTGTTCTGACTTATTTGAGAGAGGAGTACTGCACTTGATGCAATTGGTATGAATGTTTGGGATGTAAAGTTGCAAAAAGCTACTTTAAATCTTAACCATTATATATAAAAAAATGAGTAAAAAAAAAAAAAAAAAATTATGAGGGAATTGGGGTGAATTACACGGTACAATTGCTAAAGCATTTAGCAATTGCATCGAATCTCAATCTAGAAGCCACAAGAGTCAGAGTATTGTTTTCTTTTAAAAGCCAGTTTTGATTTTAATACAAAAATTAAATGGTTGGAAGAAGAATAAGAGGAACAAAGAAGAAGAGTTTCAGATTATTAGGAAGATAATTCTTGACTTTGACCCTACTATAATTTAGCAACTGAAGAAACATAGCAATTGAAGAAACAAGAAAATAGAGGGAAAAAAAGAGGGGGGAAGGAGTGGGGGGCAGATTATGCTTTGTTCAATGTTTGGGACACATAAAATGACACAATTTTTGTCATAATTCACTACGTGGCAGGTTGTGTGTGGTAAATATGTGTTTCCATATGGACTTAGTATAAAATTAGCATCTTCTTGGATTAGTGGCTCTCCAATATAACCATAAATTGTTCTTTGATGATTTTTGTAATTCTATTAGAATATCACCAAATCCAAGAAAATTAGACAGTAAATTAGGTTTTTTTTTTCCCATGATTTATCCAGAAGGGTAGCTGCAATGTAATAATGTTTCTTTTGTCCAAGTATTTTTAAAATTGGACACTAAGATGGATAAGGAATCTCCCAACCATCTATTACTTTTATTTGATTTTTAAAAGATATGTTTGTAAGAGCAAGGTAGATTTTCATTAAAAAAAAAAAAAAAACAATAAGATCAAGGTAGATTTCATTTTGAAAAAACCATCTTGTCCCATTTGAAAGTTTTTTTTTTTTTTTTTTTTTTTTTTTTTTTTTTTTTTGCTCACAACAATAGAGGGGAGGGGGAAAATGGAACTCAACACCACATGCCAGTACAAAAATTGCATGCGGCAGTTTGTACCGTGGAGTGGTATATGAGCCCACAAACACACATCACCACAATCAATGTGAGACTAAGGTTTTTTTGATACTGTCCCATTTGAAGGTTATAAAATTAGGTGTCTATAATTTAGTTTATTTCTATTGTATTAAGTTAAAACTTGTGGGGTTAGAGAGTTTGTGAACCCAGTCCATTTCTTGTTAAGGCCCAAGGCCTGCGCTGAGGAGATATAGGGCCGAGTACGCATCATAAGAGTCATGGATGGCCTAAGGAAATGGTCGAGGACGGGCTCCTGCTCGGCATGCTATAAATGCCCCTAAAAGGAAAAGTGATCACAGTGCGGGAACAGCATAAGTAAAAGGCTGCCAGAATTGCAATAAAGCATTCTGCACCTGACAGAACCATGCTCTTCAACTTTTACAACCACTCCCAACCACTTTGGATATGGGCTGATGGGACAAGTATCAGTTTTGGAAAAGTCGATCCTACACGTGGACGAAGGATAAGGAATGCAGGCTAATATAAAAGGAGGAACAAGCAATCCAGGAAAAGGGGCTGGGAAAAATGGCCAAAAACCAGAGCCTCCCCGCCCGCCTCCAGGAGAGAGACTCCTAGAGCGAACACGATTTAATTATGTATGAACACCACGAAAAACTACTGTCTGGTGACCAAGGCCTAGTCTTTCAAACCCACGTTCTATAAATGATATTGTTTGGGCCTTTTTATGTGCGAACCCAACATTATTATGGGTCGTTACAAATTGTGTCCTTACAATTGGCGCCGTCTATGGGAATGGCTTGTGTCTTGGCACAGGTAGTGGGTTGGGACAATCCCTCACATCATTTCCAACAACCGGATGTAGTGTTCTAGCGTAAAGTTCCACTAGGCACTACGTTTCTTCATTCGGGACTGCATTTCGTAGCATCAGCAGCCCGGATGGTCCTAGGGGCTTGGCCGAGGAGCTAACCCCCCTAAACTAAGGTCCCACGCCACAGTCAAGGGGTTAATTCTCCCAACTACTTAGAAATCAAGTTTTGGACAGAATCAAGGTATTGCATGGTCCTCGGACTCAAACCTATGGGGAAACCAACTACTTAGAAATCAAGTTTTGGACAGAACCAAGATATTGCATGATCCTCGGACTCAAACCTGTGGGGAAACCAACTACTTAAAAATCAAGTTTTGGACAGAACCAAGGTATTGCATGGTCCTCGGACTCAAACCTATGGAAAAACCAACTACTTAAAAATCAAGTTTTGGACAGAACCAAGGTATTGCATGGTCTTTGGACTCAAACCTATGGGGAAACCAATTACTAAAATATCAAGTTTTGGACGGAACCAAGGTATTGCGTGGACCTCGAACTCGAACCTATGGAAAAGTCAGCTACTTAAGAAGAATTCTAAGTCGCTCAGTCCTCGGACCAAATACCAGAAAAGGTTAAGGCTATGAAAGTTATTAGGAAGATGGCAAAACGCCTTATTACTCAGCGACCTGCAGGGGCTGTTCATTTTTGGGTTATATATCCTCAGATAATTACTCCCTACACGGCATCGAGCATTCAGCCATCATCTCGTTCAAGTTTGGACTATACAACCCATTTTCAGGTTGGTCTTATTGTACGCGATATCTCCAATAAGTTCATAATAACATCTTTTTTCTTGGTAAGGGATTTCGGCCCTAAGTATTGTTTTCTCAGGTCGGCGTTATTATGCCAGACAGCTATAATAGGCTCGTCATAATATCTTTTTCTTTTCTTCTTAGTAAGGATTTCTGCCCTAAGTATCATTTGTTCGAATCGGCATTATTATGCCGGATAGTTTCAATAACCACAGAGCAAGGTCTTTTTATTAACTGGGATTTCGGCCCTAAGTATCGTTCATAGTATAAAAATAAAAAAGAAGTCACAGGGTAGTACGTCTATTCACGGCCTAACCATTTCAAAAAGAAGAGATAGAATATACGAAGCAAAGCAATGATGACTTTTATTAATATAAAGAGACATTACAGCGTACAATGAAGGGTTTAAACAAGCCTATATAGAAAACGAATTACAAAAGCAATGAAAAACAAAACAAACAAACAACCAAAAATCTTTTTAAGCTCTACTCCCAAGTCTTTCCAAATTCTGCCCCAGTGACACCCATATTGAGAGGAGGACCTTCCTTGGTGGAAGGGGAGAAGAAGAGGAAGAAGAAAAAACACCAGGATGGATCTGGTGATGGGAAAGAAGAAGAAGGGGAGGCAAAAGGAGGCACTAGTGAAGGAAGAGAGGAAGAAGCAGGGATACTTTGTCCCCGCGTCAGTCCTGACTCCTAACACGCTGGTGTCATGTTAGCTATGCTCATGAGAGAGCGACTGGTACTGATAATGGGTGGCCCCAGCTCAGTCGCACCAAAAGTTTGACGCGACGAGCCCCTGCTTCGGATTTTGGCTGAAAGGAGGATAAGAAGTATCTTGAGTCTCTGCCATCCCTGCCCTGACCGAGCCATTTTGTACTTCAGAAGAACATGGCATTTTTGGGAAGGGTATGATCCCTTCATTCCCGCTCCTATCTCGAACGTATCACAATTTAAGGTGTAAACTAGCGGATAAAGTAAACTCTGGAGGAGGCTAAGGGTTTCAGATTTCAGAAGGATTAAAAGGGTCTCTGTGTAAGAGAAGTAACCTCTTGCCTTTCTTCTTATATGAAGGGCAAAACGGGAGGCATTTAATCTATCCAAATTTCCAAGAAAATCTGTAAACGAAAATATACCCATTCCACTTCCCTACGCTGTCCATAACCGTCGAATTTAAATAGTCTCGTAAAGGGAAATCATTAAAGGCGCGTTTCGAATAATGAAACGGCAGAAACGCAGCGTGAATGAATTCAGAGGAATGTCTCGTAGTCCGGTGTGTTTCCTGAATAGATGAAGAGACACCCACATTGATGAAGGGCAGATCTAAGCAGACCGCAATAAAGGCGTGGCATCACCAAAACCCTCCTCTCCGACTAAGAGGTCGGACAACAGGATTTTGAGGGGCTATTGTGAGGCTAGAGAGTTTGTGACCCCAGCCCATTTCTTGTTAAGGCCCAAGGCTTGTGCCGAGGAGGTATAGGGCCGAGTACGCATCATAAAAGTCATGGATGGCCTAAGGAAATGGCCGAGGACGGGCTCCTGCTCGGCATGCCATAAATGCCCCTAAAAGGAAAAGTGATCACAGTGCGGGAACAACACAAGTAAAAGGCTGCCAGAATTGCAGTAAAGCATTCTGCACCTGACAGAGCCATGTTCTTCAACTTTTACAACCACTCCCAACAACTTTGGGTATGAGCTGATGAGACAAGTATCAGTCTTGGAAAAGTCGATCCTACACGTGGATGAAGGATAAGGAATGCAGGCTAATATAAAAGGAGGAACAAGCAATTCGGGAAAAGGGGCTGGGAAAAATGGCCAAAAACCAGAGCCTCCCAGCCCGCCTCCAGGAGAGAGACTCCTAGAGCAAACATGATTTAATTATGTATGAACACCATGAAAAACTACTGTCTAGTGAACAAGGTCTAGCCTTTCAAACCCACGGTCTATAAATGATATTGTTTGGGTCTTTTTACGTGCGAATCCAACATTATTATGGGTCGTTACAAATTGTGTCCTTACAATACTTTTAAGTGATCAAAAGGTTCTTTTGTTGAAAAATTGAAGCCCTATAATTCACAAAAAAGAATGTAAAAAGACAACCATACCTATTACTTTTGCAAACCTAAGTGATAATCCAATATAAGATAATTTTTTAGGAAAGTATTGCAGCACCGACTAAAAGCCATTCCATGATATGAAAATTTAGAATTTGTGACATGATAATCTAAATAAATTACAATTAGTCTCATTGCACTCTCTACATATATGCTCAAAGGTTTTTCTATTTTTTTTTTTAAACGTAAAAATTTCAAACAACAACAAAACTTTAATTTCAAAATTTAGGGTTGGCTATGGATCCTTGACAGATTAGATTGGGTTAACCACATGAATTTTTTTCCTCCATTTTATCATAATTTGGGATTTATGCATTTGTCAATGAGATATATACATTAGTTGATCAATAAAACAAATAGTAGTGTAATAAGATCTAGTCATCTAGCACACACACACACACACACACACACACACACACACACACACACACACAAATGAACATCCTCACACACAAAATAATGACTTTAATGCTATTTTAGTGTTTAATTTTTAGTGCTAGGTCTCAACACACTCCTATATATTTTAGTAACCGGTAAATACATAAATCTCACTGACAAACACATAAACCATATATTAGGATGAATAGAAAGTTTTGACATTAAATTTTTTTTTTTTTTAAGTGGATGTTGTTAGTTGTAATTAATGTAAAGTGAGATAAGGATTTTCTTTAGCGGCCAATAAATTTAATGTAAAATGAGAGAATTTACTAACTGTGGGGATCATTCGGTCGATAGGCCCATAGGATTCAGAATTGGTTGAGGATTGTTGGGCCAGTGGCCCATCCGAGGTCGTGCACCCGTCCGAGGACGCCATCCTCCTCGGCAGTATGCGTCCGAGGACGATCGCGTCCGAAGACGATCAGGACGTGGTATCACCACGATCAGACCTCAGAAGTAGGTCATCTCTGTGGGGATCATTCGGTCAATAGGCCCATAGGATTCAGAATTGGTTGAGGATTGTTGGGCCAGTGGCCCATCCGAGGTCGTGCACCCGTCCGAGGACGCCATCCTCCTCGGCAGTATGCGTCCGAGGACGATCGCGTCCGAAGACGATCAGGACGTGGTATCACCACGATCAGACCTCAGAAGTAGGTCATCTCAAGGGGTAGAGTAGCCGACTAAAGATGAAAGAGATAAGACCAACAAATATCTGAAACTATAGCTGCCTCCGCATTAATGACCTCTCAACCAACTCTCTGGCCGCATTAATGTGGAGGTGATACCTGAGCAGCAGGAAAGCAGCCTTACAGCTGCCCATAGGAAGTTCTAGGAGGCGCCAGATGGGACAGAAAGAAATCCCCCGGGCACAATCTACACGTGTTTGGTGAAGATGGATCACGAAGGGGAGTATATAAACTAAAAGAGGAACATGAAGAAGGGGATCGAGAAAAAAAGGAGAACACACATAAAACTGAAGAGAAAGAAGGAAGAAGAGGGGGAGAGAGAGTAACACTAGGGATTTAAGAAAAGACGTTGATTATACCAACAAAAGAGAAGGAAAACATGGTATGGGCTTGAAAGAAAATTTTGGAGGTAGATACCACCGTTAATCTAGCTCTTTACACCCACGCTCTACAAATCATATTGTCTGGGCCTTTTACGTACGAACCCAATACTGTTTAGGTTTGTCACCAAATCGTGTCCTTACAATTGGCGCCGTCTGTGGGGAGAGCTTGTGTTAGCTTGTACAACCTCCGACACAACGTTTTCGATGGAAGGAGTGGAATTGCCTCACCCCGCAGCGGGGCTGCATCAGGGTGATATCAGCCCGCATCAGGCGGAGTCAAGAGGCTCTCAGCATGATGGTCCTCGAAAAAGTCCCGAACGGAGGGAGGTCCAAGAGGGGAGCATACATACTACTCACACCACGAGAACCCGTACACGCGGGAAGAGTCACGTTTCCCACGTGAAGCATGATGGGGATCTGCAACGAGAAATTGCGGACTTGAAGAGAGAGTTACGTCATGCACGGCGGGAGCGTTCCCCACCTCGCTCCGAACTATCATCCGGGGAGTCGGATGGAACTAGTTACAGGCGGAGATTGAGAACTCCGCGGAGTGAGACTTTCTCCTACGAAGAGGAGCGTCGCCATAGGCGTAGGCGTAAAAGTCCAACCAGTAGGGGCGTGGGAAACGATGCCATGAACAAAGCCTTGAGTCAAATTTCCAGGTCACCCTTTACAAGAAGCATAGATGATGCTACCCATCCTCGGCGATTCAATCAACCTACGTTCTCTCTGTATGATGGCCATTCAGATCCGGTGGAACATGTAAGCTATTACAGCCAGAAGATGGCTATTCATTCCAGGGATGATGCCCTGATGTGCAAGATTTTTCCGTCGAGCTTGGGTCCGACGGCGATGAGGTGGTTCAATGGCTTAAGGGCCAACTCTATTGGATCTTTCAAAGCACTGACCCAGGCTTTTGGTGCTCGTTTTATTACATGCAGCAGGACTCCTTTGCCGCTGGGGTCCTTGTTAACCTTGTCTATGCGAGAGGGCGAGACTCTCAAGAGTTATTCGGATAGGTACTGGGAGATGTTCAACGAAATAGGAGGGAAGAATGACGCTGTGGCCATAACTACTTTCAAAGCCGGCCTCCCAGCTGATCACGACTTGAGGAAATCCTTGACGGGTAAACCTGTTACCAGTGTGCGCCAACTGATGGACAGAATAGAGAAGTACAAAAGGATAGAGGAGGATCAGTTTCAGGGGAAAGGAAAGGCCAAGATGATCACTCAGGAGAGGAGGGATTTCAGGTCGGATCGTTATAATAACAACCGACCAAGGCGGGACTTTGTTGGCCAGTCGGTCTCGGCAGATGCCCAGGTCGTTAATGCGGTATTTCGGGAGCCTGTTCAGCAGTTTTTGGAAAAGATAAAGGACGAGCCATTTTTCAAATGGCCTAACAGGATGGCAGGAGAGCCTACAAAACGTAACCCGAGTTTGTATTGCCATTACCATCAGGACCATGGACACACGACAGACAACTGCAGAAATTTATGGGACCATTTGGAGCAATTGGTCCGGGAAGGAAAATTAAGGCAGCTCTTGCATCACTCTAGTGGAAGGGTGAGCCAAGCAGGTTCCGAGGTGCGTGGGGATGCTTCATCAAGGCTCCCTCGGGGAACAATCAACGTCATCTTTGCGGCCCCAGGGAGGACTGGATCTTGCCCCACCAGAGTGTTATCGGTGTCCCGATCCCCGGCTGAGGATCGTTCTCAAGCATGGAAGAGAGCCAAGAAGCGTGTCCCCTTGGTTTTGGGTTTTTCAGACGAAGATTTGGAGGGAACCATACAACCCCATGAGGATGCCTTGGTGGTAACGCTGAGGATCAGTGGGTACGATGTCCGAAGGGTGATGGTTGATCAGGGAAGTGCAGCGGATGTGATGTATCCGGATTTGTACAAGGGGCTTGGTTTGAAGCAGCAGGACTTGACAACCTATAATTCCCCTCTTGTCAGTTTTGAGGGAAGGTTAGTCATTCCCATGGGACTAATCAGGTTGCCCGTGCAGTCAGGCACGGAGGTGGTGGAGGTGGATTTTATTGTCGTAGATGTTTTTTCTCCGTATACGGCTATCCTGGGCAGACCCTGGCTTCACACACTTAAAGCGGTTTCATCTACCCTGCATCAGAAGGTGAAGTATCCGTTCGGAGACCAAGTGCTGGAGATAGTAGGGAACCAAGCGGCTGCTCGGCAATGCCAGGTAGCGGCTATACTGCATCGGCCTGAGGAAGAAACCTCGGCTACAGCCGATAATGAGTCATAGCAATTAAAGACCCCAGCATCAGGTTTAGACGTACCAACCAATGGGGTAGAGTGTGAAGATCTGGAGAAGGTGACCGTTGCTGATGATCCAGAGAAATTCTTTCGGGTTGGGGCCAAGTTGCCTCTGGAAGAGAAAGCGAGTTTGCTGGAGTTCCTTCGAACTAATGTGGACGTCTTTGCATGGTTCCCGTATGAGGCTCCAGGAGTAGACCCAAATTTTATTTGTCATCGACTCAATGTAAACCCTGCCGTTCCCCCTAGAAGGCAAATTCCTCGGCGACCATCGAAAGAGCATGCCGAGGCAGTCCGAAGTGAAGTTGCCAAGCTCAAACAGGCTGGGGCTATCAAAGAAGTCTTTTACCCCCAATGGCTGGCCAATACGGTGGTAGTGAAGAAGAAGACGGGGAAGTGGCGAGTGTGCGTGGATTTCACGGATCTTAATAAGGCATGTCCCAAAGACCCATTTCCTATGCCAAAGATTGACCAGCTGGTGGACGCGACCGTGGGCCACCCTAGAATGAGCTTCTTGGATGCCTTTCAAGGGTATCACCAAATACCGTTAGCCACCGATGATCAAGAAAAGACTGCTTTCGTGACCCCGGTTGGGAACTACCATTACAAGGTGATGCCTTTCGGTCTGAAAAATGCTGGATCTACCTACCAACGCATGATGACGAAAATGTTCGAGCCACAGCTGGGCAGAAGTATTGAAGTTTATATTGATGACATGGTGGTGAAAAGCAATGTAGTGACTGAACATGTGGAGGACCTCACTAGCATCTTCGGGATACTGAGAGAACACAGGTTGCGCCTGAATGCTTCGAAGTGCTCCTTTGGAGTAGGCTCAGGAAAATTCTTGGGGTACATGGTGACCCATAGGGGAATTGAGGTTAATCCAGATCAGATTAGGGCTATTAACAGTTTGCAAGCGCCCCGGAATCCAAAGGAAGTGCAGAGGTTGACGGGGATGATAGCTGCGTTAAACCGATTCATTTCCAGGTCAGCCGAAAGGTGTCGTCCTTTCTTCCGTCTGTTACATAAGTGGCAGGGATTCGAATGGACCGAGGAGTGTGTTGAGGCGTTCCAGCAGTTGAAAAATTATTTATCCAAACCGCCGATCATGTCTAGCCCTGAAGTGGATGAGATATTGTATGCCTATCTGACGGTAGCTCCACACGCAGTCAGTTTTGTCTTGATGCGAGAAGACAATGGCGTCCAGAGGCCGGTATATTATGTAAGTAAATCCCTCCATGAAGCGGAGGTGAGATATCTGTCGTTGGAGAAGGCCATACTGGCGGTCGTCCATGCGACACGTAAACTCCCACACTATTTTCAAGCTCACACTGTAGTTGTTTTGACCCAATTACCTCTCAAATCCATACTTAGAAGTGCTGATTATACCGGCAGAATTACCAAGTGGGGAACGATTCTGGGTGCTTTTGACATCAAATACATGCCCCGCACTTCTGTGAAGGGTCAAGTACTCGCCGATCTAGTAGCGGAATTCGCTGAGTGCCCTGAGGAAGTTAGTAGGAGTCAAGACCACATGGATGAAAAATCGGTTGGCATAATATCCGCGCCAGGAGGGCCGGTATGGAGGGCATATGTGGATGGGGCCGCAAACCAACGGGGAGCTGGACTGGGATTGGTCCTGATATCTCCCGAAGAGGTCATCATTGAGAAGTCGCTAAGGCTGGGGTTCTCAGCTACTAACAATGAATCAGAGTACGAAGCTCTGATAATGGGAATGAGTATGGTCCGTAAAATGGGTGGAAAGGCAGTAAAACTGTTCTCGGACTCGAAGCTGGTCGTTGGCCAGGTGACTGGAGAGTTGGAGGCCAGAGACCCGAGAATGCAAGGGTATCTGAACCGGGTTAGGCATATACGAACAGAGTTCGAGTCGTTCGACGTATTACATATTCCACGAGGCGAGAATACCCACGCGGACTCCTTAGCGACCCTTGCCACCTCCTCAGCACGAAATTTCCCTCGGGTAATTATCGTGGAAGACTTGCATACTCCCACTTCACCAGAAAAGGAGATTTGCCAAGTTCGTCAAGCTAGTTTGACGCCGTGCTGGATTGACCCTATATTAAAATTTCTCGACAGTGATGTGCTGCCCGAAGATAAGGTAGAAGCTGAGAAAATACGAAGGAGTGCACCTCGGTACTGGTTATCCGAAGATAAAAAGCTATATAGACGGTCCTTCTCTGGGCCATACTTGCTCTGCGTGTCTCCCGAGGCAGCAGAATTAATCCTGGAAGAATTGCATGAGGGTATTTGTGGAAGCCACACAGGAGGAAGATCCCTGTCATCCCGAGCACTGACGCAAGGTTATTGGTGGCCGAATATGCAGAAAGAAGCGCAGGAGTACGTTAAGAAGTGCGATCAGTGTCAAAGATATGCTCCGAATATTCACCAACCTGGAGGAGTTCTTAACCCTCTCTCAAGTCCTTGGCCCTTTGCACAATGGGGGCTAGACATCGTCGGCCCTTTTCCTAAAGCTATAGGAAACAAGAAGTACCTGCTGGTCGGCACAGACTACTTCACCAAATGGGTTGAGGCTGAACCCTTGGCGAACATCCGGGACATAGATGTGAAGAAGTTTGTCTGGAAGAACATTGTTACGCGATTTGGAATCCCACGAGCTCTTGTTTCGGACAACGGGCTCCAGTTCGATAGCAATGCCTTTAGGAATTACTGTTCAGAACTGGGAATAAGAAACAGATATTCCACTCCAGTTTATCCGCAAGGCAATGGGCAGGCTGAAGCTGTTAACAAAGTCATTGTCCATGGGCTTAAGAAGAGACTAGACGACGCGAAAGGAAGATGGGTGGAGGAACTCCCACATGTGCTTTGGACGTATCGGACAACGCCCAGGCGTTCGACGGGAGAAACTCCTTTCTCCATGACCTATGGAGCCGAGGCCGTTATTCCGCTGGAAACTGGATTCCCAACATTAAAGACCAGTGCATTCTCTTCGAGTAATAATGATGCGATGTTGGAAAAAAGTTTAGACCTGATTGAAGAACGGAGGGAAAGCGCGATGGTTCGGCTAGCTTACTACCAGCACAAACTCAAGCAGTGCTACAATAGCAATGTGAGGATGAGGCCATTAGCCATAGGCGACCTGGTGCTAAGAAAGGTCCTGGGGGCCACTAAGAATCCAAGCTGGGGAAAACTGGGACCCAATTGGGAGGGACCGTATCGAATTACTTCTGTAGCTGGAATAGGGGCTTATTATCTAGAGGATCTAGACGAAAAACCTGTACTCCATCCTTGGAATGTAAATAATCTCAGAAGGTATTATTATTAGTAAAGAAGTTTTAATTCAAATATTCTCTTTTAACTTACGTCAAATATGCATTCTATGATTTCCGCATCCTGTCATATCATACTGAATTGTTAAACAGAAACTGAGTTATGCCAGGTCCTCGGATCGCAAACTTAGTGGAAATTAACATCCTATCATACTGAATTGTTAAACAGAAACTGAGTTATGCCAGGTCCTCGGATCGCAGACTTAGTGGAAATTAACATCCTATCATACTGAATTGTTAAACAGAAACTGAGTTATGCCGGGTCCTTGGATCGCAAAACTTAGTGGAAATTAAGATCCTATCATACTGAATTGTTAAACAGAAACTGAGTTATGCCGGGTCCTCGGATCGCAAAACTTAGTGGAAATTAACATCCTATCATACTGAATTGTTAAACAGAAGCTGAGTTATGCCGGGTCCTCGGATCGCAGACTTAGTGGAAATTAACATCCTATCATACTGAATTGTTAAACAGAAACTGAGTTATGCCGGTCCTCGGATCGCAGACTTAGTGGAAATTAACATCCTATCATTCATACTGACTTATTAAACAGAAACTGAGTTATGCCAGGTCCTTGGATCGCAAATTTAGTGGAAATTAACATCCTATCATTCATATTGAATTGTTAAACAGAAACTGAGTTATGCCAGGTCCTTGGATCGTAAACTTAGTGGAAATTAACATCCTATCATTCATACTTAATCGTTAAACAGAAACCGAGTTATGCCAGGTCCCAGGACCGCAAACTTAGTGGAAATTAACATCCTGTCATTCATACTGAATTGCTAAACAGAAACTATGTTATGTCAAATTCTTAGACCACTAATTCGGTAGAAACTTACCTGCTAAGTTGTGCATTGAATTATTAAACGGCAGAAAAAGTGGTGATGAGTTTTTCTAAATCATAATCCTAGTAAAAGTAATGCCTTATGAACATTCGTTAAGGAGTCAGAAAGAGAGAGCTTCAAATGCAAGATTGGCGTACAATGAAAGAGGCGTCTGAAATAAATCCATCCAAAATTACGACGACAAAGTAAGTAAGTGTAAAGATAACTTAGAACCATTAGAATGATAAGAAAGTAAGCAAGAAAGTCCTCTATTAAGTGTCTAAACTAAAATTACAAAGCAGTTTCTATCTTTTTACTTTTTGATGATGCCCCCAGCCGATTGAATTGTGGAGTCCAATTCTTGTTGAAAACCCTGTGAGATCGTATAGGTCTTCGAAGCAGTGATGGATTTGCTTGGGGAAGCTCCTGGAGAGGAGGTGCGAGGTAAAACCTCCTCGCTGGGGTTAATAGCTGGGGCTGGAATATCAGCTTGGTGTGGTTGAGGAGCGGAGGGGCGTATCGCTTCGGGGTAGTATACGTTCTCTGGCTTACGTAGTTCAGATGAGGCTTCAACCCCAGCGCGGTTAAGAGCCTCGCTCCAGGTTCTCGCACAGAAAATACGGCAAACCTCTGGAACTTCGGCTCTTAACGCTTTCTCAGTTTCAGCTATCCCGACTTCGTAGCCCCTCTGCTCGGCTTCATCCTTTGCCTTCTCAGACTCGATTTTTGCTTTCTCGGCTTGTTCTTTAAGTTTTTCAGCTGTCTCCCTTAACCTCTGAGTTTCTTCTAGATGCTTCTTAAGAACAAGAACTTGCTCCTGAGTCTTCTTCAGCTCGGCATTCGCCTCGCGCAGAAGCTTGGCCTGTTCCTCGGCCTGCTTCTGGTAGCCTTCTGATGACGATTCAGCACTCTTGCGAGCTTCTTCCTCGACCAGTAGCTTTTTCCTTGCGACGGTTAGATCCTGTTCAGATTTGGACAAGGTCTGAACAGCCATTACCCTTCTTTTCCTTTCACCATCTAGCTGGTTAGAACAAGCATTGAGCATCTCATCTAGCTTGAAGGTATTTTGGATGATCTGTAAAAAATAAAAAGGGGGGGGGTGAGTTAGTGTTATAGTTAATGAAAAGTACGCATTAGTGAGTAGCAGTCACAGAATGAAGCAGTATAAAAGATAGCTTCCCACCATGCCCAAATATCGTTTATTGTCAAGGATGAGTTGATTCTTCCTCACATTCTTTAGCTCGGCCATATCCTTTGGGAGCAACAAGGCCTCCTCTATGGCCGAGGCCACATGACACCCTATGCCGCCGTTATAATCCCTTACAGAGGCATCGTTTCGCAGGGGTTCCCCACCGAGCATAGGAACTGGCAGCCATGCTTGTGAATCGGGATGTGGGGAATCGGATTTCTCTTGGCCCCGCGTAGAAGATTGTCTGGTTTTCTGCTGTTTCGCCGCTCGTTGGACATCTTCCTCTCGAGTGGGGCGGGATCTGCTCGCATCTGCCACCCCCTTACTTTTTTGCTCTCTGCGCTTCTCTGGCTCGGCAATGCTTGGCGGTGCTGTTTGCGAGGATGATTGAGGAGGGTGGCGGGGGACTGGAGGAGGAGACCTGGCTGGAAGAGATGAAACCTGGGATGGTACTGTTTGGGCAGGTGCAGACTTTCCCTGTTGACCTCCTATCAGCTCCATTAGGCTTTTTTGGGGTATCCTTTTCACCCCCATCTCGTCAGAACTTTCCTTGGGGTTTGAGGGCTGATCGAAAATCTCAAAATCGTCCGTGGATTCCGATACTGTTACAACGGTTTGCTTACTTTTTTCCCTTTTCCTTCTCCTATTGGTGCCCTTTTTCTTGAGGGAAGGTGAGGGTAAAGAAAACCCCGCTGAGACGCTGGCCACGGAAAGAGGTTCTGTGAGAGGTGTGTGTTCGGGAAGTGGAATACCCTGGGGACAATGAATCCTTCGTAGGCAACACTGATACGGCGAAGCCGAGGATCGCGTGCCCTAATCACGCACTTCGGCGCCTGAAAGCCAAAAGAAAGGGGGGTATATCCGAGAATTAAATGTGCTGCTCGTAATTGACCATCAGCCTCGTTCACGTATATTTCAGCTCTCAATAATCTGTCTAGGCTTGCTTTATTGACCAATCTGAGATTGGGCTTTGTGTAGCGTCTATCTGCAAGACCGTTGATTTTAAAGTTAAAAGTTGCGAGACGCGAAAATAGTAAAGGTGATTAAAATGTGATTATGAGCTAAGTAGCATAGGTCTATAACTTCGCACCCACCTGGCGTTCCCTCCACAGTCGGGCAAGATAGACCATCATGCCATTCCCCAGAAAAAATGAGGAAATCTTCTTTTAGGTGCTTATTTGAAGTAGGAAGGCACTGAATCAACCTTACTTCAGGATATCTCGACTTGAGATAGTAGTCCTGGTCAGCTAAGCGGTGAAGGCTGTACACCCAATTCACGTCGTGATGGGATAGATCTAGACCCATTCTCTGATTCAGAGCGTCTATACTTCCCAGAATCCTAAACATATTGGGGGCGCATTGGGTGGGGGATAGCCTAAAGAAATTAAGGTAACCCCTGGTGATACTACCCATGGGGATGGTCATCCCTCCTTCAATAAAGGCGATCATGGGGATAACCACTTCCCCAGTTTGCCTGGCGTCAACCCACTCCCCTTGGGCCGCATACCTCATCCCTACCGTTGGTGGGATACTGTACTCCATGCGGAAGTTTCTAATACCCTCCTCGGAGTCGACGAGACACCGAAAGGGATTCCTCTGCTTCCCCATTTTTCTTTTTCTTTTTTCTAAAGAAACTTAGTAGAGAAAAAACTTTTTGATTTTGAATAAAAATGGTAAAAGTTTCGAGAGGACTTACAGGTTCAAAGGAAGGACCTCGGACAACGTACGATTATTTGTAGTCGCCAGGAGAACAGTGAAGACAGGAAGAAGGCAGGTTCAGTGTATAGGCCTTGGAACCGCGTAACCATTAAGGGTAAGGTACAGGTTTAATCTGGGAACGCCTTTATAGTCATGTGAAGATTGTGAGCGGCGAAATTCCCGCTCACAAAACAAGAGAAGCCCCCTACCGTTCGATTTGGATCTAACCGTCGAACGTGGGAGACAAGGGAGTTGTCAGAATTTAATGCTGCCAAAATCGGGGCGCTGAAGCGTCAGGGGCATGCCCCGAAACGCGCACAGGTGCAGGCTCATGACGTCAAAACCCACCTTTTCTCCTGAGGAGTCGAAAAGTAGGATTTTGAGGGGCTATTGTGGGGATCATTCGGTCGATAGGCCCATAGGATTCAGAATTGGTTGAGGATTGTTGGGCCAGTGGCCCATCCGAGGTCGTGCACCCGTCCGAGGACGCCATCCTCCTCGGCAGTATGCGTCCGAGGACGATCGCGTTCGAAGACGATCAGGACGTGGTATCACCACGATCAGACCTCAGAAGTAGGTCATCTCAAGGGGTAGAGTAGCCGACTAAAGATGAAAGAGATAAGGCCAACAAATATCTGAAACTATAGCTGCCTCCGCATTAATGACCTCTCAACCAACTCTCTGGCCGCATTAATGTGGAGATGATACCTGAGCAGCAGGAAAGCAGCCTTACAGCTGCCCATAGGAAGTTCCAGGAGGCGCCAGATGGGACAGAAAGAAATCCCCCGGGCACAATCTACACGTGTTCGGTGAAGATGGATCGCGAAGGGGAGTATATAAACTAAAAGAGGAACATGAAGAAGGGGATCGAGAAAAAAAGGAGAACACTCACAAAACTGAAGAGAAAGAAGGAAGAAGAGAGGGAGAGAGAGTAACACTAGGGATTTAAGAAAAGACGTTGATTATACCAACAAAAGAGAAGGAAAACATGGTATGGGCTTGAAAGAAAATTTTGGAGGTAGATACCACCGTTAATCTAGCTCTTTACACCCACGCTCTACAAATCATATTGTCTGGGCCTTTTACGTACAAACCCAATACTGTTTAGGTTCGTCACCAAATCGTGTCCTTACACTAACCAATAAAATTATTAAAGTTTTCTTTTTAAAAAAAATTGTTGAAGTAGTTTCTCAAATATCTTGTAGCCTAACTTTCATGATTAGGAATTTGAGAAAGAAAAAAAAAAAGGTGTAACAATTAAAAAGAAAAGGCTAAATTACAAATTGTACCCTCTAGTTTTGATCAAAATTCAAGTCTTTTTACTTGGCTTTAGTCCAATGGAATATTCTTTTCATTTGGTTGCTAAGAATTCCATATAGCAGCTCATTCTTTAGCTGTTGATGCTCAATCTATAACAGATTCGACACTATGAGTTACGGAGTTCCCTTCATATTTTATTACCCTATGCATAAGCTGTATAGTTTTTTCTATTTGAATGAGCTTCAACTGTTCTTATTCTTTAATTAATATAAGACTCTCACCATAATTATTATTGGTTTATGTTTGCAACTTTCTGAGCATTTCTTTTTCTTTCTTAGATTACAGCACCCACTTACGCCTAATGGCAGAAAGTTTTATGATTTTGATTGCAGTTAATCAATTGATTTAGTGGCACAATATCATGATTCATGGATACCAATGACTCACTCTAACTTAGTATGATATTTGATTTTGGCAGTGACATAAAAGATAGTGCAAATGCATTGTTTGATACTTTGATCGGTAAACATCAATAGATTTTGTTCAATAAAACCTATCTCTTGTTCTTATCAATCTTTTTCCTTTACTAGTTGCTCGGTTTTTTATTTATAAATTTTGTAAATATTATAAGTAGACAGTATTATAAAAACATTAATTATTATATAGAGAATTATTCGTTATTATTTCTTGTAATCCTATTTTAATACGTGGATGAATTTTTCTATCTCCTTGAAAATATAAGTTGTAAATGTCAAAATGCAAGAAATTATTAAGTGTACTTGAGGAGCAAGTCCGGGATGCTAAGTGGTTTTCTTACTTAATAGTATAGTGTAAAGTAATCAATACTATATTGGGTGTCATTTTAGTCTGGCTACAAAATGGAAAAAAAAAATGGTATTTATGTATGATGGCATGTCATTTTTATTTATTATTTTATTATTTTTAACGGAATGGTAAGTCATTTGTTGCTTTTTTAGATAGACATATATATTCGATTTATTATTGTCAAATTTTTCTTCATTTGAGCGTTGGATTTATTTATATTTTTTAAATTAGATATATAATAAAAGAATTTACTTTTATTTTTTTCTTATGCTATAGATATATAGTTTTCATCATTGTTTGTTCCACAATAGTTGGTTTGTTTAGTGCAATACTATGCTACAAATAAAAAAAAGTTGGCTCTTTTCACTGATCATCTTTCTACGTAACCAGGAAGGATTTGTGATGGTGTCACTATCTGAGCTCATTCAGCTATCATCCACGGTCATTGAAGTAGAAGCATTAGCAGCACGAAGGACCGTTGAACTATCGTTGGAGCTAGGGTTTGATAACATTGTCCTTGAGGGAGATTCAGAAATTTTAATCAAGGTTTTGAAGAACAGCAGCTACTCTTTGGCGCCTTTTGGACAGATTGTCAATGACATATTTTGTCTCGCTTCCAATGTAGTTAATACTGTACCGGTATTGGCCGGTATGTACCATACCGGTATGTATATCAATATTAAAACGCCAACATTTTATACCGGTTTAAATACTGGTCGTACTGGCCAATTTTGGGTAATACCGACCGGTACAGAAAAAGTTTATTTTTTATTTTATTTTATTTTTTTTTTAGTTTTGTAATTTTTGAATTTTTGTAAAGACAGAATGGTAACTTATTTGCATTAACTTATTAGTATTATTTGTTTTCTTAGTATGCAATGAACAATTAAGCTTTCTATTTTTTATATTGTTTTTTTTTTCTTTTTTTCTTTTAATTGAAGCTAAAGTCTAAAACTATAAATTTGTTCTGAATTGAGATAATGTTTTATGGTAAACTTTTATATTTGTTATAATATACACGCACATACATATATATATATATATATATATTTATAAATATAAAAAATAACGGTAAACCCGAAACGGTACACCGGTATTGACCGATATCGAAATATATTGTTCCACTGGTCAAATTGGTACAGCCTTTGGTACGAGATTGACTCCCTTACTTTCTTCGCATTTTTCATGTATCACTAGACATTTTATTTGTAATTCACGCTGATTTGAATAGCCTCCCTTAGAATAACTTTTCTTTCTTTCTAAGCCACTTATTTACAACATTGCACCCAAGAATTTAACAAAAGATGCAAATTATAGAGTGAGTGATTGTCTAAATCGAATAAAAACAAGTTTTCCCATTGAGAAGTGAGCTACAAGGAGGATATGTACCATTGCGTAATACGAAAGACCAAGAATTGATAGCTACTCTTCAGCTAGAAAATGTCTGACTAGATAAATAAAAATTGTGGCGTATATAGCATCATTCTAAAACAATTAACACAAATTCAGTTGTAATTCAAATCAAAGAATTATACCGTCTACTATTATACTTTTATATTGGATCAAACAATTATATAATTTTATCACGTGGTTTATTAATTATTACGATTGTTAATTTATTCTAAGTTTCTATGATACTAGTAAAATATTTTCTTAATTTACATTAATTATTATTTTTTATTCGATAGTTACATTGGGGAAGGGAGATTTGATTTGAACCTTGAAAAGTTCCAATTGAGCTATAAGATCCTTAACAATTATATTTATAATATAATTTAAATCACTTTGTACATCGAACAGGCATAAAACTAGTAATCTTGAAGAAAATTGCTATTCACTTCGTCCAAATTTGTTTGTCTTATTTCAAAAATCAAACTTTTTAAGGGAACATTATTTATTGTTTTGTCTGCCTTAAAAAAAATGTATAAATTTCCAAAACTACCATTGAATAAATTTATCAAAAAATTGGAATATTAAATTTGAAATTACAGGCACAAAAATTTGCTCCTTACTAGTATTAGCATTTTTGAAATTACACAACACAAATTGTAACTTATCCTCTTAATCAAATTTGAAAAATCTACAACTACCACAATACAAAAACCATTGGGTATTGGCTCCAAGCAGTTTTGGATTACTTCAAATACAAATTCTAGTTTGTCTTTTTAATCAAAATTTAAAAACCCAATATTTGTTGGTTTTCTTTTCAAATGGTTTTGGAAATAAAGTAGGGGCATAATAGAAACATTAGTAAATTAATGACTTTCAATTTTAGAAACATGACAATATTTTGGAACATCTCAAAATAGAATAGAGGACAAACAAACTGGAACGGAGGAAGTATTATATAAAACCGTTATCAAGACTCACCAATCATCGGGTTCAAACATGTCAAGTTGCATTGCAATGCATTGTCAACTAGGTTTGGGGATATTGAAGTGATAGAACGTATCCTATTTGTTGATTCAGCTTATTTCATCCAAGTATACCATAATAAAGCAGCACAACCAATTATTTAATAAGATTTCGGAATGGCAGTAAGCATTTACAGTTTTACACACACAATAAAATAAAAAGGAGATGGGGGCACACCACACAACAATGACTCGGTGGTCATACTTAGTGCACAAAATTTCAACTTTTGCAAAGTCTGAGAAATGTAATAATGATATACAATCTTACCTCTAATTTATTGAAAATGTTAATTCCCAAACTCAAACTTACCTATTACTTTTGGTAAAAGACACTTACCAAGGCTTTTGGTGACATACACTTGCCATTAGGGGTGTGCGTGGATCAAGTTGGGTCAGGTTGAGGGGATTTTTTGACCCAACCCATTATAGTGGGTCAAAAAAAATTCAACCCAACCCAACCCACATGGGTCGGGTTGAACCCATGGATTTGAAAATTTTATTATTATTATTATTATTATTAAATTGAGTAGAAAAAATATTAATATTAATATATTAAAAAAACCTAAAAATTAGTATCAATGTAACTTCTTAATGGCAATAAACACTAATGACTAAACAACAATAGTAATTTATTAGGATTTGTGTGAACTAATTGGCTTTTATATAATATAGAAAGAACCGATTATTTAAAATTTTTAATTAATGATATAATATTATATATATATATTAAATTAGTATTAGTAAGAGGAACCGAGGAAATGCTGCTCTACAACTGTTTTTTTTTTAAAAAAATTATTAAATATATATATATAAGTGCCCTACAATTGATTTTTTTTTTAATTATTAAATATATAATATATTTTAAATATATATTAAATATGGATGGGTCGGGTCGGGTCAGGTGTGACGGATTTGTAATTTAATGACCCAAATCCAATCCGACCCGCTATAAAAAATTTTTTTGTAACCCAACCCAACCCACCAACCCGGTAGATCAGGTTAGGTTAGGTCAAGTTTGGCAGGTCGGTGAATTTTCTACACACCCCTACTTGCCATCGCCTTTGGTTGTACCCAAAGGAAGCACGTGAGTTGTTGAGCTCACCAACTACGCAAAGAATTACAGAGACTTGGTAGTGTTAAAATATAAGACACCAATTCTCCATTAAGGATAAATAAACAATTTTCTTTTAATAAATTCATAGCAAAAATATCCCTAATTTTTGTTTTTTAAGGTCATAATTCAGCCAGCGCAATTCGTTCTAGCCCCTACTCAGTTCTCTTGCCCTGAAGCTAGGGATCATCCTAGTATTGTCACGTAAGTGGCAGGAATTTTATTTCTGTAGTCATGCCAAATTGAAACAACACAATACCTTTCACTGGACAAATAACCTATTTGACCTTAGGAAAGTCATCTTTTCACAATAAAAATCAATACTATATATATATATATATATATAGGGCATAACATTTTACATTTTTAATTAAAACTAATACACACTTGATCAATTATAAAATAGATGGATGACAAGAAGCAGGTTTGAAGCATGGACTGCAAATAATTAGATGAAAATGTTGGGTCGCCTGGGTGCTCTTCAAAAAGTTATCTATGGTATGCAACTCATACATTTATACATTCAAATGATAAAGCACTAAGCACCCTTGTTGCTACTCCACGGCTTGATTACGGCCACAACAATGATTGCAACAATGATAAGAAGGATGATAATTGCAATGCACATCCATTTCCTGGAGTTCTTCTGTAGCTTCTTGGCCTTTTGGAGGGCAGTATTCCCTTGCTGCACATGATCTACTGCACTTGAGACCTGAAAAGGAGAGTGAAGACATACATACACGGTTAATTATGTTATCTGCCCAAACAATGTCACTCCATGTTGCTTTAAACTGTCAACTCCTCAAAGAAATTCATGGAAGAATAATTTTTTGAGAGAATAATTCAATTACCTGTGACTCTATGTTGTCAAGCATTTCCCCTTGTGCATCCACCAAGACCGCCATATCCAGAAATATCTGTACTTCACAGAATTCAATAAACCTATCATCTGAAATTCTGCTACAAACCACAAACATAAACCATAATCGCTAAGCCCAACATAAGCACAAATAGACAGATTTTCTACATTTTATTGCATTTCAAAAGATGGTCCATATCTACTTATATTTAAAAACTGGCAATAATCTTTCCTCTCAACTAATCATAAAACTTGAGTTATCTCCCATTTAATTTAAAAATAAAAAAATAAAATCTTGAGTTGCCAACAAAGAAAGGAATAAATTAACATAAACTTTGAAGAAGATTGAGTATTGCTAAAAAGGATCACTACTCTTGGACTTGGACAAAAGCTCATTATCCATTACACAGCAGGTCTCATACTACAAAATACCCAAGAAAGCAATGAAAGCCTTTGCCAGATGACTTCAATACAAAAACATAATTTGTGTTTTAGTAAGCTATATGATTCCTTGACGAGACTGAGAATGAATTTGGACTCCAGTCTCCTATTTCATAAGCAAGTAGAGATGCGTAACAATACTGCTACGCACATTCCCCATGTGACTATAAGCTTGCACAACTTTATTATTGACTCTTTGACTCAGTCATTACTAACCTAGACAGCTAAAGTACACATGCCATTTTTTTGTTCCTCTCTCTCTCTCTCTCTCTCTCTCTCTCTCTGGTGGGTCTTGTGATGAAGGATCTTTAGGGATTCAGCACTAAATTAGATTTGTTGATGATATCTTGAGGCGTTTGAATAAGGTTTGATGTTTAAGGGTTTAGGTAAAGAAAAGATTGAATCTTGAATATATTTGATGGGTTTTTTGGTGTTAAAACAATAAATGGAATGTGAAATAAAGAAAGATAAAAATAACACTAGGCAGTCATTACGCAGATGGAGTATTCAACATGTACTACGAACTGGAAATAGGACAGCCCATGCCCTGCCTAGACATGCAAAAAAAATAGATGATATGATAGTGCCGCTCAAGGAAGTCCTAAGTTTTTTCACCCCTTAGTTTCAAGGTGATGTACCCACAAACATTGATAGTTATCAACAAAGACCCAAGTTAACTTTGCTTCCAAAAAAATAATTCTTAATACTAAGATTCAATAATAACTAACATAGCTTATGAAATGTGCCAAAAAGCATCATATCGAAATTAGACCACAGTTCTTAAATATTTTGGTATTTAATCTTGTGTTTTTTCAAACTCTATTGTCTGCACCACCTTGTTTGACTCTTCTCCTACCAGAGGGGCCTGAGCCATCAATGAGAAACCACTCTGGAAGAGCTAGATCCTTAATTGTGTCCATACCTATGGCCCTTGAGTGTATTGGCAAAAAGATTGATGTATCTCTTTTATGCCTAAGACACCAAGCCATTGAATCATGAATGAATAAAGGCATGAGACAAAGCCTATTAGCTAATGATTCTGAGGCCTTAATTCTAGACTGGAGGGGACACCCACAAGCCTTTGCTCTTGCTTGCTATCACTTGGACAACGGAATTTAAAATGTAGTATGTCTTTAATCAACTCAAGTCTCTTTAATGACTGTACATCCTGATTGATTGTTTTTAGGCCACTAACTTTGCCTAAAGAGCCTCTTTAACACTTTGGCTTCACAATCTAGTTTGACTGGAAAGTCAAATAAGGCTATATGACTGTTTTTGACCACCAGGTAGGGCTTGATGACAATATGACAAAACACTAAGCTCAAGAGCTACTTTGACTAAACTCAGGTTTGCATGAGCATAAGAAACTCATCATTGACAATGTAGAGATGGTAGAGAACCCCAATAAAGCAAAATTCAAAAAGTAAATTGTTATTTAGGTCACAAAAATTTTCCCATTTAACCATATTGGCATTGAAATCTGGGCTGCATGGCAGTGGAATAATATAAATTAATAGGCTGATACAGATCAATGCAAAAAATGAATAATACCTGTTGTAAGTCGAGAAGCTTCCTCTCCACTTCTCTAACTGCATCATGACGCTCATGAATTTCTGCCACTGTGGCCATTATCTGCAAACACAACCAAAGAATACAAAACAAGGCGTGGCCAATTTAAACGAATTTATCTTCACATAGAAACTTACTGTTAAATTTGAAGTAAAAGGAGTGACTAACCTGGCCTCGCCCTTGTTCCTGAATTGCCTTCTGGAAAATTTGTTCACTGTCTCCAGTCTCAATCAATCTCTCAATTGTCTGATCATTGTTCAAGTAATCAGGAAAAGACCTAAAAAGGTTATAGGTTTACTAGGAATTTTCAAGAATGGAACAAATGTCACCTCTTCATCAGCTCTTGTGCCCGTTACTGACAATCATGACACCAAGACATTCAAAGAGGTTAACTCCTTTTCATGGAAGATGCAAATCAAACAGCAGATATATGGCCATTGATCAGTAACAAATGAAGGTTCAAACCTGTAAAGACACGCCTCTCAACAACCTCGCAATATTCTTTATGGATAGCTTCCCGTAAAGTCTGCATACATTTTTAAGAACTGTAAATTTGAGATTGCATAAAAACAATAAAAGGGAAACATACCATCCAACGAAAATGTCTGATCACCAACCTGAAATTCAGCCATCTTATCCTTCAACTTCTTTTTCAAGGAACTGTAACAAAATATCACAGACAAGAAGTCATATTTGGTTGTCTTGATTAATAGAATCCATTGAGACAAGAAATTATATCAAAGATGGTGAATAAAAAGATTCCAACCCCATGAAAATAAATCATGCAAAATTCAAACAGAAAGACAACAAATGACTCTTTCATTGACTTATCCAACAGTTGCACATTATTTTATTCATATCATCTATAGGGTGGTCCTATTGGAATCAATTTAGGGATTCACATTTGGAATGTTCTTTTTCAATATTTATGTATCAAATTTACTAGTCAAACTCTAATAATTATCTTGTTACTTTTGTTTTACTGATCACAGTGTGTTTGGATGAGCTTAATTTTATTGGTTTTTTTTTTTTTTTTTTTTTTTTTTGGGATAGGTAATCAAAGTTTTATTGCATAAAAAGAACAGCATGTTCACGATGGCGAAAACTTTGTGCTTATAACAAATACAAGAGATACGAACAGAAGTAGAAAATCATAAATGGAGATACATTGTGTAAAACCCCAAATTCTAGACTACTGAACCAAAGTCCCAATTAGCAAAGACTTCAAAACATCTGCAAATCTCACAGTATCTTCAATAGTACGAGTATTCTATTCCTACCAAATTAACCGCATAAGACAAGTTGGAACCATATTCCAAATTTTAGAAAAGTGCTTCCCTAGCCAATTCCACCATCCAAAAAGAAGAGAGGCTACTATCTTCGATATCAACCATTGGATCCCAAACATCAAAAAAACTTCACACCACAAAGCAGAAGCATACTTACAATGGAGCAAAAAATGATCCACAGTTTCCTTATCACAATGACACAAGCAACACCAATTAGCCAAAGATAGACCTCTTAGAACAAGATTACCAATGGTAAGAATTCTACCCCAAGCAACCGTCCATTAAAAAAATAAAAAGACACTCTATTAGGTACCTTTATACTTCAAATGCTCTTCCAAGCGAAAGAAACAGTAGGAGGGCCAGACAAAATAGACAAAAAATTATAAAAAGAATGGACATAAAAAATCACCAGACCGATTCAACTTCCAAGTCAAGGTATCATCTCTGTCACCCCTTGGCATATTGGAGTAAAGATGCTCAAAGTAGAACACTCCAACTCCCAGTTGTGAAAAGCTAGGTAGAATTGTAAATTCTAGCTCCTATTACCCCCTTTTGTAGCAGAAACAACCAAATCAAAAATCCAAGCTTCTTTAGACAGAGCAGGCAAAAAGATCTGGATAGAGATCCGTTAGAGTAGGCCCACTCTAGGGGTTGTACCAAAAACAAATATGATGGCCGTTCCCCACTACATACACCTGCCAAAGAAACTCTCAGCACCTACTCTAATATTCTTCCACATACCACAACCATGGGTTCCTCTAACATCCCTAGTACACTAGCTCCCACGACCCACTCCATATTTGGTTGCTATAACTTGACACCATAACCTGTTAACTTCCTTCCCAAAACACCATAACCACTTATAGAGCAAGGCTTGGTTAAACAACCCAACCCTCCGTATCCCAAGCCAACTACCTCCACTGGTAAACAAACCTTGTCCCACTCAACTAAAGAATGTTTAAAAATTTCCTTAATAGTCCCCCAAAGGAAATTCTTCTAAATCCTTTCCAATCTAGCCGTCACTGCTTGAGGAATAGTGAACAAGGATAATAAAAAGGTAGGAAGGCTCGAAAGAGTACTCTTTAACAAAGTAAGTTTGCCACCCTTATTATTAAAAAAAAAAAGTTGTGTAAAAGTACAGCAGTGCCTATAACAAGTTAAGCATAAAAAAGTTGTTCATAAGCTGGCAGTATAAATAAGTTGGCATTTTAAGCTAAAACAAATAGAAACAAAAAGGATAGTTTTTCTCCAAATCAGGTTGGAAGTATCTCCTCCAACCCATTACATGGCAGTTCATAAGACCATCCACATGTATTTTAATCACATGACTTATTAAATCATTTAAAGAAGTAACAAAACTATTAAATAGATCATGTGATTAACAGCTTATGTGAATGCTCATTTGATTTGACACAGTGCATTGTAAGAACTTTCATCCAGACCAGTTCAGACTTCAGAGCAAAATTCTATTGAAACCAAAAACACATTTTTATTTTGAATAAAAACTGCAGAAAGTAAGAGAGATCCAACCATAGAATAAGAATCTTGGTATGGACATCCAATTTAACTTAAAAGGATTTGTTTTTTGGAGAGGAGTAGGAGGGGTTAAGTTCATACAACAGATTTAAAAAAACCAAAAACACTTCACAAACAGAACAAGCAAAACCTATGTCCTTGGTTTAATAATTGAAACTTAAGGTATTTTATCTGTTGAGACTTGAGAGATCCCTAAGAATAACCTACCAATCAGATGATTTCAACTACCTGCAGGTGTCATAAAGTTGCAAGACCTGTACCTTGCATAATATAAAAATAATGAAAAAAAAAAAAGCCAATTAAACATAACTGTCTCTACCAAGCATGTTTTGGGGGCAAACATTGGTGATCTCCTAACAATGCAGTTCAAAATTGTTTTCCCCTTTTTGACAAGTCTCATCATAGCATAGCTCACAAAGAAAAAGAAACGAGAGAGAGAGAGAGAGAGAGAGAGAGAGGCTAAATTTGAGTGTAACTTACATAGTTGTTGCCATTCTCGTTCGGTCTACAGCTGTTCCTTTTCCACAACCAGGCTTCTGCCTATTTGTTAAATTCTGGACCACAAAGAAAGAGGAGGCGTGAGGACATCACATGAGCAACCCATGCACTTAAAACCAACAAAAGCAACAAACAGTGTAACCTCTTTGTCAAGTCCTTCAATTTTTGATTTTATGTAACGGGAAACTTTTCCAACTTCATCAATATCTTTCTCCATTCGCTGCTTGATTGCTACACATAAGGACAGGAACCATCATAATTATTGAGTTAAGAAAAACAAAAATAAAAGATAAGTAGGTTAAGGAAAAAATGGATTCTCAAAAACAATAAATCCCCTTTTTATAAGTAAATCAATTATTCCATATTTCCTCAAACTAAGAATCGCTAACTTCAAATAATTTCCGCCTTGACTTCAAAAAACATAGTAGATAATGCTTGAAAATCATTAATAAAATAATGAAAAATATGATCTTTCTGATAAGTAAAATCAATGCACACCACAAACCTGACTTCACATTGCTAGTTTATCAATTAACTTGGGCTTTGTGCTAACCACAATAAAGTATCCAAACATAGCTTATTCTAAGCAACAAGGGAAAAACACAAAAAGATCCCCTAGGGTTAAGGTAAATATCAAATAGACCTCTAGTATCACTTTTTTTTTTTTTTTTTGGGGGGGGGGGGGGGGGATAAATAACGTAAGAACTTTTTATTAAAGAATAGCACTGGAAATGTACTACAGCGGCAAAAATTAAGTACCCAAATTACAATGATCAACTAGAACAGGGAGGGATAAGGAAGAGAAAGAAGGTAAGAATAAGCTCCATTCAAGGAGAGTATGGAAGAAAAAGGACTTTATGTTAAGGATCCACCGTTCAGAGTCCTCAAATAATGACTAGTCCATTAGGTATCAAAAATCCTAATCATGACTAGTCCTTTGGGGTATAGCATAGATGTGGCAAGTAAAAATAAAACAATGCATACCTAATTATGAAACACTCAAACTTTGCATGAATATCAACAAAAATGCAACAAGTAGAGATTACCTTTCATCGCAGGAGCCTTAGTCACAGCCTTGGACTCTTCATGTGCATCCTGCAGACAAGATTTGCAAGAATATAAGAGCATAAGCACATTTTACCTGACATTTTTCTTTTGTCATGAAAGAAAACATTTTCAGAATGTAGCACCATCTAATCATCTAAGCATTCTTTTGGATAAGATACGATGCTCATCAGATATTACAACTAATGCTGATTCAAATTTTCTCAATAATGCCCTACCCCTACGTAACTTCTATTATCATGTGCTATAAAACTATAAAATGATAATTTACTATTTTAAACATTAGGCTCAGTTAAACCGCATACAATTTTCTATTATGTGAAGAGGAAATTACAATGCAATACAAGATTTTGTTTACTTTTGAAATACCTCCATTTGTCTTTTATAAAAGAATACATACATACACAGAAAGAACCATTGTATCAAACTTTTCTTCCTCATGGCCCATGGAGGATTGGTTAGTCGCATATGCATCAAACTCAATTTTCACATCACATGTATCCTTTAATTGTTTTCTCTCTTGGATAAATTTCTTTTCATCAAGTAGTGACTCCCCAATAGGCTATGTCCACTACACACAATTCAAATGTCCCATCTTGTTGTTTTAGAGTTTGTGGTATACTCTTTATGTTGCTATAGCATTACAGAAACATCTGTCAGCATGTGTACTTCTCCAGCTTATGTTTTGGTGGTAGGCACTTGATGTTCCTTCATCACCAAGTTCTCATTACCAGAGTTGTCTCCTGTGTGGGAATCAGTAATTTAATTGTTACCTATTGTCCTTTGGGAGGATCTTTGCAGACAAGTCTTGGACAGCTTTAGTAAATTCCCTAGGGTTGGTTCCATGGTAGACTAAGACTTAGAACTAGAAACTATGCAAACACTGATTTTATCTTATTCAAATTGTGCTACTAACTATTTGTTCCCTTGTCTCTGACTGTTTCTTTTATCTAAAAAATCAGCTTGATGAGATTGGGAGTATATTTCATTTGATAAGACTGGTAGATATTCCACTTTAAGTTTTTCTTTTATTTCTTCCCGATAAGTAAGAGCAGGCTTGTCCAAAAGGCAAAGGTTCTCAATCTCGTTCCGGTAATCCATTGCGTTTTATTTTGGCAAACCCAATCCTCTTGTTATTTGATAAATCTATTTGTTCAAAGAATTGGTCCGTCTCATGTAACCAAATGTTGAAAATCCATAACCACCAAGCAAAGGTGCCTCTCATATCACCATTGTGTACTAGTATAATGAACTCCAACAAAGAATTGTTATCAATACCTGAACTTGTTGATGTGGGCTATAGACTGGATGTTGCTAGGTGCAGTCCTGAATCATGCCTGCTGGACTAATCATCTTGCGATTGGACTTCTTGGGCATACACATGTCAAAATAATGGGTTGTGTATACAGAATGTCATATGGGCATACCAAGATCACTTGTCGTCCAGTTGGGCCTTTGGGCCTTCCTATTTGTTATTTATTTATTATTGTTTAAAAGAAATCAAGCAGCAGAAGATTGGTGTTGATGTGATAGTCACAGGTCCTTTGCGATGGACCTCAATACAAGCTATGCTTGAATTGGCACAGGTGGAAATTAAAGGCTATGGCTAGCAAGGCAGCTGCCAAAACACTACCTGAAGAGCGATTGATGAGACCGATAGATTTGTGCCGTGGTGAACCTTGCAATGGCGCATTGTGGTAGTTTCAACACAACTCGACAATGACACATGAGAAGATTTTCCGGTATAAATATTGGTGTTGACATGGCAGTTGGGCCAGGGGAGTCAACCATGACTTCAGAAATCTTGAACCACCAGTGACTGTGGGGTTCCGTCTTTGTCTGAGAATCAGACCGAATTGGCGATAAAAGTAAGGCCAGAGTTTTGGTGTGGCATGGGTGGGTTGTCAGTTTTGGGCAAGGTGAGATGTGGTCTGTGGGTATGGGTACTGGTTTAGAGTTGATGTGGGTCAGTTTGCTTTTGGTTGTTGATTGATATTTTCTTTTTGTTTTTTTCTTTTTCAAGATGATCAAAGAAAAATTGTTAGTAAGTACTATAATTTTTCTTTAATCAAGGGAAAATTATTGACAAACCAGCAGTTAACCAACAACAATGAAATTATGTCGAAAAATAATTAAATAGCAAATTGAGTCATGCCCACAAGAGAAAGGAAAGATCAGACCTGACCTGGGTGGTTTGGGCTTTACATCTTAAGACTTCCTATGGGCAAAGGGCAACTTTGTATGAATAACTAATTTAAGAGAGTTGTCCACAGCCAGACGATGCAATGCCCTCAACAAGACTTGGGCAGCAGCACAGTGCATGGGACAAGGGTGGTGAGTGTAGCAGCACAGAAGAATTGACAAATTGGAACCGCCAGGGCTTGCTGTTGACAATAGTGCAGTTCTGGGTCATTCCTGGCTCATGGGGACAACAGTTGAGGATCTTGACAATCAAATTGTGGGCTTGAATGATGGTTGGATTCTCAATCCAGGTCGATTATGACAATGATAGGTTATGGCAGCAACGATGGGTCCTTAGGAAACTAGATGGGACTGTAAGCATGGCTGGGCATCGTTTTTTTCATTTTACCTTTTTCTTCTGCTTTTTATTTTATTTTTTTTTTTATTTATTTTTTTTTTTTATAGTTCTTTTTACGGTTAAGGGATTGGGTTGGATAACACCCCCAACATCTTGGTGTCTAGCAAATAGGAATATCTACTCCATAGTCTACTCATAATAAAACCAGACAAACATAAAGTGAGTGAAAAGTTCGGTACAATGGAAGGATAAAAAGCCTTGACATGTTAAGCGAGATGAAGCCCCCGCGTAAGTAAAATATTGCAGTCACACAAATTACAGAACTCTTATGAGCAATGCATTGGCAGAGTATTGGAGTCCAACCAAGCTACAGATTATGGTTATTCTAGAACTACAAGCCCTCCACCATATCGCAGAGCACATGGCAGGGAATTTCTCTGTGTACCTGCCCCTTCGGCTCTAAGGGTGTCTCATCCTAATTTTTCCTCTTACAGTCATATGTGTAATGGGACACACATACCCCCCTACCCTCAAACTATTTTATAACTATGTTTCCCTTTTATTCACATTATATTTTGTAAGATTTTTCTAAAGCATATATCTAGAAAAATAAGTTCCAAGTGGCTATATAGGTATCTTTGAGATTTTAGTGGCTGTGTAAAATTGACTCAAATAGAAAGAGTCACCCTAATCAAAAGCACCCTATCTAATTTACCCACTTATTTTTTATCTTTATTTCTTATACCTGCTAGTGTGGCTAACCGAATTGAGAGGCTCCAGCGGAATTTCTTATGGGGCAGTTTTAAAGATGATCCTAAAATTCATTTGGTTAAATGGGCTACTGTTTGTGCTCCTATTTCTTCGGGTGGTTTAGGGATAAGGAAGATAAGACTTTTCAATGAAGCTTTACTTGGGAAGTGGCTTTGGAGATTTGGGATTGAGGAAGATGCCCTTTGGAGACAAGTGATAGAAATGAAATATAGATGTGTGTAGGGGGGGGCTGGTGTACCAGATCTGCGATTGACCCTTATGGTGTTGGTTTATGGAAAAATATCAGTCAGAGATGGCCTTCTTTCTCTCGCCATATTCTGTATGATATTGGTGATGGGTCTAGAGTGAAGTTTTGGCAAGACCGGTGGTGTGGAGAGACATCTCTTGTTGTTAGATATCCAGACTTGTCCAGATTTTGCAGGAATAAGGAAGCTAGTGTGGCTAAGCTTATGATGTCCACCAATGGTGTCCTCTTTTGGGATGTGAAATTCTTTAGGGGTGTGCATGCTTGGGATCTAGAGGCTATGTCAGACTTCATGGAAACCATATATGGTTCTCCTATAAGGGGGCTAGGTGAGGATAAAATGTGTTGGATTCCTAGCAAAGATAAGGGTTTCTTGGTTAGTGATTATTATAGAATTTTAGTTGGCACCACTTTCTATGGTTTTCCTTGGAAAAGTATTTGGAAGCAGAAGTTTCCCTCTAGAGTAGCTTTCTTTGTTTGGACTGCTGCCTTAGGGAAATGCTTGACGATTGATAATTTACGAAAAAGGAAGGTGTGGATTTTGGATTGGTGCTACATGTGTAAGAGAAATGGTGAATCGGTTGACCATCAATTCCTTCATTGTCCTTTTGCTATGGATCTATGGTCTATGGTTTTAGGTCTTCTTGGAGTAACTTGGGTTATGCCGCACACTGTTTTGGGGCTGTTACGGTGTTGGCAAGGCAGCTTTGGTCGTCATCGAAATGGTTATATTTGGTCCATCATTCCTCATTGCTTATTGTGGTGTCTTTGGAGGGAGAGAAATAGTAGATGTTTTGAAGATATTGAGAGATCTATTCTGGACCTCAAGCTTCTCTTTTTTAGAACTTTAAGGGATTGGTTGTTTGCTTTGCAAAATCAATCATTCCCTTCTTTTATTGCTTTCCTAGACTCTTGCAATTTTTGTATTTGATTTCTTTTCCCTTGTTCACTCCCTGTGCACTAGGGTGTTCCTTTTTTATCAATATATCTTATTACTTATCAAAAAAAAAAAAAAAAAAAGAAATTCAAATTATCCAATTCAATAGTAGTATAGATCTTAAAAACATGGTTTGCTAAAACAGTTATGGCAGGCTGGTAAATGACATAATAACCTTGGCCAGCTCGGAATGTGGAATATGTAAATCCTTACCTGGAGCTTTTTTAGTAGATTGTCCAGCTTCCCATATTGTTTCTCAATCTCTGTAACCTGGAGACACCAAGATATGGTATAAAAGTCATAGACATAAGATGGAAATACCATGGATATGAGTTTGATAAAGCCCATATACAGATGGATTATAAGATAAATACAAAAAGAGAAAGAAGAAAATGACATTGATCTTTTATCTTCCCAAGAAGTTCAGGGCAAACAAAAATCTAGCCAAAGCACCTGCTTAAAGAAACTCTCCAAACCCAGCTCTCCTGAATTCATTGAAGCCTGTGCACCTAGCTCTATATCTCCACCTCTAGAAGCTTGACCCTGGGGGATCTCAAATGAGTCCTGCAACATCAAGTCAACAGAAACCCAACAAGCCTTAATCCTGAAACTTCAGTCAGCTACATAAATGCTTCTTTTTTTTTCTTTTAAACCATTCAGATCCATTGAAAGGATATACATGAAAATGGTCTAGACTGAAGAAAAAAATACAAAAATAAATAAATAAAAGACATTGACAAAAATTTGAAGTTTGTAACACGTGCTAGGGGAGGAAATGTGCTCTTTTCAGCCTATCTATGAATTTATTAGATTCTCAAAAAATTTGTAGTACCTAAAAGAAGTACTGGAATCATCTATTATTCTCATATACACTAAGGATTCCAAATTAAAATGGTAATTTGGTCCTTGTGAGGAAACCATGCTGAAAAGATTCAACCTTGTAAACCTAAATAGAGAACATTTCTGTGAATGCTTTACCAATTTGCTCCTTAGATATAGGTGTACATTATTGAGCATCCAAAATTTATACACGAAAAGCATTCTGGGCCCTATAGAGATCACTACCAGCAGATCCCGAAAAGGATGCAACCAATATTCCAAAATCCCACCACTGGAAGTTGAGATGAAATTGAAGACTTCTTGAAAAAAATAAATAAATAATTTAAAAAAAAATTGATGCAACCAAAATTCCAAAAGCCCACCACTGGAAGTTGAGATGAAAGTGAAAGACTTCTTGGAAAAAAAAAAAAATATATATATATATATATATATATATATCTGGCTAAATCTATGATGATGCCCCATTCCCCCATTAGAAGATATTGCTAGTTAGCGACCTATTCAAAATGACAATATGTATCACCTGGCACCAATACACAGGAAACTGACATCAAGGTGAGAGAACTAAAATCTAAATATAGGAAGGTAGCTACATCCATTGCTCTAAGAATGAAAAAGGATTTCCAAGCATTTAGCTGATTTATGAGTGACGGACAGACTTACCAAAAAAGTATGGTGACAAAAAGTTGAAGTGACTTCACCTCTTCATTTTTTATTTTTTCTTTCTTTTGTTTATTTTTTAACTCATAGAACACACTTCATTACATCAAACTTTTTCTTTTTCTTTTGGTTACTCTCCTGAATGTTGAAAATATTTGCAAATGAATTAATGAAGTACATTTCACAACCAAAACTTGGTGGCTTAGAATTCATTTGAGTAATGCTAAATGGAGCAACGCTTACATGTACATAAATTGGACACTGCTAGACATTTGAGACCCCAAAATAAACTAAAACTCTCAAGAGAAAAATAAATAAATAAATAACCACACTAGGATTTCAATGAAATCACAAGTATGCTAGTATTTTTTTAAACCTTTCAAAAAACACACACAACAATATACCATTAGACTGCTGAGAGAACCTTAGGGAAATGCGAAAGTTAAGAGCTCTAGATCTTCAAATTTAAGGACCCCATGAAACTAAGATCTCCACTTTAACTGAGCCTAATACAAGTAATTAGCTTAGTTAGGTAAATCATCTTCTTTTTCTTTTCTTTTTTTTTTTTACCTTACAATAATATAAAATATATGATTCATATTCTTATTAAATGCCCTAAAATTTTCAGAAAAAAAAACATTCATATATCTTAATCAATATTATTTTATATCTCACCACATTACCAACAAAAACAAGATCCATGAAAATTTTTCACATAATTATTCAAAAAAATAAAAATGTTATAGTAATTCTCAGTATCTGACTCATCTTTTATTTATTCATAATTTTATTGGATTCAATTATCAAACTCAACTTAATTCAAACTAAAAAAAAAAGGGGTCCCCATTTGGTTGCTGAGAAAAATGAAAAAGAAAGTACAAGAATTCTGCAGTCACACTAAACAAGCTCATTGAAGATTTGAATCCAAGCAAACATAAAATATTATATTCCATTAATTAAAACACGATCCAATGAAACAAGAAGCTCCCAAACAAACTAGCCAACCAAATCACACAGATTTCGTCAAATAATTAAATTCGGAATTAAAATATTAAATATTAATAATAATAATAAGGTATTACCGTTAAGAGGTCGTTCATTGTCGAAGTGGAGCTGAGAAATTTGAAACTGGAATATAAAAAAAAAAAAAATCCAAAAATATTTGTGGAATTAAAAAAAAAAAAAAAAAAAAGTAAAATGGAGCTAGGTGAGGTTAAGACCTGGTTTAAGAAAAAGCCAGGTCTGAAGGGTTTGGAAGAGAGAGAAAGAGAGAACGAGAATAATGTTAATGTATGGGTTTGAGAAAGTTGCCAGCAGAACAGATCAGTGACAAACCGTGAAGGCAGGCTTTGCTTGCAATTTTTTGTCTTTTCCTTTTCGTCTTATTTATTGCGTAATAACGAAGTTTCAAGTTTATAATAAATTTTGAATGAAATAGAGGGTATTTGCGTCATAAATACATTTTTAAACATGTTTTTTTTTTTTTTTGTGGGGGGGGGGGGGTGTTAAGGATTTGAAGCACACCACACAACTTTTAAAGAGATTTAGAGCATGTTCGGAAGAGAAAAATTGGAAAATAACACGAGGTCCAAAAAATTTCGTTAGTTAGCAACGTTTCCAAACTATTTAGAAAACTAACATCTCGAGTATAGGAAACCTGATTTTGCTCTTTGAATTCGAGCCACAAAACTTCGAGTATGAAACACTTGAGTTCCTACTCTGCACATTTAAAGAAAAAAGATAGAGGAAAACCAAACAAATGAGGAAGAAGAAAAGCTCTGCAACAAATCCTTCGCTTGAAACCCTTGCTGCTATTGCTTGGAGCCTTCGCCGTTCAGTCCGAGCTGGCTGCTGTCGCCTGGATTCAATCTGAGCCGAAGGGTGGTTAGGGAGATTTGGGTTCGTGGTGGAGCCGAGGGCGATCTGGGTTCAAGCATGGTTAGGTAGATTTGGGTTCATTGTTTTTGTTAGGGGTTTGGGTTTGTTGTTTTTGATCTGCCTTCTTCTTCTTTGTTGATCCGCATCTGCTTCTTTTTTAGTTAATCTCTGCCTTCTTTGTTACATTCTTTCTTCTTCGAATTTCTTTGTTCTCAAGCTTCTTTGCTACCTTGTTCTTCTTTGCCGTTTCAATATGGAACTCGATTGTTTCATACTTGAGTTCCAACATGAAACTCGAGGCTTTATAGCTTGAGTTCAAAGAGCAAAATCAAGTTTCTAAGCCTCAAGATGTTAGTTTCCTAAATAGTTTGGAAACATTGCTAACTAACAAAATTGTTTGGGGTTTGGTGTTAGTTTCCAATTTTTTCTGGTTTGGTGTTGATGGCCATTTCGGAAGCCCAAGTGGAAGGGAGAAGCCTAGCAACACGGACAGAAAGGAGTTGGCAAACGGATAGAAAATCCATTAAGCCCAAGCGGCAGAAATAATTGATCACAAGCCCATGAGATAAACAAACGGGTCTTGAAGAGGTAAATGGGCTTAAAGGAGCCCGAAAAGAGAGAAAAAGTAGACCATGGGCAATATATAATGTGGAAAAGTGAGAATAGGCCGCGGCAGGTCCAAAGTAATGAAAGCAAAGAAAGTAAGGGGTTGATGGCAAGCCTATGAACCTCAAGGATGATAAATAATGTAATTGGGCCGGGGAAGCCCAAAGAATTCAGTAAAAACCCATGGTAATGTGAAGTTAGGAAAAGGACCAAGGAAGCCCAAGGAAAGCAAACGAGCCTAGGATGCCCAAGGGAAAACAAATGGGACACAGGAGCCTGCTAGTAATGTAACACAAGAACCAATGGTCTTGCTGGGCCATTAAGGGAAGAATAAGCGGCAGGCCCAAAGGGACCCAGCCAGATTGAAACAAAACAATTTCGCAGTAGGAATGATAGAGTGGTATGGTAGGAGATAGTAGCAAGAAGAAGGGTGGGCTAAGGAAAAAACAAAGCCCACCATCAAGCAAGGCCCAGCCTTGACTAGGGCAAGCCATAAAGGAAAGGGAAACCAGAAAATGGTCAAGAACGGATGGCAGGCTGTGCAGACCAACCACGACAGGCGCATGAGCAGTATGCAGATTTTGGACATACATGGAAGAGAGGTATGCGCAAGGCCCAGACCTCACCAGCCTGTACCTAGCCAATACAAGACATGGTAAGGTCATGGGTCAGAGATAAGAGGGCATGGTTTGGTGGTAGGGAGAGGGAAAAACCTATTTTGAGGTTCCTACTAAGGCTATTTTGGGGGAAGTGTCCTGTTGGGATGACATACCACCCAAATGGATATAGCTGAGCTAGAACCACTAGGTGCATGCCATGAGGGATAGGGAGAGAGAAGACACCCACATCGTAGCAAGAAAGGGTGCCACGGCAGACAAACAGACAAAATAGCTTTCTTTTGTCTGGCGATGAGGAGTGGTACACAATCAGACTAGTGATGGTCGGCAGGTACACCCAAACCAAACAAAGATGGTTAAGGGCTAGAATAGTAAAATCCAGTCACGGCAAGCACTATAAAGAGACCCTTGCCGTTTACAGGAAGGGACATAACAACAACAGTAAGCACTGTGGTGTTGAAGACTTGAAAACCAGGAAATAGAAACAAGGATTAAGAAAAGAAAAAAGATAAGAAAAAAGGGGAATATTAGAAAAGAATGAGAGAAAAAAAAAAGATAGAGAGTAAGAATGGCAGGCATGCACCAATAGGTTGATTCCCTCTCTCCCTTTCAAAATCTTGTTCTCTGTCGAAAACGAAAGGTGTTCTTGTGTGCCGACCATTCAAGTTCACTTCCCTCAAAGTGATTAATTTCCGCAGCAGGATCTCCCTGAGAGATTATTCACTTTGAGAAGAGGTGTTCTTCCTTCTCTGGTTTTGGTCCTGCGGATCAAACGTGATCTAATTTATTTACTCTCTCAATCAACTCACATACTACCCACTTGTTTCCCTTTACTTTTCTTATAAAATAATTGTTGTTAAAACTGTGATTATCTTTTTCTTTAAGTAAGGTTTATCTGTTTACCTTAATAAAAATCTCAAAGTCTTTGATTTTATTATTATTATCATATATGTCTGCCGCAACCCATTTGAAACAGTTCCACCCGTCGTACACTTGCTCCTGGCAGACAAGGCATAGTTTGTGCACAAACCAAGCCAAGTTGAATTGTAGTTGGACCGATCTTAACTCCCTTACTCAGAACAATCGGGCCCAATACCGCAGGAGGCAGCCCAACCCACTTTAACCACAAAAAGACCCACTACATTTGGAATGTGAGTTCAAATAATAGTTTTCAAAATGATGTGATAATTTAAAAAGTATTCTGAAACACATGTTTAAAATACTCATAATGCAAAACAAAGTGTTTGGTACAATGTTTCTAATAACATATTTTCAAAAGTGAAATAATATAATTGTGTGTTTTGTATGAGTATATATACACATAATTATGTTTTTTTACTTTTGAAAATATGTAAAGTGAGTTCTTATTTGGCATATACAATATATTTACTATTACTTTATTTTAAAAAGAACTATTACTTTATTTTATGAGAGAGAAATTCTCTCTTGGCCTCTCTCTTTTCTCCCCATCTCTTCTTTGAAATCCTTTAAAGACCCACAAATTTTACAAAGAAATCGCAACAAAATGGTTATTCACATACTCAAATGAATAAAGTTTATCTCCAAACTACTTTAGAGGGAAACTCTACAAACTCCTCGTGTATCTTTCTATTGAGTGAAAATTTTGAAAATCTAACTGTTGAATTGCATGTTCTTATTTTATTCTTCATGCTTGCAAAATTTCAATAAGATCAAAGATCAATTGCTATGTCATCAAATAAATGTTAAAATTTCAAGTTTTTATAATCTAAACTTGTGTATAAAAAAATTAGTTTATTGGTCGAATAGTAAATAACATTCGATTTAAACAAAATTTGATATGCATTTTAAGAATATAAGGAACATGAAATTCAACAGTTAGATTTTCAAAATTCACACAAAAAAGAGATATATGAGAAGTTTGAAGAGTTTATCTCCAAATTAGTTTGGAAATAAACTTTGTTTTACTCAAATCACACCATCATTATTTCCACTCAACCACTTTAAGCCAAATTCACTATCAACTTAAATGAAACATGTCTCTCCATCCATACCATTATTTTTTTCCTCCAGCCCAATCCCATCCACCTTCATTATCAAGTGACAGATCAATTCACAGGTTTTCTCATTCCATACCCTCAACCTCAACTTTCTAGCCAAACTATTCTTTTTTCTCCTTCAATTTGATAGACCTATATCCATCTACAAAATCAAATCTACCCTCTCTTGGTTATCAAGAAAAGGAAATAGAAATAAGATCAACATAAGGAATTAAATGAAATATATACTACAATATCAAATCTAGCCATGAAATTATCAACCCATGCCAAAAAGATGAAGAAAAAAAAAAAGAATCAAGGAGATCTTTGCTTTGACATTGTCAACAATATCATTGCTGGCAATCACGAAGAAAGAAGAAGAGAGAGAGAGATGACTGGAACTAGCGATTAAAACCATTGGCGGTCGTGCATCAAGGAACAATAGAGAGAGAACCAAGTGAGAGAGAGATCCGAGTTTGTATCTTTGTTAAAGAGAGAAAGAGAAGCATGAAAGAAAGAAAGAGAGAGAAATGGTTTATGTGTTGCAGGTTTCATGTTTTTCAAAATATTTACAACAATATTATCTAGTATTGTTACATAAAAACTAAAAACTACTTCAGAGGTATTCTCAAAATACAGTGTTTAAACACTAAATAGAGAACTGTAACTCAAAAGGCCAAAAAAAAAATCCTACCAAATACTTTTTTTTTTTGCCTCATAGTTTTCAATATTTAAATACTAAAAACTATTGTTTGAACTTGCATTCTAGACAAGCATGATGATTTTGTATTTTTGGGGACTGGGATTTACTTTCAAAATTTTAAATTAATCAAGGCTTCCTTGGCTCCCTTTGACTCATGAGATAAAATGAGTGGACACGTTAGGGCCTGCTTGGTAGTAGTGTTTAAGTATTAATGTGAAAAATATGGTTTAAAAAGTGTTGTAAAAACTTGTGTTTAAAGTATTCATAATGCAAAAAATATGTTTGGTACCATATTTCAAATAAGATATTTTAATATGTAAAAAAACATAATTATGTGTTTAGTATGTGTATGTGTTTTTTTTTTTTAAGTAATACTGTATAGTAAAATAATACTATTTTATATAAGAAGAGAGAAAATTATATAAAAAAAAACAAAGGAAGAGAGAAGGACAAAGAGGTGGGCCCATGGGAGAAAAAGAAAAATAAAGAGTTCAATCTTGTTAATAGGCCCCACAATTTTCAAGTTATTGGTCTTGTCAATGGGCTTTACGATTTTTACAAAAATACATGTTTTAAATACCCTAATTTAAGAACAGTAATTCAAACACCCATAATAAAAATATTGCTACGAAACACTGAAAACTGTTGTTTGAACATTGCTACCAAATAGGTTGATGTCAGATAAGGGCCGAACCGTGATAAATAAAATATAAAATAAATATTTTAAATTAATAAAAATAGAAAAATTAGCTAAAATAAACAAACATATAACAAAATCATAATTGGTTTTCCTGATTAAAAAAAAAATAGTTGATTTATTGAAACCACTATTGAAGTAAACAAAATGTAAACCACTATAATCAAATTTAAATCTAACATAAAATATAAAAATATTATTAAATTTAAAGGAGAGCTGATAAAAATAAAAGCTTTGAATGCTCTAATACATGAATATCTATCAACACAGGCAAAATTTGCTAAATAGCACATTTTTAGGGAAATATAAGGTGAATAGCATGCGGTTGAAGTTATTTAGTTAGATTGTTTTTAGAACTCGAGTTCCAACCCAAAATCGACTTTACTAAACCGAGGTCCAACTAGTATAACTTTGATGTGGAATTTTAATAATAATAATAAAAAACACATGGAACTCAAGTTTAGTAAACTCGAGTTCCATGTTGTTAAAAACATTTACCCAGATGGAGCTAAATTCAAGTTCCAATATTTTTTTAAAATGGAAATCGAGTGTAGTAAACTCGAGTTTTAGGGCAGTATACATCTTGTGATTTTTTATTTTTCCCAAGTCCCAGCGTCCCTCTCTCTCTCTCTCTGGTCTCTCTCAGTCACACAGTTGTAGACACTGCATTTTAAACCCTTACGACTTGGGCTCCCGTTCCGTAATGATGCTCGAATTCTAAGGCCTAAGGCTAGTTTAGAGCCAATCCGATATCAAATTGACTTAAGGAGTGTTAAAATGGAAAATATGACATTTTAAATGAGTAAAAATCTATTTTTGGAAATAAAATGACCAAAGTGGCCCTCGGCCTACGTACGTGGGTCGCGGCCTGCGTACGCGGGCCAAAGCATGCGTACGCAAGCACATTCCTGTGCACACAGCTAGGGTTTCAAAAGTATAAGAAATGCAAGTTTTCTGTAATAATGACTGAGATTTGGAATGAATCTCACATCGTCTAGGAGTCACTCTAAACCCATTTTTTCAACTATAAAAAGCCTTACATGGTACATTTTCAAAACATATAAAAATCCCATGGGAAAAACCTAAAATTTACTAAAAAATAGTGAATCAAAAAGGAGTTTTTCACAAAACACCCTCAAGTCTTTTTTATTTGATTGAAACCTTTTTTTGGCCCCAGTCCTTTTAGTTTAATGTTGCTAATCACTTTCTTATTGGTTTGTGAATGGACTTGACTGAGGGGAATGGTCAAAATCAAGCTTGGAAAGCTTTTGTTTAAGGTATTGAGTCCAACCTTTTCTTTATGTGTTTTTGATCTTATTTTTTGTTTTATTATGTTATAACATGTTTGTTTAGGTTTTATTTTTTTTTATTTTTTTTTTTTCATGTTTTATGCATGTTAGGTTGTTAGATTTTCGTTTTAGGTTCTACTCTATTTTTGTATTTTTAGGTTTTTCTGGGCAAGGACTTGCGTACACATAATCTTGCTTGTGCATGAAGGCTTGTTATTCATACGTAGGCCTGTTCTAGCGTGCATGATGTCGTTGTCAAGAAACCCTAATTTTTGTTTTGTTTGCTTTGTTTCTGCCTTCACATGTTTAATTGCTTGGTTTACTATCACATATTAGAGTTAGGATTTGTTTAGTGTTTTCCTTCTATTGATGACATGAACATGCATTCACATGCTTACGCATAAATGTCATAGGTGTTGAGTTGTTGCAAGGTAAGACATGCATTGGAAATGTCATAGGGATGAATATGAATATTTGGATGAATCACATGTTACTTGAATCTTTCCTTATGCTTATGCTTCTGCCTTGATTTGATTATATATGTTGCTGCCTTGAATATGCTTTAATGCCATGTTAGATGAATGCTAGGGTTTTCTTATGTGTTGTTTGACTCTCCTTTCACTTTGTGGATAGATAAGTATGTTTGTTTAAGGACAAAGATGCCATGTTGGTTGTTAGATGCATGATTAGTGTGTGTGTGAGTTTAGAACACAAATGTTGTATTTGTTTTTAATAAGGTTAGGGTTTAAGACACAACAATGGGAGGCCAACCTTAGGGTTAGGCAATTTTGGGTGCTTAACACCTTCCTAAGAGCGTACCTAAACTCCGAACCCATACTCTGGTAGTAAGATCAAAAGGTCCTTTCTCAAAGGGACGATATATATATGGTTCCTAGACCATTGCAAAAACTAGATGGCGACTTGTGTCCACAACAGTATAGCGTCTTCCTCGATCCTTAGTTTAAATACACCAATTTTGACCCAATTTCACATTCCTAACCTTGGTTGTGCCTACAAGATTTGTCTCATTCTCACTTCTCTATTTTTCTTATCTGAGATTTTTTTTTCTTTACTTTTCAGTGTTATTGGCCTATTTGCTATGACTTCAAGATATTTTGGATCGTTTTAAACGGTCAAGAAAACAAAACCCATTACTTCAAATAGAGCAAAATGTGAAAATGATTTGCTACTTTTTTCTTTTTTCTTTTTCTTTTTCTTTTAGGGTTAAATTTATTTACTTTTGTTAGGGTTGCTGAGAGAATGTACACAAGTCTTGGAAAGAAAGTTTAGATGTTTTTGTTTTTTACCTTGCTTCCTTTTTGATTTTATAGAAAAGAATATGAGAAATGGTTGTATTAGGTTCACTGCAATACATCTTTTGCTAAAATCAAATTTTTTGCACAGATATAAAAAAATAGAATTTCTCCTATTTTTGGTTTTGAGGTCTTTAGATTGTTTATTCCTTTTCTATTTATTTGTTGTTGTAAATTGTAATTGACCATGTTCATGATCTTTTGCTTATGTGATATCTAGACTGTGATCAATTTTTTTTGTGGTGACCACCCAAGCATGAATTATATTTATATATATATATATATATATATATAAAATAAAAAAAACAAAAAAAAAACGATGCTTACAATTCTAATTGAAAGTGTCATTATCCAGCATCACTTATAGTAGTTATGGAGGACCTATTGCATAAGTATCATTAGAATAACTCAAATACAACACTAGAGAATAAGTTTAGGATTTTAGCATATAGGTTTGTGGGGTTCTTGTATTTCATCTTCCATTTATTTTTCTTTTGTTGGATCTGCTATGGATCCTTAAAAGATTATGCAATGTCAGCCATATGCATTATTTTTTATTATTACTTTGATTATTGAATGTTGTAAATTTAAAGGATTTTAGTCGATATTTTATATTGTATGGTTTAAATTAAATCCTATCTTCTCTTTTTCCTTTCATGCTTGGCTCATTTATGCATATATCTTGTGTCTTCTCTTTTTCCTCTTTTTCCTCTCTTTTATTTCTATTTGATATGACGTAAAAACTTTTTGCAGCATGACGGTAGATCCTGGACCCATTGATTGTAGCGTTTTGACAGTACAAGTGAATTATTGATTTGAGTTACTTTGGAACCATGGAGGCTAAGTAAAATTTTTTGCATAATGCTATTTGGTGATTTATTAACTTTTTTGTGAAGTGATAGAAGAAACTTGATATGGATAACCTATAGGAGATTTAATTTTATCTTCTTTATGACTTTAAAATTATATTTTACATTGTTTTTCTATTATTTTGCTATTTTGTTTGGCGCCCGGGATTTTAATTGAAATTGATTTGAAAATAAACTTATAAATTATACTATTGCTTTTGGATGTTAAGTTGTACTCGGTCGAAGTATAAGATATTTATTTATTGTTATAACATTTGCAGGATCCTCCTAGCATGCTAAATTGTTGATGTTACCATTAAGAGTTGACACGTCGAGATCCTATGGTAGATGAGCGTGTGATTGCCATAGTGAGGTTACTTGGTTTAGAGCGTCTACACATGGTCCCATCTATAAAGCTTGATCATGCATTGATCATTGCATTTGTAGAGCAATGGCACCCAGAGACCCATTCTTTCCACCTTCCACATGGTGAGATGATGATCACATTGCAAGATGTGAAAGTTATAATGGGGATGCCCATCGAGGGTGAGGCAATGGTTAGGTTCACGAAAAGAACTTGGAAAACTGTATGTGATGAAATACTTGGAATTCAAATTCCAGCTGAAAATAAAACCGTGCTAGATGGTCAAAGGATTAAAATAAAAGTGCTCGTTGATCGAATTGCACAACCGTTGCCTCCGGATGCCAATGAGATGCTGGTTTATCAGTATGCTTGCTGGCGATCACATTGTAAGATGTGGAAGTTATAATGGGGATGCCCATTGAGGGTGAGGCAATGGTTAGGTTCACGAAAATAACTTGGAAAACTATGTGTGATGAAATGCTTGGAATTCAAATTCTAGCTAAAAATAAAACCGTGCTAGATGGTCAAAGGATTAAAATAAAATTGCTCGTTGATCGAATTGCACAACCGCTGTCTCTGGTTGCCAATGAGATGTAGGTTTATCAGTATGATCACTATTATGTACTAGCCCTACTAGGGGATATGGTATTTGTTGACAAGTCTGGAGATAGGGTTCATCTCATGTGGTTGGAGTTTATGCAAAACCTTCGTAACCCACCTAAGTATAGTTAGGTTAGTGCAGCCCTATCATGATTGTACAGACAATTGTGCAAGGCAACCAAAAAGACGGCAAAGAAAATTGGTCGAGCATTGATTTTGGTCCAATTATGGATATATGCCAGGTTCCCTCATATGTCCCCATAGAAGGTGCCCCCACCAGATGGTGTTTATGGTCCACCACCACCACCACCACCAATTCCTCTTGCTATGAAGTAAGTATATATTGCATAATTACTGTGCTATCATTAGGTTTTATGCCACAATCGTTTTAATGTTTGAGTTTTACATAAACGACTAATGACCACACTATGTTACGTGCTTGTAGGTGGGTAAGGACTAAGTGTACAAAGAACACTCCAACACACGTGCTTTCTGCATATTGCAATCAAATTGCCACGACACAACCCAACCCGGTATAATACTTGTTTTTATACAACGTTTATATCAATTTATGTCTTCGAAATTACACCCATCATATGAAAATCATAAAAAGTATTTCATTGCCCACTATTGTACTAGTTATGCAAATTATGAGAAAATTGCTTAACGTGGTTGCTTTTATTGTTGGCTACTGTGGGTTAAGTGGGAGCCATATGCAGATGAATTGAGCCACCTTTCTCCTAACATTCGCATCAAGGGAAGTAATGTGTGGAGGTTGAAAATTCCACTTATATGTTTTTGGCTTGTAGAGTTCCACCTACCTGATCTTGCCCTCCAACAATTTGGGCTAAAGCAGGAACAACCTGAAGATTTTGATACTGATCGTGAATTGCATAAAATAAATGCAAGGGGCAAGGTAGAAAAAAATTGGAGGGTGGATCTTGCAGTCCATATTCAGAAATGGAATGATTGTTTCAAGTATGTCTATCATGCAGAGAGGATATAGGAGGTGATGTCACGTCATCATCCATGTATGGTGTGGTATTGTAGGATCACTCAACTGTATATCGACTATGATAGCCCTAAAATGGAAATTTTGGTAATGTGCACAAATTTATTTTGTTTTGCAAGTTGTGTTTGATTGCATGTCTGTAACCTACTTAATAATGCTAGTGATTTAATGACAAATTGCCAAACAACTGGCTATCCTTAGCTGGTTCAATGAAGACTCTAAAGAATACAAATTCATCAAGAAAGCCTTTAAGGATATGGATGAGGTTGATCGCATAGATGTGCTAGCCAATGATGAAGCATCAATTCGCACTAAAACACTAGATGTAGGGCCTAATACGAGCTCAGCTGCTCTAGTGCATACATGTTGTCCATGTGCCCCTACTCCTCATCTTGCTACTAAGACCCTTGATCCACCCTTGTTCACCCCTCATGACACAACTGGGCCTCCCATACCACTCATCCCTCCCATTGACACTAGATCTCCCTTGTGGTTTACCCATGCCAAATTCGAGTCCTCCCCACACACCACCTTCATTGACCATAACTCGCCTATGCCTCATCCTATAGCTCTCTCCCCCCCCCCCCCCCCCCGAGACAGTTATACCCACTCCTAGCCTTCAAACACCCCAAATTGAGCTCATGTCTACCAACTCGAGTCATACACAATTGCCTCCTACCTCCTCCTCTCCTTTAATACATGTTGCACAAGTGACGCAACCACATGATGGACACGTTAAGCAGGGGCAACGTGATCAAGCTAAGCAACCACATGATGCAAACGATCACACTCCACCTAAACAGAAATCGACTCATAACATCCAACCAAAGAGATGCGGCATAGGTTCTCACCTGGTATTCCAAGTGCTTTAATGTTATTTTAATTTCATCTATTTTTCGTGGTTCTATGTGTATGAATTTGTTTGTTTGTATAAGCTTACAAATAGTTTTATGAGTAGGTTATAGCTCCAAATGAGTCATTAGACCATGTTGCGGTTCCAACTAATAGAAACGCACCCTACAACCAAACAGTACACTAGATGTGACCAGAAAAGAAGTAAATGCGGGGAGGGTGCAGCCTAAAGAAGATATTTTTTGAAAAGGTGTGGTTTTTACCTTTTCCTTGATTTGGTAAAGTTGAGTTGGTTTTCTGTTTGCTGTTTGAATACTGAATATACTAGCCCACTAAATCTTTTGAATCCTGTTCCTTATTTGCCAACTAAACAAATGTATTGGGTGCAAAATCCATGGCAATTTACCATCCTCGTTGCTCGAGTGGGATCCACATGGAGTTGTGGATAATGGAAATTCTGGGTCTTTGAATTTAGGAAGTTGAGGGACTAAAACTGCCAGTCCTTATTCTCCCAAAATTCTATAATATGATAGCAAGGACGGTAAATTGATCAATTTATTAGAAATGGTGGCCTTGGTAATTGAAAAATGTTAAGAGGCTGTGTTTGTGTTTCCATGAATCAAATAACAATGACTGTCTATATTTATGACTTGTTTCAGGAGGATAAGTTGCCCCATTCTTTCTATATATCAGATAAGGAGTTTGTTGTGCCTCTTGGCACTTAAAAGAAAAACAACGGTTAGTCAAATGAGATTGGCAGTAGAAGTGTCATACTTTAGCTGTTGCAATAGGATTTTAGTCATTGCTCTTGTTTTTTGAATGAGGCATTTAAAGGCTGAATTATGAGGCTTTGCTATTGTTTGTTTATTTTTTAATTTTGACGTAAGGGCCTACAGGTTCTTTGAGGAATTTAGTGAATAACTATGGCTTTGGATTGGTACAATATTTTCCCTTTTATGATTGGACCTACTTGGTTATTGGATCATTTTGTAGTTGTTGTCTATTTCATGTTTTTTCATGGTAAAATATTATCTTTATCATTGAAAAAGTATGTGTTTTAAAATGTTGACTTGATTGATTTGAAATGATAGTTTCAGTTTTTAAAATTCATGTTTTTTTTTTTTTTTAAATTTCTATCTGATATTACAATTTTTAGCTGTCATGTGTTTGCTTTATCTGTCTTGTTCTATGTTTCTCAGGATCATAGTTTTAAAACCTTAGGTTCGGTTAATTTGCAAAGCCAAGCAACTGCATATGCTAGATTGGTTGAATCTGAAGCCATAAGGACTGCTTCTGTGAAGTGTAATGCAGAATCTGGTCTCTTCACTATCCTCCCAATTCAAGCACAATAAAATGAGCAATCTGGACTGGAAATTCCCTTGCCATATTAAATAAGAAATTAAGACACTTTGGGAAGATTACTTTTATATTTTTATTTATAATTGTGTCTTCGCAAACAAACACATAAAATGGGATGGGGGAAGTTTTATAATTGCTTCTTTTTTGAACTTAAACTAAAAAGTCATAGGAAAATTTTTGAGTCATAACTTAAACTAAAATGTCATGGGAAAATTTATGAGTCATTTCCTATGAACAATTTCACCGTTAGCATTGTTAGTGTCTGCATCTTTAACTATTGCTGTAAACATTTGTTCTGGCATTTGCACCAACTGGTTACATTTTTTTACAAAGATCATTGGACATGCATTTTTTTTTTCCTGAATAGATTTTGCAAGGAGTTTCTTTATATGCATGTCAAATATTTTATATTTATATCCAAATAATTATCCTGTGGATGTGGTGGCAGAAAGTGTGAAAGGATTAGGTCTAACAAAGAACAAATAACACATTACTCATAAACACTATAAAAGTGGTATGTGTATATATATCTACCAAATGAAAACTTAATTAACCAGGTCTAACAAAAAAAATCTTGAAAAAGGTTTAGATATTTACCTACAAATTGATGAAGAATGAAAATTTTATTTTTGTAGAATGATCAATGAAAGTTGCAGGGTTTGAAGTAAAAAAAGAGAGTTTGGGTGTGGAAGAGAGTTGGCAAAGCTGTGATCTGTGTGTGTAATCTGATATATATTTGTGAGTTATGAAAGCTGAGACAATTGGGGTGGTTCCTGAAATTAATTGGAACTCGAGTTTAGCAAACTTAAGTTCCATGTGTTTTTATTTTTATTTATAAATCCACATTGGATGACTAAACCAAGAGGAAATCAAGTTTGTTAAACACAATTTTGGGTTGGAACTCGAATTTACTAAACTCGAGTTCCAAAAACAGTCTAACTTACTAAATAAATTCAGCTACATGCTATTCACCTAATATTTCCCTAAAAAGGTGCTATTCAACAAATTTTGCCATAAACACAGCTAAAAAGTAGGAAAACTAAATATAATAGTTAACAACAAAAAATATCTGGTTGTGTTGTGGTATGTGCTTTCATTTCATAAAGTAAGGAATATAAAGGTAGGTGCAATTTTTAGGGTTTTTTTTTTTTTTTTTTCAAAATAACTTCAATTTTCAAACAATTTTTTTAGTTAGCACGTTTTCAAAACTATTTAGGAAACTAACATCTCGAATGCAACAGACTCAATTTTGGAGTGCTGAACTCGAGTCAATTGAACTCGGTTTCATTTAAATTGAAATCGAGGACTCGATTTCTCAGCTATGCTCTCGCTGTCTCTCACGTCCGCTGGCAACATCAAGAGAGAAACATCAAAAATCAAGAAATGAGTTCCCTCAAAACCCAACAAACATCAAGAATCAAGAAACCCAAAGACCCAGAGAGAATCAAGAAACCCACCCAAAGATCCAAAGAGAAACATCAACAAACCCCGTCACCGTTGCCTAGAGCCTTCACCACCTGGGTTCAATCGCCACTGCCTCCTTTGTTGTCGACGCCTATCTGGTTTGTTTTTTTTTTGTCTTCATGGTTTGGGTTTTGTTCTTCGTGGGTTTCTGTCTTCATTGATTTCTTCTTTTTCTTGATTTCTTGTTCGTTGATTTCTTTTGAGTGAGAGACGGAGTGTAACGGAAAAAGCATGGATAAGAAATCGAGTCTGCAAGGCTCGATTTCAATTTAAATGAAATCGAGTTCTACAAACTTGATTTTTATGCCAGATCCTGAAATCGAGTTTAGTGAACTCAATTTAGCACTCCCAAAATCGAGTCTATTACACTTGAGATGTTAGTTTCCTAAATAGTTTTGAAAACGTGCTAACTAACAAAATTGTTTGAAAATTAATGTTATTTTGAAAAAAAATCCCAATTTTTAAGGCAAGTGCAATTTAATAAACTTTCAAACAAAAACTATACATTTCCTAAGATACTCCTTATTAGTCATGTGGTCCTTCGTAATTGTTGAGTACTCCGGGAGTACCGTAAATACGTACTTCTCCCTCTCACATAACTGTAAGTTACATTAATTAAATTTATGGTAGGGCCCATAATTCATGTGAGAGAGGAGTACTCTTAGAGTATTTAATAATTTTCCATAGTCTTTACAATATTTTCTTAAATAAATAAATAAATCCAGGGGCGGAGTCTCTCTCTACTCTTTTCTCTTTCGTTCTCCCAAGGGCAAGGAAGCAGCTCTATCTTCCCATGATTTATTAGGCAAACACTTGAGCTGGTGGTGAAGAAAATAATTCTCCACTTTCACTTTCACTTTCAGCAAAGTAAGCACTTTATTTTCTAAGAAAATTTGAGTAAAAATCTGATGAAGGGTTTATGATTGATGGTTTGGAAGCAAGAAAATATATGGGTTTTAAAGATCTCTTATGCTTTATTTATTTATTTGCTTCACAATAACATCTATTTTGGGACTTTCCTTACTTTTCCTTTGATTTCTAAATGCCAATGCATGGTGATTCTTTAATAGTATTGATTAGATTGAATGTTCTCATAACCTTGTTCCTTTCCATATGCACTTAACTTGTTTGATAAAATGTTTCAATAGAAGAACTTAGTGATTCTTTATGAACATGGACATGAGTCCTTGGGACATGTTACTTTTCATGAGAAAAATTTGATTTTTTATTTATTTATTTTTTATAATTTTGATGGTGTACCAAAAATTGAACCATCTCTAGTTTGTCCATAGTGTCAACTAAGTCTAGAAAGATCGTTCAAGTATAAGAAGGTCGTCCAGCATGGAAGCACCTGGATGACCTCCCAATACTTAGAAATTATCAGAATAAATTTATGTTCAAGAACTTATAATTCGGATCATGTTCTACTATTCTGAAGTATGAGCAAAATCCTTGTTCATCACTATAATTTCTCATTAAGTTCTTAACTTCCATAGCGGTTGTGGAAGATGAGTCTGACCTTTCTAACTTTCATAGCAGTTGTCTGAACATTCTAATTTCCATCCACATTGAGGAAGTTACTAAACAAGTAACCACTTCAAAACTCACTATAAAAGGACTTATCCATATTAAATGAAAGTAAGTTTCCACCACTCTTAAAGTTGGAATTCTTGAGTTCTAGAGAGAAATAAGCATCAGAGGGTTTTTGGTTGGTTCACCCTGGTCACCTTTGATCTTGTGTTTCTTTCTTTTCAGGCCTTCTAAGTAACCACAAGCCCATTGAAGCTTGGAGCATTCAGCCTATTGATTTTCTATGCATCATTAGTTGGCGCCGTTTATAGGAAAGATTAAATTTGTGTTTTGCAATTTATCTTTCTTTGACAAAAGATTGTTTTATTTGGACAAGATCAATGGCCATTAGTCCAGGCCATCAGCAGAGTAGAAACGCTTCCAGCCACCCTAATCGCGCTCACCAGTCAGCACTTGTTATGCAACTGCCTTCCGTCCAATAAATGCAGTCCATAGTAGCCACCATGACAGAGCTAATCCGTCAGAATTAGAAGTTGACTTAAAAGATCAACCAAAGGCAATGTCATGAATGGTGTGTGGAAGGGCAAGCTCAAAGTCAAGAAGTTAGAGAAGGAGAAAATGTTGAGAGTGAGAATCATTCAAGGGGTACAGCTTCGCGTAGGGTGCCACACTTGGAGAAGGAGATGGATTAAATGAGGAGGGCCAAGGATGAGATGAGGGAAAATATGAGAAGGACAAATCATGTAGATGATTTAGTTCATCGAACTGATTCCCCTTTCATAACTTCTATCAATAGTCATCCCATGCCTTCCAAGTTTAAGATGCCTTCATTGGACTCGTATGATGGAATGCGTGACCCATGTGATCACATTGCGACCTTTAAGACCACAATGCACTTTCAAGGGGTTCCAGATGAAATAAAGTATAGAGCCTTCCTAACCACCCTTAAAGGGCCAGCATGAATGTGGTTTAGTAAGATACCTCCGAACACTATTAGTTCTTTCGAGGAGTTGAGTAAGTTATTCGTTAATAACTTCATTAGAGGTTAAAGGCATAAGCGTTCCTCGTCCAGCCTGCTAATTATAGAGCAAGGAGATAATGAAAGTTTGCGATCCTTCATCACTCATTTCAATAGGGAAGTCTTAACAATAGATGAGATGGATGACAAGCTGTTGTTAGCAGCCTTCCATAATGGAGTTAGCTTAGATTTATTCATCCATAAGCCTTATGATCAAGAATCGCAGACCATGGTTGAACTCATCCATTCAGCCAAAAGCTTCATGAATGCAGAAGATGCGACATTGCCAAGAAGAGGAAGAGAGTAGAGTGGATGGAAGCGGAGCTCCCACGTCATCCTGAACAAGGCCCTTATTCAAAGAAGGCTCGGATGGGGGAGAAGAAGGATAAAGGCAACAGGAAGGAAGTTTTGTCTTTAGGATGAAATTTGCATTACATGCCTTTGAACATTCTGCTTGATCAAGTACTTATGCAGATCAAAGATGATCCATCCTTGAAGTGGCCAGAGAAGATGAAGGGAGATCCAAACAAGCGCAATAAGAACAAGTATTGCCGTTTCCATAGAGATCATGAGCATGATACAGATAAATGTTATGACTTGAATTAGCAGATTGAGAATCTCATTAGGAAAGGAAAGTTGAGGAATTTTCTTGAATGAGATCATAAGGATGAGAAGTTAAAGGGAAAGGTAGAAGAGCCATCACGGCCCCCACTTGGAGAAATAAGAGTGATTGTAGGAGGAACTTCAACAGGATGATCTTCCAAGTCAAGGAAGACCTATTTGAAGGTGGTGCAAAATGTCCAACTCTCTGGACGACCACCAAGGATGAAGGGGGCAGACAGGCAGGCTATTACCTTCATGGATGAAGATGCTAGAAGGATCCATCATCCACATGACAATGCGATTGTCATAACTTTACTTATTGCAAACTACACGACTAGAAGGGTGTTGATAGATAATGGAAGTTCAGTAGATATCTTATATTATCATGCCTTCCAGCAGATGAGGCTTGGATACGACCAACTTTGTCCAGTAAATTCACCCTTAGTTGGATCTGAAGGAATGAAGGTACAACCAGTGGGCACTATTGCTCTACCCGTCGTAGTAAGGGAGAGAAGTGAATTTCCTCGTCATAGATTGTTTGTCTTCCTACAATGCCATCATTGGACGACCAACTTTGAATAATTGGAAGGCAGTAACATCTACCTACCACCTATCTATCAAGTTTCCAACAAATTATGGAATAAGGCAAGTGCAAGGAGATCAGTTAGCCTCTAGAGAATGTTACTTAGCCATGTTGGCTATGGACGAGCATGTGCAGATGATGAATATAGAGGAGAGAAGGGTTGCTGCAGAGCCCATTGAAGTACTGGAAGATGTTCCTCTGGACGAAGGTAACCCTGGGAGTTTTATTAGAATTGGAACAAGTATGGAAAGAGAAGACGAAGCAAGATCTCGTCTAGTTCTTAAGAAAGTGCATTGATGTTTTTGCATGGAGCCATGAAGACATGCTAGGAATTGACCTAAGTGTCATTACCCATCGTTTAAACGTATATCCTTCCTCCAAGCCTGTCTGTTGGAAGAAGAGGGTTTTTGCTCCTGAATGAGATAATGCTATCAAGGAAAAGATCCAGAAGTTAACCACAACAGAATTTATTCGGGAAGTTTATTATCCAGATTGGTTAGCTAATGTAGTGATGGTCAAGAAGGCTAATGGCAAGTGGAGAATGTGTGTAGACTTCACTAATTTGAACAAGACTTGCCCTAAGGATAGCTATCCGTTGCCATGCATTAACCAGTTGGTAGACTCAACAATGAGTCATCAATTGCTAAGCTTCATGTACGCCTTCTTAGGTTATAATCAGATAAAGATGGACGAGACAGATCAAGAAAAGACATCCTTCGTTACCAGTTAAGGCCTATTTTGCTACAAAGTGATGTCTTTCAGTCTAAAGAATGCAGGGGCAACATATCAGAGGTTGGCCAATCAAATGTTTCGTCCACAGATAGGATGGAATGTGGAAGTATACGTGGATGACATGTTGGTGAAAAGCTTGGACGAGAAGAAACATCTAGACAACCTACAAGAGACCTTTGACACGCTTAGACGATATAACATGAAGATGAAGCCAAACAAGTGTGCTTTCGGGGTTTCGTCAGGGAAGTTCCTAGGATTTATGGTTTCACAGAGGGGAATTGAAGCAAATCCTGATAAAATCCAAGCGATGCTGAACATGGAGCCACCAAGAAATGTCAAGGAAGTCTAGTCCCTCATTGGATGAGTTGCAGCCCTTAACAAGTTTGTTTCGAAAGCTACTGACAAATGTTTGCCATTTTTTAAGGTTCTTAAGAAGGCATTTGAATGGACGGACGAGTGTCAAAAGGCCTTCCAAGATCTTAAGGTCTATCTTACCACGGCTCCCCTACTAAGTCCATCTATACCATATGAGGAATTGTATTTATACTTAGCAGTGTCCCCACATGTAGTAGGTTCAACATTAATTAGGGAAGAAGGGAAAGTGCAAAATCCTGTTTATTATACAAGCCGAGCATTAAGGGGGGCAGATGTATGATATCCTATGATGGAGAAGTTGGCCTTTGCATTGATAACAGCTTACAGGAAGCTAAGACATTACTTCCAGGCTCATGTCATCAACGTCTTAACAAATCATCCGCTTGGGAAAGCAATGAACAAGTTGAAAGCCGCAGGACAACTGATCCAATGGGCTATAGAGCTTAGTAAGTTTGATATCAGGTATCGAACTAGAAGTGCAATAAAGGCTCAAGCTTTAATAGATTTCATTGCAAAATTTACTCCAAATCATGGTGATTTAGACGAGGTGGAGGAAGCTAAGACATGGGTTGTCTATATAGATGGTTCATCCACACTATACATAGGATTGAGGAATAGAAATTATACTGAAATCCCCAGAAGGGGACAAGTTGAAATATGCAGCTCGTCTATAGTACCAAACAACCAACAATGAAGTTGAATATGAAGCCCTCTTTAAAGGGCTAGAATTGGCTAAGTCCTTGAGGGCAAAGTTAATAGTTGTCCAAGGAGACTCTCAGTTGATCATAGGTCAAGTAAATGGAACATGTGAAGTTAAAGAAGAACGGATGAAGAAGTATCTCAGCAAGGTAAAGCGTCTTATTAAGAAATTCAAGGAAGCTAGTTTCCTTCAAGTTCCAAGGGAGGAAAATATGGAAGCAGATGCCTTAGCAAAGGTAGCATCAGCAGATGGATTAGTGGATGAGCTTGATGAAGTCCAATACATGCCTAGCATAGATCTTCTAGAGGTGCAATAGATAGAAGGTGAGGAAAATTGGATGACCCTAATAGTAGCTTACCTAAGGGATGGAAGGCTTTTAGAGGAAAGAGATGAAGCTAGAAAACTAAGGATCAAATCAGTTAAGTATGTCCTTATAGACGAGGTGCTATATAAAATAAGCTTCTCTCAGCCTTACCTAAGGTGTTTAGCTCCAGACGAATCAAACTACGTATTGAGGGAAGTTCATGAAGGAGCATGTGGAAACCATTCAGGAGCAAGAGCATTTGTCCATAAGGTCATCCGTGCAGGCTACTACTGGCTGACCATTTAGGAAGATGCTAAGGCTTATGTTAAGGTGTGTGATCAGTGTCAACGCTTCAGTAATGTCTCTAGACAACCATCGGAGTACCTCACCTCGATGATGGCCCCATGGCCCTTTGTACAATAGGGATTGGATATTTTGGGTCCCTTTCTAATAGAACTAGGCAGATGAAGTTTTTAGTAGTGGAGATTGATTGCTTCACTAAATGGGTGGAAGTTGAACCCTTAGCAAAGATCACATAGCAGAATGTCAAGAACTTTTTCTGGAAGAGCATCGTATGCCGATTTGGGGTTCTTAGGGCACTGGTGTCAGATAATGGAAGGTAGTTTAATAACACACCCTTCAGAGATTTCTTTGAACAACTTGGGATAAAGAATCATTATTCCTCACCCTCTCACCCACAAGCAAATGGATAAGCTGAAGTAGCAAACCGATCCTTGTTGAAGATCATCAAGACTCACCTTGAGGGGGCAAAGGGAGTATGACCAGACGAGCTTCCAAGTGTTCTATGGGCCTACAGGACGACTGTGAGGACGCTTACAAGAGAAACTCCATTCAAATTAGCCTATGGAAGCGAAGTAGTCATACCTGCAGAAGTACACATGGCTAACCATAGGGTGATGAACTACAAGGACGGGGAAAATAAAGAACAACTTTGTCTTAACCTTTATCTGATAGACGAGGTAAGGAGGGATGCAGAACAAAGAATAGCGAGGTATAAAAACCTCATGGCTAGATAATATGATGCAATGGTCAAACCCAAGCGATTCAACATAAGGGACCTCGTAAAGGGTCTTCTTAGTAACCAGAAACCCAGTTCATGGAAAACTGAGACCTAATTGGGAAGGACCCTATAGGGTTATTAATTGCAAAAGGCAGGGATCCTGCTACTTGGAAGCCCTAGATGGATGAAAATTAGAGCACCCTTGGAATGTTGAACATCTAAGAAGATATTATCAATAAAGAATCTTCCTGGACGAGCATCATCCTGGATGAGTATCATCATGGACGAAGTTGAAGTTATGCGTTACTTTCCTCATATTTATTTGTGTTAGTTACTAGTACTACATGTTTTTTAGTATTTTAATTCCCTAAAAGTGCATTAGTTTCCAACTTGTGCACTGTCTATGGACATATTTGTGATGGACGAAGTCATGAACTTAATCCGTTTGTACATAAGTATGTTCAATTCCCTTAAGGCACTAGCTTCTAAGCATGTGCCATGCTTGTGGATGATATCTATGTTATGGATTTCCAATGTATATAATGTTGTGTGAATTTCTAATTTTCATATTGTTGAAGTTCTCATTTAAACTAATCCACAAGAAGGAAAAAGGCCCAAGTGAGCAAAATCTCTGGATGTGGGGATGTAACATCTATAAGCTTTCCTTAAATAAGGTAAAAGCAAAGGAAAATATACCTAAGGTATATTCGTCTAACTAATGGACGAGGTAAAATGTGCACACGAGAATATTCAAAATCCATGGATAAATATGACTAGCTAAACAATCCAATCTTTGGATGAGTGAATGCTGGAAATGTCTTGCCTAAAGATGAGTAAAGAACCGTCCAGCCTATGGATGAAGAATAATGCAAGCTATAAGTTAAATCTATGGATGAAGAAAGCTAGCAAAAGAAATTCCATTCATAGACGATTTACACTTGTAAAATATAAAGAATGGTAAAATGTTGAACACGAGGAAGTTAACCCTTATGTTATTCAAAGCCAATGAAGGCCATTGTATCTGTTGCACATCCATAAACTTGGACGAAGAGATTGTATTTAAAACAAATTTAAAATAAAGCCCAAAACAACAGGCATTCCCAACAAACTAAAATAAACAAATTCTTCTAAAAAAGAAATAAACATTACTGGGATAAACCACTGGGGGCATTGCCCCCAGACTTGGGGTCGTCTTTTCTTGTCTTAACAGCGTCCTTGGTAGGTTTTGTTGAAGCGTCGTCCATAACATTAATGTCCTCAGAGCTCGTCTGAAGCAAGGAACTCTCTGTTGCAGTGGGGATCTTGAAAGAATCAAAATCTATCTCAGGATAGGCCTCTTGGGCGTTAGAGCGAAAGTCTTCATAGCCAACAATGTAATGACGGTCTAGACGATTAGTAAAGTCGTCTAACTTCATAAAGGTTGCAATGGCTTCCTTTTGAGCATTCTCCAAAGACGTAAACCCTTGAACTTTCACCTCAAGGTGATTGATACGGGTTTCCTTTTCAATGGAGTTTGCCTTGAGCTCTTCCACCTCGTTCCTTAGTTTCTTTTCTATCCCCTAAAGACGAGTAAGCTCTTTGGTCAGCCTAATCACTTCCCCCTTTTTCAAAAGGAACTCATCCTTCAGTTCCTTGCTCTTTGCCTTAGCAGCCTTAGCCTCATCACAGAGTTCCTTGGCTTGGTTGGACGCGATATAAAACTTTGCCATGGCATGAAAAACAAATGGACGAAGTAGAGTTAGAAATTTTTTGTAAATTTCTCAAAAAATAAAATGAGAATGATCATAAAATTACATACCTTGAAAAGATCGTGGATGGCAAAGTGTTCAAAGTTTTTCATTGACATGTCATAACATGCACTCACTTCTTTATCTATGATGATCCTTTTGAACGTCTTCCAAGCATAATCCTCGTCCAAAACCAAGTTGGGAGGACGCTTGGTTGAAACTGAAGGATGAATCCTATGAGAAGTTTTGGTTGTAGGGGGAGGAGGGTTTTCAGGCTGGAAGGATGAAGGAGTATTTTGGTCGGGCACCAGGTTCACTGCCGGGACGTCCAGGTCTATGGTCATGGTTGGAAGCTTTGGAACCTTGGGAGGAGGAGTCTTATCAGGCTTTTGCTTCTTAAGACCTCGGCGTCTTGGAAGATCACCAAGGTTAATATTACTTGAAATGCTTTTCCTCTTTCCAGCCTGGACAACAGGTTTCTAGACGGCCAATGAAGCTGTCTCGTCTTGAACCTGGACATCCTCTTCACCTTTAGTACCACTGGCCATGTTTTTCCCTTTATTTTCTTTTATAGTGGCTAACCCTATGATGGAGAAGATACAGAGTTAATAATGTATAAAAAAAAATGAAATGATGAAATGCAATGGACAACACTTACTTCGACAAGTGGTCTTCTCATGTGCAAGATTTTCTTTAGTGGGCTTAGGACCAAGTCCCTAGACAGCAAGACAACAAAGGGTTACTAAGCTATGGAAGGACCTTTCAGCATAAGCATGGGCTTTATCAATACGCTCCAAATGAAACTTGTCCAAATGTGGACGAGTAATAGCTACACCAATATAAGAGAGGATTAGATGAGGAAAGAATTGAATGAAATAAACAAAGGGAAAGGAAGAAAGACATACCCTCAAGACGAAGACAACCTAGGGCACTGGTAAAAGGAGGGAAGGGGGCATTATTTACATCAATTGGGTCCTTAGCCCAATTTCCAGAAATAAAGAAAAATTCTTTCTTCCATAACCTATTAGAAGAACTACGACCCCTAATCAAACTAAATTGGGGCCCCCTAGATGAAAACTGGTAAAAACCAGCAGATTGTTTAATCTTTGAGGGTTTATAACAATAAATGAACTCATCCACTGTGATTGGACAGTTCTCCTAAAACACCTCACGCCATAACACTTGCATGGCAACTATTGTCCTTCATCCATTAGGGTTGAGCTGGTTTGGTCTAATACTCAACCTATGGAAGAGACCTCTATAGAAAGAATTGAGAGGAAAGCTAAGGCTTGCTAACAAGTAAGAAGTATATACACTAAAACCTGAAAGAGGGGAACAAAACCATTCACCCATTTCAGATAGATGAGGTCTAAACTCATTGGGAATCTGGTATCTACCTACAAGAGTTGTCAACTTACTCGCGTCTAGGGTGGACGCCACCTCTGGGGTACAACTATAAATAACATTTTCATCCTTCTCTTCGTCTTGAGGGGGACTGGTTGACTTACTCCTTTTGGATGAGCTAGCCTCAGCCCCAGAAGTTGTCCTATGTTGCATCTCCTGGAATTCCTTTAAAGCAATTCCAAGAATCCCAGACGAATAATGCTCGTCTTGGGAACTACTATCACTACTACCACTACTCTCATAGCTACCACTACTACCAGGGGACCCTTCCTAGTACTCGTCTATTTCTCTCTCTGTACTACCACTAGACGCAGACATATTTATAAGAATGAATAGAATTTCCTAAAAGACGAAAACCTAAGGATGAAGGAAAAGAAGTACCTGATGAGAGACTAGAGACGAGGATGACTAGACGGAGCTCTTGGATGAGATGGCAAAAAGGAAAATATTAGAAAAGTGAAAGGGTAAGAGAGAGAATGTATATATTTATAGGCCCTAGGGGTGGGTCAAAGAAGCGATGCAGACCAATCAGAAGCTGACACGTGGCATATTCCTTGAAAAATAAATCGCCGCGACAAGTTAACCAATAAGATTGTGACATGTGGCATAATTTGAAACGACGAAATCCAATTAAAGCAAGGACGACACGTGGCATATCAATTGACCATTAAAATATTGACACATGTCAAAAGCAAACAATTCTACCATAGGGTTCAGGACGACCCTTGGGCAAAGGGGGCAACTGATGGTGAACCAAAAATTGAACTATCTCTAGTTCGTCTATAGTGTCGACCAAGTCTAGAAAGATTGTTCAAGAATAAGAAGGTCGTCCAAGTGTAAGAAGGTTGTCCAGCATGGAAGCACCTAGACAACCTCCAACACTTAGAAATTATCATAATAAATTTAAAGTATGAGCAAAATCCTTGTTCATCACTATAACTTCCCACTAAGTTCTTAACTTCCATAGCAGTTGTGGAAGATGAGTCCGTCCTTTCTAACTTCCACAGCAGTTGTGGAAGTTAAATTTGAACCTTCTAACTTCCATCCACATTGAGGAAGTTACTAAACAAGTAACCACTCCAAAGCTCACTATAAAAGGACTCATCCATATCAAATAAAAGTAAGTTTCCACCACTCCTAAAGTTGGAATTCTTGAGTTCTAGAGAGAAAATTAACTTATGTATTGGAGGGTTCTTAGCTGGTTCACCCTGGTCACCTTTGATCTTGTGTTTCTTTCTTTTCAAGCCTTCTAAGCAACCACAAGCCTATTGAAGCCTAGAGCATTCAGCCTACTAATTTTCTGTGCATCATCAAATCAAATATTCTTTATTTAACAAGTTATGGTATTAGGTCTTTGAATGCCAAGAATGACATATGATATTAGCAACTTTTTATCCCATGAATACTCACTAGACATTTTGTAAAACGTTTGATTGGATGGTTCAAGTGGTCCCATGTTTGATTTAATATTAGGCACCTTATGGCTTATAATGTATGAATTTTGTTGATGGGGAATTAATAGATTTAATGTTCATTTCATTATTGGGTTCTAGGTTGTGTTTAATGTTAAGATTCTAGTCTTTAGGATTGGAATAATAAAAAATAAGGGGCTAAGTTGGTTATGTGGTTCCCTTGGGAGCAAATTGTCTAAGTCCTTGTTTAAATTGCCTTTTATTGATGAACCTTGAGAGGGATTGTGAAATTAAGGTTTAGTGTTGATGTTATGGGTGCTATGAATTTGTTTTAAAAATGGATGTTGGGCATGTATCACACATGCTGAGTTTTTATGTGCCTCTGTTCTACTATTTAGTACTCAAAATGATGGTTATAAATCATGCTACTATTGTTTCTAAGTTCGTGCTTTTCTACCATGTGATGTGCGCTGCATGAGGAATGTATCCTTTTTTTTTTTTTGTGTGGATATATATACTTGGGTGTCCTTGTATGCATTGGGATAGTTTTCTCAAGATTTTTTGGGAGTCTAATAAGGCTAAAGTAATGAGGGAATTAAGTACACATAGTAGACTAGCAGTGAGTTAGGGTTGATGATTTTATCAAGTTAGAACTTAGCATGTTAGTGACAAGTGGTGAATTATGGTTTAGGTGACGATAGTGAGAGTCGTCGATTCATTTCCAGCTTGAAGACTCTTTTCTTTCCGACTATAGGTAAGGGATAGTGATGTGAGCATTTTGTAGTTCACGTTTTTAGTTTTAAATAATTCTCTTGCACCAAATAAATGGGAAAAATCTATTATGTTACTTTTAAAAATAAATAAGGTTATTCTAAGTTTATCAAGTGCTTTATCTTATATTATGAACAAATTGTGGATATGCAATGCTATTTATGAAAATTTCTTGAAAAGCAAATGAATTTAATTTACTATGCTTTGGTTTTGAGTATGCCATACTATATGTTTCATGCTTGTTCGGTAGGGGTAACGGTCCAGCTTTCCATGGAATTGATGTTCACCTTGTCCTTGTCGGTTAAATGCCCAACTTGGATAGAAGTTGGTTGGTCCTCATGACTGAAGTATCTGTTTATGTCTTAGCTAATGATCTTGGCACAAGAGGGTGCTAGATGATGCTTGGCCCAATGGCCGGAGGGTTGACATTATAGAACAATAAGATAGCTAATCTATGGTGTTTAAAAAGGATGTGTATGTGTTGGAATATTCATATGTGTGAGTAGTCTGGTTTGTTAAGTAGTAAGGTCCAACATTGGTGCTTTTATATGTTATATTAACTACTCAAAGAGTCTCCCCAAAGTGTTTTCTCCCCCAACAAGTGGTATCAACACCGATGGTTTGAGGTCAGGTGTCTGTTAGTGGGTCCCACCAAGTAGAAGGAGGAAGAATCCCATGCCTCCACCCATGGTTGAGTAAGGGTTCTACTAGTGGTGAGTTAAGGTAATTGTGTATTGGTGACTCCTATAGTTGTGCAAAGAAGACTCACATGTCCGCCCTAAGCTGATTGAGTAAAGGGCACACTATGGTCGTGTGTGATACATGGTGATGCAGAACAATTAGAAAAAAAATAAACAATGGGAAAATAAAAGGATATGACCTAGAAGTTAGCACCTAGGCTTGGCTTGGAGTCAGCACCAAGTAGGGAAATCACTAGGAGTCAGTACCTAAGGTGGACCTGGAGTTAGCACCAGACCAAAGAGATACCAAAATGCCATTTTTTTCATTCATCAAAATATCAACTATCTCCAAAAGGAGTACAGTAGTTTGCTTATAAAGAATTGCTAAACCATACTTCTAAATGGTCCCTAATTGCCTTATTACAAAAATAACCTTACTTCCAAATATTAAAATACTAATAGCCTATTAAACTACTAGGACCTAAAACATAAAAATACAATTGACTGGAAAACGTAAATAATACTAAATAAAAATCGTCTTGCATCTCCCACATCATTCTCCTTTGGTTGGAGAAAACTCAACCTCGAGTTTTAAAGCATTGAAGGATTAGGATGCTGACAAAGAACGCTTGCTTCAAGTTTGGAATAAGCTTAGGGAGCATAGAGAAAACAAAAACTTTGCATTCCACTACATCAAACTCTTTTGGAATCACAAAGTCAATGTGTGGAATCATCACAATCTCATCTTGAACCATTAGAAACACTGCATTATCAACCTTTTCAACTTCGCAAAGTTGTAGATCTTTAGGAATTATGGAGAGTTAATTAGTATTACATTCAACGACTTCAACTTTCACATCATGTGCACCCTTAAGCTTGTTGGGTCGTATTTGAATGGGTGCCATTATCTGCTCTAGCTAGGCATTAATCCTAGTAATTATTTGCTCTCCCAATTTTCATGAAGTAGGTGAAACATTTTGATTTTCCTTTCTTACACTAGCAAAAAGTGAAATGAGAAGATCCAAGGAATGTCTTCAACTCTTCATTGTCATCTATGACTAGAGTCATAATTGTTTCCATGGCTAAAAATACAATAGGTGGATGGTTGGACCCAATTATTTTTAAGAAATTTTGAAACATCTCAACAACCAATGCATCACACTCAAGGTAATTTGACCTTTGCAACAGTATCAAGAATTGAAACTACCTTCGTATAACAGTGAGTAGTCAAATTAGACAAAGTTTCAAAAGCTACTACAATCAGTTGAAATATTTCCTTCATTTGCTCATCCTTATATGGGGTATCTGGTGCTGTTATCTTTGTAATCTCAGCAATGCAAGATACAATTGAAATCTTCACATCCATTTCAGCATGTCTCAAAAGTTTATTAGTGATCAGTGCCTTCACTGAGGGTAAAAGTGCATCTCGCATTAATTTGAATGACACTTGCTTCACATATGTTAACAAATTTTTAATTTCATCAAGAAGAGTGAAGAGGTCATCCAATGATGAGTTATATATTTCAGTTGGTCTAGTGTGTGTATATATATATATACATATATATATATATATATATATATTTTTTTTTTTCCGTCTAGTTAATACTATCCAATGATGAGTTATGATATGTTTTTTTTGTCTCTAAAACAATGCTTTTCAAATATGAATTTAGGTTTATGATGCAAAAGTAACTTATGAATGTGAGTATGAACTATTTATGAAATTCATAAAATCATTTTAGCATGAAACCCTTATTTGCACTTAAGACATCGGCGCATCAATTTTTTTTGATAAGTAAACACCGTCAACATTTTCCAGCCAACAAGTATCATTTGGTGGTGGCCACAGATTCCGGAGCTATAGGGAAGACTATGTATAGCAATGGAACAGTTGAAGTACATCTTTGTATATAGATAGGATGTCTATGTTCAGATCCAGTGACTTTCACTTCCACTGTACATGGGTTTTTGGTTTTATTACTTTTGAGATGTTATGAACACATTTGTGGTGTATATTTATGCATCTCCTAAACTATAGGGTGGTTTTAGATGCTCTGTTACAGTTATTAAACCTAGACTGACCTACTTGATGACCTGACACCTAGATCGGTTTGGGTGTTTAAATGAATTGTTTATGCACAAGATCCAGTCAAACCTGGTGGGTTGGTGGTGACCCATGTAACTTGGATGTGTTCTTATCACCTATTTGTGTTTGCGAAATTTGTAAAATTACATCTATAGGTCTACTTTATTGATTTATTTTCTGTTTAATATGTTATAATATGGTAATTTAAAGAAGAGATAATCTAAAGAATTAAAAAAAAAATGTGCTCTTTGTTTGTCTACCTACCTTTAAGGCTTTCATCCTATCAAAAGACTATTATATTATTATGAAACCATGATTTTGAATTATGATAGCTAATTTAATTTAGGCATACACCTATTTTTAATTTAAATATTTATGTTATGAGTCTCAAAATTATTTTTAAATATACTTATTTAAAAAAAAAAATTTATTTGTCCCTATGGTTCAATCAGTGATTCACTAGTTGAATCAAAAACCTAGTGACTTGACTTATAGATCGAGTCAATGTTTGGGTTGGATTTAATAATTACTTTATGGATTTGAGACCCTTCCATTGTATTAGATAAAATTGTTGTAAAATTTAAAGATTTAAGGTTAAAAAAAAAAAAAAAGAGAAAGTTTTCATTCATGTTAAGTGGTTCGTGTTAATTTAGGCATACGCATGGTATTGGCATGTTGGTCCAATGCTGAATCTTAGTTTCGATTTGGCTCGTGACTAAATTAACATAAAAATATTAGTGCACATTTCCTGAAAAATTGTTACGCTTTCAAACATAGTTTTAATGACCTAGTTTTGGAATTTTGTTTTGGCACATTTACCATAAATGTCAGCGACATTTCTAATGCAAATAATTGAAATTTATATGCAAATAAGGCACGATTTGCAAGGTAGCATATATCCTTCAATAAAATAAGTTATAATTAGGGTAGTTTTCATATTTTGGTGATATGTCATTTGATTCAAATCAAGCCCAATTCCTACTTCGAAATAGTCAAACTAAAGGGATTTATGCTCTTTAATATATGTAACTTGATTATTATGACTAGAAGGTAATAACTTTAGTGAAGCTTGGTCAAATTAAGTCAAAATTGGTAAAACTTAGTTTTTTTTTTTTTTTTTTGTTGACAGAAGTAAAAGATTAAGGTTTGGATATACATTCATAAAATTCATAATTCCAACATTCAGAGGGTTAAAAGGCTTAATGTGTTTACAATGAATGGGTTTGGTGAATTCAGGTTTTGAGGGATCACGTGCAAAATTTTAATAAACACATGTTTTTATGGTAATGACAAATATTTGCATACTATAAAGCAATATTTGTTTAAAATATAATTGTGATGGCAACTTGATTATGTCCAACATCACAATGAAATTTTATGAAGAAAAACTAGATTAGTCAGCTTAGACAACAGAAAGAAACTAGGGTGGAATATCTTTCATCCATTCTAAAAAGTTTGAGATATGCACTACGTACTTGGCAAGACTATGAACAATCTTATTACTTTAAAACCGACGTCAACTAAAAATTAAGCCTTAGGTAATATATAATACTAGCTATACAACTTAAAACACCCACAATTTAAAATAAAGAGACATGAAAATTTCCATTTAGCAAGTCTAACTTCAGCACCCAACTTGAGCTTTCTGAAATTGAATCTGAAATCACTTCATACAAAAAATGTCTTGAACACAAATCAGTAAATAAATTGCATATAGAACATAGAGGAATATTCCTCTAATAAAACAAGTCTTATATATATAAATGATGTTTATTGCATAAAAAGAAATTGAGAAAATATAAATCTTTTTATGTTTTTGGAAGTTGGAACATCGTAGTTATAAAGTAGTAATCACTAATCAGGTGTATTAAGGATTTTTTCATTGTACTCGATAACAAAAGAAAAAAAAGTCAAAGCCATTTTATGGCCACATATTAAACCTGTGATACCCGGTTAGTAATAAGAGTTTATAACTTTTATTAGGCTACATTGTAATGGTTTTTAAAAAAAAATTATGAACAAATAATAATATTAAACTAGAGGGACCAATAGGGTATTTAATTCAAATATAACTATAGTAGTCCCCCCCCCCCCCCCCCCAATTTAAAATCTAATTATAAAAATATATATCATTCCGAAACAGTTTTCCAATTTAAACATTTTTAGATATAGAATGAGTGAGTTTTTGGTACAATTGTGTTGTCCGTAAGTAAAAGTTAAAACCACATGCATGCTTCAAGAATCTGCTTAGATGGACCAAATTAAAGGTCGTGTATATATGCCAACTTGGATATTATTTTTTATCTCCTAAATCTATAAACTCTCTCTTTTTGTGGAACTTCTCAACTAGAATCTTTCATACATATAGTCTAACAATAAGCATAGCATATATAGTAATATATAGGTTATACTTTTAATTTTTCTATGAGGTTAAATTTGGTTTTTACGATTCACAAAACGTTTATTTGATAAATCATAAATCACTTTAATATGTACTTGAGGGTAAAATGAGTGTGAGTTAAAGAGATTTAAAACATGTGCTGTATATCTAAGAGTTATGTCATTTTCGATATACACCACTGTCAGTTTTTTTAAAACCTTCTCTCTTCTTTTTATGTGCGTGTGTATTAACAATACTTAGTATTCTAAAAAAGAAAAATAAAAAAGAGGGTAATCTTTGAATGGGTTCAAACTAAATAAATAAATAGCAGCTAGCTTTAACCTAGCTATGAAATGATATTGGGGAGGAGAGAGAGAGAGAGAGCTGATCGTATCTAATAATGGTAAAACCACCTCTTGGAAATCTTTGTATAAACGACATCTCAGACCTTTCTTGCTATTAGGGGTGGCAAAATTAAACACAACTTGCTAACCTGACACGACACGACATGAAATTAGCAGTTTATGGGTTGAGGCTTAATGGGTTCGTGTCATATTCGAGTTGACATGACTAACCCGTTTCATAAATGGGTTGGGTTAGTGTTCAACCTATGGAATCCTTTTGACCCGTCTGACCCGTTTAATTAAATGATATTTTACTAATATGCCTTTTATTGATATATAAACTTATTAGTTATTGTGGTTTACTTTCTTTGACATAATGTGATTGGTTATTTGTGATATTGAAATATGTTTTAGTTTTGAATGATTATTGGTGATGCAGTTACTTATTAGTTCTGAATTTTATATTAAAAATATTTATTTATTTATTTTTTCATATATATATATATATATATATATATATTTTTTTTTTCATTTTGATAAAATCTGATAAATAGGTTGACACAACTAACCCGTTTAATTAAATGACATTTTACTAATATACCCTTTATACCCTAGGTATATAAACTTATTAGTTGTTGTAGTTTACTTTCTTTGACATAATGTGATTAGTTATTTGTGATATTGAGATATGCTTTAATTTTGAATGATTATTGGTGATGCAATTACTTGTTAGTTTTAAATTTTATATTAAAAATATTTATTTGTTTGTTTTTTCATATATATATATATATATATTTTTTTTTTCATTTTGATAAAATTTGATAAATAGGTCAACACGACTAATTCGTTTAATAAATAGGCCGTGTTAAGGTTGAGGAATTTAGACCCATTTAATAAACATGTCAGGTTAGTGTTGACCCATATAGTCGGATTCATGAGTTGATACAACACGAACCTGACATGCAAACATGAATTGCCACTCCTATTTGCTATAATCCCTTTTGTACCATCCATAAATACAACCTGCACAAGCTATTGGATTGACATCTGTATGTGTGACCGTAGTAAAGTATTACCTTTTGAATCTCGTGATACAATTTTTTCTCTTCACTTGTTGCAAACAAAATTTTGCAGTATGAAAAACTTGAAGTAACACAATCTATAAAGAGTCCAATGGACTTTGATGAGTAGAAAAATTACCATCGTCTTAAAAAAAAGAAGAAGAGAAGAAGAAAGAAAAGCTTAGCTTTGTCCATCAAGCTAGCCCTGTCCATCAAGCTGGCCTCGTTCATCAAGCTAGCCTCGTTCATCAAGCTAGCCTTGTCCTTCAAGCCAGCTTCGTCATTCGGACGAATGACGATGGCATGCACTAAATGAATCCTCCTTTAATGACAAGCGTGGCGTTTAATACACGAGATAGGCAAAAGCATAGCTGAAGGACTAACGGGCAGAAGGCCATTGATGGTGATAAACGTCTTTACATTCAATGATATTAAGACCATCATTGATCAAAGAAGACTTTACTCATTTATTATGCCCATTAATGATAAAGAGTAACAGACGAAGCAAACGGTAAGGAATGAGCTGTACACACCAAACATGAATTCTGTAACGTATTAGCCATTGAGCATAAATGCAGGAATTCATTGCCCATTAACGCAACAAACAACTATAAAAGAAGAAAGCACCAGAAACCCAAGGTACGCCTAATTACACACAAATACTCTATACGAAATCACTCTCTAGTCTATACTCTGTTGAATCCTTCTCCCTTATTAACTTAAGCATCGGAGGCGATTTGGCTAACGCCACATCGGCGTGTTGCACTTCTACCCAGTTCATTTTGTAGGTTTTTCCTCCAATAGAGACGACCCCAACCATAGCTTCGTCCATCCACTACAACGAGGAGCTCAACTGTTGATTTTTTGCATCTTCAGTTTGGCACTGTCTGTAGGGATGCTAATCATTCAAGCCATCTTTCCCAATGGCAAAAGAGTTCCTCAAAGTATAAGATGGAAGCAGAGATTGCACCTCAGCTAGACGCTGTGCAACAATAACAAATCCAAGCCCTCTTGGCTAATGTAGAAGAGCTGACTCATCAGAATGAAGAATTACAAAAGACAATGGAATCCCAAAACGCAGAACCTCAGTGAATAGGTGAAAAGCAAAATGAAGAAGAATCAAACTCTCAAGCCAACAGGTGAGACAGGACCTCAGGAGAAGATTCCACCAGGATGGAGAATGAGCTTCCCAACATGAGAAAGGAGATGGACGAACTAAAAAGTGCTATGAAGGATAAAGGCAGAGAGAATCTGGATGGGATGATTCGAAGGATGGACTCACTATTCACTACTAAAGTATTGAACCGTCCCCTCCCACCAAAATTCCGTCTCCCACAGTTGGAGTAATATGATGGTTCCAAGGATCCCTTGGATCACATTTAATCATTCAAGACATTGATGCTATTGCAGATTACCTCAGACGAGGTGATGTGCAAGGCATTCCTAACAACACTGGAGGAAGCAGACAGAGTATGGTTCAGCAAGATATCCCCAGGAACTATTGTAAATTTTGAACAACTCAGTAAGGGTTTTGTTTGTCATTTCATTAGGGGGGCAGAGACACAAGAAGCCAACCGGTCATCTTTTCAACATTCAACAAGTAGAAGGAGAATCACTATGACAATATGTGACCCAATTCAATAAGGAGCTACTGCATGTAGACAAAGTTGAAGATCAAGTCATCCTAACAACTTTCCAAGTAGGGTTGTTACCCGGAGATTTCTTCTTCTCAATCACCAAGAGTCCACCAAAAAGAGTCGCGGAACTACTCCAAAAAGCACAAAAATATATGAATGTAGAAGGTGCAATAGTCATGAAGGAAGAGAGACGAAAGGAACTTATGAAGTTGCACTCACCCACGGGGCATGGAGTATAAAAAGAACTTTTCCTTTGAAATCCCATTTTTTGCATTAAGCATGTTTGCATTTTTGTACTCTTGCTAGAATTTATATCATTCACAAATAAGGCGAGAAAATAAGTTTACTCAAAAAAATACATACATATATATGTGTGTGTATATATACATATATCTCTCATGATGTATTTCCTTCTTCATTTCCTCCCTTAACTATAATCCGTGAATGAAGGAGGAAAACCTAAAGACGCACAAGTGTGGGTATAACTCACGCAGCATAACATCGTCATGACATTATACTCACGCAGCATAACATCGTCATGACTAATAATGTCATGACGAAAACGTAAAGACGCACAAGCGTGGGAGTAACTCATGCAACGCAACATCGTCATGCCTAATAATGTCATGATGAAAACCTAAGGTCAAGTTTTACTAACTTTACTCTATTGATCAAGTCTATTGAACGAGTGTTAATGCAAATAAAAGATGGACCACCTTCACAATGGCCTTAACCTATGTTGGTTCTAGTAGAAGGCCTAGATATAAGCAGGTACGAAGTAATCTGTCACTCCAGAGAAGGCTCCTACTACCTAAAGTCTTTAGACGGCTAGGAGTTACCTTGACCATGGAACATAGCACACTTAAAGAAATACTACCAATAAGGAATACTTTACATTTCAAGTTGCCTAGTCTTCATATCAGTATGTATGACAATTATTGCTTTCGTCATTCATAGAGCAATAATACATGAAAGCATTATCCATGCGTATTTATCAATGATTATCCATGAGTTATTTATCAATAAAAATATGTGCAACATTTAGGAGTTATCCTTGGGAGACGTCCCAAGGATCTTTGTCGTTGAAATTTCAAATCAAAAGCTGTTCACACACAGCCAATGGCGTCATAGCCATCAAAGTTGTTAATACACAACAACCGAAGTCGATTAAATCAGAGTTGTTTAAACACAACTAATATGACCATCATTCAAGCATGAATAAATGAAAAAAATGGTTAACCTAAAGACGCTCCAATACCTCGACTTTAAGTCACGAGTACAGTGCAACATCGTCATTTAAACATGACTCAACAGAAAGCTGTTCGAACACAACTAAAAATAATAAGTTGTTCAAACACAACTAACATCGTCATTCAAACATGACTCAACAGAAAGCTGTTCAAACATAAGTTGTTCAAATACAACTAACATCGTCATTCAAACATGACTCAATAAAAAGCTGTTCAAACACAGCTAAAGATAATAAGTTGTTCAAACACAACTAACATCGTCATTCAAACATAACTCAATAAAAAACTGTTCAAACACAACTAAAAATAAGCTGTTCAAACACAACTAACATTGTTATTCAAACATGACTCAATAAAAAACTGTTCAAACATAGCTAAAAATAATAAGTTGTTCAAACACAACTAAAATTGTCATTTAAATATGACTCAATAAAAAACTATTCAAACACAGCTAAAAATAATAAGTTGTTCAAACACAACTAAAATCGTCATACAAGCATGACTCAATAAAAAATAAATAAATAAAAAAAGTTACGGGAGTTTGTACGAAGACGAATTCACACAGACGATACAAAGACTCCCACAGGTGAAGTAAGGATTTCTACCATTCACAAATAAGGTGAGAAAAGAAGTTTACTCAAAGCAAAAATATATATATCTCTTTCGTGTTAAGTGTATTTCTCAGTCTACATCATCTCAACAATGAAGATTCTACTGACGAGCATAAACTCAGGTAGTCAATCTATATCATCTCAATGATAAAGATTTTATTGATGAGCGTAAGCTCAGGTAGTCAATCTATATCATCCCAATGATAAAGATTTTACTGATAAGCATAAGCTTAGGTAGTCAATCTACATCATCTCAATGATACAAATTCTACTAATGAGCATAAGCTCATGTAATCAATCTACATCATCTCTATGATACAGATTATACTGACGAGCATAAGCTCAGGTAATCAATCTACAATCAAATCAATGATATAGATTCTATTGACAAGCATAAGCTCAAGTAGTCAATCTACGCACCATTCCACAATAAACGTGAGCACACAAAAAACGAGGAAGGTAAAGTTTCAAAATTATTCTCGCCTTGTCACATAGACAAAGATAGGCCAGCATCGTCCATCAAGTTGGCCTCATCCATCAAGCTAGCATCATCCTTCAAGCTAGCTTTGTCATTCGGACGAATGACAATGGCACACATTACATAAATCCTCCATTAATGACAAGTGTGACGTTTAATACACTAGACAGGCAAAAGCATAATCAAAGGACCAACGGGCAGAAGACTATTGATGATGATAAACGTCTCTGCATTCAATGATACTAAGACTGTCATTGATCAAAGAAGACGTTACACATTTATTACGCTCATTAATGATAAAGAGTAACGAACGAAGCAAACGGTAATGAATGAGCTGTACACACCAGACATGAATTCTGTAATGTATTAGCCGTTGAGCATAAATGTAGGAATTCATTGCCCATTAACGCAGCAGACAACTATAAAAGGAGAAAGCACCAAAAACCCAAGGTACACCCAATTACACACAAATACTCTACGTAATCACTCTCTAGTCTATACTCTGTTATATCCTTCTCCCTTACTAACTTAAGCATTGGAGGCGGTTTGGCTAACACCACACCGGCGTGTTGCTCTTCGACCCAGAAAATTTTGCAAGTTTTTCCTCCAACAGAGATGACCCCAACCGCAGCTTCGTCCATCCGCTATGACGAGAAGCTCAACTGCTGATTTTTTGCATCATTAGACTTTAACTCTCGATTTTCTTCACAAACACCAATGTTTTCTTTGAGGTAGTTATAAAATAATTTTTTAGCATTATAACCTCCAGAAAGATGGGAATTTTTGCCACCTGTGGTTTGGCTAAAATTTAAGTTGCCTACTTGTGGTTTGAAATTTGACACTTTACTTACTTGAGATTTGACCAAAATTTAAGTTGCTTACTGTGGTTTGAAATCTCATGATACAAGTGTTCCACTCAATTCTTTTTTATTTTGTTTAATCTTGTATTTTTATGTATTTTTTAAGTATAGAGACATAAAAGTGGAGTAAAATTACATATTTAGCTATATTTTTAACATAATTGGGTTATGAAACTCTAACTAAGCTAACTTCAGGTTGGTAAAGTGTCAAATTTCAAACTACAAGTAGACAACTTAAATTTTGGTTAAATCACAAGTGGGTAAGTTGTAATTTGCCCTTTATTTTTTATGGATTCGGCACCACATATTGGATATCAAATGGATATTGGGCACTTATGTCTAATTAATGTTATTCATAATTTAGAATAAAAAATTGTTAGGATTAATACCCTAAAATCCTATTGTATGGTATTATGTATGACATTGTGTATTAGCTAATAAAAGTTGTTTTATATTCTAAAATAATGGTAACGTAAATACTTGGATATTATTTTATAGTCTATGAGATACATAATATGTGATTTAAGTGTTGGGATATGTTTACCCAAAAAAAAAAAAAAAAGTGTTGGGATATGATTTGCATATAGAAGATCAAAATTACAAGTTTTTTGTAAACTCAAAATTATAGTTTATAGTTAGTGATGAAATTGGGCTTTTCATTTGCGAAGACTATAATATATCAACTAAGATGATTTATCTTGGTCATGGAGGTGGAGATTTCTAGTTGACGTGTCTAAGTGTGTAAGATATATTAAACTAGACTACTATGAGAATAATTATTCTATTAATAATTTGTAACTGAAGACTTTCAACTTTCAATATGAGGGAATTGTAAACCTAAATATGAAATTTTGCTTTCTTTGATATATTAGGAGTTAGATCTATTTTAACAACCAAAACCTTAGTATGTTGGGAAATCACAAATAGTGATGAGGGGAACACACATATTCTCAAGATGGAATCCATAGTTTCTTTTTAGAGATATAAAATAAACCATTTGAGATAAGTTTAATGGGATTGGCTATTTAGAGTGTTGGGCCTAATGACTTTAGTAAAAAATTACTAAAGATTATATTTTATGTATTAAGATTTCAAAAAAGTATGAATATCTTAAAAGATTAAACCAGAAACTCAAAGATCAAGAGATGATAATTTTCAAAGTAATAGTTATATATTATAAATCTGTGTTACTATGTCAAGAGTTGACGTATAAGTCCACAACTCATTGGAGCTAGAGTTTTATATGTCCCTTTGCTCCCATTTTAAGCCACACACTAATGTATGATTAATAAGAGTTATTAAATAAAATAACTGCCTTGGTAGTTAAACATATGTATGATTAAACAAAAGAAAAAAAATTGTTCTTTAAAAAAAACATATATTCATCAAGAAAGAAAGCGAACATATGTAAAATTGATTGAGAGATCACATATCTTGGATATAAAGTGGAATTGGGGTGAAGATTGAAGGTCTTCTCAAGATCTTTGTTTTTAATTTCACTACATCAAGGTACAATTCTCTTACCCTTGTTCTAGAATTCAAAGTTCCATGTTATCTTACATGAATGGAGAAAATCTTGCGATTCTTCCATTGCTTGTTTTTTATGTGATACAAAAACCATGTTTTCCAACAAAAACATATATAGGGATCCTAAGCTAAACTAGAATCCAAAATCATTTCTTGTACTAGAAGACACAAGTAAAGTTTATGTTTGGGGAAGTGATAAGAACCCCACATCTCTCATCTTTATATGGAACCTCATTTTTACTCATTTTGTTAGCCCAATTTTGTTAGCCACATCTCTATACTCCTAAAGGACTAGTCTAGTCACAATTGAGACTCTTTGTAGACTCCAAAAGTATCTCATTTTTATTTATTTATTATAAAATTAATTTTTAAGTCATATATTTGACTTGTATAAATTTGGAGTGTTTTGACTACAACAATGAAGTGATAATAACAGAAGCTGAGTTATTGAGTGATAATTGCTTGTATGTTAGAAAGAGGATCAGTTTGTTTTCTATGTGTGATTATCCTGGTGTGTGTTTTATAACTGTAAACTGGTTTTGATCTCTACTCTCTCTCTCTCTAAGAATCTTGTTTGAATTTGATGTGATTTTAATTTTTGTGGAGATTTATTGTTTGGGTTTAGTGTCGGATACCAGGCTTATTGTAATGGAAATTGATTATCGACATGCTCTCTAATATTTTTATCTTAATGTTTATATATATATATATATATATATATATATTTATATTTATATATATACACTTTAAAATTTACTTAGTATTTGTTCTCCAAGTACATGTAGTCTTCTCTTCAAATAAAATTTTATTTACATGTTAGAAAAATGTTATTGACATTTTCAGATCTTGTAAACTATGAAATGTTTGATGTGCTTATATCAACTTCTTTGCAGTACTACAAGTAGTATAAGCTTTTTATTAGCCCCAAGTTCAAGCTTATTTTCTTATTTTCTCACAGTTCCTTCCCTATGGCATCATATCCAGGGTCATCTCAAACTTCACAACGTCGTAGGGGTGCATGTTTCACAGTTAAAGCAAATTCTGTCAGTGTAAAATCGTTTTGTTTTTTCTTCAAAATGATAGTTGAGGCTAAGTAGCTTTTTAAACTTTTATTTTAATTTTAAAAATAGGGTATCTATGTTTCCATATTTATTTATTTAAAGGAATGCTCTATTTGAAGTAATATTTATGCCTTAAGTGGTGTGTTTGAAGAGAAAGAAATGCTCAATGCTTAAGAGGTTGTGCCTCCAGTAATGAAAGCCATCTCGGGTTTGTCTTACCATAATTCCTTGCTTGGGCATGTATATGAGGATATTTGTGCTTATCTAAATGGGATGCAGCTGGTTTCAATAAGTTGTATTAAGAGAGGGGGGAATATGGTTGCGCATTCTTTAGCAAAGTATGCAAAAAATATTAGTGATGTAGTCTATTGGTTAGAGGACTCACCACCACCTGCGGTGGAGGCTTTGTACCAAGATTCTTTACATGTTAGTGAATGAATGAATGCCTTGTTTTCAAAAAAGAGGTTGTGCCTCCTTTTTTATTGACGAAATGTTTCCATTATGTGTTTTTTTCATTGAATTGTTACCATGTTAAACAAGCATATATTTTTTATTGTTTGCCTTTAATGCTTAATTCTTGGCAGTTTATTTTGCTTTATTTGCCTAGGAATTAGTTTTGTTAGGACAATATATATATATAGTGGCGTTCTTTTTTTTTTTTTTTTTTTTAAATGAAAAGGGCCTATAGTGGCATTCACAAGTGCCACAATAGGGTATATATATATATATATATATATATATATTTAAAATGAAATAGGCATATAGCAGCGTTTTAAAAACATGCCACTATAGGACAATTTTTATTTTTTATTTTTCAATTATTTTTATTAGCTATAGAGGAGTTTTAAAATGCCACCATAGGTCCATACCCTATAGTGGCATTTTAAAATGCTGCTATAGCTTACTTAAAAAAAAACATTTGGCCTAGAGCAGCGTTTTACAAACGCCACTATAGGTCCATAGTCATGGTATAATAATGGAGTTCATAAAAACCACTATAGCCCGAAGGGACCTATAGTGGCATTTTTAGGACTTCCAATGGTGTTTCACAAACGCCACTATAGACCTAGTTTTTTGTAGTGTCCCTCTCTTTGATGTGTGTGAATGTGTGTAGTATAAATATAATATAACTTTATATAATTTAGTAATTAAAAAATGCAGAGAGATTGTTACATTTATGTGTATTGTTATCATGTTATAATAATTTTTTTGTTATAAAGTTAATAATTTAAGGAAAAAAATGGTAAATTTTGTGATTATTCAAGTATTTGATTGACTAAGTAGAAATTTGATGTATTATTTATGTATGGATGAATGTGGTGGTATAGTCAATAATTAATACAATGCTAGTGGGTTGATTTTTTGTCATTTAGTTAAAATATATTTATATAAAACCAATAGCAAATAGATAATGACAATTGCATAAAATTAAAAATTTTATATAAACTTAACAAAGTAAAATGGTCACATCTATCCACATTGACAATGGATAATATCAACCGATAATGAACTAAAAGATTACAATAAAAAAAGTTTATGGCAAATAAATAAAGCTGAAAAATGGATAAGCTTGGACCGTCTAGGTCATGTCGTCAGCATTTCTAGGTTTGGTGTTCTCTGGCCCTTCCCCTTACTTCGCGTGCTTGGTTGAATGCTTTTCGAGCTCCAAATTGAGTGATTTTCAGTGGCGTTGGAAAGATCTGAATTCCTATTTTCTAAAACTTCCAGATTCGTGAGAATCAGACCATGTACCAAATAGTTACAAGCCTTGGAAGAAGACCGGTTCACCATTTTTTGCACCCGATGATTTTTTTTTTTTTTTCTCCAATTTTCCAGATTGAATTCTACCAATCCAAAGATGCTTTCAAGATTCCGTTTCTTCTAGAATGTAGAGGAAAGTGCCATCTTCAAGAAAGTACTTGCTTTTTGGCTCAATGACTACGCATTGAGATATTACGTCTTCTGGAAAATAGCTATCCGAACATGTCAAAACACTTGGTAAAAATCTCGACCACTTTAGCTTTAATTTCGACTTACGAGTAGTCATTTTAAGGAGAACTAAATTTGCTTTCATTTGTGCTCGAATTTATCCCAATCTAATTGTTAGATTTGGTTAAATTACGATTTAGTCCAGGTTTTTTATTTTATTTTTTAGTCTAGGTTAACAGTAGTCAAACTTGGTTAAAGTTGATAAAATCTTTTGAAAATATTGGTTTTGATATAAAAAGATGAAAAATTGGCATATTAGTGAATTTATGTACAAATTTGGCTTTTAGTTATCTTTTGGTTAGCATTTTGGTCATTTTGACTTGGACTAGCAATTCGAGTGATATGACGCCAAACAGGAAAAACTACGTCACCCTAAACATTCCCATAGTTCCTAGGTAAAAATATGATTTTTTTTTTTTTTGAATTTTTGGGGTTTGGCACACAAATCAAGGGTGAACAAAATTCATTGTTGATAGTTGTTCATTTTTTTTCAATTTTCCTAATTTGATTTCTCTCAATGTGTCCTCATCACAAACCATTTGTTTGAAGATGCAAAGAAATACGTCTAGCTCAAGAAACAATGTGCTTTTTGGATCCAATTTTCACGAGAAATTAAGAATTATCATGCAAAGTGATTTTCTTTTTTGAGTTTCCATGATTTTTTCTATTTTCATAATTAAGGCTGCGTTTGTTTTGGTGTAAAACCATTTCAGGAAATGATTTTACACCTCACCAGTTGTTTGGTTGCGCATGGAAAATAGAATTTTCCGGAAAATCATTTCATTTGACCGTGTGTTTTATGGCTTTGACCCGGAAATTGGTTTACATTTCTATTTTCACTTCAAATCATTTCCGGACTCAGACGTGCAAAGAGAGAGAGAGAGAGAGAGAGAAGAGATAGAGCTTAAGCATAGACACACGGCCGATGATGCCTAGAACCCATCCTCGCCGGTGATGCCCAGAACCACCCCTCGACACACTTCGCCGACCCATCCCTTGTCCTTGTCCTCCACCGACCCATCCCTCATCCTCACCGACCCATCCCTTATCCTCGTCCTCACTGACCCACCTCCATCGATCCATCCCTCGTTTGAACCAACCCATACCTTCAAATCAAGTTTTATGGATTGAAAAGTTACCGCCAAACACAGATTAGAGCCTTGTCATCTCGTTCTCATTGCCACTGAAGCTTGTTGTCAATGCTAAACACAGATCGGAGCCTTGACTCGATTTCAATCTCTCACTCTTTCTTCCTCCCCCTCTCTGTTTGACCGAGTTTGAAAGTTTAATGATTTTATTTTGATTTTTGTTTCTTTAAAAAGTTTACATTTGCAATTTTCTATTATAATTTGTTTGGAATCTGAGAAAATGGTTGAAAAAATGTGAGAAAATGTGAGAAACCAGTAGAAAATTTGTATTTTTCATAATGTTACCAAACACTTGAAAATATTTTCTAATACAATTTTCAAAATACAACCAAACACTAAAAAAATATTTTCCTTTCCGGAAAATATTTTCACTTGCAAATATTTTACACTTGGAAAATATTTTACATTCAACCAAACGCAGCCTAAATCTTTTTTTGACATAAACCTTCATTTTGCTCAACTGAGAATCCATTGGAAAGCTTATGAGGTTTACTTTCTAAAGAGTTTTGTTGTTTGGCATCGATATTTAATTTGGGCAAACTTGATGTTTTGAAACAAAAAGTTTATTCGGAATTTTTTATATAGATATTTTGATAAATTCATTTTAATTCAAAGGAATTTTAATAACAAGACCTTTCCAACGAGGCATCATTCGAGCCAATCCATGATCGTTTTATTCTAATTCAATCGAGATTAAATTATAATCAAGTTTAATGATCAAGTGTCAAGCAATTTTTCATCATTTCAGCCATATTTTGCTTGTTTTAAGTCTAATCTAATCTAGGCTCTTTCTCAAAAAAAAAAAAAAAAAAAAAGTCTAATCTAGGGCCATCAATTGTCAAAGTAAAGAGAATTTAATTATCTATAACATGGGCTTAAATTTATCCTAATTAGATGGTCTGATTTTTAGTCAAATTGAGGTCAAAGTCATGCTCAAAACGGTAATTTTTGCAATTTTTTTGCACAAATTGAGATTTTTGACATGCAAACCAAGGCAACCAAAATATGGTATTGACAGTATTTGAGCATTTGATTTGTGGTTGAAAATTTTATTAACTGAGAGATCAAGTGTTTGATTTTTATCAAATTTTTTTTTTTTTTTTTGTATTGTGTGTCATCACCAAAAAAGTGATGAGAAAAAAATTGCAAACTTAGGCTATTTTCTAATTATTATTATTTTTTAAATTGAGGAATTTAATTTTATTAAATTTTATTTGTTTTATTCAGATGATGATGATGTGATATTTTTTTAGTCACTTAAGCTTTATGTGGGGACCGGCCCAGAATAATAGGTTGGCTGGGCCCTGGGCCTGTCCGAGGAGACGTCGTGGCCCAGAGTCCTTATTTAGGCCCACTAGGGCAAAGAGAACACGTCCGAGGAGTAATTCCTCCTCGAACATTCCAAAATCCGAGTCAAGGGTGTGTCCTGGCTACTGTAGTCCTCCCTCCAAGCACGTGAAAAGAAAGGAAACCCAAAATATCTCAACTAAAGCTGCCTCCAACACATTAAATGCACCACAACTACTCTCCTGGCCGCATTAATGAAGAGAAGACCCCTGAACAGTGCTACATTGGCCACTGTAACTCACAAAGAACTGATAAGGGTGTCTGATGGGACAGGTGCTCAAGTAGGGGTTTAGATGATCAACAAGTGTAAAGCCCAGATGATAAGAGAGGGTCTATATAATATGTAAAGGTCCCCCAAGAGAGGGGGACGAAAGAGAGAGAAAAAAGAGAGAAGGAAACACGGTAGAGAAATTTTATTTGCATGAATCTGTGTCCATTAATCAAGTTGGAGACCTAATCATTTAAGAAGGATCTTTCTTCACTGCTACCTCCTTTTGTTCTTGTCTCTGTATCCCCTGAACCCATGCAGCAAACCGTTTAAGCTAACTGAATCCAAGTTCTTTAGCCCATACTCTACAAAAATTCATTGTGTGGGACCTTTTGGGCCAAGATCTGACCTACAAGGGTCGGGTCCACTAAAATCGTGTTCCTACACTTTATAAGTGTGTTAATTTTTCGTTATTTGATGGTAGAGACAAAATTGAGTGCAAAGTGCTGAGAAAATTAGGAGAATAAATTGAATATACGGTGCCAAGAATTATAGTGCCAAACTGGCAATCACGCAATTCTGGTCCTTTGTTTAATTCATCCACAGGCACAGTTATATATTTAATATTCATACTAACATTCTCATACCTAGCCATAGACATGGCAAAACAGGTCAGAATTTTCTGACCCGACCCGACCCGAACCCGATTTTTTTGACCCGAAGCAAAAACGAGTTGACCCGTGACCCGACCCGTGTTTTTTGCGGGTCAACCCGACCCGTGACCCGACTCGAACCAGAACCATTTTTTAAAATCTTTTTTTTTTTTGGTAAAAAAAAATAGTGAAATTAAGACAATATTGGTTTAATTGTTTATTGTGAGTTTTAAGGAAACAATTGATACATTTATATAACTGCATGCAAATTAATTGAAAAATAAATGGTTGAGCATTCTGTAATGAGTAAAGATTTTTAGATATCAAATAGCAAAGTACATGTCAAGATAATCTAGTTACAGTAAAGTTAAAAATAGATTTAAAATTGTAGATATGTGTGAGACACATTCACAAGTGTGAAAATAATAAAGCCAAAGTATCAAATTAGCATAAATTATAAATACTTAGATCTATTTTTTAACAATTTATGTTCAAAATAAACGGCTTTTCAAAATAAATTATGATATTTCCTAGAGTGTGTGCTGCTTAACAATGATATGATCTTCATAAAAGAGACTAGGTATAAATAAGTAAGCAATCAAACTTTAATGTATATCTCAAATTGAAATAGAGTGTCAACCACAATTAATAAAAGATTATAAAATTAATTTTTAAAATTGTAACTTTCTTATATGTTTTTATTTTTTATCAAATGAGTTATCCAATAAGTCATTTGTAATTTTTTTTTTTGGAATGTTGATATTGTATAAAAATAAAACTTGTATACTTGTATCTTTGTGTTGTTTTGTTTTAGATAGCAATGTTAGGATTTGTATAATTTTAAAATTATTGAATAAGTATTAATAAGTTTAACTGAGTTTATTCTTAATATAAGTAGTGAATTCAAAATAATGCATTTTACATCAAGTAATATGTTGCATTACTATCCAAATGGCAAATACATATTGTTTTCTTTATAAAAAAAATTAAAAAATAAAAAAATAAAAAATATCATGTGAAAAATACGGGTCAACCCGACCCAATCCGACCCGACCCGCAACCCGATTGACTCGAACCCATTTTCAACCCGCTTAAAGTGACCCGTTTTGACCAGTGACCCGATTGACCCGACCCAACCCGCCCGTTTTGCCATGTCTACCTAGCCAACGCCCAGACTTTTGTGGAGTAATGGGTGGTGCCTCAAGATTAAAGAATATGAAACTGAAGCCGCAATCTTTGTAACTTTTGTTATTATTATTTTGGTGAAAGTGGGTACTAATTAAAATCCCATGAATAGAGAAATAGAAACAGTAACTTATTTAGTAGGATTTGTAGTGAGGCCAAACCCAAGTGGGAAGAGGGGATCATAATGTGGATCCCCAGCATTCATTGGCAGCTGATCAACAGTCCTGAACCACGTGCGTGAAAGCTTGCCACTGAAACCATAGTCACCAAATAAAACATCGGCAACTCCTTGTCCTTCAGTTCCTGGAAGCCACGCGGCAACAAGGGCATCCATGAATGTTATATATGGTTGGATCATAACAGGACGGCCAGAGATAATGACAACAACACATTTCACAGCTCCACAGACACTGGTAAATGTGCTTGGACCTGGGTCAGGGATTGTCAAATTCAAGCTGTCACCTGCTCCCTCTGCATACGGGTGTTCTCCTACTACAACAATGGCATAGTCGAATTTGTTTGACTTAACATAATTAGCATGCGGGTTCTTCTTGTAGACTACTTTTGTTTTGGGATCAACTGTATTTTTTATGGCAGTGAGGATTGTGGTACCTGCTCATGAGGATTAATGTTCATGCGAATTCTTAATCAATGTATCACAGCCGATAACAGACCATCATAAAAAGGCGGTGAGCTGAATTCATTGTACCTTTAGTGAGGTTGTTGCCGCTAAGTCCTTGCCACTCAATTGTCCAACCTCCACACTGATAACCTAAATTGTCAGCATGGCTGCCAGCAACAAGTATTTTTGATGCCTTCTTCGGAAGGGGCAGCAATGGCGTATCTGCAGATTCGCCATTCTTTAACAGCACTAGTGATTTCCTAACAGCTTCCCTAGCCAATTCTCTATGCTCCTTTAAAAGAGGCGAAAATCCATAAAATGATGTAAGAATGTTTCAGTTGTTTTGTGAGGGGTACAGGACAAATCAAAGTTGTGAGTTACTAACCTGACTTCCAAGCTGGTTGACCAGGCTGAAATCAGCTAATGGGTTCTCAAATAGACCCATCACAAACTTAACCCTCAAAATTCTCTTCACTGCATCATCAATTCGACTCATGGGAATGATCTTATTCTTAACCTGGGAGGTTAGACCATGAATGAATTCTGTATAGTTGTATGGAACCATGACCTGTATGTGTCCATCACAAATATTAGAAGATTAAACTAGTTAGGCATTGATGTGAGTCTGTTTAAGCAGTAAAATTAAGGTCATTGACTAACCATGTCAATGCCAGCCTGAATTCCTGCTTCAATAGAATATGAGTAGTTAGCATGATGTGGAGTGGTGATTTGGTCTATACCCTGCCAATCTGTGATGACAAAACCCTGAAACAAATTACAATATTCATATGTTGCTCCCAGTTGTTCTTTTCAATTGTCAGCAATTGAAAAAATCAAGATACATTCATGAATCTCTTTTTACCCTGAAACGGAGTGTGTTCTTGAGGAAGCCAGTCACAAGATCACGGTTAGCATGCATCTTTATTCCATTCCAGCTGGAGTAGGAGATCATAATGCTTGCAACACCCTTGATGATGGAGTTATAATAGCCAGGCATGTGTGTGCTAAGCAATCCATGTCTGTCTATCACTGTGTTGTTTTCATTGATGCCTTTAGTTGTTCCACCATCACCCACATAATGCTTAGCACAAGCCGCAACCTTTTCTCTGCACAAAGGTCCAAAGTTGTTATAAGCATTATATACTTCATCACCTAGAAAACAGCTTTTATTAAAATTTCGTTCATTTTAAAAACAAATAAAGGAATATACCAGTTAGAGCTCTTGACAAAAGTCAAAGGTCTAATTGAAGACAAACAAGAGGTGACTAACAATGCAAGGATAAGAGTGGATGTTAGCTACTGACAAAACATGACAAGGATTCTGGATAGGTCTATGGTGTAATGTAGACCAAAGCATATGATTATGGACTAGCACTTTAAGCTAAAATTTTGAAAGCACATGCCATTCTATTAAATAAAAATAACACATTGTCTAATAACATGAGAATATTACAGCCAAGTTCGAAACCTATAATCTATCAGTTAACTTCTAGTTATGTAAACTTTAGAAATTAGATCCAATTCTCCTTATTATATACTGCATTAAATTATCTAAAACAAGTTTATTACTAGTTCATGTTATATGGGCTGGGATAAAAACATTTGAGGTAACTTAATTTTTTTGGTAAGATTTTTACCTTCCAGCAACAAATGGGACACCCTTGGCAGAGTTAGTGGGAATGTCACCTTGTAATCCTGGTACAATCTCAGTCATTGCTTGAACAATCTTGGGGTCTTCACTGTAGCTTTCATAGCAACGACCCCATCTAGGATCTCTACAAACCTGCACAGGTAGAGTAGTTAAACAACTCACAACTTCAGTTAAAAAATAGTCTGTTATTCCGATAGCAATCATTAGTTTGACCAACTTAGTTACCGCTATACAAGGAGCAAAGACATATGGAATTCCTGTAGCTCTAACTTCAAGTGCAGTGGCAGCTCCAATCCTTTTCACAAGTTCAGGGTCTCTGGTTGATCAGAAACAAGTTTGATCGTAAATGGCAGGCAGAAACAGAATCACATATTTGATTAAGATATATACTACTGCACTGCACCCTTGTTCTTTGTTGGATTTTGATATTCAAACCTTTAGACTAATAGCCAGTAGATAAAGAGGCAAAAAAAAAAAAAAAAAAAAAAAAAAAAAAAAAAATCAAATTTGAAATGAGAATGAATTTATATTGCTTTCCACAGGATTGAACAATATTCTTACTTTCCCCCCATGTTTAAGCTATTATGAATTTTCCTTCTCCTTATTATTTATTTATTTTTATTTTTGATAGAGTTTTGCCTCTTTGGCATCTAGTAAAGCAGCTAGCCTTTTAACTCATAAAATTTCAAATCTCACAGATTTTCTTTAATTTTATTAAATTGTTGGTTTTGCACATGATTGAACAATTTATTCCATCCCTTAATTACTCAACACAGGTAACTTCAGACAATTAAAAATTTCCAATAAAAATTACTATATCTTGGGAGCAATTTGAACATTTACTAAAATAAAATGATTGCTGGATGAAACTTTATGGCATCGGAATGGCATCATTGATTTACATAGAATATTTTTACCAATACCTGTTGCAGGAAGAATATGTTTTCAACACTGGACTAGGAGAAGCAAATATCTATATATATATATATATATATATAAATATAAAAAATATTAACGTCCAAGTTATTCTACATGCCTGGTAGCTCCAATTCCAATATTGTGGGGGAAAATTGTTGCCTTATAGACATTGTTTTGGCCATGAACAGCATCAATTCCATAAATCATTGGGATTCCAAGTCGAGTTGATAAAGAACCCTTTTGGAATTCATTTACCATGTTAATCCAGGTTTTCGCAGAAGCCTCCTTAGCTGGAACACTCCCTCCCCCACTTAATACACTCCCTGCCCAAAACAGAGATAAATAATGCTACACCTTTTAACCTTCTTTCCTCTTAAGTCCTAGCAGAAAAATACTAATAAAGATAGGTGAAGTTTACTATACTTACCAATCAAGTACTTCTTCATGACTTCTGCCGATGCAACACTGCGGTCAATCTGCACCATCTGCCCAATCTTTTCCTCCAAAGTCATCCTCCTCATTAAATCCTCTATTCGAACATTCAATGGCTGTTTTGGGTCTTTATATTTCACATACTCTGCTTCTGTGGAGGCTACCAAGAAACACAAGAGAAGAAGGCCCATCAAGTCAATCGGGGTTCTCGCCATTTCCTGTTTACAAATTGCCTTCATATTCAGTCATATTGTAACAACAAAATAATGCTCAATAAGGATGCGAGTCAAATAAGTGCTTTCAGTTTTAGTAACATACTATTATTGAACGCAGTGAAAATATTAAAGCTATGGGAATATATCACTCAACAATGATAGAATTGAAGCAGTAGTTCAGGATTAAGTTTTGAGAATGTCATCAATAAAAAGTACTAACTATCAAAATTCATAACTCAAAACAAAATCAATAACAAGATGATATCTTCTTTTATCTTGTATAGATCATGTGCAACCACTGACTACCACTTGTATACGCGCACACATAGGCACGTGTGCGTTAGTTTGAAACATAAAGAGGTTACTACTTACTACAAACACTAAAAGGTATATTTTCAAAATTGAGAACTGTTTGGTAATGAACAACAGTTTTCGTTGTTTAAATAACACAATACGTATTTTTACAGCATTTTTTCACCTACATGTATTTCCACAATACTTAAACAACGTTACTAGAACAATATTACTAAACGAGTCCTGAAACAATGAAAAAGTAGTAAAAGAAAATTGAAGAAAGTTAGACACGCGTACCATGAATTTAATTCTCATGGATTCAAATGTCAATGTGCTGTTCTATTGGATCAACAAATAAAATGAGTAGGAAAGGTTTAAGAAGTGTAAATTAATAAGAAGATGAAAAGTTTAAAATAAGAGAGAGAGATAGGAAATTGGTGAATGATGTGACACAATAAGAGAATTTAGTAATATTAAATGTTACAATTCAGCTTTTAAATATACATATATAGGTATAAACTATCAAAATGAGTCCGTACTTTCTTACCATAACTATTGCTAATAAGAAAACAAGTTTGACCGTTTAATATTTCTTAAATTTGACAGTAAAAGACGAATGATTTTAGGGATATATATTACAAATTTTAGTATATAAGATTTAATTGATCTGTCATGAAAGTTATTAAAAAAAAAAAAAAAGTAATTGTAACATCCTAATAAGTAAAGACAGAGGAGTTTGAGTAATGTTGTTTGAGTGTTTTTGATATACATATGGGTGAAAAAATGTGTAATGTTGTTTAAAATGCTCAAAAATGTGTTTGAACTTACCTACCAAACACCGCCTAAATTCGTAGAATAGCACCAGAACCCACTGTCCTGACGTTCACGCTGACTTTTCTTTCATATCCTTCCAGATTCAAAAGCTTATAATGCCCATTTTTGACATTTTATTTACTTGATTCTAAAATTCAAAATCCTTTCATACAAGACAAAGACTAAGGGAATGGCTGCCAGCTAACAAGCTTTTGTCATGTATGATAATGTAAAATAGGATAAGGATCTTATGTAAAATAGGATAAGGATCTTACAGGGCAAAATTTGCCGAACAGAGTGATTCTAAAAAAAATTTAAGTGGATGACATGCGTTCAAAGTTTATTAGTTAATTGGACAGTTTTTTGGAAATCGAGTATAGCAAAATCGACTTCCAACCAAAATCACCAAAATCGAGTTTAATATACTCGACTTCCTACCGAAAATGCTCTGAGATGGATAAAAAAGGAAGTTGAGTATAATAAACTCGACTTTGGTTGGGATTTTGGCTAAAAGTCGATTTTGCTGTACTCGATTTCCAAAAAACAGTCCAACTAATTAATAAACTTTGAACGCATGCCATCTGCCTAAAATTTTCCTAATATTATACTGTTTGGCAAATTTTGCCATCTTACAGTTATAAAATACTAATACGTATGACCAGCTAACATACTAATATGCACGTTCATCAAAAAAAAAAAAAAAAATACTAATATGCACGTGAATTGTCAATTTTAGTGATGTTAAACTTGGGTTATTAAATAATTTTTATGATATTATTTTTGTCAAGATTCTCATTATCATACATATTTCTTTCTGTAGTCATATTCTTTTTCCCATTTTATCACATGGAATGGACAAGCCATGTTACTGGTCACATATGTAGTTGGTCAATATTGTATTTGTTACAAATTAATAAATTTGATAATATTATTTTAGCAATTCAAATATTTTTTTGAAACATGCATAAACGTTATAAAGTTTTTTTTTTTTTCTCAATAATTTATTGGGTTGCGCCTATAATTCATTGTGACTATATGTGTTTTTCTTAATATTTGTGGATAATTTGATTTTTTTTTTCAAATAATATAAAAAAAAAAAAAACCCAATTATTAAATACACCTTAAGTTTTACCTTTTTTTCACGTGCTAACAAAAAACATAGTTTAAAATATGCTAGTGTAGAAATTCAATCTATATAAACTTGCCATAATACCATTGTTAAGAGGTTGAACATAGATTTGAACGTCTAAAGAAAGACGCTCACTGGTTAACATGTAGCTTATTGTGACAAATTAATTATTAAAAAGCTTTTGAGGATTAAATATTTTAAAAGAATCGATGGTAATCATTAAAATATTTAGCAAAATTACTAAACTTCTGAAAACTTAATAAGTTGGTTGATTGAGTTCATAATTGATCCATATTTTTCAGAAATAAATGGTACTTTTGTGACAATCGCAATTTTTAAATCTTTCAAATTTCCTGCAGTTGATATAGTAGAACTATGATAAATGACATCAGTAGATTTATGTGTCATTATATACTAATAAAAAAGCTCATTGTAAAATTTGTTGGGCATTTCAAGGATAATAACATTGAGAAAGTATAAATATAATCCATTTTCATCGAAAAGCAAACTGGAAGCTGATAAATTTGGCTTTCTCCACATAATTATGCATCGATTTGGTTGGTTGATATTATTATGAGATGCAACTACATTTGGAGAAACAAAAAATTCAACATTTGAGGTTAGAAACTATAGTTGTAAGTTACCAATATATTTTCACTTTTGAAAAATTAAAATTAATATAGATAAGATTAATCACCTTTGACTTACAAGGAAACAATGAATTTGATGGAATTCCCACCAAGTTAAATTGACCCGATAGGGGATATATTAAGCTGATGGAAGACTACTAATGAGATTTTAATTAGGGACCTTCTTCTCTTTTCTATTGTTGGTGAGGAGGAAATTTGAACCCTTGTTCAAAATATCAAGAGGTGTCAACTGAAATACAATGCCCTCAGCATTATAGATCTCGTGTAAGTCCTACATAAAGAGAGCTTTACATCAAACAAAAGGTACACGTAAATACTCTCTCTCTCTCTCTCTCTCTCTCTCTCTCTCTCTCTCTCTCTCATGCCACTACAAACTTTTAGGCATCGAAAACTCTCCAGCAAGGTGTGAGAGACTGCAAAATTTAGGGTGCTCTCAAAAAAGAGATTTGAGTGCTTTAAAGGGCACCTCTCTTTTTGGATAAGTGGTGTAGAGTCGCCACTTATTTTTTATACAAAAAAAAAATAAGAAAAAATTAATACAAATTACATGATCAAAATTCTTCATTGTCATTGATTGAATAGAAATAAATACAATCTTAATAGATTGAATCTTACAAGGCTTTGAGTCCTAGTTACAATCTACTAAGAGAATACATGACTTTTTGTCATAGGTACAATCTACCCAAAAATAAAAAGAAAGACAGGGCATAGATCTACCTATCCAAAAGGTTACGGAATGGGAAGGTATTAGGCACCCATTCCGCCTAGACAGAGTCTGGTCTTCTAGACTTTAATGACCAATATACCCTTTTTTGCATGATGTGAATGATATGTTGCATATACATGACAAACACTTGACTAACACTAACTCAAATAAATTTATATTATGAATGTAACCTCTTTTTTTTAGAAAAAAAATTCAGATCTGTTTTATGAATTAGAAAAATTGAGATTTGTAAATAAAAATCAGATCTGTTTTTGTGTAAATAAAAAAAAAAATTACATTTGTAAAAAAATTAGATCTGTTTTTATACAAAGAAAGGAACAAGATTTTTGTAAAAAGTCTCAGATCCATTTTTGGTGTAAAGTTAAAAAATGTGATTTTACTTAGAAAAATCAAATCTGTTTTGAATGGTTAAAAAAATAATTTTTGGTTTATATGAAAAAAAATTAGATCTGTTTTTGAACATAAAATGAAAAACTTTTTGACAGAGGATTCACACTCATTAGATAATTTTATTTTACATGCATCACATATTATGAAAAAGAAAAGACTTCAACCTAATTTTTAATTTCTTCTTTTAAATTCCAAAATCTGCAATTTTGTGTCAAAGAAAACTTTCTCTAAAAAAATCAAATCTATATTTAATGAAAATACAGATTAGTTTTTTAGAGTTAAAAAAAAAAAAAATTAGATCTGAAAATTCAGATCTGTTTTGTGTGTTTCAAAAAAAATCTTTGATAGCAGATTTTGAGATTCAAAAGAAAAATCATAACAACAAATCAACTAGAACATATAAAAAAAACTTTTAAACAAAACATGGCAATTATATATAGAATCAGAAAAGACAAAACTTAGGTACAGTACCTTAGGTGCTGTTCCTTAGGTTCTCCACTTAAAATTCAGTCATGTGGCTACTTAATTAAAATATACACTTTCATCCCATGAGAAAAAATCCACATGATAGAATCTTAAAAGGGAATCTTAAGGAACAACACCTAAGTACTGTACCTAAGTCTTGCTTAATCAGAAATAATAAAAACATCCAAAACCTATTCATGCATCATAAAAAATAATAATAAAAGGAACAGAAAAATAAAGGGAAAGAAATAGACTACCTCTTGCATGAGTGTGCTCTTCTTTGTGAAAGGATATTTTAGGATTCAAAGAAATTTATTCAATTCTCTTTGAAGCCAAAAATATTTTGCTTACAGTAAAGAAATCCCTAAGGCAAGAGCCTCTAGAATTTCTTTAATGTAAGAGGGAAAAGAAAAGAAGAGAAGAGCCAGAAAGAGGGAGGTCAGAAAGCGTGAAAAAGTCTCCTGAATTTTGAAAGGCCTCCTCTATTTATAGAGGCTGGGATGTTCGAACAATTAGCTGAATGATCAGATTACGAACTAGGATGCGTCATTATCTCTAAAAAATCAAAAAGGATAAGTTTTATCTCAATCCAGGTGCCCTCGGGCCGTGGCCTGTGTTTGTGCCAATTGGCACTCCAAAAGTGACAAATGGCCCTTTTGGGTGCCGGTCCCGCATTTGAGTTTTGGTCCACTTTGGACTCCTTTTTTGAGGTTTTTTAAGTCGGGATTTGCACTTAGACGCGTTTTTGACCCATATTCTAAAAATTAGACTCCTTTTCTAACGATTCAGGTCTCTACAGCAATGATTATCTTGTAGATAAACACTCCCAAAGGTCTTGATTATCCACAATTTTGTTGTTATCTGATTATCCTCTTTATTCCCATGCAATCAAGCCTATTTTTGATACTAACTAACAACCAATCACAAAATTATTTAACTAATTTTAATTGTCTAGCCAAACAGAATTAATTTAAATTAATCATGTGTGGTTAGTTCACCTAAACAAAATGCATACAATCGCAACCGTTAGAACCTCGAGATCATTTTTATGATATGCAATAAATGAATTAATGCATGTAATGCAATCATGAATTTTGGATATATGAATGATCACTCTAGTCATCTTCCTTGATTAAATTATGGGTGCAAAATTGAGTGTCTACACAAGGCTTGCCACTAGTGAGTCCTTCAACTCCTTTTTTTTTTTTTTTTTTTGCTTCTTTTTGCAAGTATGCAAATCTAAATTGGTTGAGCAGATATATATATTTACACTATCAAAAATTATATTTTTTGATATTAGAAAAGTAAAAAATCATATATTAAAGTATGAATCATTGTTTCTTGGTGAGCTTGAGAAATGACTAAATAATGCTACTTCCACAAAATTGAGCAAAACTTTATGACTTTATGTACCTTAGTTAGAAGTAGTACTCATTTGTACTTCAAACTTATACTATAAACCCATCTCACTACCTCCATCAATGTCAATTGCACCATTAAAAGCACTACATTACTTAGTTATGAGTCTTGTGATCCTTCTAGGGTCAGTGGAGGTCTCATGATAAGTGGGAGGCTCGTATAATGCAGCAAGGGCAGTGTAACAATGATAATCAAGTAAATGTGTAGGAATGAATCTTATCCAAGTTAAGTGACGAGGTAGAATATCTTGTGCATGATCTCTAAGCAAAGTAGGAGTAGGGGACCCAGGCATAAAGTGGGGTAACTCGTCTTTGACTTATTCGTCTTCCACCTGTTCATTAGATGATGACCAGGAGAGGCATAAAAAATAACTAGTGGGTGGTCAGTGAAGTCTAGACTATGGAAGGAATATGCGGCTTGTCTAGAAAGAGTTCTAAGATAGAGGAGGTAGACGTGGAGGACCGAAAGTGAGAGAGCTCAAAAAAGGAGTGATGTTCCCAAAAGTCAACATTTTGAGAGATACGAAGATGATGAGAGATAGGATCATAACATTGATACCCCTTTTGATTTTCACCATAGCCAAGGAAGCACAAAGCCTAGATTGAGGCTCAAGTTTGTTATATTCATGAGGTTGAAGAAGAATGAAACAGGCAATGTCGAAGGAGCGAAGGTGGTGATAGTCAAAAGATGACCCAAAAAGACGCTCATATGGAGTTTGATTTTGAATGACAGTGCTGAGAATGCAATTAATAGCATGAACAACGTGAAGAGTAGCTTCACTTTAAAAAGGGGCAGGAATTTTAGTAGAGAAAAGGAGAGCACGAGTAGTGTCAAGAATATGACGAAAGTTCGTTTGGCCCTACCATTTTTCTGAGAGATGCTTAGATGAGTTAGGTGATGAATAGTTCCATATAAATGCAAAATAGCTTGGAAAGCATGTTGAGTGCATTCAAGAGCATTCTCAAATTGAAAATTTTTTGATGCGTTTGGAAAATTGAGTTTCAACCATTTTTGCAAAGTTATAATATATTTGTAATAGTTTAGAACAATTTCTCGTATGAAAAATCCAACTATATCAAGAATAATCATCAAAAAAGACAACAAAATATCGGGATCCTAGACATTATAATGAATGAGGTCAAAGATATCAGTAGACATTGATTTACTATTATGGAAAGGCAAAGATGGTTGCTTTCTTAATTGACATGAAACACAATCAAAATTTTCTTTAGATATTGAACCTAACAAACCTCTAGAAACTAAGTGTTGTAACCAAGAGGAAGATGCGTGACCCATGGTTTTAAAAATTGAATCGGACCAGCTCGTCTGACTGGTTCAACCAAGAACTGGGCACTAGTTTGGTTTGGTAAAAACCCTCAAAACCGGTCAAAAACCAAGTTGAACCAAGAACAGGAGGTGAAAACGGTTTTTGCCGCAATCTGATTTTTAAAACAATGGCGTGACCAAGTCGAGCATGCCAAAATACGAGAGAAGGTATAGAATAAACCACAGTAGTAGCAAAATCAATGAAAACAGGGAGCAATAGGTGGAAGATGAAGATTGTCCATGGAAAACATATGCCCAACTCTAGGACCGGCCCCAAGCTCCTACTTCGTCCTCGGATCCTGCACAGTACACCTAGAATAATCAAAAGTAAGGCGATAACCTAATTCAGCTAATTATCCCATAGAAAATAAATGGTAAGAAAGGTTAGGAACATGAAAGACCCTAGGAATCGAATGATTGGAGATTGAGACGAAACCTATATTATGACCATGCATTGTGGAACCATCAGTTGTATGAATATTAAGAGGGTGTGGTGTAGGTTCGAGTTTAGAAGATAAGGATAGATGAGGTGTCATGTGATTGTGTGGAGGGCCTTTTTTGTGTTTTGGGCATGATTTTTCCTGCTGTATCACGGCCCATGGTTCTGAGGTAGGAGAGTTGGGACCAGCCTAATTGAAACATACCTTAGACCTGGTTGTGCGTAAGTTGGGTCATCCCCATATAGACACACCCTGGCAAGAGCCTTAGATGTACCACATGCTCATGGCAGGAACGACTGTTACAAATATTGTAGTAGGAAGCACGGTACGGCAAGATAACTAGAATATTTCCACTAATCAACAATAATACATAAATAACACAGCAAGGGAGAATAGAGAAATACAATCGCTAATAACAAAATTACAACAAACAATCTAGCAATAGGATAATGAGTTAGTCATTTATCAACCAAAATAGGATGCCTTTGCCAAAGGACTTGGCTTAGCTATTCAATGTACACAAGCCCAAAAAGGGAGTCGATTTCCAATGTGGATAACCTTAAAGGGAACTCATGTTGTAGAGATTACACACTTGGAAAAAAGGACCTAGATGACTAAAACTTGAATTCTTAGCTTATCAGAGAGTGGGTCTATTGAGAGGGAGAGAAATGAGTAGCCTATTGATGCATGCCTCTATTCCTATCACTCAAGTTTCTTCCTTTCTTTGGGATTTCTGTACTTTTCCTTTCCTTTTTTCTTTGTTTACTTTGCTTTTTTTTTTTCTACCTCTTTTCTTTGTCGTTGTTCCTCCCCCCCCCCCCCCCCTCCTTTACTGTTCATATTTATGACTTTTTATACTGCCTGCCATGACAAGATTTACCATTTTTACCACTTAACTGCTTTTGGCTCATTGTGGGCATCCTTCCAAGACTGCCCACTAGTCTACCAGCAGCCTAGACACTACCATTACATTTGTTGGCTGCACCATGCCTCATTCCTAGACAAAAATGGTTTTTGTTTTGTCTTTTACCTCCCTTTATTTTCAATACTCTTATCTAGATAAGGGTTAAACCTCTCCCTCGCCTACCTTTATGGCATGCATCTAGTGATTCCAGCTCATGCTTACTTCTCTTGGATGAAATGTCATCCCAGCAGGACATTTCTCCCCAAAAGAGTTTGAGCAGGAACCCCAAAATAGGCTCCCCCTTCTCCCCACCACTAGACCACATCCTTTCATACCCTTGACCCATGGCTTATCTCCCCTGCATTGGCTGGGTACAGGTAGGTGGTGCTTGGGCCCTGTGTGCATGCTCCACTTCCACTCTGAAGCCATTGCTTTTCTGGCCTTCTCACATTTGCCATTGCCTCCACATTTGTCCAATTCTGCTATACATTCTGGCACTTGGTTAGCTCTTGCGGCATGAAAGATACATGGGTCTTTGGACTTTGGTTTTCTACATTTCACCTCTTCTTTGGACTGGAAATTGCTTGGGTGCGGGCCATCTCCCTCCTACCTATCCCATATCCCCTTCTTTCTCATGTCTGTGGGCTAGCTAATGATCCTACCATGCCATTGCACTGCTCCTGCTACGATAATACTTCTCTTTTACTTCGTTGTTATCTCTGGGCTTACGGGCTGAAGCTCCTACCAGTCCATTTTCTACATTCTTTCTTCTTTTGGGCTTTACTGGCTTGCATTCCTGCTGGGCCAACCCATTCCATCCCTTAGGCTTCCTCGGCCCATTTCATTCCTTGGGCATCCTTGGCCCATTTCATTCCTCAGGCTTCCTCGGCCCATTTTCTTCTTCCTTACCTCTTTCACTCCCATGGGTTTTTGCTAAATCATTTGGGCTTCCTCGGCCCAATTACCACATCCTTACTTCTTATTACCTTTCGGGCTTATTGGCCTTTATGCCAACGCTACAAATTTACTAATTCATTTTTTGGGCTTCTCCAGCCCATTTGCTTCTCTTCTCTACCTCTTACTATTCCCATGGGTTTACTACCTTCAATCCTCGGGCTTCCTCGGCCCATTTGCTCATTCTTTGCCACTTATTAATTTTGTGTGGGCCTATTGACCATTATTCCTGCCATTCTGGCATGCTGGTCTTTACTTTACTATTTTCTCCTCATCTTGTTCATATTGTTGGGTTTCTTCTGCCATTGGGCCCTTTTGTCAAAAGTGAACATCAACAGATTGCAACAAGCAAAATCCATAAGCTAGAAAGAGGGAGACATACCAAGTAAAACTGAGAGAGAAGAAGAAAAAGATGCATTACCAACCATACAAATGGTATTAGCAATGATGTTTTGCAAGTCAACTATGGTGATGGTGATAATGAATCTAGAAGACTTGGACTTCACTAAGATGGGAGCCATTGGTGGACAGTTTCAGTGTTAGCAATAGTAGTAATGGGAGCAGCTGATTTGTTGCCACAATAGCAAGTCTCAATAGGGTGGTCTAGACATTTGTAAAAATTGCAAAATCATTTGTTGGATTGTCAACGATGATAATAAGTCTCAATACTGTGGCCTAGATGTTTGCAATAATTGCAATAGCTTTTATTGGACTGGTTGTGGAGATTATTTCAATGAGAAGAAGAAATATCCATGTTCTTCATTTAGAAGAAAAATAAGTCAAAATAGATTGCAAAAGTGAAATCTACATGAAAAACTAGGAAAAGGGCATCTAAATTGCAAAAATAGGTCAATTGAGCGATTTAAAATACAGAATCTACATAAAAAACTAAGCAAGGTAGACCCTTTCAAAAATTTTGATTTTAGGTCAAAAAGTCAACACCAAAAGTCCACGGTCAAAGGCCAAAAAGTCAACGATCAACAAGCTAGTAGAAAGTCAACAGTGAACAGGTCAAAAGTCAACCAATAATGTGCTGACATGGCAAGGATGATGTGGTGTGGTGATTTGGAAATGATGATGTTAGCTAAGGTTGACGTAGAGCTAACATCAGATAAGGTGATGTCACTGATGACATCAACAAGCAAAGATGACCGCGTGGCAACATGTGGACAACAACCAAAAACTTTAGCGGCATGTGAGACATCTGATGACACTGATTCTTGTCCCAACACATAGACTGGTGGTAGACAATTCCAATGGGATTGGAGGCGACAATATTGAAGCATTATTGATGGTGGCAACAAAAGGCAGAGACTTTGGTGTGGTTGATGATGGTGGCAGTGATGATGATGGAGGTAGTTGAAGACACCTAGGAAGACAAGACTACAAAGAGCACACTAAAAAGTTAGAGCAGTGGTTCTGATATCATATTAGAAGTACTGAATAAATATATTATATTTCTCAAGTAAAAACATAAACTAGACTATCTTTATATAGTAGGCAAGTATGTTGTACAAGTACGTGTGCTAAGCAAGACAAGTGAAGTGGGTCTAAAGCCTACAAACCTATTACACAGTAACAATTGTTTTCTTGACAAAAAAAATTCCTTACATAGTTATGAATCTCATTTCTAAGAGACTTTGGGAAGAGGATGGTCAGTTGGAACTTGGAAGTTATTTCTACAAAGAATGGATAAGTTTGAAAGCCAAGAACCTCTCTTATCAATATTGGATCATGGCAAAAAAGCTTTTAATTCTTAAGAATTGTCACCCCAACCCGTCTTTGTCTAAGGAGGAACTTCAGAAGATACTACTGTGAGCGAAATTGCATACATGGAGGATCTGTTTGGAATCCGCTTATTTTGTTGAAACTGTAAACTTTTTACTGAAAGTACTGTAGATTAAGGTAAATATTAGTTGAAATAATACAGTGGGACCCATGAATAGTACCAAAAAGTGCAGTGAAACCTATAAATAGTAGCAAAAATAAGCTAAATAGTAAAATAAGTTGGCAAAAAATAAGCTAACCAAACAGACATAGAGTATTGGAATTGAGCTGGGATGAGTCACGTGGCTAGTGCCATTGGCAAGCCATTTCATTGTGATAAGCTAACAACCACTAGAAAGAAGATAAGTTTTGCTCGAGTGTGTGGAGATAGATGCATCTAAAGAGTTGATATTAGATTTTAATTTGCAATGTCAAAATGGAGATTAGGTCATAATTAAGGTGGAATATGATTAGGCTCCAAAACATTGCACAAGATGCATCGATTTTGGCCATTCTATAGCCAAATTCTCTAAAAGATGTTATGAAGTCCAAACTAAAGGTTCTCTAGTCTCAAGCCATAGTGAAAGAGATGAAGCAGAGAAGAAGCAAGTTGGTTCAATGGAATGGGGCATAATTAAGAAGGGTAAGCTGGAGTAGTGAGTGAGAGTTGATCATCCCTTGAAGATACTAATGAACAGGGAGGCTCCTTGGCTCCCATCATGATTATCCAACAAGGGTTAGGAATGGCAACGGGTTGAGTTCGGGGCGGGTTTTTTTTATGCCCGAACCCGACTGAAGGGCCTGCTACTGTGACCCGGACCCCGCCTATTTAATAAAGGGTTTTTTTTTTCCACCCCAAACCCGCCCCATCCCTTCATGCCCAGCCCAGCCCAGCCCAAAATCAAAAACACAAATTTTGATTTATGATTTTCAGGCCCAAAATCACAAACACAAATTTTAGATCTATGATTTTCCCTTTCAAAGTCACAAAACACAAACACAAACTCATATGATTGAGACAAATTGAACCCAAAAAAAAAATAATAAAAAAAGGGAAAACGAGGTGGAGCAAGGCCGTGAGGCCATGAGAGGGTAGCTGAGCGAGTTGTGAAGGGGGTGGCTGAGTGAGGCCGTGAAAAGGTGGCTGACTAGTAGGGTGCGAGACGGTGAGTGTTAGGATGTATATGGATATTGTTAGAGACATATGTTATGTAAATTGGCTAATCCTTTGAAAAAATGCACTTTACTTGTATTTTGGTAGATCTAGGATGGTTTAGTACTTCAAGGAACAAGAGTTCAAGTTTAGTATTGAAGCCATGCAAATCTGTTCAAGTAACAAGTGAAGAAGTGTTGTTCATTAAAACTTGACAGATAGCTTGATAGATGACATCTATCAAGGTTTAATGCTTGATGCTCGACAGCAGCTCGACAGATGCTGTATCTATCGAGAATTATGAAATTCAGATTTCCAGATCTGTTTTCACACATATCCAAGTGTATTTGTGTAGGGTTTCTTTTCTCACAACCCTAGACATATATAAGGATTATTTTAAGGGCCGTCAGAGATGATGCAAGGTTATGCAACTTTATGCAAAGTCATTGTGCATGAAAATTGTGACTAGTGACAATTGCCCTAGTTCATCATATTCATTGTAGAAGCTACTGGATCTTTACGCCAGGGGTTTTGTAACCAAGGAGCTTCTTGATCTTTATCGTTGGATGAACTGAAAAACTTTGCAGCCAACATCTTCCTCAAGTTGGTTTGTTAGTCATGTACCTGGATCCATGCATCAATTGGTTAGTCACATACTGGGAGCCGTGCATTGAAAGAAGAGATTGTCACTACATCACAAGTCTACTTGGGTATTGGGGTAAGGGTTCAATTGTAGGTTGGTATTAGGTATTGAGATTCCTTTTACTTGTAACCACTTGTTTTGATAATAGTGGATTCTCGGGAGTGGTGACCTTAAATTCACTTGATGGGATTTTGCCTTGATGGTTTTACCCATTTGTAAACAAATCATCTGTGTCAAATTTATTTTCCACTGCATTTAACTTAGTTGGTGATTTTTTGTGCTACCACGCTTATTGTATGGAATTGAATCTAATTAATTTCACTTGGCTAAATTAATTGATTAAGTTACCAAAGGGGTCAATACATTCTTGGCCTATGGTATCGAGCGGGCACACTCTGATTAGGGTTAATCTTTACTGTGTGATCCATTTACCCCTGTTGTCATGGCTGCAAACAGCATGAAAATATCTTTTATTTCAAATACATCTTGTTTTTCTAATCTCTATTTGATTGAGTGTTTCAGAAAATGCAAGTCCAAAAGTTATTTGAAAGCTATCATGATGATTATTGAAAAAGGTCTTAGTATGACAAAGAAGAAATTAAACTGTCTCAGAATGAAAATGCGCAGAGGAGTTCCTTTGAGAAAAGTGAAAGTTAAATGCTTTGTTCATAAATGGTAGATAAGAAAGAACACCATTCTTGCTGATTTTTCATGTAACCATAAGGTGTGCTTTATGATGAAGTCTGCATTTAAGGTAATGGACACATGTTTATGGTAACTTGACCGTGGATGCTTACGACACATGACTAGAGATTGTTTTCTCTTTAAGGTTTTCAAGTCCAAGAAAGGTGGAAATATCACCTTTGGTGATGGGAGTAAATCACAGATAAAAGGGAAGGGAACCATCTCTCTACCTGGACTACCTAACATTTCAAATGTGTTGTATGTAAAAGGTCTGAGGGTGAACTTGTTGAGTCTAAGTCAGATATGTGATCAAGACTTTATGGTGCTATTCTCAAAAAGGAAATGCCTTGTGTTGAATGAGTCTGGGAAGAAACTTATAAGTAGTGTTCACACTCTGAACAACTGCTATAGATTGGTACCTGATGTCGATATTGTGTGCAATAGCATCTGTTTGCCAAATGAAGACCTATGGCACCAAAGGATGGGACATGCTAGCTACAAACATCTGTTAATTGTGTCTAAGCATGAATCAATTTTAGGGATACCAAAGCTCAGCAGAGTGAACAATGTTGTGTGTGGACCATGTCAACTTGGGAAACAGGCAAAAGCAAAAAATCTAGGCACTCAGACATCAGCTACATCTAGACCTTTGGAGCTACTACATCTAGATCTTATGGGTCCAACTAGAATTGAGTCTCTTGGAGGAAAGATATACATCATAGTTGTGGTAGATGATTTCACCAGGTATACTTGGGTCATTCTTCTAAGATCCAAGTCAGATGATCTTGGGCACATTGAAGCCTTGAGTACAAGATTACAAAATGATAAGAACTTAAAGATTGATCAAATTTGCAGTGATCATGGTAAAGAATTAGAGAATTCATACATGGAATCCTTTTGCACTAGATCAAGTATATCTCAAGAATTCTCTACTCCTATTACTCCTCAGCAAAATGGTGTAATAGAAAGAAAGAATAGAGTCATTCAGGAAATGGCTAGAGCCATGTTGCACAAAAAGGATGTGGCTAGAAATTTATGAGGAGAAGCCGTCAACACTGCATGTCATACGGTTAATAGGGTGTATTTCAGACCCGGTACCAAGAAGACTCCTTATGAGTTGTGGAAGGGAAGAAAGCCAAATGTGAAGTATTTCAGAATCTTTGGAAATACTTGCTTCATCCTTAAGGATAGAGAGAATGTGGAAAAATTTGATTCCCGACGCAATGAAGGAATATTTTTGGGATACTCCTCCACTGGCAAAGCTTATCGGGTATACAACAAAAGAACTAAGAAAGTGATGGAAACAGTCAATGTTGTTATTGATGAAACTTTAGATTCTGGTTCTGAGAAAATTGGTGAGGAAATACCAAAGGAAATTCTTCCTTTAGAGCCTAAGGTTGTTCAAGAAATAATTGATCAAGAACCCGTCTCTCCAAGTACTCCAAGTGTTGTAGAAGTCTCAGCCGACATACCTACTTCACCTGATTCTGAATCTCATGAAGAGAAAGGACCTTCCTCAAGGATCAAGCTGAATCACCTTCCTGAAGTGATTATGGGAAATATGAATGAACTTACACTAAAAAAGAGTATAGTTGATAAATGTGTTGCTAACTTTGTGTCTTATTCTTGCTATTTGTCATAGGTTGAACCCCCCAAGGTTGAGGATGCTCTTCAAGATGAAAGCTAGCTTGAGGCCATGCATGATGAACTACTTCAGTTTCAAAGGAATGATGTTTGGAATCTAGTCCCCAGACCAGAAGGAAAGCACATTATCGGCACAAAGTGGATATTCTGCAATAAAACTGATGAGGAGGGAAATGTAATCTGCAACAAGACTCGTCTTGTGGCTTAAGGATACTATTAATGGAAGGAGTAGAATGCGATGAGACATTTGCTCCTGTAGCTCGTATGGAATCCATTAGGGTTCTTCTAGCCTTGGCGTGTCACTTGAAGTTCAAGCTTTACCAAATGGATGTAAAGATTACATTCTTGAACAAGTTCCTTAAAGAAGATGTCTATGTGGCTCAGCCTAAAGGATTCATTGATCCATACTTTCTAGATCATGTGTTGTACCTCAAGAAGGCACTCTATGGATTAAAGCAAGCACTTAGAGCTTGGTATGACCGGCTTACACAATATATGGTCTCACATGGCTTCACAAGAGGACAAGCTGATCAAACACTTTTTATCAAAAGGGAAGATGGCAAGTTGATAGTTGCTCAAGTCTATGTTGATGATATCATCTTCGGGTCTACAAATGATGAACTTGCTCATAATTTTTCCAACCTCATGCAAGTCGAGTTCGAGATGAGCATGATTGGAGAGTTGAATCACTTCCTTGGATTGTAGATCTCTCAGCAAGAGTCAGGTATATTCATATCTCAATCTAAATATGCTAAAAATCTTGTGAAAAAGTTTGGATTGAAATCTGCTAGTTCTATTAGAACCCCCATGAGCCCAAATGATAAACTCACTGTTGATTTGTCAGGTAAAAGTGTTGATTCTTCTATATATAGAAGCATGATAGGTAGTCTTCTTTACCTTACTGCTAGTAGACCTGATATTAGTTATAGTGTGGGAGTGTGAGCTAGATATCAAGCTAATCCCAAAGTGTCTCGTATGATTGCTTTGAAAAGAATCAAAAAGTATGTTAAATCCATTGCCGATTTCGATGTGTGTTAAATCCACCTGATATTAGTTAGCTGAGTATTCTGATGTAGACTAGGTTGGGAATGTTGATGATACAAAAAGTACTTCAGGGGGTTGTTTTTATGTGGGTAATATTCTTGTCTCTTGGATGAGTAAAAAACATAATTCCGTCTCATTATCCACTGCTAAGTCTTCTTTACCTTACTGCTAGTAGACCTTATATTAGTTATAGTGTGGGAGTGTGAGCTAGATATCAAGCTAATCCCAAAGTGTCTCGTATGATTGCTTTGAAAAGAATCAAAAAGTATGTTAAATCCATTGCCGATTTCGATGTGTGTTAAATCCACCTGATATTAGTTAGCTGAGTATTCTGATGTAGACTAGGTTGGGAATGTTGATGATACAAAAAGTACTTCAGGGGGTTGTTTTTATGTGGGTAATATTCTTGTCTCTTGGATGAGTAAAAAACATAATTCCGTCTCATTATCCACTGCTAAGTCTAAATACATCACTGTCGATAGCTACTGCACCCAACTTCTGTGGATGCAAAAACTCCTCCTTGATTATGGTATTTGTCAAGAACATCTTACCATCTATTGTGACAATACCAGTGTCATTAACATCTCTAAAAATTCTATTCAACATTCTCGAATGAAACATATAGAGATTCGACACCGCTTCATTCGGGAGCTTGTTGAAAATGGCACACTTACTCTTAAGTTCATCCACACTGATGATCAGAAGGCTGATTTGTTCACTAAGCCTCTTGATAGCAAACGGTTTGAATTCCTACACCAAAACATTGGTGTGATCTCTATGGAGTGATCTCTCCTCCTCCTCCTCCTCCTTCCTCATGTATTTGCATCTAGTTTTATGCTTTGCTTTGTTTAACATGTTTTTGTTTTATTTGTTTTCAGTTTTTGATTTATTTTGTTTCTCATAAAAAATAAAAAATAAAAATTGAAAAAAAAATAAAAATCAGAAAAATACAAAAACAATGTGTGTTTTGTGTACTTTGGTACTTGTGTACCTTGGATGACCATTGAAATAAAGTCTTCTAAATTTTGTATCTTTTGTAGCTTAGATGAGCATCTCAATGCGCAACTAAGCAAGTAAGTTTTGTGGCTTGTGTTTGTGATGAGTATGATTAAGTAATCTCTTATACTTAACACTCATATCACTCTTTTTAACGGGAAGGACTAAAAAGTCCTAAGAAAAATGCATAAATAACCATCTCACTACTAAAGCCGCCCAATCACGAATAACATCTATGTGCTTCAACATAGCAAAATTGTGATGTTTTAAGCTTACATAATTGGGTATTTCTTCTCTCTCTTATATGCCCATGCATGACATGCTTCAAAAGAAAATATGCAAAGAAAGTTAAAAGCAAAAAGAATCAAAATGTTTTTAAATATGGTTGCAAGCGTGTTTCTAAGAGATATGGGAGTTATAGGATGTACCTCGAAGGTGATAGTCCCCATCAAGCAGTTATGATTATGTGTGAGTTAAATTGATTTTCTCATATCTTAAATCGTCATAATATGAGACACTTATGTACACTTGCTATGTTTTCACACACAACACGCAAAAATTCTTTGCTACTTTTGATGCATGTGTAGGTACAATGTGATTTGGTCATTACAAGGGATACATGTGTTAATGTATACTCACTAAACTGTCTTAACTTGTTTTTCAAATATAAAATTGGTTAGACTTGTTTAGTGTGTGTGTGTGTTTTGGATCTATGAATGCTATGTTTTTCTTGTTGAGAGATGTTTTTGAGAGCTTAACATATTGATTGGATCTATATTTGAGTAGCTTGCTTGTTTGCATTCATCTCTGTGTGTTTTTCCTCTCTTTGAAAAATTGCTTTTTACCAAGCTCGACAACTTCTTGACAGATCCTCGACAAATTCCTATCTATCGAGCCCTTTGGACTTCTTTTCTCGACAAATCTTATCACAATTTCGATCCATCGAGCTATCTGGAATTTGTCTCTATAGCCTCTCGATAGATTCTCGATCCATCGAGAAAGTTTCTATCTGGCCGATAACTTCTCGATAGCTTTTTAATCCATCGAGGTAATTTCGCTGTTGACAGATTCATATCTGTCGAGATTTAGTTCTCAATAGATCCTCGATCCATCGAACTGCATTTTGTTTAAGTACCTTCAACGTGAAATCAAATTTCATTTCTCTCAATCTCTCTCGACAAAAAAGGTTTTTTCACTCTCCAAACACCCTTTTCTCACTCAAAACCTCCTACACACGTGATTTTTGGCCTAATCTAGTCTCAAATCACTTGGTATGATTCTCTAATCCTGCATTCTTCATGCATTTCACACATTAGACCTAGGTTTTTTGGGTTTTGTGAAAATTTTGGGGTTTTTGAAAACTTTTGAGTTTTTTGTGAAATTTTTGGGTTGGGTGTTATTTATTTAATGCTATATGATCATACATTGCATTCCATTTGCATTTTCACAATGTTTCATACATTTAGATGTGTGTTTGGTTGTTGAAAATTGTGTGCTGATAGGTTTGGATTGGGTTGAACCCATGCTGCAATTTTTTTTTGCAAGTCACATGTTCATGCATTCTTTTCATGCGTACATACCCTTTCTTTTCTTTCTATCTATTCTGAGTTGTGAATGTTTTATGTTTTCTCTCTCTCTCATAGACTGCGCATGGCACCTAAACGCAAATCTACTCCATCTCAGAACCCTCTTCATTTCGAGACATCTTCTTTTGATTCTCCTGTTCCCCCTTTTCACGTTAGGTTCTGTGATGAGAAGGCCCATTAGGACTTTTCGGAGAACTTTTCTAAATGTGGCGTTCATCCGGAACGCTATGTGATTCTGTCGGACTTCGCCGACACTTCTCTACCCGATGTCATTCATACTCAGGGATGGGAATCTCTTTGTGAGATACCCTTGAGATGTCCCACCGTGTTCATTCAAGAGTTTTACTCCAACATGCATGGTATTGATACCTCTGTACCTAAGTTTGTCACAACATTCTAAGGTACACGTATTGTAGTCACTCTGGATCTTATATCCGAGATACTACACGTCCCGTGGATAACACATCTTGAATACCTCGGTTGTCAACATCTGAGGACTGTGTCCAAAGATGCACTTCTGTCTCATTTCTGTGAAACACCCTTCATATGGGGTGAGCGCCAAAACACCCTATGCTCGGGCTTTGCAAAAGGTCTGAGGTTCCTAAACATGGTGATGACATTTATTCTTACTCCATTGTCTCATTATAACTCCATTACAAAGCCTAATACTCAGTTTTTGCTATCCCTCTTAGAGGACCTCTCTATAGACTTTCCCTCTCATTCATTCTTTCTCTCGTAGATATCTATAGGGATACAGCGACCCGTGATAAGCTTATCTTTCCTTCGACTATCACGTGGATCCTTCGCCACTTTTCTATCCATATTCCTGATTCTCCCTTCTATACTGTCATGGGTACCATTAGTGTAACTTCTATTCGGCAGAGTGAGGCCTAGCTTCGACCGAAGTGGCCGCGGACCGAGACGATAGATTCTCCAGCCCCTACCATTCCATCCACCTCCGCTCCTTCTTCTTCAGTGAGTGGTGTGACTCTCGAGGCCATCATGGCGCAACTACAGTGCATGGATGCTTGCTTTGACACTCTTAGTGATGAGTTGTGTTAAGTGAACACCCATGTTAGTCGTATCGCATGACGACAAGCTCGTATGGGTAGCTTCACCACTTCTTCATCTCTTTCACCTTCTCCGGAGGCTTCTGAGGATGAGGATGCTGCTGATGGTGGTGATGATGATGATGAGGATGAGGATAAGGAGGCTAGCTCTTCCAATAATGATGAGATGACGACCTCTTAGTGACTTATCCTTTGTCATTCGTGACAAAAAGGGGGGAGTAGTTTTGGGATGATGAGAGTAGTCATGTATTTAAGGGAAGTGTTAGCATAGGACATTTTTGATAGGGGAGTGTTTATATTTTTTAGGGATGTGGTGAGGATTATTTGTACTTTTCTTTTCTTTATCTTTTGTTACATTAGTCTTTTATGACATACATTGTACTTATTTCTTATTTATATGTGATGATGTATGTTGTTATTCACTTATCTCTCCATGTGTTGTTTCTTTTCTATCTTTATACACATGTTTCTTTATGTATGCAATCTTTTATTTCTGTTTCACACTAAGATGCCTTGATAAGTTTTGTTTAAAGTGTTTCATAAAGACAAGCTGTCAAAATCTTTCATGCCATGAACTCTCTTCTTGCAAAGTTTTTCAAGAGTTTGTGTTAGGATTAGATTTTATTGTATTTAACAAGTGATTATGAGTTTAGTGTTTTATGGCTTCTCTTATACTTCATTTGTTTGTTGTAGTTTTGTCACAGATTGCCAAAGGGGGAGATTGTTAGGATATATGTGGATATTGTTAGAGACATATGTTATGTAAATTGGCTAATCCTTTGATAAAACACACTTTACTTGTATTTGGGTAGATCTAGGATGGCTTAGTACTTCAAGGTATAAGAGTTCAAGTTTAGTATTGAAGCCATACAAATCTGTAACAAGTGAAGAAGTGTTGTTTATTAAAACTCGACAGATGACATCTACGAGGTTTAATGCCTAATGCTCGACAGATGCTATATCTATCGAGAATTACAAAATTCAAATTTTCATATCTGTTTTCACACATATCCAAGTGTATTTATGTAGGGTTTCTTTTCTCACAACCCTAGATATATATAAGGATTATTTTAAGAGCTGTCAAAGATGATGCAAGGTTATGCAACTTGATGCAAAGTCATTGTGCATGAAAATTGTGACCAGTGACAATTGCCCTAGTTCATCATATTCATTGTAGAAGCTACTGCGTCTTTGCCCCAAGGGTTTTGTAACCAAGGAGCTTCTTGATCTTCATCCTTGGATGAACTGAAGAACTTTGCAGGCAACATCTTCCTCAAGTTGGTGTCTTAGTCACGTACTTAGATCCGTGCATCAATTGTGAAAGTTCAAGCTTAATATCAAACAATATATGTGCGGAAAATGAACATAAACTTATAACAGAATTGATAAACAATCTAAACTAAATAAAATCACATCCACAGAAGAAATTAAACGGCAAAGATTAAGGGAAGAGAGATGCAAGCACAAAGACAACATAACGATGTGTTATCGAAGAGGAAACCGAAACTTTCGGCGTAAAACCTCTCCACCGTCCTCCAAGTGGTAAATAATCCACTAAAGAATGAAGTTGGGATACATGAACAACAGAAGACCCTCCAAACCTAATCTACCTAGTGTACCTAAGCCCTCTAAACTTCTTTCTCTAACGAGGTTACGCCGAACTTTTGTCTTTTTTAGCTTACCGGATTCTGTTATAACCCATAGCATCAACCAATATCAATTGGTCCCTTCCTAACTGCTTCCCAAGCACCAAATAGCCTTCTTACAGATATGGGTATGGTGAGAAAAGGTTTTGGCTAATGTACCTCTAAAGGATGTAACAATGGAGAGGGTGAGAGTTAAGAAATTTGAAGAGTCATTATGTAAAGATTGTGGATGAGTCAATTTTGTTTTTCTCTAGGGTTTCTCTCTCAAAATTCTCTCTAGAAGCTCTCAATATTTTGTGGGAATAAGGAGTATTTATACTAGAATGAGAAAGGAATGCGAAGAGTCAGTTTTTCCATAATAGAGTGGACTGGTGACTTGGCCTCGCGACTTGACTGAGTCGTGAGTCCAAGCCGCGAGCTAATTGAATGGCCAATCTGGACTTTTTATCCTGTAGTGCTATAACTGGCATGACAGTTCAGCTTCTTTACATGCTTCACTCGTGTGCACCTTCTTGCGACTTGCAAGCCACGAGCCATCCGCAAGATCCAGCTGCGAGTTCCTGTTTCACTGCACAGTTTTAAGCATTTCTTCACACTTTCTCACACACTACCCTTACATGATTCCCACCTAAACACAGGGTTTCTAAGTGCTAAAATACAAGCAAATTGGCACGGAATAAAGCCAAAAAAATGGTTGATTAAATTCAACCTTACAATCTCCCCTTTTGGCTATTCCATGACAAAACCCTAAAACAAACTCTAGACTTAACATGTGAGTTGGGAACAGTTGAACAAAACTCACTCACACCTCACTCTAGAATCTATAAAGCTCTTGAACCATAAGAACAAGTATCTCCTAAAACACAACAACACAGTATGATTATTGTAGGCATAAAACTTGTAATGCATATGGAGCAAGCATAATGCGATTAAGAAAAATGGACTTAAGCAATAAACCATGACTTGACCAAAAACAAACAATCACTATAAATAGTGACTACAATGCTCATTCACACAAGGAATGAACATCCAGACATGCAAGCTAATAAGCTCAATGCAAAGTATCATTTGCATGTCTAACACTCAACCGATACATAGACACTAGGTAAATGCATCAAGGATAAAAATCCAACAAAGGGCACAAGAGTGATGTACTTAAGGAAAATGCAAAATATTAATCAACAAGTACTACGCTATAAAGCAACGGTACAAAAGTGATATACTAAAGAAAATGCACAATATAAACAAAAAGTGCTTAAAGTTTCTCCCCTTCAAAATGATGAGAAGCTATGATGCACTTGGAACATGTATACTTGTAACCTGAAACACTTGCACAAAACACATTAGACCCTCAAGGTAAAGTAAGTAATAAAAGGACAAGTATAATGTAACAAGTAAAAAGTGATCAAGTAAACATATGATCAACTTGATCAAACACATGACAGTCATATGGAAATGACTACAATGATCATATAGCAAAGCAAATAATCATCTGAACATGAATTCAATGAAGCATAATAGTATAAGGATGTATGCATGTCCAATATACAAACACGATGCAATGAGAACAACAAAGCATAGATACTAAACATAACTCAAAGTACCATAAAGCAAGCAAGAAACACAAACATAAAGAAACACAAACAAAACAAAGTTTTCTTATTAACACAATATCTTCTCCCCCTTGGTATATGCATCTCCCCTATGGAATATTTCTCCCCCTATAAATGTGCACGAGAAATAGAATTTCTCCCCCTAAGGATGTGCACAAAAGTCATATAGAAGTGACACAACTCTCCGATATACTACTCTAGAGTATACTCTCTCCCTTTTTGGCACGAAAAGACAAATGGTCAAGGAGAAAAGAAGGCAAGAGATGAAGGTACGAATAATGATAATGATGCATAAGGGGTGCAAGATAAATGAGAAATGAAGCTCAAACAAAAGACAAAACAAAATGCTACAAAGCATAAGGTAAATATGTCATGCTAGGATGAACAAGGTATAAATCAATGCATGACAAGGGTAGGAAAAGTGTGTACAAGAGGTGGCAATGTGCAATGCATAACCAAAGCATTGAAAATGCACATGTGGGACAAGGTGTGTTAAATACACAACCAATGAACCAAACATGATCCTAGTGAGGAAACATGGGAAATCCCAAAGTTTGGTACTCATCGAAGTCCAAACAAGTGAGAAAATTCCTAAGAGACATTTTATCAAACATCTAGCATGCACACTATGAACAACAATGTAAAACAATGCATGAACATCATGAAATTCATCCTTAATACATGTTCTTTTTGCCACAATGGGCCAACATCCAATGCAAATCATCAAAAGAAACCAATACCATACAAAAATTTGGCAAAAATTTAATTTTCCCAACCCCTATGATGAAAATCTTAACCAAGAGCACAAAACTCTCCAAAACATAATTTAAGAATTTAAAACAATGAAAAGAGTTTAAAATTACCTTAGAGTTTTTAAGGAATGAAAAAATCATTAAAATTGATTGGGTTTTGATGTAAAAATATTGAAAGAGGGGTTTAAAAGAGGATGTAAGAGGTTTAAAACAGGTTTCCCACGAAAAGCCCTTTAAAAAGCTGTTTCTAAACGTTTCGCAACTGAGCGAGTCGCGAAAATTTTTGTGAGTCATGAGTTTGTCGCGAGATGAGTCACGAAAGCTTTTAGATGAACTCGCGACTTGCGTTGCGTGACTGGCGAGTCACAAAATGAGTTGCAAAAATTTTCGTGAGTCGCGAAAAACTCTGACACCTGTTTTTCAACACAAAACATGTTTGTTGAAAAATGAAGTAAGCACTGAACATGAACACAAAGAGTGATAAAAATCACTTCCAAAAGCATATAAAATTATCAAAAATATTTTTAGATTGATCCGTATATAGTTGAGCACACACACATCACATTTAAACAAGTATAATCAAACAAATGAATAAGACATTTATTGAACATTAGGCATGTATGTTTTGTTTGTGTATCACATGTGGAATAGTTCTTAGTCTACAGTGAAACTTCAATAATCAATTCAATCAAGTCATACACAACTAGTACTAAGTCAAGTGGTCTATCTCAATTATAGAAATGAACATATATGACCTCCCACAAGAAAATGATTACATATCTTTGAAGCTTTTCATTTAGCTTCTTTACAATCCATAACATTTGATCATTTTGAATCAATACATCTCATTTTGAGATCGATGCCTGAAATTTTTTATATTTCAATTTGATGAACAAGCCTTTGGCTTTTGGGCATCATACATTTTCAATACAAGTTGCTTTCCCTTTTTCATAGTCAAATACTAATATGTGCAACGGCTTTTACAGCTCATTATCTCTTTTCATTTTAAGATTTACATTTGTTGAGCTTTATAAGCAAAAACAATAAAAAGTGTGGGAAGATATATAGGCATAAGTTTATGCAAGTATCAAAACCATCAAGACTATTGACCAATCATTTGTGACAAGCTTGAAGATTGATTTACAACAATCACACATAAATTTCAAGATTTTTCTCACAAAGATAGATGTGCATACATAACAAGTTAAGCTCGTAAATGCACTACACCATAAGTACGAAAGTACTAGGCCAAACTCACATGTGAAATGTGCTGAAACATATACTATCAAACTTTTTGAATTTTTCACTTTTTATGTGTTTTTAGATTTTTACACACACAAAAACAAAAGCATAAAAGTAAGATCAAATGCAAAAACAATCAAAACAATGCATATAAAGAGATGCATGATGCACAAATGCATTATAATGAAGCATTTAATGCATGAAGGGTCCTATAAAGATCGAAAGAATTAGATCAAGGACCAAAAAAAGGCAAAAGCTTAACCATAGAAACCCTTCCTCATCCAAACGGAACGATTCTTTGGAATGAGTGTCTTATGAGAAGTGAGATGAGGGTTGGAAGAATGAGAACCGGAGATGCACATAGTCAAAGAGTTAAGAGCATTAAACACTTTCTTTAACAACATGCTATCTTCACTCAAAACCGGTTTACCCTTTTTAGCATACCTTCCAAGAAGTTCAAGTTTCTCTTTTCTTTTGATTCTTTTAAGAGCATAAAACTTAGAGCAATGAAATCTTAGATGACCAAAAGCACCACAATGGTGACAAATAATGTGTTTAGGTCCACTAGGCTTTTTGGGAAGGGATCTAGACATATGATTTTGTTCTCTCTTCAACTTACGACATTGAGATCTTATATGACCAATCACACCACAATGGTGGCAAGTTGAAACAAATTTAGATCCATCCAAAACCTTAGTTTGAGACCTAAATAGAGGCTTTGACTTAATAGTCTTTCTCTCCACCTTTTGATTTCTTTTATGTGGAGGAATGTACACTGATTTGTCCTTTGAGGTAGAACACACAATAGGCACAAAATCGGGTACCATAACATGATTGCAACATATATTTTCATCCTTTTTAGCAATAGATTCAGCAATCAAACACTTGGCATGCATTTTCAGAGATTCATTCTCACATTTTAGCTCATCAACAAGTTTATTAGACAAAACAAGTTTAGCATCCAAGTCCATATTCAAACATTCAAACTTTTTCAGCTTTTCAAGAGAATTTTCAGCAAGTTTCTCATATCTTTCAACCAATTTGTTGGATTCATTGAGCTTAGCAATCAAATCATTATTTTCACAAAATAACTTGCTCAAATCCTTATGAAACTTCTTAGCCTTTTTCTTAAAGAGTTTGATGTTAAGAATATCAACAACACCCAAAGATTCCTGTAACATAGCATCACAATCATGAGGATCATCACTCATAGAGACATTATCACAAACACATGGCATGTTACAAGCATCAACATCCAAAACATGCATAGAGGCATATAAAGCACTATCCATGGCAAATAACACAAGGAGTCAAGGATCATACTTAGGTATTTAAACCACAACAAGTGTACCCGCTCTAATACCAATTGAAAGTTCAAATAGTGTATAAAACACCTTGAATGTTTAGACCCCCAATTTACAAATGACTAATTCAAGCTTAATATCATACAATATATGTAAGGAAAATGAACATAAGCTTATAAAAGAATTGATAAACAATCTAAACCAAATAAAATCACATCCACAACAGAAATTAAATGGCAAAGATTAAGGGAACAGAGATGCAAACACAAGGACAACACAACGATGTGTTATCGAAGAGGAAACCGAAACCCTCGATGTAAAACCTCTCCGCTGCCCTCCAAGCGATAAATAATCCATTAAAGAATAAAGTTAGGATACATGAACAATAGAAGACCCTCCAAGCCTATTCTACCCAGTGTACCTAAGCCCTCCAAGCTTCTTGCTCCAACGAGGTTACGCTGAACCTTTGTCTTTTTTAGCTTACCGGATTCTGCTATAACCCATAGTATCAACCAATATCAATTGGTCCCTTCCTAACTACTTCCCAAGCACCAAATAGCCTTCTCACAGATATGGATATGGTGAGAAAAGGTTTTGGCTAATGTACCTCTTAAGGATGTAACAATGGAGAGGGTAAGAGTTGAGGAATTTGAAGAGTCACTATGTAAAGATTGTGGATGAGTCAATCTTGTTTTTCTCTAGGGTTTCTCTCTCAAAATTCTCTTTGGAAGCTCTCAATATTTCGTGGGTATAAAGGGTATTTATACTGCAGTGAGAAAGGAATGCGAATAGTCAGTTTTTCCATAATAGAGTGGACTGGCGACTGGGCCTCGCAACTTGACTGAGTCACAAGTCCAAGCCGCGAGCTAACTGAATGGCCAGTCTGGACTTTTTGTCCTGTAGTGCTATAGCTGGCATGATGGTTTAGCTTTTCTGCATGCTTCACTCGTGTACATCTTTTGGCGGCTTGCAAGCCGCGAGCCACCCGCAAGATCCAGCCACGAGTCCCTGTCTTACTACACAGTCTTGAGTATTTCTTCACACTCTCTCACACTCTACCCTTACATGATTCCCACCTAAACACAAGGTATCTAAGTGCTGAAATTCAAGCAAATTGGCATGGAATAAAGCCAACAAAATGGTTGATTAAATTCAACCTTACAAATTGGTTAGTCACGTACTGGAAGCCGTGCATTGAAAGGAGAGATTGTCATTACATCACAAGTCCAATTGGGTATTGGGGTAAGGGTTCAACTGTAGGTTGGTATTGGGTACTGTGATTTCTTTTACTTGTAACCGCTTGTTTTGATAATAGTGGATTCTCAAGAGTGGTGACCTTCAATTCACTCGATGGGGTTTTGGCTCTGTAGTTTTCCCCATTCGTAAACAAATCACCTAAGTCAAATTTATTTTCCGACTTAACTTAGTTGGTGATTTGTTTGTGCTACCATGTTTATTGTATGTAATTGAATCTAATTGATTTCACTTGGCTAAATTAATTGATTAAATTACCAAAGGGGTCAATACATTCTTGGCCTATCAGTGAGGGATATGGCAGATGGGTGAGGGAGATGAGAGGGGTAGAGGGCTGTGCGATAGTGCGAGATCGATGACGACGAGGACGAAATAGAGTTGAAAGAGTAGAGAGTTGTGCCTATGCTAGACTGCTTGTGGGCTTGTGGCCGTGTGAGTGAGAGAGTTGAGAGATGAAGAATGAGTTTAGATTATATATATACTTAGGATTAGGGTTTTTGTAATTTTTTTTAATATTATATATGTAACCGGGTTGGGTTCGGCCAGGTTTGCATAATACCCGAACTTTACCAGAACCTGTTTTGGGTTTTTTATTAAAACCCATACTCACCCCATTTGCTTCATTGGTTGGGTAAAACCTGAGTCGGACCAGGTACCCGTGGGTCGAGCATATTTTGCCATCCCTAACAAGGGCTGATCAGGAGAAGGAGACAAAATCGAAGTTAAATGCCAATGAAGCTTTGGGTGAGCAGGTTCTTCAAAAGAAAACTAAGGAGAGTTATAGTGATGAACAAACTGAGAAGGTCGTCCAAATCACTCTTAATTTAAAGTAGCTTAGTTGACAATGATGCACCTTTTGAGGAATTTGATTCGTCTACTGCCTCCCTATAGTAGCAAGGTGATGGAGTATGTGCAGAAGAAGGTTGCTGCCTTAAGAGGCAACAAGTGGAATAATGGCAAGAAGACACCCCAAAGAGAAGGAGGAAATTTGGACTTTGTTTAGTAGGTGAGTTGATATCGTCCAATTTTGAGAAGGAAATTATAATGTAGTTAAGGTTGTTAATCCACTGAGAAAAGGAAATCAAGAACACATCAAAAGCACCGATAATATATAGAAAAATTTGATTGAAACTAGCACAAAGAAAATTTAATAAATCTCAATAACTAAAATTGTTAGGGTGTTGGGGTTTGTCCACCAATATCGTTAGACATACACTACTAATCCAATTTTTATACACAATCAGGTAAATAAACACAAATTATCCAATTAGAAGATTTAGAAATAAGATTGATTAGTAAAAATCTCTTTTGGTTTATTTTCTTCATAAAATATTCCAATGATTTAGCCTAGAAAAGAATAACTTTGTTAAGAAAACCCAAGAACATTGTATACTCCAGAGGCAATGATATGACAAAACTAATATCTAACAAAATTATTGCATTCTGCTAGAGAAACTATAAATCTCTATTCTAACAATAATAAGATGTAAGAATATAGACTTATGAAAGAATTAGGAACTAAAAATCAATCTAACAAAACAATTATGAAAAGAGAACGATTGATTTCAATAATCAAAGCATTAAAAACATGTATAGATTGATAAGTGGATTGCTTGCAATATTGAGGATTCACCCATAACCATAGTCTAGGTTCTTAAATTTCCATAGAAAGTAAAAACTCTAAAAAAATAATGTTTTCTAGCCCCCAAAAATGCTGCTGCCCTACTCTCCCCCAAAACCCCAAAACATATGCTCCCAAAAAGGGAAAATAAATCTTTTAAATCCCCTTTTCATCACTGGGTCAACTTCCAAGTCAGTTTTGTCCTTCAAAATGGTCAATTATGAATTTTTGGTAAACTAAAAAGTTGTAGAGATTCAAGTTTTCCTTTTGAGGTCACAAGAATCTGGTCAATCTAATATCTGAGTATAAATATATGACCAAAATACCAAGATTGCACAAAATATTTCCATATCATATTTTTTTCTCAACTTTGCCTTAAACGAAATTCTCTCTTGCCCTTTATATTTCCACACACATTTGACTTGTTAAATGCTTCAAAAACCACTTCTCTATTAATCTTGACTCTTGGATTCTCATAGCTATTTAATGTTTGCATGATTAGCTAATTCATTTTAATCTCCTACAAAAGAAAAATACAGTTAATGAGTATATTTTGGAAAAAACCTCGCAAACTCTCATATTTATGTGTAAGTGTAGGAATAAACACAAAATAGATGTGATAATACCTACCAAAACTAAGATAATATTGTAATTTTAAGCAATTATCATGAATCTACCTTTTGTGTTTTATTATTATTATTATTATTATTATTATTTTGGTGTATAGAATGCTTGGGGTCTTAGGCCAAAATGGCCTTCTACCACTGTTTATGGAAATATATACGAATATACCACTGTTTCGGAAATATATAAGGATCTACCATTTTTTTGGTACTCGAGTTTGGGGAAATTGAGTTCTAAATGGTATTCGAGTTCCATGAACTTGAGTTCTTTGAAAAAATAACCTTCAAAATAGCTAAAAAAATTTTTATGGAACTCGAGTTCCATGAACTTGAGTATCAAGAAAATGGTAGATTGCTACTTATTTTTGAAACAGTAGTAGATTTCCATATATTTCACCTAAAGGTGCTACAGTGCCATTTTCAGAATTTTATTTCCAAATAATATTAAATATTAAAAAATTTAGTTAGTTGACTTGTTTTAAAACAATGTTGAAAACTAGCATCTCGAGCGTTTAAAACTCGAGTTCCAATATAAAAATCGAGTTTAGAAGTCTCGATTCGTGGAAATCGAGTTTTTAACACTCGAGTTTCACTTCTTCTTCCTCAGTGATCGTTCTTCTTTCTTCGTTCTTCTTCTTCGTTCTTCGTTCTTCGACGGCAAATCTTCGTTCTTCCTCTTCAGATTAGATAGCCTCTTCAAATCGCCTCTTCAGATTAGATCGTTCTTCCTTCGACGGCAGATCTTCATTCTTCCTAGCGCCTCTTCAAATCTTCTCTTCGTTCTTCAGATCAAATCGTGTTTCCTCTTCAGATCGTGCCGCTTCAAATTGTTCTTCGTTCTTCAGATCAGATCATTCGTTCTTCGTTCTTCAGATCTTCGTTCTTCCTTTCGCCTCTTCAAATATTCTCTTCGTTCTTCAAATCAGATTGTGTTTCCTCTTCAGATCAGATCGTGTTTCCTCTTCAGATCGTGCCGCTTCAAATCGTTCTTTGTTCTTCAGATCAGATCATTCGTTCTTCATTCTTCAGATCAGATCGTGCTTCCTCTTTAGATCGTTCGTCCTCTGATTTGGTTCAGAACTCCAAGTATTTGAAACTCGAGTCTCTAAGACTCGAGATCTATAGATTGATATCAAGTCTATAAAACTCGAAATGCTAGTTTCCAACTTACTTTCCGAAACATCTTAACTTACGATATACTCCCTCTTCACTGTGCTATTCTGCACATTCCCTCGCCATTTTCGCTTGGGGTCTTAAAGACCTTTTAAAACAAAATGAAGTGAGGAAGGTTATTCGAGAGCACCACCTTTCTCTTCTTGGGTTGGCAGAGACAAAAGTGAAAAACATAAAATAAGGATTTTCTTCTGAAATTCATTGGTAGTAATGGGTGGCCCTTCTATAATGCCTCCGAATAGCAGGCAGATTGTGGGTTTGTTGGAACCCAACTGATTTAAATGTTACACTGATTAGTCAAAACGATCAAGTTATACGTTACGGAGTTAGCAGAATAGACAATATATTGAAAATGGTAATTTCCATTGTGTATGGTGATAATTTCCCTACTAAAAGAGAAGCTTTGTGGACTGATATTGTCTACCATGTCTCTGTGTTCAATGGTAGGCCATTGGTGCTTGCTGGAGACTTTAATGACACAAGGAACCAAAGTGAAAGAGCGGGGTGTCAAATGATTGGGTAGGGTGGATGAATTTTTATTGTTGAGAAAGGGTTTGGCAAACTGAAGTCTTAGGTAATCCTATGTTCATATTATGTTCCAAGGTTAAATTGCTTAAGAAGGATCATATTATGGAGTTATCAAGTTGGGTTCTTCAGGTAGAGGATCATCTAGAAACTCTTCAAAGGAGAATTCAGGGAAATCCACTTGATAAAGAATTGCATTAAGATTTATTTCGAGTTTAAGTAAAGCTAAGGAAAATTTCTTTAAACATAAGTCTCGGGTTCAATGGTTGAGCTTGGGTGACCTTAATACTAGCTTTTTCTTCAAGAGCATGAAATCTCATCACAGTAGGAGCAATATTGTTTCAGTTTGCAAGGAAGATGGAACTTAGATTAAAGATCCAACAGAGTCAAAAGGGAAATTGTCAATTATGTTCAGAAGTTACTCGGTAAGTCTCCCAATAGTGTAGATATTAATGTTGATGATCTTTCCAAAGCTCTTCCTCGGAGATTATTTATGATTGAAAGCAATGATTTATCTCGGGAAGAAGTGAGTGCGAAGGAGATTAAGTAAGCCCTTTTTTCTTTGAAAGACCACAAAGCCCTTAGCCCTGATGGTTATAACACTTTATTCTTCAAGAAATCTTGGAGTGTGGTGGGAACAAATGTTCTAAGTGCTATCAAGTCTTTCTTTGACTCTGTATGCCTTTTGTACTGTCATTTCATTGATACCTAAGGTGCCTAAATCCTTCAATGATGAAGGATTGTTGTCCTATTTCCTGTTGTACTACCATCTACAAGTGTATCTCTAAGATCATTGCCCCACCTTGTTGGGAAAAAACAAAACAGCATTTGTAGAAGGGAGAAGGATTCGACACAATATCATTCTTTCGTAAAATCAAAATTATCACAAAAATAAGGGAGTTCCACGTTGTGCTCTCCAAGTTGATTTGATGAAAGCTTATGATACGGTAAGGTGGGACTTATTACTTGCTGTCATTCGGGTCATTGGCTTTCCTGAGCAAGATGTTCAGTGGATTAGTGAGTGCATTTCTTCCACTAGATTCTCTATCAGCATCAATGGCGAGCTTAATGCTTTCCAAGTGGCAGAGGTTTCAGACAATGTGATCCATTTGGCCCCATATCTTTTTGTCCTTATAATGGAGATTTTCTCAGGCTTGATGAATAATATGGTGGCTGAGGTGAAATTCAAATTCCATTGAAAATGCTAAAAGGAGAGAATCTCTCACCTTTGTTTTACAGATGACCTGATCATTTCCTCTAAAGATGTTGTTGTTTTCATGGAGCAAGTCGTTTAATGTTTTAGAAAATTCAAGGATATGTCAGGTTTAAGCCCAAATCTAGACAAGAGTAACCTATTCACTTGTGGTGTTTAGGCAACTATTAAAGAGCATTTGATCCTAGACCTAGGGTACAACAAGGGTTCTATCCCTGGGAGATATTTGGGTATGCCTTTAGCCTCTTCTGAACTTTAAAGAGTTCAAATTGCAAATCACTCGTGGATAGAATTGTGTCCAAAGGAAGAAGTTGGTCATACAGATCTTTCTCATATGCTGGTTGGTTGCAGTTCACGAAAACCATCCTATTTTCTATTCAAGTATACAAATCCTTTCTTTTTATCTTACCCAAAGTTGTGACTTGTGATCAAGCTTGTGGAGCAAACCCTTAGAGCTTCCTTTGGAAAGGTAGTAAGTTAAGCTCTACAAGGGCAAAAGTTGCATGGGAGCATGTTTGTTGCCAAAAAATGAAGGGGGCCTAAGTATAAGTAGAGTGGAGGAATGGAACAAAGGAGCTATGTTGAAGCAACTTACAGATTCTATTCAATCCATTTGGTCTAAATGGGTTTGTACAAATTTGATCAGAAATAGAAATTTTTGGACACTTGAGACCCTGGGTGATTATTGTTGGACTTTGAGAAAAAATCTAAAACTTAGAGCAGTAGCTCGTGATAAAATGTGTTTTTTGGTGGGTGATGATTCATCTATTTCTCTTTGGCATGACAATGGGCATCCTATAGATCCCCTTGTAGATAAATTTGGAGACCGGATCATCTACAACTCAGTTTTGGGTAGGAATGCATTAGTGAAGGATATCGATCATTGAGGGAATAAAGTGGAAATGGCCCATTGCTCAATCAATAGAGTGGCTAGAACTTAAAGAAGCTACTCCTCATGATTTCAAACCTATTACCGTACAGGAAGATCGACTCCAATGGACAGAAAGCTCTAATGGCCAGTTTTCTTTTAAGAATTAATGCTTGGGAAAGCTTGAGATCTCTTGGTCAAAGAGTTGATTGGTTTAGAGTTTTTTGGCATGGCAAGGCTATCCCTCGCCATGCCATGATCGTTTGGCTGGCCATCCAAGGTAGATTGAACACTCAAGACAAGCTTTTATTTAAATCAAGATTTGCCACATGTATACTGTATTTAATTCATATCTAATTTTAAGCATTTTTTACTTCAACAGCCTAAAATAAATAAAACTTCCAATAACTCAAACCATCCCACCGATCTTCCACCACATCCCACCAGCCACACCACCACCATCAACTTTCGCCGGCGCCACCAAGAGTAGATCACTGATATCATCAACGACTAACAGCCACCATCGGCTAGCCATCCACCACTGCTGGTCAGTTACCAAAAAAAAAAACCTCCACTAGCCACCCCCACCAACCTTTGCCAGTGCCACAAGGAAGAGATTGTCGACGTCATCAACGGCCGCCTTCTTGTCTTTAAATCCATGATTGGAATTGGTTTTATGACATCTTGTTAGTGGGTACCCATGAATGCCCTTTCTTCTTCAAATCCATGGATGGCTGGGACCCAATCATGGTGGCAGTGCGGTGTTGATGTTGTTGCTGGCGGCACTGGGGAAGGGTGGGAGATGTGTTAGGCTTGTTTTAAAAAAATTAAATTATTTTTGGTAGGGGATGGTGGCTGTTGGCCATTGATGACGTCGGTGATCTACTCCTGGTGTCACCAGCGAAAGCTAATGGTGGTGGTGGTGTGGCTAGTGGGATGGTTTGGGTTATTAGAAGTTTTATTTATTTTAGGAAGTTGAAGTAAAAAATTCTTAAAATTATATATATGAATTAAATACAGTATATGCGTAGCAAATTTTGATTGGTGGAGCATAAAGAATGAGATAGAAGATTTGGACTCTCGTTAATGATATTTACTTTTTATGTTAGTGCGAGCCTCCCAATAAAATATATGACTTCAGAGATCCTAGGACATATATGTCATAGGATATTTGTTAATCTGGTGTAGATTTTTCATCCTTTATTGTTCCTCAAATTGTTGTAGTCTTTCCTATATAGAACTTGAGTGATTTTGAAGGTGGCCTTCGTTCTCTGGTGTATGCCCCTTTGAATTTATATAGTAATATATACTTATTTATCAGGAGGAAAAAAATCAACAATTCAAATATTAACAAGCATACCCATATTAAAATAAACTAACCAAAGCATGTTTTGTATGTTATTAGAAAAAAATAATCACAAACAAGCATAAATAAACGAGGTAATCAATGAGCAGATAAGTGAATTATACCCCTAGCTAGAAGCTTGATTTTGATGGAGTAAATGAAGGAGACTGGTGTTCTAGACTATTTGATGGAACTCGAAACTTGTAGAATAGAAAAAGCTTGTAACTACACCATGCTCAGCAGCTTTAAACTTTCAGGTGTTCCAGTATTGACGTACTAACTTTGCAGACTTCTCTTCCCGTGCTCCAATTTTTATCTTTGTGCTCATGCTGCCGCCTCTTGCAACATACAGTTTTAGCTTTTTGCAGTTTGGTGCAGCGTGCAGAAAATTACAAGTCACTGAAGTGGTCCAAATGTGTACAACTTGATTTTTCTCGTTTTCTCACACTCAATCCGGACGTCCTTTTGAGAAGTTGTTTTTTCCATGATATAAATAATTAACTATAGTTTGAGAAAGTACCGACTTTTCGAATCCAATTTTCATAAGAAAAAAAATCAAATTGTGTGCAATGCAAATACCAAAACTGATTTAGTCATATTTTTGTGAATGTATATTTTTGCCTTTTTTAACCTCCGCTGGAAAGCTTATGATGATATGTTCGCTTTATAACTCCAATTTTCATGTAAGGTAAACTAGAAGCCTTGAAAGGTAGTGTCAAACTCAACTTTAGCACAAAAATCTCACTTGGGTATTTCATTAAATTCTTTTATTTCCAAGGGAAATTTTGGTGATCAAGCATACCAAATTGAAATTTATCACAAGACCTTTCCAATGACTCCTCATTTGAATCAAAACATGGTCATTTGATTACAATTCGATCAAGATTAAATCATAATCAAATTTTATTGGTCTTATAAAGACTAAATATTGACACTTTTTCATTGTTTTTACAATTCTTGTTCATTTCACATCCGGTTGGACACGTGAGCTGTCATTTTAAACATAATTCAATTTTCAACTAAATAGAGGATCAAATTTATCTCGATCAAATGATTAAATCAAGATCAAACTTGAGCTTACCTCAGTCAAACTTGGTCAAACATAAGAAAAGTATTTGAAAATATTGACTTTTTTTTTTAACTGAAATTTTGAAAATATTGACTTTGATGTAAAATGATAGATTTTGTTAATGTGGATTTTTTACTTTATTTGACCACTAGTTAACTCGACCAAAATTTGATTAACAAATGGCATTTTGTTCATTTTAACTCTTGACACGTAAAATTGTTAAATCTGACATCTAATTGGGACAAACCATGTTATTTTAAATTCAACATTCTATTGATCCTTACGTCAAAAATATAAATTTTGGGCTTAAGTTGAGATTTTTGCACCCAAACCGAGGGTGGAGAAAATAATATAATATCATGTCTGATGATGAAGATGTCAACTTACTGTCACATTTTGATTCTTTGAAATACTCTTAATAAGGTCCCTAGTTGTAGCATGTGCAAAATGGATGGGCGACAGGTCAAGGTCAGGTTCAAGTCAAGGTATCGGTTGAGCTGCAAGCTCAACTTCTCAATTTTCACACATACATTTTATTAGGATTTTTTTTAAAAAAAAAAAATTATTATTATCAAAACGACATAACTAGTCTATAATATAAAATTAAACACAGACCTACATGATGCATGGAATATAAATATATATAGATGAGGTATAATATATAAAAAATAAATTTTACTTTAAGTATTGTCTTCTTTTAAAAAAGAATTCTACAAATATTTTTTTTATTTTTTATCTCTACAAATATATATTTTATTTTTCTAACTTCTGTTGTAGTGAATTATATTTGCTAATATATAACTAAACTTTATAAATTTCAAATTTATTATTCAAAATTTTCATCTCTTAAAAAATAAGGAAATTATCATAATAATAAAAAACTATCACAAAATTACAATATTATCTTAGTCAAAATTTAAATGAAATTAAAGGAATAAAAATTAGACTTTATAATAATTTATTACTCAAACAATTAGTAGGCATATTCAAATTCCTTTAAAAAAAATAAATAAATAAAATTAATATTAACCCAAACCAAAATTTAACCAAAGCTATAAAAGGAAAAGAGAAGACTTTTGATGGAAATTTAAAAATTAAAAAAAAATACCAAAACACATATTAAAAAAAGTAAAGAAAAAAAATATCATTAACCTTAATTAGAGTCATAAGAAATAACAAAAATCCACCAAAAGAAAGTAGAGAGATAGAGAGAGGGTACTCACAGTTTTGCATGGGAAAAATATGGATTAAATTGAGAAAATCAAATCAAATTTATAAAAAATAAAATGGAAAAAATAAGAGTCAAAACATAAGAAAGAGGAAGGAAGCGTAACGGTAAAGTAGAGAGTAGTGAGAAGATAGAAAAACAAAAAGGAAGAGGAAAAGTTTGAAGAAGTGTAATTGTAGGTGTGAACTAATCAGGAGAAGAAGAATTTTTTTTTTTTTTTAAATTCTACGAGTATTTTTTATCATTTTATCTCTACAAATATATCATTTTATTATTCTAACTTTTGTTGTAATGTATTACATTTGCCTAATATACAACTAAACTTTATAAGTTTCAAATTTATTATTCAAATTTCTCATCTCTTAAGGAATAAGGAAATTGACATAATAATAAAAAAATCGTCACAAAATTACAATGTTATCTTAGCCAAAATTGAAACTAAAGGAATAAAAAATAAACTTTATAATAATTTATTACTCAAACAATCAAACAATTAGTAGGCATATTCAAATTCCTATTTCCAAAAAAATCTAAGTATTAACCCAAACTAAAATTCAACCAAAGCTATAAAAAAGAAAGAAAAGACTTTCTAATAGGAAATTAAAAAAAAAAAAAAAAACCATCAACCTTAATTAGAATTATAAAAAATAACAAAAATCCACCAAAAGAAATGAGAGAGAGAGAGAGTACTCATAGTTTTTTGTAGGAAAAATATGGATTGAATTGGGAAAATGATATCAAATTTATAGAAAATAAAATGGAGAAAAGAAGAGTCAAAACAAAAGAAAGAAAAAGAAAGTGTAATGGTAAAATAGAGAGTTGTATGGAGATAAAGAGACAAAAATGAAGGGAAAATGTTGGAAGAAGTGTAACCGTAGGTGTGAACTAATAGTGAAAAGAAGAGTTTTTTTTTTTTTTAAAATAGAATAGGGGGAAGAAAAGTTTAAATAGATTAGAGAAAATATATAAAATAAGTGGATGATGTAGCTCCTAAAAGCATCCACAGTAGTGGAGCTAAAAATTTAGCTATTTAGCTCCACCAAAAATTACTTTATCTATTTTACTTATACACATGCTGCAGCAGTGGATCTATTTTAGCTTTCACAATAAAATAATATATCTACTACAATAAAATAATCCATCTTACTACAATAAAAACACCACAAACCGATCCACCACCACGGCCAACCAAGAACAACCACCCACAACCACCATGAAATCCAGCCAAACCACCACCACGAAATCCGCGACGCTCTTGAGTTCGATGAAGGCAGTGCCGGTGGAGCTTGGATCGACGATGAAGCTTAGGTCGGCAATGGAGCTTGGATTGGCGATGAGATGGAGGACTGGTTGAGATAGGTCGGTAGCGTGGGACGACGATGAAGATGAAGATCGACGATGAAGGATTGGGCGAGATGGGTCGGTGGTGTGGGACGGCGATGAAGATGAAGATCGGCGATGAAGATGAACCCATAACAAATTGGCGAAGCAGAGCGTAGATGAGGTAGAGAGAAAAAAATTTGAGAAGGAAAAAGGAAGAAAGAAGAGAAGCCAGAGAGAGAAAAAGAAAGAAAGAGAAAATATTTTTTAAATGAAAGAGGAGAGAGAAATTTAATAAAATATTATTTTTACTCTCAGCTATAGTGCACATCTATTTATAGATGTGCACTGTAGCAATGAAGCTAAAAAAATAGCTATAGCTCCACTGTTGGATGGTGGTTTTTTGTGTTTTGATGGAGTTAATATGACTTAACAAGAGTGTAGTAACTATAAATGCTACCATTCAGATTTTAGATATATATATATATATATATATAGAATATAGATAAGTAGACAGCTCAATCCACCCTCTAGTCTCTCCCCCCTCCATTCAATCAATCAGTCCATAGCCTCTCGTAAGGCAGATGCCCACACCACAACCAGTGCCGGCTCAATGGGTGAGCTAAATAGGCAACCGCCTAAGGCCCCCAATGACAAAAGGCCCCAAAATTTTTACCAATAGAGATATTCCTATACCAATAGAAGTATTAATTAAGCCCTAAATATTCACCAAAAAATAAAAAAAAGTAGTTGTTTTTTATCAAAGAAAAACTATTTAAAGAAAATATTTTCATTGAATGGGTCAATCATTTAATCTCTCACACATAAATGTTAAAAGAACTCATTAATCTTACACTAGTAAATAAATTTATACTCAAATTCTATTTAGAAATATCAAATATATAACTTTATTAAAATTTTCAATCATAATTTTTTAGTATTTGGTTACTTCATTCAATAAATAATGTTTATTTTAGTTGTATAGTCATTGAATAATGAGATGAGTTCGTTTTAATTTGTAATTTTTTTTCTAAAAAAATAGATTTTAAATGAAAAAAAAAAGTTAAATAAATATTCTATTAATATTCAAAGTATAAGAATAGACCTCACTTGAAGTTGTCGCCTTAGGCCCTACAATACCTTGAGCCGGTCCTGACCACAACACAGTTGTTTGTAGTTGTCCACAGCGTCATTCCCCCTCACCTATCAAACTTCCTGATTCTCCTCTATTTAAGCATAGATTCTCCATATCCTTCGTTGTTCTTCATCTCCAGGTCTAAATTTTTTTCAAATCATGTAAAATTTCTCTAGATGTTGATTCTGCTATTGTTGAATTTGAGTTGTAGCAACTAGCAATTGTTCGGCACCAAATTTATTTATTTATAACATTCCATTGTGATGAATGCAAAAATATGATGTGGTTGTTAGAAGTAAATTAGTCTTGTTTGTGGAGATTTTGCTTTATTATTATTACTAGTCGCTAACCCGTGCGATGCACGGGGTAAGTAAATGAAAATTAAAAATAGTTATTATTTTTTTGGAGCAAAAATTAAAAATATTTATTTTGCTTAAAGGTTTATGTCTTGGCTTAAAAGAGGTATGACTTGAAAACGATTGAAATTGAATGAAAATAAGTAATTTTATTCAAAATAAAGGTTTAGAAAATTCTTTTTCTTTCATATTATTGGTTCCACATAAATCTAATACAATCACTTTTCTATTTTTTTATTTTTTTTCTAGATTGTGAGTTCTTTAATTCTGTTAACATTAAACCTGATAAAAAACTTACATACCTTTTTGACAAAATAAATCCAAAACCCAAGTTTTGAAGGAACTCCAAGAACCAAATCAATGCAATACCTTACCAATGTGAGCAAAGAGGAAGAGGACATGCAGCATATGAAGAGACTAAGAAAAGAAGTAGTGGACGGTGGGAGTGTGTTATTGTATTTGGCTAGAAGTCAAACATACAACCATGTTGATTACCACATAACAATACATTGCAGAACAATACGAATTGCAAAACACAAACATAGAAAATTCATCAAATATTAAAATGTGAAAACATACTAAATAAAGAATAAATGCATCGACAATATAAAAGACAATAAATAAATTTATTGAGTTTATCTAAAAAGCCAAACAATCATCATTAGAACAACCAAGCATCCTTAAAAAAACAACAATTCCATTCAAACTATGAAAAGAAACTACCTTTAGAAATTACAGTAGATGAAGAAGAAGTAACAGCGAGAGCCATTTGGTTTTTGAGAAATTTTCTCTAACAAACTTTGTTTAAGGATTTGGGTTTGTGGGTTTTAGATTTTTCTGTTTCGATTTAAGTTCTAAAAATTTCTGCGTGTGGTGGTAAATAAGAAATTCGGATTAAATTTCAGCGTGTTTCAATTTGTTTATGTGATCTAAATTACTCTTTGCAGAAGCCGTGTAATTATGGGTGTGAAAAATTGTAAACGTGAGTCCTTATAGAATTTTTGTTATAGAATTTTGGTTGAAGTAGAATTCAAGCTCTTAAAACATATATTTAATAGATTTTTACTTAAACTAAACTATTGTAACACTTGATAGGATAATTACACATTGAAGAAAAATAATAAATATATAATATATAAAACCTAAAATAAAAAGAAAAAGAAAATAATGATGACGTGAAAAATTATGGGAGTTTCAAAGGTTTTGGTTATATATATATACTAGTATTATGCCCGTGCGATGCACGGCTTAATAAAAAAAAGTATATATAAATTAAAAAATATATATATTTTTTGATAATATAATCAAATCTAATAACAAATAAAATAGTAAAAAAATTTAAAAAAAAATTAAGTTACATGGAAAATGTATATTTTGTTTGTTTGTTTGTTTTTTTTTTTTTTTTTTTTTTTTTTTTTTTTTTTTTGCAAAAGAAGATATTATAATATAATTTGAAAAATTATGGCAAGTTTTAAATTTCTAAAAGCTCTTAGTAGTAAAATTGTAATTTAATTATATATATATATATATATATATATTTATATAAGTATCTAAACCTTCTAGGGTAACACAATCAAAATAATTTCAAAAATAGATAAATAAAAGTACATAAAGAGAAAACAAAAATTGTATTGCAATTTAAATGTAAAAGTTTACATATAAATTACCTGTGTCTAGCCATTTTTATATTGGCATTCGTGTCTAGCCATTTTAATATTGCCATAATTGAGGAAATAATCTGCACAATCAATTAAGAATATCAAATCAAAAAATACATCAATAATTAAAATGAATTTTATTATGTAAAATATTTAAAAAAAAATCATAGAATTTAAGTAATTATTGAACTACGTTAATAGAAGAATAGAAATGCAAAAAATAAAAAAATAAAAAGAAGATAGCTATTCTCACTTAATTTTGGTTTTTTATTGAGTGATTGATTTTAGCATTCTTAAATAGTAGAGTAGAGTAGACTCAGTAGAGTTTTAGTTCAACTCAATTTCTCTTAGATTCAAACTTAATTTGTGGAGGTGTGAAACGTTAACTCAATCATATATTGAGTTGCTTTTTTTTTATTTATTTTTATGTGCAGTAATTTTTTTTTATTGATTGATTTTAGCATTCTTAAATAGTTTTAGTTCAACTTAATTTTTGTTGGATTCAAACTTAATTTGTGGAAGTGTTAAAAATAATCATGTTTCTTCAATCCAAAAAATTTGTAGCTAATAGGTGTAGTAATATAATTTCAATGAAAAAAAAAAGATTAGATGAAGATGAAGATTTTGTATTGTAATCAAATTAAGAAGAAATAGATGTAGAATATAATTTGGATTGTAATTAAATTAAGATTTTTAAAAACTTATAAGAGATAAAGATTAGACCACTTTTAAGATTTAAAAAATCTATAAATATTGCTACAATTTAAGATTAGACCACTTTTTTTTTTTTTTTGGTAGTATACGGTTGCTACAATTTAAGATGCATTAGACCTTTTGATTTAGTGTAGTATACGTTGTTGCAATTTAAAATGTATTAGACCTCTTTTTTTTTTCTTAGTGTAGGAAACCGGCGGTAATTTAAGATGCATTAGACATTTTTTTTAATGGAGTAATTAAAAAATAAGAAGAATTTGATTACACTACGTTGCTGCAATTAAAAAAAAATTACAAAGTTCTACATATAGATTACAAACCTTTCTTAAGATGCTCGAAATCTTTCTTGACAAACCTTAAAAAAAAAAAAAACCATATAATTGCAAAATTGTATGTAAACTTAATAGTCTATGATTGGAATTTACTATGACAACTTACATATGAGTCTATGACCACTTATTATCAGGCTTTAAAATAAATAAATAAATCTATAATTTCAACTTTGATTTTACTAATTTAGTCAAATAAGTTTCATAAGTGTAAGGAAAAAAAAAAAAAAAACCTATTTAATAGTGACGGCTCAAGAGTAAAAATTATCAATACATTAAAAAAAAAAAAAAATTGATATTGGAAGAATGATGACATTGTAAAGATTCAAAAAATTTGGGAATTAAATTTCCAAAATTTGGCAATTAAAAAAAAAAGATTTATGAAATCACCAACCTTATTGACCTTCAAAACTTGCCAGTGCCATAAATCATCTTTTATTTTTTGCAACATTTCTGTCACTTCCCTGCTTAACGCAACTTGGAGAAATTTTGTTTTTTTTTTGTTAACCATCTCTATTTGAATTAATGAGAGTGTATAAAACATGTTATAAGAATTAAACAAAAAATTGTAAATAAAAACTTTATAAGAAGAATTCAATAAAGAAATTGATTAGAATAAATGATTTCATGGGCAAGTAAAAGTAAAACATGTTAATAAGAACAATTCAATAAAAACTTTTGATGTGAAACTCTTACCATTATGCACCAAATTTGATTCGATGAAGATTGAACAAATTTAGGATATAATTAAATATTGGACAACAAAATAATTAAATTGGATCAAAACATTAACATATAAATTAGATCAAACATAAGGAAATTAGCTTAAACAAAAGGTAACAAATACATAAAACGTATTCAATTTGATTAGTAAACAAATATATACCTACATGATTGTAGGTAGGAAAATGGAAGCCTAAACCAAAAAACTGTATAATAAGTTAGAGATTGAAAAAAAAATACACCAACCGTGTATATATACATACTCCACCTAAAAAAGGAGTCCAAATAAAAATCAAACACCCTAAACTCCTTGAAGTCTATGTTAATATAGATCTCTGAAGAAGTTGATACGGAATATAATTCTTTTTATTTAAAAATTCCCTGATTATGCGTTAATTTAGTTTTTGATATATATATATCACCATATACATCTATCAAACCTTTTCTCTTCCGGTCAACCTTTTCATCCTCACCAACAATGCCTTTTTCTTTGGGGGATATATATGGATTTTTGGATAGATTTACATTATATATGGTTTGTTAGGATTATTCATCAAAGCCTAGATCTAAATGCTGATATATATCACCATATGATATTTATTGAAGTTTTCCTCGACCAGTCAACTTTTTATCTTCAGCATCAACGTTTTTTTTTTTTTTTTTAAGAGGGTGATATATACAGTTTTTTTTGGATAGATTTACAATGCCATGATACTACTAATTTAAGATGCATTAGACCTTTATTTTTAAAAGGAGTAATTAAAAAATAAGAAAAATTAGATTACACTATATCTATGTTGCTGCAATTTAAGATGCATTAGACTTTTTTAATGTAAATTTTTTCTTTTTAAAATCTAAAAATCTAAAAAAATTTCTGCAATTTGGTGAAGCCACTTGGCATAACCACGGCTTCTAAACCCAACTTTTATTATATAGTATATGATATGATATATATATATATATAGATTATTATTATTATTATTATTATTATTTTTTGGGTATTCTGGGTCTAATTCTTATCAACTAAAACTTACAAAAATGATGAAATTTCACTGATATATATAAATCATGCCCAAACCAAACTGACAACCACAAACCAAACCGGTCACCCCAACTTCCCTTTGCTCAGTTTCAACGGGTTACAAATTTGGTTAGCGTTCGATGCAGCTGTGCACAAAACCGAGGGCCTCGGTTCAGTGAGAAATTCTCCACCGTTCATCAAAAATTCTCCACAAAACGAAGGTTGCAAAATGGGTTGTCTAAACCATTAGACGATTCACTATTATTGCTTCAGTGAGAAATTCTCCACCGTTCATAAAAAATTCTCCACAAAACGAAGGTTGTAAAATGGGTTGCCTAAACCACTAGATGATTCACTACTGCTTCCCACCCTCAATTCAATATGGTTCGAACACCATACTGTTAGAAAGCTTGTAACACTAATTTTCTCCTAACAAGCTTGCTACTTGGTACTATTTTAGAAACTAAAAGATGGCAACTCAGACAAGAAAGTAACAACTATAAACAATTTTTTACATATTCCTCATTTTTCTATACTCATGAGTTGGGATTGATCCCTCAAATCAAAACTTGTGCTATATGCTTTCCAATCATACCTCGTATGTTCTAATTTGACATTCTTTTAATCCCGATTTCACCATCGTCAATGTCTAATGAGAAACAGATATGTTCCAAAAGAATTATCAAGTTTGCATTAGCAAACCTACAAACTAGCACATCTAAAATCTAAGATTTACCACTTTGAGATACGAAAGGAGAGCAACAAAATGGAAAGAAGATTGAGTCTACTCTATGAATCAGAAGAGTCAAATGTACAAATCTGCTGTACAGTCAAATTTACAGTGTGAGCATTGAATAAAATAGAAACCTCAACTGCTAATGGCTAAAGCAAAATATCACCTAGCACTCTTACGACTGGTTTTTGACAATCTTAACACTGCTGTAGAAACGCTTGAGGTCTTTCATAGCCTTTTCCTCTATCTGAATTGATCGAATAGATGAGGGTGTGTCAACCTCTGGTTTGAACCAGCGGTTCAATCCAGCAGAATCTGATGGCGAGCCCTGACCCGTAGCAACTGAAAACCCAGTTGTTTTTGTCTTTGGGCTGTGGGAGAGGCTCTGCTGTTGCTTTCCCTGCTTGGAGACAAAGCAGAACAAAATCGAATAGGGTATCAGTTTTCCACAAGGAGAAAATAAAAAATAACAGCAATTTCGGGACAATACATGGGCAGCCCATAGTAGAAGCTGGACAAACAGTAAATAGAAAGGAATGGTTACAACAAGGCCACACACATGGGTTTAGCAATGCTTATTTTACTTCTAGTTTATTTGCTAAAAAAGTGGCTTTAAGAAAATAATAATCAAGTCCAGATAACCTCTCTATTAAACTTCTTCCAATATGTACAAAAATGGAATCATGTGTGAGTGGGTGGGGTTTTTTATTTTTATTTTTATTTTTTCCTATTTAGGTGGGAGGGGGGGTACAGTTGAAGTCTCAAACCTTCTGCTGCTTCTGAATATCCCTGAGAGATGGCCGGGAAACTTGGGGAGGCGTTCCAGAAGCAGCCCAAGGAGGCGTGCTTGTTTCTCCATCAGATGGCTGTGAGGTGTGCACAGAGAGAACAGGTATTGGGGTAGAAGGCAAAAATGAACTCAACAGGATTTTCCCATCACTTTTACCATCGGAAAAATGTTCCACCTGGTCTTTGCTTCTGGCTGGTTGGTTCACCTTGATTTTGCTCTGTTCATCCTGTATGTCACGAAGAGAAGTGCGCTCCTTTGAAATTTTAGCCCCACCCCATGCAGGGCCCTCGCTTTTGGGTGTAGGAGGAGTAGGAGCAACATCTTTGGCAGTGTCATCAAGAGCACCACTCAAGAACATAGAAAGCCCTCCCTTTTTGTTCTTCTTCTTGGATGATGTTGGTAATAAATTCCTACTTTTCGGCATGACTGAACTGTCATGAACACAAAAGGGGGACTCTTTGGTGGCTTGGTTAGCCACAATTCCTTTGCACTTCACATCTTCCTCCTATCAAAAGTTATAGTTCAAAAAGATCAACAATTGTGCATAATATTCAAGTCATATTTATTTTATCTTTCTAACTTTTCAATGATTTGTATAAATATAACCCAAAAAAATTCCCTCCAGCATTTGAGGACATAAATAATAATCATGGCTATAAACCAGTACAATTACTACTTTGACACAAATGGCAGACTGCCTCCAAGGGTTGATTTCAAATGTTCGATAAAATCAGATTTAGAGTGAAGTTAACAGAACTATTTCATAATTCATAACAAGAACATGACTAAATTATATGGTAACCATCAATCTACTGCAACCTTTCTTTTTTCGAGCTTGGGACCAGTTGTGAACAAAATATACAGCACAAACTATTTCCAACAAAGAAATTGACTTAACAAAAACCCCATAGAATATAATATAAGCTACCATAACAATGTACAAAATAATACTCACTATAGCAATACTAATCAATAAATATTGGGTTGGGTTTAAGTAATGTTACACCACTAAATATTTCTTTTTGGATGCACATTTTGAAAAATTCACAATTGGATTATATTTTCTTTTTATACCCTCTAGGCTTGCAAACTTTCAAGATTATTAGATAATGGGGGACATAAGTAGCAGCCCACTTTAAATACTTGTAAGAGAAGAGGGAAAGTTGGTTCTAGTTTGGGATGTTTCAGATGATGGAGGGCTCTCTTAGGACCTTGCTTAGTCATTCTAAATTTTGAATCAATTTTTATTTTATTGTTTGTTTTTTGTTTATTTTCTGCTGGATAAGTTTTAATTAAATTGTACTAGAATAAATTCAAATTAGTAATTTCCAGAAATCTGGAACTGGCTTTCTATGGCTGTACCAAAGTCCCATGAGTCTTATTTAATGTTGAGTCATTTTCCTATTTTATTTTATGTTTTGATTCCTTTTCCTATTTGGTTTAGAAGTCCGCCATGTCTTTTTTGGTTTCTTATTAGTAATCCTAGTGATTCTAGGAATAGGTTTTTTAGAGTCCTAGTCCTTCTAGGAAGAGGATTTAACAATCACCTAAAAGAAGGCTTTACTGTGGTCAATTACACTCATAGTGAGATTGATTCTAAATAAATTCCAGCAGCCTTTTCTAAGCTTTGAGAGTGTGATTGCTTTCTCCTATTAGGTGTGATAGCTTAGGAAAACCTAGTGTAATTACCTGGTGTTTTATCCATCTTATTTCATGTACAAGATGAGCATCAGTAGGGGATGCCATAAACTAACACACTTGATGAACAGCAAAGTTGAGATCAGGCCTAGTGAAGGTGAGATAATGCAAGGAGCCAACTAAGCTTCGATAGACATGGGGATTTCACTGTTTTAACCAACAAGCCATCAACTTATTCAAGATTCAATCTTTTCTTTACCCAAACCCTTAAACATCAATATTTATTCAAGAACTCTTCAAGTTTTGGTGCTGAATTCTTAAAGATCCTACATCAAATTTGTATCAAGGTCCATTCAAGCTTCCATTCTGTATCATCATATATAAATAGCTATCTCATCTATAAAAGTTTAAATTTTAAGTTTTTTGTATTTTAACATCAAATTGACATGATATTTGGCACACTTGTTAAAAACACAAAAAACATGTAATCCTAACAGTAGGTTTTTCATAATATTAATTTAATAAAAAATTATTTCGTTGTTTAATATTAATGAAAAGTTAAACCAAGTGCAACTTGATCCTGTATATATATATATATATTTATATGGTTCAGGATTGAATCTATGGGGTCCACTTCATGATAATTGCTCTTTTAATATCAGGCGAAAACACTGATTGGCTTTTGGTATAGGCAGGATTCAAATGTCCCATATTCAATGACAAGAGACTATACCGGTTGAGCTACCTGGAGACCATTACACACACACTACTGCAACCTTGTACATAGGATACCCTTGCACAAGCATGGGCAAGACAATTCTGTGCAGTGTCAAAAGTTGTCGGCCAGTTACTTGGGTCACACAGGTCAAGTATGCATATAAAAAAGACTAGGTAAAATTCCATTTTAAACCATTAGGGGCATAATAAATTAAACCTGTAGTTTAAAATTACAAATTAAACCCTATAGTTTCAAAAGTTAAATTAAACCCTACGGTTTCAAAAAATTAAAAATTAAACTCTCAGCCTATATTAAATCCAATACAATTATTTAAATGTGTTAAGGTTATTTGTTTTTGAAAACCTCAAGGTTTAATTTGCTACTTTTGAAACTATAAGGTTTTAATTTGTTACTTAATAAAACCTAAGGCTAAGGATATGCTTTATTACTTTTGAACATACACTATCTAATTTGTTACACCCCCTAAACTATAGGGTTTAAAATTAAATTTACACAAACAAGTATTTTCTAGAACTATGTTTTGACTTGATTCAGCTTTCTTTGATGTGCATGCACATAAATTACCACAATGAATTTTAATATTTGGCTAGAAACTTGAATTCCTCCCAAATACTCATCAGAAAATTTTTGCGGATCCATAAGCAACCAACCAGTTAAAGACCACATACATACACACACAAATCATTAACATTCACCTGGGCCTAAATTCCTCCCAAGTAATCCTGATTAGAACTTTTGTGTACCTATAATCAACCTAAGTCCCATTTAGTAAAAAATCATATTATTGCATCCAATTACTGTTTAAAACCCAGGGAGTATTATGATGGTCATAAAGCTAACCTTATTCTTGGAAATATGAGAAAGTCCAACATCCAAGAAATCCTTTGTAGGGTTTGAAACGACTTCAGTCCCACAAAAACTAGATGCTGTCTCAACTTGAGACATGCTCTGTTTGCTCTTTCTTCTCTGCTTTCTTGATACCTCAGCCTTTTTGTTGCCTTTTCCATCTGGTGAAACCGAAGATGAAGATTTTTCCTGTGGTGTGTCAACTGGAACACCAAGTGCAGCAAGCAAGCTCTCCAGAGAAGATTTTGTTTCAAGCTTTGCAATTTGTTGGTCATCGAGATGATGCCCATCAGACTGCTTTGCTTGAAGCATCTCAATCTGCTGCAACTTTTTCCTCAAAGCTCGAACTTTTTTACAGAGTCCTTCAAGGGGACTATCTTTAGGTTGTAAAAAGGAGTCTACTCTTTGGTCCTTATCACTTTTCGAGGCAGTTTTCTTCTTTGTGTGGTTGTCGCGGGTCCTTATAATCTCGCACTCACTATCATCCTCTTCACTATTAATAATTGCAGGAAAAGTAGCTGTTGGAGTTGGGAGCCGGCGGTGACTCCACGGTTCAGATGATCTCAGGTCCAAAAGCTTTTCAAGGTTAGCTAAAATATCTAGCGAGGCACTTGCAATAGCATGGGTTGAGACCGTAAATATATAGTCAAGGTTCCGAATAGCAATATCCTGCGCAGGCAAAACATCTTCAATAAATACGTTACCACCAATAATTTGGTGTAAGTTATATCTTCAAAATAAAGTCTATAGAAATGCTTGATGGGAACACCATATAAAAAGCAGCAAGTGGCAATTATCACACGATATTTAAGGTAACAGCAACATTGATCCAAAACACAATAATTTAGGCCCCGTTTGGTACACCCACTCAAACACATATTTTTAGTTTTTAAACAACATTACACGTATTTCCACACACTTTTTCACCCACACGAATTTTCACATATGTTTTCAAACACATTTTTTTAGTTTTTAAGTGCATGTACCAAACACCCTCTTATTTGCAATGTATTAAATTATCTTTTGAGAATGAAGTACAAGAGGCGAAGCCCCAAAAATAATTAAATAAGAACTCCAGTGGTCCTAGCAATCTGGTTAGCAGTTTCCTACAATGAGTTTAGCAAACAGAATCGTAGAATAGGCTGTCCTCCAAAAAAAAAAACTTTCCCAGGCCTACCCCATAATGAACATTACATCTAAAGCGGGTGTATCCAGGTGACCAATTGATTTTATTTTTAATTTGGGTAAGTCCGATGACCAACTTGATACCAACAATTCCTTGTTTGTCCCAAAAAAAGAAAAATGACATGAAATACGGGAAATAATGAACCAAAAAAGATTGATTTATTACAATATTTAGAACAAGAAACAGACTTCCCAAAAATAGTTTGGCCATGAGGTCTAAAGTAGCATATGGAAATGGAATTGAAAAACCTACAAAGCAATGCTTGAGATATGAGAGGAGGGATTATTGATTGTTTATGGTCACTGTAAGAAAAAACCAACAAATTGTGGGCTTCAGAGCGACAAAGACAGAAATAAAACAAGTACATTTGAAGCTTATTATAACACCAATGAGCTATATCTCAACTGGCACTTCTCCCACAATAATGGGATGGAGAGTGAGGTTGTTGGTTCAAGAGCCACTGAGCATGTGTTTACCAATAAATAATAATAAAAAAAATCTAATTATAACATTTATAAAATTCTACCAAATTAGGCAGCACATAAGTGAGTATACCTCACAGTGCTTCCTCAGATCATTTGCTTCCAGTGAATCTGCAATCTCAAGCAGTTGTATAGCATTCCGTGGCTCCACTAGACACTCCGCTGCCACTTTTTCACAAAGGCTTTTTAAGCTTGGTATGGGCCTATGCCCACAGTCATCCTTTTGTACGGTGGATAACAGATTAATGGACTCCAGATCATTAAACATAAAATCTTCATCAAACTCCTCTGGCTCGTCCCTGACATTCAGCTTGAGCTTCTGAGGATTTTCAGCCACATTGGGAGGATAGACAGGATGATACAAAGAACCAACAATCAATAAATGTGTTTCACCTACTGAAACTGAAGTAGCCCTCTTTACACCATGCAACCGAGATGCAACGGGCAGCTTATCCTTACCTTTCTTCCCATCCCACATGTAAACATCACCTGTTGCTGTAACTGCAGCAATCCAGTACTTTCCTGCAGATATACTCACCAAATTTCTTCCACAGAGCGAATATAACTACAAAAAATGGAAAAAAAAACATAGATTACAAGTAAATAACATGTTTCACTTGGGAAGATAGGACAAAGTCATCAGAGGCACTGAGCTATCAAATAAAACCTGCTGACATCTTAGATCAGGATCCGAGGAGACCCAATAAAATATAGCACCATCATCAGTAAGAGCCACACTGTGCACCATCCCTGCAGCAACAGCTACCACATGAAGCCGTTCCATACGATGAAACTTCAAAATGGTAGTTCCACCTTTCTTCAAGTTTCTAGCGATAACTACACGTCTAGGAGTAACAAGTCGATGACCCCAAGTGTATACCTGCCCCAGATATGTAAGGTTTGGAAAAAGTAAGAGCAGAACAGCAGAAAGGTATTTGCATAACCAACCCAAATAAATAAAAAATTACAACAAGAAGGACCTGACACTAGTTAAAGCTGAATAGAAAAAGAAAACTGAACTCAAGCTAAAGTAGCTGGGATTAAGAGTTTTTTGAGTTAAGAAGTCTTATAACAATATAAATCTGCTAAAAGTTACCTCACCATCAGCTCCTAAAACAACCGTGTGGTATTTTGCAGCTGCAACCCCAGAAAAAACCTTGCCTTTCAAGTATTCAACCACTCTTGGTGTGTAATTTGATGCTGAGTTAGATGTGCCATAACCAAGCTGACCCTCCCTGTTGCATCCCCATGTGAAAACTTCACCAGTCTCAGAAACTACAGCAGTATGTTTGTTTGCTGCAGCTACAGAAAAAATTTTTGACCTCAAGGAACTCACTCTGCGAGGTGTGGGTTGCGTATCCACTGAAGGGTAGCCAAGCTGACCCTCTGCACAACAATAGATGAAACAAGTCAATACTTCATCAATCAATAATAATAGGAAACACATAAACAGCTAGAAGTAACATCTTTATCATTCTACTGTATCATTACTTTATTTTTAAAGCATGGACTGTAACAGGACACGATGCAACAATTCTTGAAAAACCAGGACACAACACAACAGGTGAAAAGAAACTAATTAAATGAATATATATTTTTAGGTCTATTTTATATATTTTTAAGCATATTTAGCTTTTAGTAATAAGTAACTACCATTGAAATGTTAAGAAAATTTATCTAAAATCAATTTAAAAGCTACCAACAACAGCAACTAAGTGCACTATCAATAATAGAGAAAAAATAAATAAACAGATATATGTTTGGCTGAGAGACTTTTTAAGCAAACAAAAGTAAAAAATAAATAAACAAAAAAGAGAAAACAAAAGAGAGAACAGATTGAGAATGAGAATGAGAATGAGAGAGGGTTTGAGAGTCTAAGATTGAAGCTGCCGTAACAGGATGAAAGCAGAGAGAGAGAGAGAGAGAGAGAGAGAGAGGAACTAGAGCCTATAGAATCATCATGTTTTCCAGAGAGAGACATTGTTGAGACCCCTAAACGCTCTATCGACAACTCTGATTATCAGGTTGTCAAAAAGCCAAATGTTTTCTCTCATTTTTTCAGTTTTTTTTTTTTTCTTTTATTTCACCGTGTTAAGACTATGTCTTGACTGTGTCTTAGTCATGAATACAGTATCCAAAATAATAATAATAATAATAATAAATATTTTTCCTGCCAGACATTCCACTAACATGCATGTAGCCATATCTCAAGCATGTCCATGTACAACACTAACAGGCAGGCCTCTTTCACATTAGCTAACCAATAAGTGAGTAGATATAGATAAGTCTTTGACAATGGCACAAAATATTATCTGGTTGACAATTCTATGAAATATACAACTAAATTCCCTTATCATTTACCTCTGTTGGATCCCCAGGTGAATACTTCCCCACCCTCTGTAGCGACAACAGTGTGATGTTTAGCTGCTGCAATTGCCTTCACCCGACGGGACCCTAAACCAGAAGTCACCTGACGGGGCGTGATAACTGCAGCTTGACCACTGCAAAGAATATATTAATATCATAAGTTGCATCTGATTGACAATTCACAAAAAGCATATTAGCTGAAAGAAGGAATTTTGCAAGTGAGATCATCCATTTTCACAAATAAAAAAATACAGGAATTCAACTTGTACTTTATCCAAAAGCACTAAAATCTGAGCATAAAGGTAAGAATGGGCTTTCACTCTGTTTGTGCCTCAGTAGCTTGTGAGTGAAAACTAAAGTTAATGGATGCAAGCACACAAATTACACCCATGATCATATTCTTTTGCTATTCCTACACAAACATGCATATGAGAATCAGAGATTATATAAATATATACCATTCTGTGCAAGGCTCAGAATTCAGTTTGACAATATGTTGAAAAAAATTAAAATTGAAAACTATGTTAATCTAGAATAACATCCAAAACTTAAACTCTCTGTTGCATGCAAAATATTTTTTGATATATAAAATACCGCGTTAATGACAAAATTTGGTTGCATAAAAAAATTTCAAATTGAAATCATCAAAGAAAAAAATATAATAGCATACCTGTGTATATCAAAGTCAGGGTGCCCAAGGCGGCCCCCCCTTCCAAATCCCCAAGTATAGACCTCTCCTCGGGCACTGACTGCTACACTATGGAACTTTGCAGAAGAAACCAACTTGATATAAGAACCATGAAGTGAATCAACTTTACATGGTAATTTTTGTATGTGTTCATTGCCAGTTCCAAGTTGATAGTTTGCACCACTTCCCCAACTATACACCTCTGTAGCAACTAAAGACATGCATAAAATTTCAGGTTATTCCCAGTTACATCTACATTTATTTTTAAAAATAACAACATGATCCTCAGTAAGGATGTCATAATAAAGCAGGGGATACCTGAATTCAGTCCATTGCCAACCACCTGCAAGACTGGCCCAGATAGGAGATCTACAGGGGTTCGACTTTTAGAGTCCTCCAATGTAATAGAGGCACCAAATTGAAGAAGGATACTAGCCACTGCAAGATGTCCAAAATGTAGAGCCCTGTGAAGGCTACTCCATCCTGATTCTCCATCCTGATATGGTAATGTGAGGGTCATGCAAAGCGGGAGTTCAGAATTATAAAAATGAAATACTCTTTTGAGTGCAACTTGGAATCTAAAATCTAGGAGGATCTCAAAATGATTGCGATTCCAGTAACAAGTGATTGCCTTTCCAACTTCCATGAGTCACAGAAAGATATTCTGATAAATTCCCTTAGGGTTCCTCATTTATGATTAAATTGCAAATAAAGATGGTAGATAAACTAACAATACCACATATTCTCTCATTAAGCCAGCCTCCAAGATCCTGACCTTTATGCTTTCTAATTCCACGAGAAACAGATGTAAAGGACATCATCACATCAATAACTTATAAGAATGTCTCCATCCAGACAGAATAATAATGAGCAGAATTAGCAGATTGTCTCCATGAAGATATAATTAGGGAAAACATCCCTCTAATGTATCAGATTTTCAATAAAATCAACTCATCAGAAATACGAGCCAGCAATCCAATCGCATAGTGAAAACAAATACCAACATTCTCTACATAATAACTTGACAGGGTATTTATTTAGGGTTAAATTGCATTAACCTCCCCTGAGATTTGGGGAAATGTAAAAAATATCATCAATATTTTTCATAAGCAATATTCTACCCCTTGAGATTTTGTTATATATAACAGAGACTCTACAACCATTCATGTACTCTTACAACTTGAGTCAAAATACACATTTTTTCAAATTAATATCTCATCGAAAATAGCCACAGATAGTGTTTACAAACCAAACTGTTTACATGATAAGGAGAATCAAGAAAAACAAAATAAAAGTAATAATCTCAAGGGGCTAAGTAACATTTCTGAAAACAGGAGGTTTCTGAAATTTCCTCATACTTCACGGGAGGTTATTGTAATTTACCCTATCATAAAACATTCAAATCAGTTAAAGGAACAGAAGAGTCAACACACCCTTGCATCTGGGTCTGCACCAGCTGCAAGAAGCCTCCTAATGATGGGAACGTGGTTTCTCCAAGTTGCAATATGAAGAGGCGTAAGACCAAATATGTTTCTTGAATTAATATTACCCCCATTCTTCTTAAGTATTGCCAATGCTGAATCTACATCGGTCAATGACCCTTCTCGCACAATGAGCCACAAATCTTTATGGGAGCCACTAGACAAAAACTTGCGACCAGGAGTCTGAAAATTCTGCTTTTGTCCATGAGGCAAGACTAGCGACTCCATAAATTTAATTCTGAGGGCTAAATGCTCTATCAAGCAACAAATATGTAGTCAACAGATAATCTCATGAGCCAGAGCCTACAAAGTCCTTGTGCGATTTTAGTTCAGGCCAAATTACCAATACGGCCTTTGAATGAAGTCAATTCTGTTTAGTCCATGACACAATTGATTTTCTAATCCAAAAATCAAGAAAATATAGAAGATAAATCCATTTAGCTGAAGAATTGAATTAACAGTTTTCTAAGTCACAATTCACCATCCTTATTATAAACACAAACCAATTGGCAACAGCAATTTACAAACTCCCATCACATTTCATGGACTGCAGAGAAGTCCCCGATAAGCAGGTAAAGCAACAAACTGCATTTTAAAAACCTTCATCAGCATAATATACCTTTTGCACATATTCAAACATTAAAACTAAAACGAACTTTGATAACAAGAGATAAGCATTATAGTCCATAATACTCAAGCTGACATTGCTTTCTTTTACTTATACTGGAAAATAGAAGACCCAAGGAACATTTGTATCTGGATTGAAATGAAACTGTGAATAATATCAATGCAAATTGTGCAAAGAATTTAAATGTGTAATGACAGCAAACAATAAGAACACTAATAAAATCAAAATGCCAGCTTGAAGCTTGAACACACATAACTGGTAGCAATTACCACCTAAAACCACCGATCAAGCAATAATAATTATGAAAACCCAGATCGAATATCACATGAATCTGATGAATAACCATCAAAATGAATCACACCCACCATTCAAAATTACAAATTTCGACTAAACTAATTAATTGGCTAAAGCAAACGATGGCAGGTAGCACCTAAAAACGCTAGCTTCAAACCAAAGCAACAAATTTTAGAAACAAAACACATTGATAAATAGAAAGAATGACAATTAGCCTAAGAAAACATCAAAGACACAGAAGTTGAATTGTTTTGTTAGTACATCAACATTTTGACTATCTCCATTTAAAAATAGAAATACATCACCTGGGCTGAGATTAATAGCTTGAATAAGAAAAAATTCAAAAGTGGTGCAAGTGTTTGTGAGTAATCTGGAAAGATATAAGATGCTGATTTTTTTTCTTTCTGTAACGGAGAGTATCGAAGCAGAGAATATACCCCAAACCAAATGGCATAATACTAATAAAACTCGTAAAACAGAGTGAAACGACTTTCTTTGCTCTTGCAACAACAAGGGCATTTTCGGGATTTAATCTTTTTTTTCTTTTTTTACATTTATTTGTACATCTCAAATCGGTGTGCCTCCAAACTCTGAGTTGTCCTTCCGCCACGTACCAGAGTGTCTCTGATACTGACACGTGGCGAAAACACTTGTCGCCTCATTATATTTTACTTCTGTTGGCACTTGCGAACTCTCCTAAAACTCCCAACCTTGAAAGTGTCGGACCTCAATCACCAATTTACCCATATACTTTTTCTTTTTCTTTTTCTTTTTTTAAATTACACTAGCACGTCACCAATAAAATTGCATGTAAATTAGTTGCGCGGAGCTGGTGGTACACACGCATATGTAGAAATTATAGAGTCCTCTAATAGACTATGTTATTTATTTATCATTCTACTAAAAAACTTCCACTTGTTTAAAATTACTAAATCAGTAATTAATTTCTATTTAAAAAAAATTTCAAACTAACAATTTTAAACAAATATAAGTATTTTAGTGAAATGGTAGACAACATCACTTGTCCACCATGTAGATCTTATAATTTCTCACTCATCTACCCAAAAAATTATACAATCTTCTGGTGGACCACGTCACTTGTCTACTATTCCACTAAAAGACTCTCACATGTTTAAAATTGTTGAGTCGGTAAGTTTAAAAAAAAAAATTAACTCAGCAATTTTAAACAAGTGAGAATCTTTTAGTAGAATGGCGGACCACGTCACTTGTCCACTACGAGGACATTGTAATTTCCCCATATGCCCAATGTAAGACAAAGTCCATTTATTTGTTTTTTTTTTTTAATTACACTGTATACTTTATCACTAATGACATTTAGGGATTTTTTTTTTTTTTCATGTTACATTTCATTTTATTCATACTCGCTACTCATACTTATATTATAGGAACAAAATTTGTAAAATAATAGTATCTTTTAACATAATTATATAATTTTTTTATTTAATATAATTATTAAATTAACATTTTCAAAAATTTATTTGAGGATTTAGTTTTTTTTAAGTGTTTTAAAACACAACTTCATCACTTATTTATAATTTTTAAGATTAATATTGTTTTGAAGATATTTGGGAATTTTTAGTTAAATCTTGTTTTAAAATCATGAATTTAATTAACTTGGTTGAATTTGTAACATGTAAAATAATGTTTCCAAAACATTTTTTTTAATGATAAATTATGTATTTGGTCCCTATATTAATTTAGTCTTTTAACTTTTTAGTATTGTATTAAAAAAGTCTTTGGCATTAAGTGATAAATGAGAAATGCTGATGACATGAGTCTATTGATAATGATAAAAAATTATTTTTATCGTCAATTAAACTTCAATTTGGACACCCACATGTCAAAATAAAAATAAATAAGACTTTGAAAAAATTATTTATTTTATATATTATATATCAATCCAAGAGTTGAGATGTACATTCTACACTAAAAGCAGAACCCACCCACAGTATTACACCACCACCCTCCCCAGTTCACAATCACTTTGGAACGCATCATCGCCTTTGCAGCTTGGAAAGTTGGTATCTATATTGGAAATTAGAAGGTTTTGTTAAACACCAATAGGTCATGTTAACGAATGTCCTTAAAGCAATTATTAATAAATCATAATAAATAAATTTTGACGTCACTTTTATAAGAAATATAAAAAGTTGTCAACAACATTTATTGTTTTATCATTTTTCCAATAAAAATTTTCTAAAAATAGTTCATAAACTAATTGTATTGGTTAACATTTCTCATTGCAAAAAAAAAAAAAAATTTACTCAAAAACGCCACCATCTCAAGTCATGCATATTATCTTATATTTGTTGTCACTTGTCACTATCACAAATGCAGGTGAGAATCAAGAAAAATGGAAGAAATTGTGTACCTTTGGGTGATGGCGGAACCGAAAATGATGGTGATTTGAAATTCCAATCGGTGCATAACGTGATCTTGCCGTGAATCCAAAACTGTGATCTCACAGTATTTAGTGTACATATATGGAGATCTCCTTTTGGGTTTTCGGAAATGGGTCTGATTTTAGTTTTGTTAGATTTTCATTTTATGTGCAATTGTAGTTTGAAGTTTTCACGGTGATGGATGCTACACACGCATATGACTTTCTTTGTATTTTGCAAGCCTGAATTAACAACCACAATAATCTTGAAGTTGTCGACTGTTTTTTGTAAAACGTTATAAAATATCTTGTAGAAGGCCTGGTCAGTCTTATCAACTTACTTTCAGATGATTGCTTTTTCTTTGTTTAAGAGTGAACATCTTATTCTAATGGTTTCTTGTCAAGGTCTTCAAATCCGGACCGTTCATTGAACCGTAAAAGAGAGAGCTTCAAGGTTTTTGAGATCGAACCAAGGTCAAACCGGAGTCGAACCGTGATGACGTCATAATTAATTTAATAATTATTTTAAATATATATAAAAATATTAAATTAGTAAAAAAATAGAAAAATTAACTAAAATAGTCCAATTAAAACTATAAATCCATATTTTAACTATGTCTAATATATCCATCTATAACCCAAATATGAAATATCTATCCAATAATAATAACCATTTTTTTATAAAAAGAAAATTAAAAGCATCAATTGTCTTTCCGAGTTCCACTTTCCAATGCTCACGTGACTAGCTCACGTTCACAAACCTAAAAAAGCACTAGAAACAAAAGTGAATGAAATTAAAGGAAGAGATAAAAAAGCAATACAAACAAAAGTAGATGAAGAAAAAATTGTGATGTTATATCCACAATATTTTTCGCAATATTTTTACAAGAATCACATCAAAATCTTATGTGGAAAGTTATTACTAGTTTTAATTTGAACCCATCACTAAAATTATTTTTTTACTCACCAATATTAGCTAATAACAATCTATTACTTAAAATTTATTGTGAAAATATTGTGTTAGTATTTCTTAATATTAAATACCACACGTTTGAATAAAAATTAAAAAAATTAAAAAAAAAAAAAACCAAACCCACACGATTACATAAAATAAAAAAAAATAAAACTTAGGGATAAAGACCACCACACATTTTCATACGGACCCAATTTATTACTCAACTCTCAACCTCACATATACTTCACAGTTATCACTTATCACATTCACATATTCAATTCACATTAGAGAAAAGAGAAGTGAGAGAGAGGAGAATCTGAAGCGCCGGTGGAGATCGTGGCGCACAGATCGAAGGCCAGCGGAGATCGAGGTTGCCGAAAGGACAAAGTCGGTGGAGATCGGCATTCACCAACACTACCTCATCCACTGCCCCACTGTCGTTCGTCCTCCTCCCCACCACCAGACTGGGTCAAATCGACTTGTTCTTCTTCTTTTTTTTTTTCTTTTTTTTTTTCATATTTGTTTGTTCTAATTCAACTTTATTGTAAGAATTGGAGAAGCGGTCTGATCACGGTTCTTAGAACCATGCGGTTAAACCACGGTTCGAATGGTTCCCTACTTTTTTGGCATAGACCAATTCTTAAGCTTAAAGAACCGTGATTGTGAGAGGTTCACGGTTTTCCCAATCGGACCGTACGATCCGATCCGGGTTTCAAAACCTTGCTTCTTGATGGAGAAGTTGAGCCGTTGAATTTGTCACTAGTTGCCTTTTAGATCATTTCCACAGATCATTTCCACATTTATGCTGCAATATACATTTGGGGGCCTTTGATTATTGCCACGTGCTTATGTATCATATGATTTTACGATATGATTTTATTCATATGATAAACATTATTGTTTAACTCTCTAATAAAAGGATTAATTGCATCAGGGCATTCAATACTCGTTACGTGCCTAGTTTAATTGTTATGAACTCAATTAGTTTATTGGTTGCTTTGAGAGAACCAAGACCTCTTAATTGATAAATGGACTATTTCAAGGGAGTCCAAACTGCCAAAATGAATACTCGCTCAATAATAATATTTTTCAACTTTCTTTATTAATCAACATTAAGCAACATAAATAAATGGTTTTACAAGATAAAGCTAACATTTAAATTCAAAAAAAAAAAAAAAAAAAAAAAAAAAAAAAAAAAAAACCTAATCTTTATCTATTACAAGTAGAATAGATTTATTCAAACAATAAGCTAACAATCTATCCTATCATTATCTAATTACCCAACTCCTAATAACAAAAATAAAAACTTAAATAATAAATTAAATAAAAACTAGACACTGATCAAAACTATTTGACAAAGAAGCGAAATTGAAAATTGTAAGAGTATTACCATTAGGTAATGCCAAATGCATTTGACATTTGGCACACCAAACACCAAAAAACCCTTCTCATGAGGTGTTCTAAACCTTATAAATTTTGATGCAGGTGAACAGCAACATTTCATCTTTGAAATAGTACGGACAGATGTGCTAAAAAAAAAAATAATATTTTTTTATTCATTTCCTCTCTATTCTTTTATTACTTTTCTTTCATCTCTCTCTTACTTTTTTCTTCTTTCTTCCTCCGCCTGTTCCTTATCTCCTATCACTCCCTCTTTCCTTTTTCTTCTTCTTTTCTAGCATCTTCACCACATGGCTTCAGGTTCCTTTTTTTTCTTTTTCTTTTTTCCATTTTTTTTCCGTTCACTTTCTCTACGCCTCTTTCTCCCTCTTTTATTTTTTTTTTTCCTGTCACTATCTCTCTCTCTCTCTCTCTCTCTCTCTCTCTTTCTTGTCCACAGTCTTCGCTGCCAACCTCCACAGCCCTCATCTGATCCCATTTATGACGACTCACTTGGTAATGACTGAGTCTTCGTCCGCATCGACAATAACCCTGTCTCCGTCTTTGCCAACTCTAGCGAGTACGAAGAAGAAGGTGATTCCGATTCAATATTCGCGGATGCGCTTGAGGGACTCTGGTGGCGGGGTTGTCGAGGAAACCATTGTCGGAGAGCGTGAGGAAGGAGATTTTGGAGCTAGGTTGTGGGTTTGTTTGATTTGGGATGGGTTTTGAGGTTTGTGAATGTGGTGGATTGTTATGGATTTTTTTTTTTTTAAGCAGCACTGGTGGATGTGGGTTTGTGCTGGTGGTGGTTGTCGGTGTTATTGCGGCAGTGGTTGTTGGTGGTCATTGTTGCGACAGTGGTGGTTGTGTCGTTGTTGTTGTTGTTGTTGTTGTTGTTGTTGTTGATGATGATGATGATGATGATGGGAGGAGTTGATATATTATTTTAATATGTTGTAAATATTATTTTAAAGTATAGAATTGAAGGATAAAACATGTGATGAATGAGATATTATAAAATGATGTGGTAAGATAATAAAGTAGGTTTTTGATGTGTCAAAATGACATTTTTAATAAGAGAGCCGATAGGAATGCTCTAATATGGTAGCACAAGAAAACATCTTCAAAGTTCCAACCAAAGTCCCATATAAAATCCTCTGTCGCCTAACATTTTTATCTTCATATCCCTTTTATTACGTTGTAGAGTAATATTCGGATGCTAGATATTTATTGAATACTCATGTACTAGGTATGTATATTATTTAATGTAACATAGTTTTTCACATGATACTTATAAATATTTTCACATGTTTGTTTGTACATACTCTTTGCAAATAATATCACATGCTATTTAGTATTTATATGTATATACTTCATTTACTATTATGCATTGGCGGCTCCATGTTAAAGCCAGGATGGCCAAAAGACCACCCTGACTTAGAAAAAAATCATTATTATACATAAAATTAAAAAATTTATGATTTTTTTACCCTTAAAAAAATGTGTGATCACCCTAAATTTTTTTAAGCTTAATATAATTAAACTTTGAACAAAGTTTAGCAACAAATTAACTTAATTGTAGACTAAGACTACAACTCCACTCGATATTTTTTTTAATGGATCGAATTTTGACAAATCCACAATTAGATTACTTTTTTTTTTTTCTTATATCCTTCATGTTTGCAAAATTTCAAGAAGATCAAAGATCAATAGCTTATGTCATCAATCAAATGTTTAAATTTCAAGTTTTTGTAATCTAAAATTATATGTAAAAAATAAGTTTAGTGATCAAAATCAAATAGTAAATAACATCCGAGTCGCATGAAATTTATTTATGTGTTTTAAGAACATACAATTCAATGGTTAGATTTTCAAAATATATAGTCATGTTAATTTGTTTATTGAAAGTTGTAGTCAAATTTTGTCCTCAAACTTTGTTCCTCTTAACAATATATTGAGCCCTTACAAATAAAAAGAAAAATCTAAGAAAAATTTTATTTAACTAAAATTTTGAAAAAGATATAGCTTGCAGCATTAATAATAAGATTATCATGCTTTGATTTTTGGTTGTTGTCAATATATGAATTTATCTTTTTATTAGATTTTGTTTAATTTAAGTTTCTTCATGAGCACCCTAAAAAAAATTCTTGGAGCCGCCACTACTATTATGTACATTTATTGTCTATAAAAAAAGCCTCTTTCAAAACCAAATGGCAAGTATGTAAGCTATATTTCAAAATGTGATTATTGTGATTAAATTAAAATAATGCACCATCCTTTGGATACGTAGTGTTGGATGTCTAACACATTTTTCACACGTAACCAAACTTCCAAGTCCATGAATCTTTGGTTCGAGACCTTTGATTGCCTTAATTAGCTTAGGAACCCATCGTATTGTTTTTTAGTTAATTAGGTAATTAAAATGAATTAGACAATAGATGACCAGTCATATCTAGAATGAACTAATGGTTGGCGGTGACTCCATAAAAGAAAATAAGAAATAGAGATTCACTCACACACACATCACCCTGGTAATACAAATACACACATGGCCAATAAAAAAAAAAAGTAGTGTCTTTGTTTTTGAATAAAAATAGCAACACCTCCTTCCAATGTGGGGGAGAGTCAATGGGGCGGGTGGGTTCCCCCCTCGTGGCAAATAGCGCACGCCCACAACTATCATTATTTAATTTTTCTTGAAATTTTCTTGACAGGTAGGAAATGGCATTCAGATTGATTCCATCAACTCTTGAAAAGTAATAAGAGTTAAGCCTTATGGAGGCCTTGAATTATCATGATTCAAGTTTTCTAGCCCCTCTAAAGCTTTACCCATATCAACTGCTTCTATGGCACCATCCATGCTTTTACTCTCAGTCCTTTGACCACTAGCAATAAGTGGCTACTTAATACCAGGATTCAAAGGAACATAAGCTTTTAGGTGATGATTACATGGAGAAGTCTGGCCCTTTGTGGTACCGAGATCTTTTTGCATCTGTGCCCAACTTTTCGTTTCTAAACTGATGATGTCGAAAAATCAACAGAAAGCTACACAGTCCTCATGTGCTCGAAACAACACCTACACAACACAAAAAGAGAAGATCTCACAGAGAGCACCGGTGTGGTGCCAGCCAAGTACCCTCCGAAGGTCAAGTTAGAATTTCTCACAACTCTAGAGCTCCAGAGCGGGTAAATTATGCGTATCTTGGTTAGTGAGGGTTTGGGGCTTTTATAGTAGTAGAGAGTTGACATCTCTGCCTTAGTTTAGAAGTCTTTTCCTTATAGGAGTCCTCATAAGCGTATTTTGTGGAATCCTTTCCTTGTAGGAGACTAACACTTGCCGTGGGGCACAAGATGTTTTCTTATACGTGCACACGTGGAGGCCAAACCAAGATTATACCAGAGCCGTCAATCTTATGTATCCCTTTCAGCTTAGTGTCGTCGGCTTTTCGTCTTAAATAGTTAGCCTTGTCAACTTAAAGCTGTAGACTCCCTACTGTTATTTGTCAGTGAGCACAAAACAAGCTGTCGGGTTTGATTAGGACGTCGCCCTGCATCCATCCCATAAATGAGTATATTTACAATTTTATCCTTATCACTAAACATTCCTACTATGGCATGATCTAGTATGGTGCCCAAATTTTTTACATTTGAAGCATCAGCTTCAAAAGCAATTTAAAGCTAATTTATTCTCAAAGTATCATTCCCATGGAAAAATCACAATAAACCAAAATGGTTAGTGTAACAATTCAAGAAAAAGCACTAGCTACACCTGTGTTATACCTCAAAAGGATTAGTCAAAATTAAGACTCTTTGTAGTTGTTAATAAAGCCCAGTTCAACCTAGTATATGTCTGATGTGGGACTCATCACTAGGGTTGTCTAGCAACTTGCAAAACCTAACCCACCCAACTTTCCTGAAGCCCCACGGGTAGATCCAATACCCCTTCGGCTTGAGTGACAAGTCTACTACTTTGAAAAAATCAAGTATTCGGTTTGAGTTCAGGCCCCAAAACTCCTAACTCGAAGGACCTGACCTAAACAAAATATCTATCAAATTAGAATAAAATCCATTTAGCTTCAACCCTTCAAATCAAATCTATATGATTCAACCGTCTCAGATTCTTATTTATCAGGTTTTAACGTTCTTCTTCTTTAGCTCTTAGGCCTGATCCATCAACACTACAGTTGTTGCGTCACAAAATCACCTCCAATGCTGACTTGCCTTCGTTGCTACTCACTATGGCCTGTAGTTTGTCATATGGGTCTTTGGATTGTGGATGTCGGCTACTATATTTCTCTTACTCATCATACATCTACACAATCAATCAAATTGGAGCATCACAATCCCCCCCACTTAAATCCCTAACATCCCCATTAGGGCCCACTTTGTGGGTTAGTATCTCTGATCTTACATGAGATTACCAGGCTGGCTCTAATACCATATGTAACAACCCAAGAAACAGCGCTAGCCACATCTACGCTATACCTCAAAAGGACTAATTGAAATTGATGTTCCATATAGTTGTTAATAAAACCTAATTCAACCTAGTATATGCCCGATGTGGGACTTATCACACACCCACACAATACACACAATCAATCAAATTAGGGAATCATAGTGTAGGGGAGGAAAATGTTAGCTTGATTGGATGTTATTAGTTCAATTAAAATAAACCATGAACAAATCACACCCTCTTTGAAATTACGTCTTTTAAAAAGAATTTTTGAAAATATTTTATTTGTGTAAAAATAACCTTTGTGAGGGTAAAGTTCATCAGTCAACAGTGGGCCTTGGCACCCATGCGGGGCCCAACCATAACAAGAAGTGAGGACATGGCCAGAGGACTTCCAGCCCAACCCTGTTGGGCCGGGCGGGGCCTGTTTAAGAGGCGTCCGAGGAGGAATGTCTCCTCGGACGCATCAAATGGGAATCCAACGCACACCCTTCACATAGTGGGAAATCATCCCAAATCGAAGGAAAATGCTGGACGCACAGGGGGGCAACCACAACGGCCGCATTAAATGCAAGGAAGCTACTTTTCCAGCCGCATTAATGTGGAGAGGACAGGAAAACAGTATTATCTTGGCCAGTGCAACTCACAGAAAAGGAGGATGATGTCTTATGGGACAGGCACTCAAGTAGAGGCCCAGATGATCAACAAGTGTAGGGCCATTATCATTCGAAGGATGCTATATAAGAGAAGAAAACCCCCATGATCAAGGGATTGGAGGCCAGAGAGCAAAAAGTAAGGAAAAGAGAGAGAAAAAGAGAGAAGTTCTGTAAGAAAAGTCTAAGTTGTTGTTCCATGAACTGTTATCCCAGGAGGCTTAATAAAACGTTCCCACGTTTAAATGGTTGCATGGCTTACTGACAATTACGTGCACTCTGTCTTGACCTAGTTCTTCGACCCACTCTCTACAAATTCATTGTTGAGGGTCTTTTGGGCCAGAATCGCCCGCTCACTGGGCCTGGGCCCCAAAATCCGCCCTTACAACCTTCATTTGGTATATATATATGTGTGTATGTATGTATGTGAACGTTACTTGTATCCCTTAGAAATTGATACACCTTTATGAGTATTTTCTCTTTGAAAATCTCATTACTTTTTGGAAATGGTTATTTTGAAAAGGGCTATCTCATGAGTTTTTAAGGAAACGGTTTTTGAAAAAGGTGGTCTCATGACTTCTTATAGAAAGCGATTGATTGGGAAATCCTTAAAGAAAGAACAATTTCTTTTAGGAAAAAGGGATTTATCATGTACTTTGGAAAATTGTTTCCAAGACTAAATTCCAATCCTTTTTAAAAGGGAGTTTATTTAAAGGAAAGGTTTCCATGGTTTTCTATGAAAAAGATTGTTTTAGGGATAAAACTCCATGCCTTTTTGTAAGGCTTTTAGAAGAATATTCAAATTTTAAGCCTTTTAAAACTTAATCTAGAAAGTGATTTTAAAAAGTGCATCTATCAAAGTTTTTTTTTTTTTTAATTTATTTATTTATTAAATGTCCCCTTTGAGAGTTTTTATTTAGGATAAACTTGAAAAGTTCACTTTTTTAGCCATTTGAAATATCCATTCTAAAAAATGATAGCTTTGGAAGCCATTTTGAAAAACCATTTATTAAATCCTTTTAAACTCTCTTTTTTTAGAGGGTTTGTTTGAATAAACTTTACACTCAAGAATAATCAAAGGATGGTTGTGTATATCAAGGTGTATAAAAATAGGGTCATGCTAACAAGTGCCTTTAGGGTACTCGTTAACAATCCATTTTAGGAAAGTTCTGACATCACTTTTATGGGAAATGAAAAATGCTGTCAAAATATTAATTGTTTTCTTTTCTTTTCCCATAAAAATTTTCTTTAACTCGATTCTTAACCACTATCCTAAGGGCACTCGTTAGCATTTCCCATAAAAATATACCTTCACAAAGCCATAATGATTAGGGATGTAAAGAATTAACTAGAAAGACCCATCTCGAATAAACCCTACACCCATGGAGCATCAAAGAATGGTTGTGTATTGAGGGTATAAGAATACACCTCCACTAAACCATATTGATTAGGCTGTAGAGAATAAACAAGATTCAAGGATGGTCGTTTCTTAAATCTATGAAATTTAGTATATAAGGTATACTCCTTCACACATTGTATATGCCTATAAATATGAGAAAAGCCAAGTCTTTATTACATAAAAGTAAAGAGCAAGGAAATATAAAGAGTAAAAATATAAAAGAAGAATAACTTCATAAATCCATAGACTATGTATAAAGAAAAAAAAAATTTGGTTGCTAGGATAGTAACCTAGATGATGTAAGCTTTAGTGAAGGGGTAAGGGGCTTACATAAGGCTTTTTGGGAGGCTAGTGGAAGCAAAAAAGGTTGCTCGGATTTTTTCTAACAGACGGTTTTGGAGCCTAGACTAAGGTGGAATAAAGATGAAGAGAGGTGCAGAGAATTTTTGGTAGAGGTTGTATACATAAAAGGATGGTGAACTTGGAAATTGTTGATAGTTGTTGATGGTGAAAAATGATGGAAGGGGAGGGGATGATATTTAAAGGAAAAGGGGATAGCATGTAGGCTCAACCTCACTGTGCCCCAACAGTGCTAGGCGCATAGGGGGTTTAGGCATAGTGTTACCTCACTTTTTCTTAGTCTTGTAGAAGCTTTCTGATTCCGTTTTCACCCTTTTTCAGGCCTTTCTTCGTGTAGCTTCTTAGAGGTCTTTTGAAACTCAGATTTCTCCGTTCTTTATATCTTTGGAAAGGTATAGATGTCTAATTTTCAGAGGTTATAGCCTTGTTTGATTTGGTAAAGCAATTGAAGATATATTCCACTCGGAAGGGAAGTGATACAGTACAAGAAATTGTTTTAGCCTTGTTTGATTTGGTAAAGCAATTGAAGATATATTCCACCCGGAAGGGAAGTGATGCAGTACAAGAAATTGTGAAGCAATTATCTTGGGAGTGCAATATTTCCCAATTCGAAGGTGATATCATTGAGCCGTATTTTCTAGCTAACTCATTATTCTTCAAGAAATTTTTGGTCTTTAGAATAAGAGAGTCAATATCATATTGAAGACCGTTTTGATTTAGCAATGCGAACGATATATTTCGGTACTAGTTAATAGTAGTATATCGTTTCGGGATTACCGCTAATATAAATGTAATATAATAATTAAAATGATTTTTATTGACATTTAAAACAAATAAATTTAATAATCTTTGTAATGTAGGTCAATACCATAAACATCTTCATTAACTCACTCCCAATCCCTTTTTTATAAAATAAATAAAAGCCCAATCCCCTTGTGTTCAAAAAATAAAAGCCCAATCCCTTCTTTCAATTCTTTTTCTCTATATTTTTTCCCTCCACCGAGAGTCATAGATTAGCGAGAACAATCTTGGAGTTCATAAAAGAACTGTGAATGTGTCATCCAAATACGAATATTAGGATCCATTTGATAGAGGAGTTTGAGTAATATTGTTTGTATTTTTTTGAAATACGTGTGGGTGAAAAAGTATATAAAAATGCAGCAATATTGTTTAAAAACTAAAAATAAATTGTTTAACAATTCTACCAAACGAGGCCTAAATTAGTAAAAGTTGGAGTTTCTAAAGCTAAAAAGACCCAAGTCATTTTGTGGAACGTGTGAGGAGCTGTTGCGAAGTTTATTTGTTATCTACATAACTTGTGGATCCTTTCCTTTTGTTTTAATTAAACATCTTAGTTAGATGACCAAATTTTGTCTGAACAGAAACTGAAAAATCACTTTTGAGTTATCATTTGATTTTTTTTTTTTTTTTTTTTGGTTTCTAGAACACGACAATGACATCATATTATTAAAAAAATTAATGATTTTGTAAATGTTCATAGATTAGTGAATTATTCTGATTAAAAAAAAAAGTTGTTGGTATTGGGTCTTTTTCCGTTAATTAGGTTGCGTTTGAGAGAATTTATATCGGGCAGCTTCTTTTATTATTTAGCTTATTTCTGTTACTATTTATGAGTCTCATTACATTTTTTGATACTATTCATATGTCTCACTGTACTATTTCAGTTAATTATTAGTTTTATCTACAATATTTTCATTAAAAAGTTTTCAATTTCAGTTAAATAAGTTGCTCTCAAATAGACCTTAGTATTAAGTGGATCCATTAAATTGTTAATATACATTCAACACTCTTCTTAATGGAATCAAGAAACTTGATGATGTTGTCCTCGGATGAGATAATGCTGCCACATGCAAACTTATTTTTTTTTGATAAGTACTTACTGTAGATGGCAACGAGTTGTGATGTTCAGCGGATCACTGGTTGGGAAATGGGAAGTCAGCTCAGCTCTAATTGTTTTCTTTTTTTTTTTCTTTTTTTTTTTGAGAATGAATTGTTTTCAATCCATCGTCTTTCTTTCCTGGTGCAATTTCATTATCTTGAATTGAACTGTGAAAGGTAGTTAAATTAATTAGTTATATATATATATATATATATATATTTTTTTTTTTTGGGTCATGATTGAAGCCTATTGAATTGTAACACCAACCATTGCCTGCAGGTGTTGCGCCAAGATATTGTTGAAGGTCAAGTCACAAGTGATTTATTATTTATTAAACCTGCATGGTGCACTTTTTGACTATGTATATGTACCTAAATTGTCACTGGATTTTCTTCTACAAGTAAAGCAAACCTGACATTCTAAATTCACGTGCCTTTTTTTGTACTTGTAGCATAGAAATAGAATAAATTTCGAATTGAGATTGAACCCCCCAATATTAATTAATTGGATATTGACATGCAGGAAGATGTTGAAGGTTTGGTGGTATATTGTTATTGTTTGATTGACCATTACTTAACATTTATTAGTTCATTTTCTTGATTTTTTTTGTATCCAGACTTTCCTTAATAGTAATTTAAGGAAGTTATTTCTTACTTCTATCAAAAGTTATTTCTGATTTTTAGTTTTTTATTGTTTAATTTTTATTATTATTTAAATTGTAGAAACTGCCATACTGGTAAATGGTAATGCCCCTTTCATTAAAAAGACAATGAAATAAGATACATACATACCAAACAGGGCAAGGGCCAAATGAAAGCCAGTATCTTATACTTAACAACTTTATATATAATTGACTTCATAATTTTTTCCAACACTCCCAAAATGCTTTCTAATGTATTTGTCATCTCATTTGATGGCCATAAACTAATATAAAATATGTCATAGTTATAAAGCTCCTTTTGTTTTTGCCTTTAATCTCTTAAACATGTGATATTTCATGTACTGTTTCAAGGATTGTTTCATTATTCTTGGCCCCTAAAGAAAGGAAACAAAAACTTGGAGAAAAGCAATGAGTTGATGAGAAAATAACAAGAAAATGAAATGCTTTGGTTATCTACAAATTATTAGTAATTTCCTTGAAGTCATATATGATACAAATCATGTCTTGAAGATACTGATTGTAGATTTTATTCCTTCCAATAAGCTATTTTAGAGATTCTTTTTGCAGTTAAAATGGGAACTTCGAAGATTATCACGATAATTATGATGTATTGATGTTGAGAAGAGCAATGATAATGATAATAAACGTTTATAAATGCATGCCCCCTTAATCTTTAAAAATCTAATCCAGGAGGATTAATATGGACAATTATGATGTTGAGAACAGCAATGATAAAGATGTTAAACTTTCGTGACAACCCTTTAAATCTTTAAATTTTAATTCAGGAGGATTCAAAGTGTCAAACCTCAATATGTGTTTAATTATGGTATTTCACCTATAGGGTTCAGAACTTAAAAGTTTCCAATCTCTGATATAAATCTGTTCTCAATAATTTACTCCTGCAATTACAGTTTATCTTTGAACGGTAGGACAGTTTCACAAACCTAGCAAAAGAAGTAGAATGCTGTGTGCAGAAAACACGCAAGAACATGCTGCAATATGCCATGCCTAAGAGACTAATAGTTCTTCTTTTGTTTTGTTTTGATTCCAGCTGGGAATAGCTTGCAATCTTAAAATTGAAGATCTTGTCAGGCGTGTAGCCAACTGCACCCCTTATTTCCCTTTCACAATCTCCATATAACAAATTAACAATTTATAAATTTTCCGGAGTTACTGATATGACATGCTGAACTGCTTTATAGAGAAAATTAATCAGTATTAACAAGTAATTCAAAAGGCAAATGCTATTGTGAAACAAAAAATCACTTGAGAATAATTTACGGTCATCAATTGGGATGGACAAAAGCATTCAAGGGAAGCCTTACAGAACTCCGTCGAAGCCACAATTCATACATAACCATGTAAAATGCGTCATAATCAACAGGCGAAAGGTGCCACTGGAAATGTTTTCGCACCTTCAACACATTCCTTTGTAACATTAGATATTCTTCAAAGCTAAACCTCTTAAGGATTTTTCTAAGCAATGGGATATCTAAAGTGGCAACATTGATTGAGAAACTTTTCCAGTTTAATATGTCTGCAAATGGGAGATCATAGTAGTTGGCAATGATCACAGGAACACAACCATAATATAGTGAATCTGCAATACGAGCTGTGTTTACTTCAAAGCCTTTAACATGGAGGCAGAATTTGCTCCCAAGCAGCTCATCAGCATAAGGAGTTGTGAGCCGGCCAAAGTGGGCAAATATCTCGGTGTCATTTCTCCATACTTGAAGAAGTTTTTCTCGAACTGGGGAGTTAATTTTTCCAGCAAAGAATGCAAGCTTCTTCCTGTAATTTCATTTGTGATGGAAGCAAGATGAGTCCCAGTTGATTCAGAAATCACAGCAACAATAAAACTATGACAACATAATTTTTATTAACATTAATATATTTCAATGCATGCTAAATTGATATATCATGAATGCAAGCTTCTTCCTGTAATTTCATTTGTGATGGAAGCAAGATGAGTCCCAGTTGATTCAGAAATCACAGCAACAATAAAACTATGACAACATAATTTTTATTAACATTAATATATTTCAATGCATGCTAAATTGATATATCATGGATACAGCTCCCCCTCCTCCCCCAATAGCGAAATAAGAAAAACAAAAATGAGTAGACAGAAACTAGCCAGAATAGTTTATAGCATAATAATTAACCTACTTTGGTTGTTAGGGTTATCGACTGAAACCTGGTTCAGAAATTAATCAGAGAACAAATAGATGACTATTCTTTCCATTCTGTAATTTGATGGTGTTGGGTCCCACTTATGACATTGACAAGTAAGGAGGTGGAATAGCTCCTATATAAGAGTAGTAATCCCATATCAGTAAAAAAAAAAAAAAAAAAAAAAGTTAAATGGTTTATAGATATGAGTGGATGAGTGGTCGTATAACTTTGTGTAGTGTGGGAATTGGAAGACAATTTTTCTAGCGTGATAGTGTAGGAGCATCATTAGTTGTGTAACTTGGGGTCCTAGATTTGAGAGTGCTAAGTGTGTGACTTTTAGAGTTGATAGTTTGTGATCCATATTGTTGATGGTTGATTTACCTGTGACATAGATAATTAATCATGTCATACTTTGTGTCTTGTAGAGCTTGCTATTTTATACTTGTGTACTTTTTGCACAAACTGATATTAAACCTATTAGTTAAGGATCTTATAGATGGCCAGCACAAAGTTCAATGTAAAATCCTTTGATAGGAAAATAATGTCTTTGGATAAGCATTGTCAAAGATGGTGCAACAAGGATTGATTAGGGCACTACATAGACTTTTCACTATGTCTGATTATGAATGTGTGTGTGAAAATCACTTACAAATTTGTATTTGAACTTTGATAAAAGTGTTGTATTAGCTACATCTGAAGGAAGGTGATGATATTAGGATCATTGAAATGCTTTTAATAGAGTTGATTACTTAATTATCAAATGTGAATAGTAAAATTGAGGAGGAGAATCAAGTCGTACTGCTTTTAACTTCACTTCATCCTTCATGTGACACCTAGGTGACTGTACTATTGGTTGGAAAGGAAATGCTTAAATAGAAGGGGTAAATAATTGCTTGGAGGCAATGAAGTTTAAAAGTCAACAAAATTCTAAAAGATGACTTTTTAATGAAGTTTGAATCAAATCAAGTAGGAATATGCTGCATCAAAAGAATTTTGACAAGGTGAAGTTAAGATCAGTCTTGACCTAGGACAGATATGACAATTTGGAGTGCTACTCTTCATGGAAGGATGCAATAACGTAGGAAGTTGGAAGCTGATTTAAACGAGTTCAAGAAACATGTGATATTTAGCAGTCCATGAACGAAATGATTATTACAACAGATAGTGAGAATGGAAATGATGGTGGTAGTTCTTCTTTTTTTTCTTTTTCACTAGTTTAAGACTCAAACACCTTAGGGGTTTTGAATCTCAAAACTCGCCCCTGGCCACCACCCCATACTTATACGGCAAGGAAGTCCCATTCAGCCCAGTATTCTTATAGTTAGTAAAGATTCATGTATTAAAAAAATTCATTTATTTTTACTCTGCCAGGTCCTTTCATATGGTTAGCATGGAAAGTCGTTTGAGAAATACAAGATTTGTGATTGAAGTTTTGTTATGTTAACTAATAATTTGGAATGTAAAGTTTTAGAGATAAGTACAGTAAAAATTATGATATTTAATGGGTTTGTGAAGACTTATGATAATATAAGATGTGCCAGAACTTGGAAGGAATATGATTTCTTTGGGCCAGCTAGAGTTTTTGGATTATGAATATAAGATTAGGATTATGAAAGCGTTAGCAAAGGCTCTTTGCTAGTAATAAAGAGAGAAAGCATTCAAGAACTTATACAAGTTGATAGTTGATATAGTTAAAAAGTAAATTGCATGGTGGAGCAAAAGGTAGAAAAGAGCGTTTGATTAAATCATCACAAAGGGAAGATAGATATGGATGGTGCATGGTGAGATTTGCGAAGAATCTAATTGATGATTGCGAAGGAAATTTTGACTAAAATTTTCAAATATCATTTTAACTCAAGTAATCACATCATTTGTTAAGGACAAAGGACATTTTATTTTTATTTTTATAAACAATGATGTTTCACAAAGAGAATACTATTTAAAACAACTCTTCATGAGCTAGAGGTGAAGATTTGTTGAGTATTAGCCATGATATTGATATTTTATTATTTTGCATCTTTTTAGGGGAATAAAGGTGGGGGGGGGGGGGTAGTGAAGCACTTTCCCCCCTTTATGTTTGGGCCATTTGGGGTAGTTCACAATTTCCCCCCTTAAATTTGAAACCAACCAATTTCCCCTTCTATGTTGGGAAATTAGCAAATACCCCAAATCCGTTACTTTCCTAGTTAAATCCAATGAAATTTTTTGAAGAAATTATTAGTAGTATACCACAAGGAAGAGAAAAAGTTGAGGATTGCATTGTTGGTTTTTTGGATAGCATTTGTAATCATTGTGATTCCATTGGATTTAACTGATAAAGTAACATATTGGAGGCATTAGCTCATTTTCCAAACATAAAAGGCAAAATTATTTGGTTTCAAAGATAAGGGACGGACTTGTGAACTACCCCAAACATAGAAGGGTAAAAATACTTTTTCCCCTAAAAGGTGCGGAATTATCAATATAAATGATTAACAATCGACCCAATCAACAATTTCACAGGTCTTATACTAAAAATGCTAGCTTATGCAGCATGTGCAAATGCTATGCTTATTTGCCTAGCAAAGGAATTAACACTCTGTTCACAGTGTTCAGTTGCCTGGAACAACGAAAGAACATAAAATTGGATTATTAGATCTACTCCAACTCAAATGGACTTTTTAATAATAATTTCCTTTCGTTAAACTCCACAACAAACTACATCAAACAATAAAGGATGATCTCCTTCTGTCCTTCAGTGGATGCAGAAAGGAAATTCCAAGACAGAAACGAGAGAAAAGGAAGCCAGATATTATTTTTGACCTTTTCCAATGGTAAAGGAAAAGAGAAAAAACTGAGAATGAAAAACATCTTCTGATGAAGAAATGTTGATCCTAGTCAGCATGTGCCGAAAGAAAATTCCAACACAAGTAAAAGAAAAGAAACTCAAATATCGTCTTTTGAACCTTATCAATGGTGAATGAAAAAAGAAAGCAGAGAATGGAAAGACATCCCGATGATCTGATACTTACAAAACCTGACCATCTTGACAATTGACATCAATGGATTAAAAAGATAAGATAAACAATTGGGAGATTAGAGATAAAGGTTGTACCCAATGCACAAGGCTCTAGCTTTTGCATAGTCTAGGAGAATTAGTTTGTAGGTAGCCTTACTTCCCCCCCATTGAAAGAGACTAAATCCTAGACTGTATTTGTGCACACCAATTTGCATGGGGAAAAAACCTTTCTTTTTAATAAGTAAGTTTTGCCTCCAAGAGGGGGAAGAGGAGATTTGATCTAATGATCTCTGCTTAATGAGGCATAATATCTAGTCAAATTTGCTACCTCATGGGGTTAATTGTTTAAATTTCAAAGTAGGTGGGCTTCTAAATGTGGTGTTTCGTTGGTGATTTTTCAAGGCCATAGCTTTATTTTCTTGGGGGGTAAATCTGAGAAAGTCAATCCAACTTTAAGATGCTTACTTGATAATGGTGGGGAAAGTAACTTGAATTGCACAATCAGACCTTCAATGAAGTACATATGATTCAAATAATTTGTTTAAAAATAAATTACTCTAGAGATACACCACTGTAGATACTTTCAACCTACTAACCTAGGAGATTTCTCAAGTGGTTCTACATCCTATACTTAAGTAGAGGATTGCCTATAGCTAAGCATAAAGAATAGACCAAAAGGAAAAGTAGAGACAGACTTTTCCTACTGATTAGAGTGGTCATGTTTACATGGGCATGTCACTTGAGAATAAAAATAATAATTAATTTAACTACACATGACAGATACAACCAAATGCATCTGGTTTTTTGGGTCTAAGAGATGTGCAGTCAGTTAAGATATAACTCCTTTTTCTATTTTCTTTTATCTTTCCCCCTCTTTTTGAGGGGAGATGGGGAGGGAAAATGTTAAATAACTATAAGTTGAATAACATATAATGCCTTAAAAGCTGTCATCTACCCAAATGCCCTTCTTAAAAAACAAATAAATCAATAAATTATAAACCAAGATGACTTTTCATACTGGCTTTCTGAGATTGTAAAATATCCTCAACCTTTGTTAAACTTTGACAAAGAGGATTTATAAGTTTCTAATTTCATAAAATTTCCAGTATAAAATAAATGATAATCAGAAAATAAAAATAAAAACCATACTCACCTGTTTGATGAAGAAAGATTAGGGAGGACTCCTTGTCTTGGCCAAATTTGAGGCAGGCATGCATCCTTATGAGCAATGTACCCAGGTTGGAAATAGGTAGAAGAACACACAACTTGAATTGCATTGAATTTCACTTCATTTGCTTTATCCATTGCTGACCGTCCAATGGAATGACAGGCAACATAGAAATGATCAGCCCCACCTGTCCGATTCCAATATGGGTACTTCTGACTAATATTGAGGATGTAATCTTTAATAAAATCTTGGATACCTCCTACACCAATTCTGGGGTCATGCCGCAACCTTGCAATTGAGAAAGGCAGAAAGAAAAGATCTGCCTTGGTTGGATCTTTTGTGATGAAATGGCTACTCATAAGGACCTTCTTAAAGTAACTTTCACTAGCATAATTACCCCCAGGTTCGGAACCCACTGGCAACAGCACGTTTGCAAAAGGATCATTTCGCCTGTGAGGATAAACATATATCTTAAAGCTCCTATTCATTTCCTTATAGTCTTCAACAAAGATATCTCTATCATGGTACACCTCGTTGTAATTCACATAGTTTCCTGAACCATAAAAAACAGTTTCCAAACTTTTGGATTAAGAAATAAAAGATCATGATCATTAATTGAAGTTCTTCAACCTCCTCACTCACCCAACTCATGCCAAAAATTGTTTACAGTGCAAATGGTCAGGTGAACTCATCTGAATGTGACGGATCCCTCTACTGTAAAACAAGGGCAAATATCCATCAAGTTGGATACTATTATACACTCTCCCAGTTTGACTCACTAATATATTTCACACCTCTGATTTAATCAGCATATTTAATAACCTTGTATTATGAGGATATTACCCACTGTATTGCATGACTGACTCCATTGAAGCTGGACATGTTCCGGAAATTTGTTCATATGACACAATACACTAACCAATACAAGATGAGAGTGCAGAATCAGCTAACCTTGCTTTCATAAAAGTGTCCTAGTCCTCAAACAAAATATCCACCATAAGACAACATAAGCAAGTAGCAAAAGAGCCATAGCATCATAAACATATCTTAAAAATGGGACTTTTTTTTTCTATCATCTTGTTCTTAGTAAAGCTATTGCTTATAAAGAATGTATTTGGTGGGGGGAAAAAACACTGAGAGAGCCACAATCAAATTGAAATTTTTAGAACCTGAAGCAGCCAAAAAAATCTGTTCCAAGTATAGACAAGTTATCTATTAAGCACTCGTCGATTTTAGAGAAGGTCACTTTTATCCATTCAAAGCAAAGATGGATGAATAAGGGTCCTTCTAAGCATACATGATACAAGGTCATTCAGTTGCAAGATATTTATATTCTATATATTAGACCGAACTCTGATCTCATCATGCAGATGGATCAAATTGACCTTCAACTATCAATGCAATAAATAAAGCAAAAAAGGAATTTGCCAATTTCAAGGGTAGTCATACAAATTTTTCTTAAATGTGACCAAAAGACAATTTTAAGTTTTATTAAAATGGAAGTTGCAGTTGGACTTTGACTTACAAAACACAACTTTCATCTTTTTATAAGACAAAAGTTGTATTCCTTGCCAAGAAATCTATTAGTAATTTTCTCAGAAGTTGTATTAGTAAATATATTAGTAATTTTCTCAGAACCGTAGGGAAAAAAGGAGAACAAAAACCTTTTATTTTTTATGTTGTTTTGGTTTGAAAAAAAGATTGAAGAACTAAGCTCAACAATGCCAGAAGTTGTATTAGGCAAAGTTGATGGAGGTTCTAATTTCCCATTTCAAGACAATGAAAATCCTTGCCAAGAAAATCAAATAGTAATTTTTTTCCATCACCCATTAGCAGAGGTTTATAAACAATAATCCCACCCCAAAGTCCATAGGAAATACCAAATAAATACCAGAAGAACAAGCTCATCAGCACAAATATTAGAATTTACATGCCAGTGAACCCAGCTACAAGCTTTCTATTTTTTGCCTTGGTTTACAAGTACAACAAAGATTCCAACTTTCCAAAAATAGTAAACAATACACACAAAGAATGAAAATTCACGCAAAACCCATTAAAAAAAACACACACACACGCACACAATAGAAATACTTTCAGACAAGTAAGACCGACCCAGAAGCAGAAAAAGCCAGAATTGACATACCATGACCATCTGGGGGGAATCGAGGTTCTAGAGGGCGTTGACTTCCAAATCCTCCTTCTCCCAAATGAACAATTTGGGGCACTTGAAATTGAAAGGGTGTTTTGGAATGATTGTGAAATGAAATAGAGACGGTTTGGCGAGTACGGGGAGAGAAAGTTGAAGACCCAAATGGAGAATTGAGGCCTAAAAAGGATGGGTCAGGTGGATGATAATGGGTGAAGAGGTTAGAGGTGGTGGATATGTAGAAGAGAATGAAGAGAGAGGTTGTGAGAGCTAAGGTTGTGGGGATGAAGAAGAAGAAGCTTCTGAATGAGCCTGAGCCTGAGAAGTAGTATAACAGCAAGGAGGAGCGAGCCATTGCGTCTTTGTTTTTTTTACATGGAAATGGCGTCAAAATAGGCAGTTTTGAAGCATAGAGTGTTGTGATGCTGAAAACTACCAACCTCCTACGCACTTGGAGTGCCTTGAAAGAACTGAGTACTTGGTTTTCTTTCCCTTAAAAATGTCCTCTCTCTTCAACAACAACCAAAAACAAAAAAATTTAAGATGTACCATATTTTTTTTTTATATGGGTCAGATAATGCATGCCCTAAGCGCATATGTATATATATATATATATATATATATATATATTAATCTTTCATTTTAGGAAAATTTTAATGAAAAATTGAAAAAATTGTCAAAGAATTATTCACTCTTCCATAAAAAATTTTCTAAAATAGTTTACTAATATATGCCCTAAGGGCATATGTTAGCAAAACCTATTTTTTATTTGTAAGGCAAAGATTTACGTAGGTCATGCTTCCTTTTAGCAGCAGCATTAAAACTTTAAAAAAAAAAAAAATCATATTTTCATACATCAAAAAATTATTTTATCTATTTTAACATACCACTTAACAATACACCATATATCTCATCTTCTATTTTAACATTCAATACATTAAATAATACTAGCCTCTAAGCATGCACTCACGCACTTGCTCGGAGGCTCATCTATTTTTTGGGTAAATTTTAATAATTTGCATCTATTATAATTTGGGATTACTATATTTTCCAAACACAAAAAAAAAACTTAGGGGTGTGATGAGTCCTATAATAGTATAATGTACACATTCATAACAAAAATTTCAATGCCTAAAAAACCAAAAAAAAAATGCAATTAAATAGGAAAATCTCTCACGTTATTTTGTTTTGTTATCAAGTTTTTTTTTTAATTTTTATTTAAATGAGAGATATTAAGTTTTTTTTTAATCCTAAAAGATAGCTACTTAGTCCTATAATGTAGCCACTAAATACACACAAATAACAAAAAAAATTCAAATACCTAAAATCCAAAATAAATAAATTAAATAGGAAAGGCTCTCACAGTCTCAACTCTCACATTGTTTTTTTTTTTTTTTAATGATAGTTATGAAGTTATATTTAATCCTTAAAAGAAAAAATTATAAGAAAGACTACCAGCATTAGCAGGTACTATTAATCACCAATAATATCATTTAATTTAAAAAATGTATTTTCTTGAAAAAAAAAAAGATAAGTTGTAGTAAAAAGGCACAACAATTGTTAGGGATAATTTCATATAAAAGAGATAAGATTGAGAAAAATGGAACAATTATCACAAATAACAAAAAAATTATTACGTTAAGAGTATACGTATGACGAAATCAATAAAACCTAGGCACTAATATATGCAATCCAACAACTTTCTACAAACAACCAAGGCAAAAAAACTTGGGCACTTTGTATATTGATTAGCAATCTTTCCAATTAGGAAATATAAAATTGGAAAAAAAAATCTAAACAAAAGCCGCCCCATAAATAATCTCTGTTTTATTAAAAAAAACATAAAACATGTGTAAGTGCTAAGAAAATCATGTCCCAAGCCCACTTAGAATAGTGGTGTCATGTCCTTCAAACTAAGCCCAAACAATAGAATTTGTAATTTTGGATTAAGTTCTGATCTAAGGCCGAAGAATCAAAAGTAAAAAGAGAAGAACAGTTCAAGTTGTAATTGAGAATAATGCTATCCTCGGGCAAGTCCGAGGATTGGATCTTGTACAAATTTGTTACAAGTTTTAACTCAGGTCATGCCTTGTTCATTGTCTTCTTTTTTCTTTTCTTAAGGAATCCAAAAGTCCCCCATAAATGGGAGGTTTCCCTCCCTTATATACTCTCCTTTTTTGCATGCTAACCATCCACTTATAGGATTCAGGACTTTTCTTAGGACACTTGTCCCATCAAAGTTCTACTAAATGTGGTAGAAGGGGCTGCTTAGCTATGCAACTACTGTTCCGATGTCATTTCCTCATTAATGCAGCTGATAAGGTTGTTGCAGTGCATTCAATATGGAGGGGGAAGGTATACCTTTACAGGAAGCTCTCTCCCATCGCCCTGGCCTCTTTCCATAGTACTTTTACCACTAAGTGGGTCCTCATACAACACTATCTCTCATCTCCATCCCTTCTCGGATTGATGAAGTCCTCAAGTTGGATATGCTTTTGCGGGTGGAATCATGTGTGCTACTTCATATTCAATCCTCCTTGGTCCTCAGACACCCTATAATATGTTTCAAGTTTCAACTAGCTTGTATACCCTACACCAAACATGGTTGTTGTACCTTTGTGCTTCAAAAAATTTGTTTCCAGTTGATTACGGAGTAGAGAGAACCGGAGAAGTAGCCTCTTTTGCCTATTTTCCAGTACAAAAAAATATGTCCATACTAAAGCCCAATGATCCAATCAAAGGCCCTTTTTTTTTTTTTTTACAAATATATTAGTAATATGGTTGTATATAATGGTCAATCATGCTCCTTTACGTATATATTTTATGCTTTGAAATAGAGTTAAGTGCAATATAATTAATTAATACATTCAAAGTTTTATTGATTAATAGTAGAGTAACATAGTTTGATACTTATCCAAATTGCACAATTTGTGTTTCTTTTACACAATTCGATAATTATCCAAATTGCATAGTTTGTGTCCTACTATAATATTGTAATCAAAGAAAATCACCGTAATATTGTAATTAAAGAAAAGAAAAGCAATGAGTAAGCCTTAACCCACAGATGCATAGTAAAAATAAAATAAAAAAGAGGATAAAAATAAGGAAATAAGAACATGAAGAAGACCTAAAGCCCAAATAATTAGAAGGCCATTGATTTCTTTATAATTTAAAAAAAAAAAAAAAATAGAATAGAGCAATGTACATTGACAAACCTGTTGAACCGGAATAATTAGAACTGCACTTTTGTTTTTGTAAGTAAAGTTTTTCCTTTTTTGGATTTTGAATTTAGAAAAAAAAAAATGATGATGATGGTGTAGAGAAAAAGAAAATAGAACTGAGAGGAATCAAGGAAGAAATAATTTGAAGAAGTTGAGATTTAAAATCAACGTGACTGTTGTCCTATTTTGTAGGTAGTGTTTTACATAGGAGTTGGAGATTATTTTTAGCATGTTATCCTCAAGTTTTATCTCTACTTTTTTTTTCCCCCCAAATTCAAAACAAAGATTTTTTTTTTTGGGGGAGGGGGGGGGGGAACATGAGATAAGATTAAGGAGCAAGGGAAACTTGATATTTTAAAAAAAATTAAGTCTTTTTCTTATGAAAAAAAAGTTAAGTCTTGATAAAGAAAAAAGGAAAAAAGAAGAAGAAAAGGGTAAACATGGATTGATTGAAGGAACATATGAATTAAAATGTCTGAATGCTCATTTTGAAAACCAACTAGAGAGTGTTCCTATTTTGTGGGCAATGTTATACTTGGGAGTTAAAAATGTATTTTTACTATGTTATTCTCAAGTTGTATCTCTATTTAAACTTAGGATGTAAGGGTTTTTTCAAACCAAAGAAATGTCCATTCCAAACAGGGAAGCCCCTTAAATAGTAGTTGATAGGCTAAGATTGTATTGACCCCTTGTGATGAATTAACAAATTAATTAGCCAAGTTAATTAATTAATTCAATTAGCATGCAACACGCGTGATAGCACAAACAAATCACCAATTAACTAAATGCAGCAGAAATTAAATTGACACGGTGATTTGTTTACGAATGGGGAAAACCTACATGGCAAAAACCCCACCGAATGATTTTAAGGTCACCACTCCTGAGAATTCACTATTATCACAACAAACGGTTGCAAGTAAAGGCATCCCTGTACCTTATACCAACCTACAGTTGAACCCTTACCCCAATACCCAATTGGACTTGTTCTGTAGTAACGATCTCTCCTTTTCAATGCACGGCTCCCAATACGTGACTAACCAATTCGATGCACGAATCCCAGTACGCGGCTTACTCACCAACTTGAGAAAGATGTTGGCTAAAAAATTCTTCAATTCATCACACGATAAAGATCACGAAACTCCTTGGTTATAAAATGCTACGGTGTACAAACATAGCAGCTTCTTCAAGAGAAAGATGAACTAGGGCAAATTCTGTCTCCAGTCACAATTTGCGTGAACACAACTTTGCTTCACACTCGCACAACCTTTGATGGCCCTTAAAATAATCCATATATATATTTAGGGTTGTGAGAAAAGAAAGCCTAAACATATACACACGGATTGGATGAAAATCAAAGCTAAAAATCTATTTTTCATAAACCTCAATAGATAGTCAGTCGAGATAGCTGTCGAGCATCAGGCTTCAACAGCTTTTTAAATCTCAATAGATACTAGCTATCGAGTTTTAAAATCTAGCATTTCTTCACTTGTTTCTTAGACAGATTTGCATGGCTTTAACACTTGATTTTGAAACCTTGTTTCTTGAAGCATTAAACACATCTTAGATCTATCCAATTACAAGTAAAATGCGTTTTGACAAAGAATTAGCTAATTCTAATTTGACATATGTTCCTAACATTAAATCACATATGTCCTAATAATCTCCCCCTTTGGCAATCCGTAACAAAACCACAACAAACAAATGAACATATGAGAGGAGTCATAAATCACTCAACTCATACTCACTTGTTGAATACAATAAAATCTATCCTAACACAAACTCTTGAAAAACTTTGCAAAAAGAGAGTTTATGGCAAGAAGACTTTGACAACTTGTATTTCTAAAACACTTTAAACAAAAATCATCATGGCATCTTAGTGTGAAACAGAAATAATAGATTGCATACAGTATATAAGAATCATGTGCATAAAGAGAGAAAAGAAACAACACATGTAAAAATAGGTGAAAGAAAGTAATAACAACCTCAATATATATATATATATATATATATATATATATATATCAACATAAGTACAAGGTTTGCTATCACTAAGTGGTCACAAGACCGATGTACAAAAACAATGTATCTAAAAGAGAGAGAAAAGAAAAGATACAAAAAGTCCTCACTACATCCCTCATCAACACTCCCCCTATCACAAAAATCTCCTATGCTAACCCTCCCCCTATGTATATGACTATTCTCATATCAAAACTACTCCCCCTTTTTGTCATGAGTGACAAAGGGTAAGTACATCAAGTAGACATCTCATCATCACTGGGCGAGTTAGCACCATCATCCTCATCTGCATCATCACTGCTGGAGCCATCAGCACTCTCATCCTCCAAAACCGATGGAGATGGACAAGAAGCAACAATGAAACCACCCATGATAGCTTATCATCATGTGATACGACCAACATGGGTGTTCACTTGACACAACTCATCACTGAGTGTGTCAAGGCAAGCATCCATGTGCACAAGTTGTGCCATGATGACCTCAAGAATCACTCCATTCACAGAAGACAAAGGAGCAAAGGTGGATGGAGCGGTAGAAGCTGAAGGAGTCGTCGTCTCTGTCCGGGGCCACCTTGGTCTAAGCTGTGCCTCACTCCATCAAACGATAGCAGCATCTATGGCACTCATAATCATGAAGTGAGGAGACTCGGGAAAGGAGACAAAAAAGTTGCGTAGGATCCGCGTTATAGACATCTATAAGGGATAGAAGGAAGTGAGAAGGGAAATCGATAGAAATATCCTCTAAGAGGGATAACAAAAATCTAGCACGAGGCTCTATAATGGATGAAGAATGAATGTCATCACCATGTTAAGGAATCTCGAACCTTTTACAAAGCCCGAGCAAGGGATGTTTTGACGATCACCCCAAGATGAAGGTGTCTCACAAAAGAGAGACAAGAGTTCGTCTTTGGACATATTCCTCAAACGATCGTAGCCAGGGTAGTCAGGATGCGCTACCCTAGGAACGTGTAGTACCTCGGATACAATATCTGGAGTAACTACGATGCGCGTACCTCGAACGCGAGAGAAGAAATGAGGTACAGAAGTATCAAATTAGTGCATATTGGAGTAAAACTCATGTATGATCACGAAAGGACAAGTGACCGGGATGTCACACAATGACCCCCAACCCCTACTGTAGATGACAGTGGGTAGGTCAATATTGGAAAAATCCAATAAGATGACTTGGCATTCCGAATGAATGCCTCGTCAAGAAAAGTTCTCCGAAAAGACCTTTCGGGCTTTATCATCATGAAACCGTACATGAGAAGGTGTAGGGTCAGAAGAAGAAGTGGATGCCCCAGAACAAAGAGGGTTCTGGGATGAAGTGGATTTGCGTTTGGGTGCCATAGAGCAAACTAACACATGAAAGAGAGAGAGAGAGGGAGAGAAAGAGACAATCAGAAAAGCACCAACAAGACAATATATAAGAATATAAAAACTTGAAGGTACGTATGTATGAAAAATACATGAACATGTGACATGCAAGCTTAAATTCATCATGGGCTCAGCCCAATCCAAACCTACCAGCACACAATCATTGTAACAAAGTAAACACACATCTAAAATGCATGGAACATTGTTGTAATACAAATGAGATGCAATGCACGATGATTTAAAAACATTTTCACAAAAAACAAGCTAAAAATTTTGTGAAAAACCCAACAATTTTGAAAAACCCCAAGTTTTCAACAAAAACCCAAAAGTTAGGTCAAGAACGTGAAATGCATGATGAATGAGTGAAAAAGAGACATACCAAAAGTAGAAAATGCACACTAAGACCGAAGAACACTTAGGTTGGAGGTTTGGAGTGTGAGAGAGAGGTTTGGGAAGATGAGAAGATGAAAACTATCGTGAGAGATCGAGGAGAAATGAAGAAAAAATCCTGTAGATCCTTTAAATAGAAAAGTCATAAAGCTCAACAGATCGAGAGGTGTCGAGATCTAAAACGTGTGAAAAAGCCGTCGAAGAGCTGTCCAGGATCTATCGAGAGGTGTCCACAACTAGATGATCTTGATGGATTGAGAAGCTATTGAGAATCTATCGAGTATCCAGAAAGTTTCTCGATGGATCAAGCAGCTATCGAGAATGCGATAAAAAGCAGTTGAAGGGGCTCAATAGATAGCCTAGCTGTCGAGAGGTGTCCAGAAGCTGTCGAGATTGCTTAAAAATAGTTTTTCAAGAAGAGGAAAACACAGATCTGAATGCAATCACGCATGCTATACAACCAAAAATCCAAACAACATTTTAAGCTCTCAAAATCATCTCTCAATAAGAAAAATGTCAAGCACATAGATCCAAAACACACATACACACACACTAAACAAGTCTAACCAATTTTATATTTCAAAAACAAGTTAAGACAGTTTAGTGAGCATACATTTACACAAGTAGTGATGGTCAAATCACATTGTACCTGCACGTATATCAAAAGTAGCAAAGAATTTTGCATGTTATGTGTGAAAAACATCACAAGATTGCATAAGTGTCTACATGTAATGACAATTTGAGATATAAGAAAATCACTTTAACTCACATACAATTATAACTGTTTGATGGGGACTATCACCTTCGAGGTACATTCTATAACTCCCACATCTCTTAGAATACAAGCTTGCAATCATATGTAAAGCATTTTAATTCTTTTTGCTTTTTATTTTTCTTTTAAGTAAATCATGCATGGGCATATAAGAGATAGAAAAGAAATACCCAATGATGGGGACACAAGTAATGCAAAAACAAAAACAAGAAGGGGAGAGAGAGAAAAAGTGATAGAATCATTTGGAGCCTTTTTCCTTCCACACCTTGGAAGAACATTTTTGTTTAGCAAACCCTTGATCCGGTGGTGAAGGGGAAGAATTGAAATCGTTCAAATTCGAAAGGAACATGAGCGCTTTGAAAAGATCTTCAAGAGGAGCAAAGGAGGATGGAAACTAATTCTGGTTTCCTGACGAGATCATGTTGTTGCTCTATTAAGTGGCTAACCACTTATAGCAATTAGGTCGAGTATGTCTAACTGCTCCACAGTGATGACAAAAATGCTGCTTTTTCTGCTTGGGCTTTTGAGTATTTCCCTTCTTAGCCCTAGGGTTCTTAATATCTTTCTTATCAAGCTTAAGGGGTGCTCCTAAGATAGATTTACCATTGTCTATGTTCTCACTAGCTAATTCATTTTTAACATCATTGTTCTCAGTTTCAACAATATTAGCAGGAGGAACAAAAACAATAGTACTAGAAGTAGCAATACTAGGAGAAGAAAAATCATACCCTAAAAACCGATTTGATCGAAAGCAAATTTCTGAAGATTGAGCACCTCATCGAGCGTTGCACTTTATGTCCTTTCCAACTAGGCTCTAACTTGGAATAATTCTGCCTCAAGCTTCTTAGTCTTCTCAGCCAAGAAATTATTCTCAAATCTCAGTGCTCCAATGGTCTGACTGACTTCATTAAACTTTGTGGAAATTTCTTCTCGTTCAAGCTCCACTTCACTAAGCTTCTTGGTGGCCAACTTAAACAACTTCTCATGCTTTTTCAAGACCTTGTATAATTTTGCATAGGCTGTGTAGATGTCATCTTGCTCATCCATCTTTTCAAATTTAGACTCCACCAATTCCTCTTCTTCATCCACATCTTCAACAATCCCTTCAGTAGGATTTACAGTGGCAGTGAAGGTATTCAGGATTCCATCATCCTCATTGTCAGAAACATCTTCAGGCTCGGTGTCGCTCAAGGTAGCAGCAAGTGCCTTGCTTTTCCCAACAGTCTTGAAATATGTAGGGCACTCTTGTTTCATGTATCCAAAGCTTTGACATCCAAAGTATTTTGGTCCTGAGAGAACAGTGTACTAACTGCCATTCCTAGCGTCCTTCTTTCCTTTGTCCTAGTTCTTGAACTGAGATAAGCTGGACTGCTTGAGGTCTTTATCAAATCTTTTAGCATTGGCATTCTTCATAAACTTTTTGAATTGTTGGGTGATATAGGATTTTATCTTAGAATCATCATCGTCTGAAGACTTATCTGTGTCGCTGCTCTTGGCCTTCAATACCATACTCTTGCTCTTACTTGATTTCCCTATCCTTGTCAAACCCAACTTATAGGTTTGCAGATTACCAACCAGCTCTATCAAAGGAATTTTGTCAATATTCTTCGATTCCTCAATTGCAGTGATCTTGGCATGAAATCTCTTGGGTAGAGATCTAAGCACCTTTCTAACAATCTTGGGTTCGGGAATGGTTTCCCCAAGATTAAAAACTGAGTTCACTATGTTCTTGAGCTTGGCATAGAACTCATCGAATGACTCATCCTCCGCCATCTTAATCTCTTCAAAGGTCAAAGTAAGCCTCTAAAGCTTTGAATCCTTGACAACCTTGGTTCCTTCATAGGTTGTCTGGAGAATGGTTCATGCTTCCTTAGCAGTTTCAGTAGAGAAAATCTTTTTAAATTCCTCATTCGTGACTGCACTGAATAACACATTCAATGCCCTGCTGTTGAAGTTTGTCGCCTTGATCTTGGCATCATCCCAGTCGGCCGGCACTTCCATAGGCTTGGTCCAGCCTATCTCCACAACTTCCCACACCTTTTAATCTAATGACTGCAAGAAAGCGCTCATGAGTACTTTTCAGTATGTATAGTTAGTGCCATCAAATAAAGAAGATATAATAAGAGACTGTCCTCTATCCATGATAAACAAGAGTCAATGGATCACACAGCAAAAATTAAAACCTAATTAGAGTGTGCTTGCTCTGATACTACTTGATAGGCCAAGAATGTATTGACCCCTTGTGATGAATTAACAAATTAATTAGCCATGTTAATTAATTAATTCAATTAGCATGCAACACGTGTGGTAGCACAAACAAATCACCAATTAACTAAATGTAGTGGAAATTAAATTGACACGGTGATTTGTTTACGAATGAGGAAAACCTACACGGCAAAAACCCCACCAAGTAATTTTAAGGTCACCACTCCCGAGAATTCACTATTATCACAACAAGCGGTTACAAGTAAAGGAATCCCAGTACCTTATACCAACCTACAGTTGAACCCTTACCTTAATACCAAATTGGACTTATTCTGTAGTGACAATCTCTCCTTTTCAATGCACGGCTCTCAGCACATGACTAACCAATTCGATGCGCGGATCCCAATACGTGGCTTACTCACCAACTTAAGAAAGATGTTGGCTGCAAAGTTCTTCATTTCATCACATGATGAAGATTACGAAGCTCCTTCGTTACAAAACCCTACAGTGCACAAACACAATAACTTCTTCAAGAGAAAGATGAACTAGGGCTAATTTTATCTCCGGTCACAATTTGCATGAACTTTGTTTCACACTCGCGCAACCTTTGACGACCCTTAAAATAATCCTTATATATGTTTAGGGTTGTGAGAGAAGAAAGCTCAAACATATACACACGGATTGGATGAAAATCACAGCTGAAAATCTATTTTTCATAAACCTCAATAGATAGCTTGTTTGTCGAGATAACTGTCCAACATCGGGCTTCAGCAACTTTTTAACCTCAATAAATACTAGCTGTCGAGTTTTAAAATCCAGCACTTTTTCACTTGTTTCTTGAACAGATTTGCATGGCTTTATCACTTGATCTTGAAATCTTATTTCTTGAAGTATTAAATATATTCTAGATCTACCCAATTACAAAATAAAGTGCGTTTTGTCAAAGTGGTAGCCAATTCTAATTTGACATATGTTCCTAACATTTAATCACATATATCCTAACAGTAGTATATATAACCAACCAATCCATTAAAATAATATAAACAACAACAACAACAACAAAAACCCAATTTTTCATTCATTTCACTCTCTCTCTCTCTCTCTCTCTCTCTCTCTGTGAAGCTCTCTCTTCCTCCCTAATTCACTTTTCTCTTCTTCTCAAAACCCAAATCAACTAAACCCAATGTTTTTCTTCATCTCATTGCTCCATCTCTCCATCAATCCCATATCAACCAAACCAAATCCAACATCAAACCCAAATAGATTAAACACAAATCAACTGAAAATCAACCAAGTAAAGCCAATCCACAATTACCACACACATCCCAATAATCAAACCTAAACACACCCACAACCCAAGCCCACCACCACCAAAAATCAATTGAAAATGAAGGAATAAAAAATCAGCCTAGCACCACCACCACCATTAAATCCAACGATTTGCTTTTCATGGAAGCCTAGCCACCACGATACACCACCACCATTGGAATCCTTAGGGATCACAACCACCAAACTACCATTAGAGAGAGTAGTGAGGAGAGAAAAGAGAGAGAAGAAACATTTGATATGAGAGAAAGAAGAGAGAGAAGAGAAAAAGAGGAATAAAAAAAATTAAAAATCAACTATAGTGTCCAACTAGTAGAAGGGTGCTATAGCTCCATGATAAATTATTTTAAGTTTAGAACATCCAATGGAGCATGCTTTTTGGTGTTTGGTGTGCTAAATGCTAGTGCTCAACTTTATGTTTATCCATTTGTACAAGGATAATATTTATATGGTACCCATCTCAAAAGAGGAGAATGTCATTTCATCCATAATTTAGGTCCTTTTTTTTATAGATAAAATATTTTGTTAAGAAAATCTAGGTGTGAAAATTTCTGTAACATTTATAAATGCTTAAGGGAAAGGATCACTTGTACAAATATTTAGTGAGAGGTCATTACAATAATTCTCAGAGGTGATTGGTGTAATTTACCTTTGATTTTTGAAAAATATTTCAACCTTTGCTTGCCCTTCTACCCCATAAAATGTGATCCAAAGACCATTGATCAAAGTTATCAAAACCATATCGTACAATGTTTCGGTTTGGTTAAAAAAATAAAATGTCTCATTTATCGTTTCACAATTATTGAAGCCAAAATACATTATTAGTCCCTAAACTTTTTAGCCCATGAGCACGTTTAGTTTTAGTCACTAAAAATTAAAGTGATCACTTTTACACTTGATGTACAAGAGTAAAAGTGATCAATATAAAATGAGAGAGAGAGAGGTGCACACATATATATTTGTACATTCATGAACTTATATGTTTATTCAAAGCTTTCATAATTTATTTCGAATTTCTAAAGGTATGTTTATGTCTCGACTTAAATGTTGGCTCTATAGAAAGTCTACATTTTGTTAACCAAAAAAATTATTACTAATCTAAGTAGTTTTGGCTCAACTGGCATTACGTGAGTTCATGTATTTTTTTCTTATATTTTAATACAAAGGGTAACATGCTAATGTGTTAGCTAGTTTTCAGGGAATTGGATGGGTGGACAAAACAATAAATTAAGAAACATACTTACACAAATGATAAAAGACAATTATACAAGAAATTTTCATATGTGTCAGGCTTATACGCCCTCTTTCTCACTAACACGTGGGATCCACAAGTTAGTTGGAAAGAGAGTGCATAAGCCTAGCATAGGAGATACCTTCCCCAAATATACACCCACTCACCCACCACAAATTTTCTTATAAGCCCGTTCTATGGAGCCAACCTCTCACAAGCTTGTAGGTCTTGTAGGCATGGGACCCACATACTTGTGAAGCCTGCCCCATTGAGCTTGCATAGGAGATACTTTTTCCCCACCCGCAATCACCATTTAATTCACTCTAAAACTCATTTACTCACTAACTAACATGCAAGAAGGCAAAAAAAATAAAAATAAAAATTAGAACACAAGTACACAAAAGACATAAATTTTGGACAAAGTAAGAAAAGATGAGAAATTAAGGTGAGCAGGAAAGCAATCGAGAAAAAAGAAGAAAAGTGGAGTGTAGAAAAAAGAAGAGGAAGTGGTGACGGGTTGTGGCATAGGTGACATGGAAGAAGAAAAATTAGTGGCATGTTTACTGACACTACTATTCCTACAAGTTCTACCACCGGTGACATTTGTCATTTTTTTTTTAAGTAAAGAAAATATGTATTCTTTTTTTGTACTGGTCTGATCGAAATCTTTTTACCACCCAAAATAGCTAACACAAACCAAAACAACTAGGTACTTAAAAGTTAATACCTAAAACCGATATGTTTTAATAGGGATAAATGTATCAGAGTTGTGGTCAATATGCGTAGACACCCTATTTTGCAACATCTTTTAACCTCACACTAAAGAAAAAAAATCATCATTTATGACATATGAGCAAAATCATAATATTGACCGTTTGATTGTTAAATACTTATGACATAGGCTCTCCCACTTGGGGAGACCTTAGAAAAACACCCCTCCAAAGTGCAATGGAGATCATTTTCCTAGGCCATGGACCTTCTTGATCAACCACTGACCCTATCCAGGTAAGTATGATTGTTAAATACTTAATTGGGAAAAAAAAATCTAGAAGTTCCAACCATTAAATATCATGTGTCTAAATCAGACCACTGAATTAAAAATTATAGCTAAATCAGGATTTAATGGTTAATATGCATTCTTATGATTAGGACTAGACACATGTGATTATAATTAATTAATTGTGATTGATCCTCTAAACTAACAGTTATGATTGATGAAATGTCATAATCTCATTGGATTGAGTTTAGGACAAGGTTGCACCATTAAGCATAGAATTATTTAATACTAATAGAAAAATGGTCTTTGTATTTTATTAAATATTTAGAAATAAGTGTTTTAATTGAAATCCAAGACTTTCTAAATATCCACTAGTGTTATTTGACCCTAAAAGGACTAATTTTTAGGTCCCAAAGTTGGATTATACTCAAAAATCAATAAATAAATAAACATCGCAAAAAATCGAAGGTGGATTACATTAAGTAGACACCCCATTTTTTAATTGAGAATTTCTCAAGGACAAACTTGTAATTTTAAACCATGAAAGGGTAGGAATGTCATTTGAACCATTGGATGAAAATGAGAGTTGTCCCAAAATACAATAGAGCTCACTACAATAAAATGAAATGCAAGATTCAATGATCGAACCATCTGATCAAAAGATTAAGCCACATCAAGATTTAGCAGTTAATATGTAGTCTTGTGATTTTCTTTTTTCTTTTTTTTTTTTGACTGAGAAAGGTAGAATCATTTTATTCAAATAAATAGATTTATACAAGTGTAAGTAAAAGGGGGGTCCATGGGCTAGCTGTGCTGAATTAGCTAGTCTGAACCTATGGACAAGACATACAACAATGACAACAACATGAAAAAAATAAAAACATTAGCTACTGAGTCCTTTGGTCTGCCACTAGCTTCTGGTACTCTTCAAGAAAAGACATTGCCTGACGCAAGATAGCCTCGAGGTGTACTTGAGTGTCCTCAAAATAAAACTTATTTCTTGCATTCCATATTGCCCACGTTGTAATGGCCCATCTCTCCAACTCCTTCTTTGTCAGTCTTGCCATAAGGGTACGTACCAAGAAGAAAAAATCTGGGGTTTGTGCATGGCATTTCTAAACCTTTCCTCGAAACAATGACCACACATTTGTCGCAAATGGACATTCCCAGAGTATGGTTGATCGTTTGTTCATGATGTCGGCATATTGCGCAGTGATGAGAATGCAAAATGTCATACTTTTCTCCCTTAATGTTTAGTCTTTTATACTTATTTGGTGTCTAAATGTACTCATTATTCTTATTGTAATGTTGAATTTATTCAATCATGTGTTGGCTTTATTCTGTGCCAAATTTGCTTGTAATTTAGCAATTAGATACCCTGTATTTAGGTGGGAATTATGTACAGGCAGTGTGTGAGAGAGTGTGAAGAAATCTCAAGAAGTGTGCAATTTAAAGGAGTTTCGTGACTGGATCTCGCAACTGGCAAGTCGCCAAAATGGCACATGTGTGAAGCATGCAGGGGGAGCTGAAGGGTCACACCAACTGTAGCACTACAGGACAAAACTTTCAGTCTAGCCAGGCAATTAGCTCGCCACTCAAACTCGCAACTCGTTCCAGTTGCGAGGTCAAGTTGCCAGAATGCCATGTTTGTTGAAAACTAACCTTTCGCATTCCTCATACACCTTACTATAAATAACCTTATACCCACAAAATGTAGAGAGCTTCCAAAGAGAATTTTGAGAGAGAAACCCTAGAGAAAAACAAAATTGACTCATTCATAATCTTCATCATTTGATTCTCCAAATTCCTCTACTCTCACCCTCTCCATTGACATATCCTTGAGAGGTACATTAGCCAAATCCTTATCTCACCATACCTATATCAGTGAGGAGGTATTTTGGTGCTTGGGAAGCAATTCAGAAGGGACCAATTCATTTTGGTTGATGCAATGGGCTATTGTAGGATCCGATAAGCTAGAGAAGACAAGGTTCGGCATAACCCTGTTGGAGCAAGAAGCTTAGAGGGCTTAGGTGCACTAGATAGATTAGGCTTAGAGGGTCTTCTACTATTCATGTATCCCAACTTCATTCTCTAGTGGATTATTGACCGCTTGGAGGGCAGCAGAGAGGGTTTTCGCCGAGTACTTCGGTTTCCTCTTCAATAACACATCACCGTGTTATCTTTTTATTTGCATCTTTCTTTCCTTTCTCTTTACCTTTTAATTACTGTTGTGATTATGATTAATTATGGTTTATAGTGTGTTACAATTTGGTTATAGCTTATATTTCATATTCCGCACATATATTGTTTGATTATAAGCTTGTGTTGATATTTTTGTATTTGGGGGTCTAAACATTCATAGGTGTTTTACACACTATTTAAAATTTTACTTATATTTTGATTTAGGATGCAAATGGAGGCATTAAGTGCAAAACGTAGTTAATTGGGCGATTTTGGATAGTTTCTACATCACTTCGTAATCTAGGCATAACTCTCTCATCAGAGCTCCAATTGAGATGATTCAAGATGCTATGGAACGCCAAGAAATATCTCTACAACTTTCATATTTTGGGTTGAGAGATACTGGCTGCATCAAGGTCGAAATTGGGTTTGAAGTTGCTGCACCTGCACTGCTGACATTTTGGAATGTTCCTTTGCCTGAAATTCTAATACCTGATGCGGTTCATTTTCAGAAGCTTCCAGATCTGGTGCACGAAAATTCCAGCTGAAAAAAAACCACTTTCCTAGTTATATTAGGACTTTGTTTTATTTTTAATATTTTTCTTAATTAGTCAAATTTGGATATTATTATTTAGAATATTTTTAGGAGATTTAGTAGGCTTGTGAAAGGGGGAATTAACATGTAAAAGGGGAGGAAAAATCAGACTACACATGCCTCTCTCTCCCCTATTCTCTAACTTCTCCTTTGAGTTTTCATCATGACCTTACTTGTCTAAACTTTTATACTTGGTCGAAGGAAATTGAAGCCTCGGAATCAATAAAACTATGAGATCTAATTTGTTTTTATTGTTCAATTTATGCTTTGAATATCATATGTTCTTCTGTGCCTATTTTCATGATTGTCTCGTTTAATTACTAGGAGGCCTACTAGTTTATTATTCGTTGCAATCTACTGGTAGGTTAGATATCAAATCCATAATTGTTTAATCTCTCTAATTTGTGAAGCAACCAAAATTTAATGATTTGCTGCGTCAAAAATTATTAAAACTTAGGAAGAACACTCGGCTAAATTAAATGCAACCGCCTATGTTTGTGTTGTTTAGCTTCATCAATCTCTCTAGTTCTTAAGGCTACTACTAAATTAAACCTTTAGCGCTTGTCTTGGGTTGTTTAGTAGTTAGGGTTAATTAGATCGCTTGTTTTCTAATTAACTGCGACTAAGGAGAATAGGAAAATAGTTCCAACAATGAATATTGACTTAGACCAAGGTTTGTTCTTTTGATTGATTTTGATATTTTAATTTGAATTGTTCCTTAGTTGTTTTTCTTAAAATTGTTTTCGTTATACTCAAACCCCCCCCCTTGTTCATGTAGCATAAAACTAGACTAGACACTCTCGGTGGGAGCGATCCTTACTCACACCACTACAAGTATTTTTAGGAGTATAGGTTTTATTTTTGGTTGCCTGCGATAGCACACCACGTAGTGAGCATCCACATTCACCTTGCGTCTCTGCAGATTGGCTCGGGTAGGGAGAATATTTGCACAAGCTCTCCATAGAAAATTCTAATCCTTCTGTGGGGTATTAAGAGCCCAAATAGATCTCCACACTCTTCCATCCTGCCTCGCTAGGGAGTGGTCACCCGATGATGGGTGTTGAAGTCTCATCGCCACCTTATACGCTGTTTTAACGAAGAAAGACCTACCTCTGTTTTCATTCCATGTCAAGGTGTCCTTTTCATGCATGTTGTTTAAGGGGATACATAAAATATCCCTGCATGTGAGTGGCTCAAACCAGTGGGCAATCTTATCATGGTCCCATTGCTTTGTACCTTCATCCACCAACTCCTTCACTAAAAGTGGTCTAGCTCCCACCCTTCGAAAGTATGGGGTTCTTGGCAGCCAACAATGATTCTCAATTTCCACTGTGGTACTGTCTCCAATCTTCCATACCGACCCTTCTAGTATGACATCTCTGGCCTCTAGCAAGCTTCTCCATACGTGAGACGGGTTATTCCCCAAGTTTGACTTTAAGAAAGAGCATGTAGGGAAGTAGCGTGCTTTGTAAACCCTGTACATCAAAGAGTGATGGTGATGTATCAAGCGCCATGCCTGTTTTGCAAGCAACACCATGTTAAAGGCAGTAATATCTCGGAAGCCCACTCCACCCTTTGCCTTTGGCTTACACAGTTTGCTCCACCTTATCCAATGAATTTTTTTCTCATTACTCAATTGTCCCCACCAGTATTTGGCTAGGATAGAGTTTATATCATCACAATCTTGTGATTTAAAACTTAAACCATGCAATTTGGGTTAATTGATTTTGAGTGGACTTTAAAAAATCAATTACATGTCAAAGTTGCTTTGGTTTAAATTTAAAGTTAATAATGTAATTAAAAGAATTGGATAAATCTTAGAGATAACTATGAGTTTTGAATTTTAATTAGTTATCTTGTACAAAAGATGATTAGTTTAAATAAAGTCCTAAATTTGTGTTAAAGCCCACAATTATCCTCAAAATAATATAAAAATCAAGTAAAAATCACTCCAGATTCAAGGTTGAAGACAAGCAATCAAATGTTCAAAGTCCCTAACTGGCACTTTGTCATAGAATAGTAAGTGTCCACTGGTACTTTTTCTTAGTAACTTTAGAATTTCGAATTTTAGCGCTCATTTTCAAATCAAAATTAAATTTAAACTTACAAAGAATAAACATGAGTTCAAAAATCCCTAGATGATAGATGTGAGGAAATTCAAGTTTCCAATTCATTCTCTTCTACAAATATAAGCATCCACCATACTGTTATATATATATATATATATATATATATATATATTTAACAACTTTTCTAAGGTTGGGGACAAACTCCAATTTTGAAAATTCCAACATAAACAAATTATGTAAAAATTTTGAGGGAACCTTTTTGAGAGATACTTTAAGTTGCTTATTATGAGAAACTACGCCCCAGCCCAAACCTAAAAGAATTAGGGTTTTGGCCATATCCCACACAAATGGGGCGGAGACGTGTTATTTCCTCTTGAGTGACAATGGAGAAGTGTTGTTAACATCCTGCCTAGGTCAAAAGTTTTACAATGAGTCACCACTTATTTAATTGGAAAAATAAGAAAACTAAATTGAAAAATGCATCATTTCTATTGATGAATTGAAAATGTACATCTCTTTTACGATAACTAGAAAATTACATGGCTTTTATCCTAGATACAATCTAAAACAAAAGTACATCATTTTGATTCCTAGTTACAATCTAGAAAGAGAAACTTAAAAGGATAAGTCTAATCTACTAATGTAGACACCGCATTCTGTACTTCTTACGACTCGGGGCCCAGTTCCCAATGATGTTTGAACTTTAACGTTCAAGGTTAGTTTAGAGCCCAATCATATGAAAATTGACTTGAGGAATGTGTTTGTGGAAAATTTAACTTTTTTTTGGAGGAAATAAACTATTTTTGGAAAAGAAAGGTCACGAAAACCCTAGGGGGTGCATATGCACTCTCGAGCTCTGCCTACACATGCTTCATGCATGCATACACATATACGTGCATGCGTACACATGCTAGGATTCCAGAAACTATGAAAGACAAGTTTTCTGCATTTAAACTTAACTTGGAATGAATCCCACATCGTTTGGGAGCCGCCCCAAGCCCCCGTTTTTAGACTATATAAAGCCATAGAAGGTACTTTTTCAAAGAGGATGGATTCCAGTGGTAAAATACAAAAGATTCACTAGAAAATAGTGAATCAAAGAGGGAGTTTTTCACAAAACATCCTCAAGTCAAATTTTGCTTGATTAGGACCTTTTTTGGCCTTGATCTTTGAGTTCTAAATTTATTAACTCATCTTTGATTTGGTTATGAATAAATTGATAGAAGGGAACGGTCAAAATCAAACTCTAGAGTTTTCTAGAACTTTGGCTTTTCACTTTTCTTTGCTTTCATTTTGTTTTTATGTTTATATATGTGTTTTAAATGCTTTAATATGTTTGTTTAGTTAGGGTTTATCTTGTGTTTATGTTAGAAGCATGCTAGGTTGTTAGTTTTCTTGTTTCTTTTGTGTTTTCTTTGCTTTTTGTTCTAGTTTTCTAGGTTTAGGGTTTCAAGTGTGTATGCGTATGCGTATGCATGCAAGCATGTATGTGTATGCGTATGCATGCAGCTTGCATGCATACGCATACTCAAAATATGCGTACGCATGCCCTATGTATGCGCACGCATACTCTTGCCCAGGAACCTTAAATTCATTTTTGTTTGCCTTTCCTTTGTTTTATTCACATGCTTAGCCTCTATTTAACCTAGCCTTCATGTCTACATATATCTATTTACTCTGTTTTGTTTCGCTTTGTTTTGTTTTTATCTCTTTTATGCTTATTAGGGTTTTAATTTGTTTAAATGTCATGAACATGCATTGATGCATAGATGCTGTGATGCAATGAGGTAAGTCATGCATAATCACATGAACATGCATTTTTTCTTATTTGATGAGTTTGATAATTGATGAACATGATATGCTTGGTTTGAATCCCATGTTTTTTATGTTTAGATATCTTGACATGTTTGTTTGAATCTGTCTTGTGATGTTTATGTCCTTAATGATATATACTTAAATGCCAGGATAGATGAATGTTTGGTTTGGGGATGATTATGTCATATTTGTTTACTTTAGATGCATGCTAGAGTGTGTATGAGTTAGAATAAAATATTAAATTTACCTTTAACAGGATTAAGACTTGGAACACATTGAGTGGAAGCTGACTCATAGGTCGGGTGAGGTTAAGTGCCTAACACCTTCCCATCCCCATACCTAAACTCCGGATATGTGCTTTGGTAAAGATCAGTCATTCCACGAAGGACGCTATATTTATGGTTCCTAGACCTAAACTAGGTGGTGACTTCATTTACGCCCTTTGTCATGGTCCACCCTAGGCCAAGGAATACTCCCCCAAAAACGCGAGGATGACCCGTTGCAGGCACTTGCGTCCACAACTAACCCTTGATCTAAGTTTGAAAGTTAGTTTATAAGATTAGGAAGGTGTTAGGCACCCAACTTGCCTTATGAAACTAGCCTTCTAGACTATGGTGGAAAATTATCATATTGCATCATTCAAACAATTTATATCATCCAAGAACTGGTGATTGTAGATATTGAAACAAGCATTGATAAGCATGGTTAATATGTGTATGATGTGTGTAGACACTGCATTTTGTACCTCTTATTACTCAGGCCCCCATACCCCAATGGTGTTGGAATTCTAAAAGCCCAAGGTTAGTTCAGGGCCCGATCAAATTGAAATTGACTTAAGGAAAGTATTTTTGGAAAAAATATATCTCTTTTGTGAACTAAATAAGCTATTTTTTGGAAAAAAAATGCCACAAAAACCTTAGGGTATGCGTATGCATACATGCATATGCACACGCATGCTCATGCTCTGCGTGCGCATGCTTCATGTATGCATACGCATACACGGGCATGCGTACACATGCTAGGGTCCTAAAACTATGAAATGCAAGTTTTTAGCGTTTAAAACTTGGTTTTGGAACGAATCCCACATCGTCTGGGAGCCGTTTCAAACCCTTATTTTCTAACTATAAAAAGCCATATATGGTACCTTTTCAAAACACACAAAAATTTTTACAGGAAAACACAAGAGTCACTAGAAATAATGAATCAAAGAGGGAGTTTTTCACTAAACACCCTCAAGTCAATTCTTTTTTAATTGAGTTCTTTTCTAGTCTTGATCTTCCAGTTTCAAAATTACTAATCACTTTTTATTTGACTGTGAATAGATTGACTGAGGGGAACGATCAAAATCAAGCTAAGGAGCTTTGTGTTTTAAAGTATAATGTTCTAGTTCCTTTTCTTTTTCCTTTTCCTTGTTTTGATCTTCATTTCCTTGTTTTTCTTGTTTGTTTATTTTATCATATGCCTGCTTAGTTTAGGTTTTCTTTGTTTTCTGTTTTTAAGCATGATAAGTTGTTAGTTTTAAGATTTTGTTCCACTATGTTCTTGTTTTCTGGGTTAGGGTCTAGGGTGTGTGTGCGTACACATGCTTTCTACATGCGCACGCATGCTCAAAGTAAGCGTATGCATACAACTGGGTTGCATACACAGGCCCTATCTATGCGCACATATGCTCATGCACAGAAACCCTAATCCAACCATTTTTTCTTCTGCTACTTTATTTTACTTATATAATATGCCATTACCTTGTCTTGTTTTATGCTTATAAGTCTCTGCCTCCATGTTTGTTGCTTTGTTTGTTCTTTGTATGCTAGTTTAGGGTTTAATCTTTTAGTTTTGTCATGAACATGCATATAACATGATCACGCATTGATGCATAGGTGCTGTGATGCGGTGAGATAAGGCATGCATTCACATGAACATACATTTGTTTATGGATGTGATATTGTCTTATCTTGATGAATATGATGTGAGTTTTTATGAACATGAATATGCAAATTTATATGTCATGCCTTGGATATGATAATATGCTTATTTGATTGCTACCATGTCTACATTTCTGCCTTACATATGATATAATGCCATGTATGATAGACGTATGCTAGAGTTTGAGATATGATGAGATGCATGATAGATGTATGCTAGGGTTTGGGATGATATGATGTCATGTTGTTTGCTAGATGTATTCTAGTGTGTATGAGTCAAGAGTGCAAATGTTGAATGTGCCTTTAATGAGATTAAGACGTAAGACATAATGAGTGGAAGCTGACCCACAAGTCGAATGGGGTTGGGTGCCTAACACCTTCCCTTCCCCATACCTAAACTCTAGACACGTGCTCTGGTAATAGACTAGTCCTTCCATGAAGGATGCTATATTTATCGTTCCAAGACCTAATCTAGGTGGCAACTCCATTTCTTTCTCTGTTCCGATCCACTCGACCGAGGCGCACTCCCCCCATTGCGCCCACAATGTATAATAAACCCTAATCTAAGAGCATATGAACATGTTATTTAGAATGTCAAACCTTAATTCTAAGAGTATGTGAACATGTTATTGCAATTGACAAAATGCTAATTCTAAGAGTATGTGAACATGTTATTGAAATTGAAAAACTCTAATTCATACAAGGTTATGAACATCCTAGATCAAACATGCTAACAAACAAGGACATGTGAAAAACCTAGAAACTAAACATGTTTGAATCTAAAAACCTAGGGCATAAAAATAAAGAGAAGGTTTAGAAACCTTACCTTCATGTGCAACACTCCAAGCACTTCTAACACTCCAAGCTAGGCAACATCTCAAGAGGAAGAGAAATCTCAATTTTCCCTAAGCTCTAAGATTTTGGGGTCCTTGAATAGTTGATGAATAGAGGTATTTATGCTAGATGCAGGAGGGTTTAAAACGAGTTTCAGTCGATGTTGGACTAAGGGAAATTCATATTTTACGAAGGAAAATTGATTGGCACTTGGTTTAGAGATCTTCAGATTTCTTTTTTTTTTTTTTGGTCTGGTTCTTTCCCAATTCAATTGACATTTGATTCCTTTCAAATTTTAACTTATTTTTTAGACTTCTTTGGTCCTCAAGCTCAACAAATCAATTTCAAATATTTCAAATTAATCAATTAATTATTTAATTGATTGATTTTTGCCAATTTTTCAAGGATTCAACTAATGTATTGTCTTTGGATTAAATTTGGTGCATGCAACCTTACCATAAACCCTATCCTCAACCAATAGTGTTATGACATATCATTTAATTTAAATTGGACTAAAATTAGTCCAATTAGAATTAAAAGTTCATAATTACATGTTGTCAAGACTTAGTCCATACAGGTGCACATTACCATTAAAACTTATTTTTAGGATATCTTTTAATCCGGTTGTCCGATTGAGACCCATGAACTGTTGTTTTAATCGTTATGACCTCAAGATTTATTTCATGAAATGTATTTAAAGATCAAATGAACAAACTTTCAATTTTGCCCTTGTGAAATGCTATGGTGATGAAAATCCACCATTAAATCACTTGAAAGAGGCAGTGAATAAAAGTATATCTTTAAACCCAATTTAATTTTTATTATAGTCAATTACATGAAATCACGATATTTTTTTAAATGGGTTGATTAGAATGTCCATGCATATTATATTATGAGTGTGCACATTAAAATAGATTTTAATTTTTTGAAAAAATCACAAGATGAGCACATTTAATCCTTTGCAATGTATAGTATGATAACTTGATTGGACTAGTGCATATCATGATATGAACTTTTATTTCACAAAGACTGATCTTTAGGTCCAGTGGAGTGGGTGGCTAACACATTCTCATTTCATAACCCGACCTCCGAACTTAGACTTTGGCTTTGTAGACTAATTCCTTATTAATATAATTTTACATTGTCTCTAGATTGTAGCTACAAATCAAACTAATGTACTTTTTTTAAATTTTAGTTTGTAACTAGAAACCAAAGTAATGTGCTTTTCAATTCTTAGATTGTATCTAGGATCAAAGCGATATACTTTTTTTTTCTAGAGTGCAACTAGGATCAAAGCCATGTAATTTTTCTTTTTTGTGTTATATATAATTTCAAAGTTTTTCAATAAAGAAGTATTTCATGATTTTTTTTTCTTTTAAATAAAATAAGTGGCAATTCAATTTTGTTGGTTGGCTTATTTGAAGCTAGCCCTTAAAAGTTTAAGACTTTAGAATTTGGTTGCTACCATGTTATCTAGCCCCACCAAAAGGATTATTTGGATTTTTTCCCCTTACCATAAGTAAGATAATTTTACAATTGAGCATCATTATTGATTAGATATTTTTATACTATAATAGATTTTCAATTACAAGAATCAAATCAACGTTTTAGTGAACATATAATTGAGTCACTTATTCGGTTTAGTTAACTTATAATGGAGTAGATTATTTTTAACTCAGATTTGGATCTTTGAGAGATAAATAAATCTTTTTTAAAAACAATGGTATTTGTTTGTTCATAAATAAATTTATCTGGTAAGCATTCACAAATCATGAAAAACTCTTGTTGAAAAAGGAACTTCATCATTATTAACATAATGTAGTCCAACATCTAGATTTTACAAAATTGTTAAGTATTTTTGAACTGGGCCAGTGGCTAGTAAGGACTAGAAGATTAATAGCCTACCAATTTGTTTATAGAGTGATTTTACCTATACTTATTCTTCTAACTTTCATTACAACCATGAAACAAGTATTCTCAATTATGAATATTATAACAACCATATTTTGCGACAAAATGAAGCTTGATATTTCACAAAAATAAAAAATAGAAAATGAAAGATAATATTCTAATAAACTCTTTATCTTGCATATCAAAAGGGAAATTATAGCAAAATTTAGTACATGATTAATAATTAATAATAGATGAATTTAATGAAACAGTAGAATTTAGACTTCTATTTTGATATATCAAAGTCAAATAGTTTTTTTTATTTTTTTTCTTTAATTTTTTTTTTTATTTATTTTTTGTTCTAATACTATATGAATGCTAATTTTATTTTTCATTTATTAATTTAGTTTTAATTGGAGTATATGTTTCATGGGTTCCAGTTAGTTCAACTAATAAAATCTTTGATAATTGAACAAGAAATATGAAGTTCAATTCTCGCCTACATTAAAGACCAATTGGTGTCTTGGTCGATCTGGGGTTCAATTTCTGCCTACACCAAAAACCGATTAGTGTCTAACTTCACAAGAGTTACACATTTTTTGGACCATTAATTACTATTAGATCTAAAGGTTAAAAAACACTCATAGTAATGACATTATTGCTCTCTAGAAATTAGCCAATTAAGCATTAATTCTTCTTAATAAAAGATAAATAAAATAAAATAAAATAAAAGGCAAAAATGACCCTCTAACTTTCACTCTTTTTCATTTTAGTCCTCTAACTTTCAGTTTTATTAATTCAGTCCTCTAACTTTCAATTTTTATCAATGTGGGATTCCGTTAAATCCAAGTTATGGGCTGCCGTTGATGTCACTGAAACGACGTCGTTTTGCTCTTTTTTTTTTTTTTTTTTTTTTTTTTTTTTTTTTCGGAATTAAAAGAAAAAAGAAAAATCTGTAAAAAAAAAAAAAAAAACAATTTTTGCTCCACACCCATACCCTGAAATCAAAACCGTTTTCCCAGAAATCAAAACCGTCTCCTACCTCCTCCCCGGCGCCCCCTTCGAGTTCCAGTACAGTTATTCCGAGTGATGACGTTGAGAATTGTCACCAATAAGTCACACCGTACTCGCGAGTCAACGAACCTGCACAACAAGAACGAACGGAAGAAGAACCCTTAGAGAGCACCGGTGTGGTGCCGGCCAAAAGCCCTCCGAAGGTCAAGTCAGAATTCGTCCCTTGAGTTATTTTGAGGCGTTAGAGAGGGTCAAATCATCTTACCTTTATTTGCGTGAATATTACTCCTTTTTATAGTGGTAGAGAGTTGCTTTTCTTCTTAACCTCCAGATCTTTCCAATGTGGGACTTTGATACAATTTCCCTTATTGGATCTTAGGGCTTTTCTAGGCAAATAGAGATTTCGGATCATGGGCCCTTACCATGTCTGTCTGCGATGGGCCTTCAGAGCGCGTGGACCCATCTTTACAAAGACCAAACAGTACCCATCCGTCAGGCCCATTAAGATAGGCCCATCAGACTAAATTTTACTATCTTCAGTTGCCCCCTTCACCCCAATGGTCCGTCTGCTTTTAGGTCAAAGGACCAATGGGGTGACGATTCTAATGTATGGGCGTGACGGGTATTTTGATGACGGAGTGGGATTCGCGAAACAGAAGGTTGAAAATGTTTGACGGATCCAACCGTCAGATAGGACGACGGTTTCATATGGGTTTAACCGTCAGACATGATGACGGGTATCTTGCAATTTCAGACGGTTTAATCGAGTCAACGGTTACAAACTGTTGATGCGAGCAAACAGGTTGTCAGCATTTATTAGCATGCCACGTGTCAATCTCTGAATGGCCGTTGTATAGGATCGAAGCGTCGCTTCGTCTTCCGTGCATCTCCTATATATATGAGGCGTCTCAATCTCTCATTTTCGCATTTCCAAACAGAAAACGTCTGTCAGAGAGAACCGTCAACCTTGTCAGAGCAATCCGTCGAGTACTGGTAACCACCAATTACCACAACCGTCACCCGTTCTACGCCAGGTGTGGTAAGTATTTACTTCAATTTCACATTCAAGTTACATTTTCGTCCAAGCATTGTTGTTAGGCTTACTATACCCGTCAATGTTTTTAAACCCGTCAAGTCTTAGGTTTCATCATTAATTGTAGGAAATGTCTAGTGCGTCAAGTAACCAATCGGTGGTTCGTGACGGGACGGAATACGAGAGTGTATACCCGTCCGGTCATAAAGACCAAGATAGTCCAGGCGAAGATAGGAGTCCGTCTGCATCCTCTTCGTCCTCAACAAGTGAGGATGTGGAGATAATTGAAATAGGGGGTCCTGCTGACGACGGGAATAAAGCACTGGAGTCCGTTGTGGGTGCTGATGGACTAAGGCAGTTCATCATGTTACCAGAGTGGACAGTGCATAGGTTCACGTCCGTCATCCGGGAGAGACACTTCAGTACCTTTAGAACCAATTTTCAGATACCAGATTACATTCCAATCCGTCTCCCCTACGTGTCGGAGAAATGTTATTATGACGGGGTAGAAGGCGTTGGAGTGTACGAGCAGGTGTTGAAGGCTGGACTTCGGTTCCCGCTCTCTACACTCCATAGAGAACTCTTACATTACCTGGGACTGTCCGTCACCCAGATTTCTCCGAACGCCTGGAGGGTCTTCATAGCAATGGAGATTCTTTATGGTGCATGGTCAGACGGAGAAAGGAGATTGACGGTCCGTGAATTTCTTCACTGTTACCGTCCAGATGAGATTGACAGATCAAGGGGGTTGTACCGTTTTGCTAGTCGAAGTCCCCTGTTGAAGATTATCTTTGAGACCCCAGACTCAAATAGAGACTGGAAGAGTCGCTACTTCTTCCTGGAGGGTGACAGATGGATGAACCGTCCAGGAGAGACGGAGTACATGCCCGTCGATACAACTTGGGGAATAATAAACCAATTACGTATACATCCGTCTTACTTGTCCTTTTTTACATATCCGTACACTTTTATGTGCGTATTTTGACCGTCTGTCTTTGCAGGTAGACAGCGTCCGCAGATTAGCCTCGAGGAATTTAGTTTCCTTGAAGAGATTTGCAGAAAAACTAGGCCAGAGGAAAGGACCTGGGCTAAGTTAGTGAATCCAAAGACAATACACTGGTATTGTGACGGTCCAGAACCTACCCGTGAGGCCATTGCATACGACGAAAGAATACACAAACGTGAGTCCGTCTACTTTTACCCTTGAAATTGAAATTTTATTTTTGAAAAAATATCATCATCCGTCCTGTATTGCAGAAATGGACGACGCCAAGAGAAGGGCAATGATAAAATCTCTAGCCGTCGAGCAAAAGAAGACGGGTGAGATCGTTGTTCCCAGTGTGCCGGGGTCATCGGGTAAGAGGAAGCAGCCACCAAAGTCCGACCGTCCACTCAAGCAGCCAAAGGTGTCAATGGAGCCCGTGGTGGGCTTGATGGCTGAGGGCCCTAAGGCCGTCACCCAAGTTAAACAAGGGGCCGGTAAGGGCCTAATGCATGCTCCACCCGTCAGCGGGGAGAAGCCCCCTCCCCTTCTCCGTGAGGACTCGAAGTTCGCTTTGGAGAAGCTTACGTCCATACTTTCTGCAGAGGATTATGAGGATCTTGGGAATCATTCGACGGAGGTGATGGGGGAGACGGGGTTATTTGCCGTCGGACAGGTAACTTTCCTTATCCTTCAGTTTATGTCCGTCCACTCCCTAGTTTCATTTTTGACACTTCTAATTTTGTCTATTTCAGTCCTTGGTTATGATGAAGGGCTTGATGGACCGCTGCCTCAACCGTGAAGCGGCTCTGGAACGGGTACGGTCAAAGCTTGGGCAGACGGAAGAGGAGCTTAGCCAGCTGCACAAGTGGAAGGCCACGATGGAGCAGAAGTTCGAACTCTCTGAGAAGACGAGAGAAGAACTTGAACAGAGGACGGAGGAGGCTGGGAAGGCCTTGAAGGTTAAAGCAGACGAGGTGAAGGATCTGAAGAAAAAACTCCGTCATGCAAGGGATGACGCCGTCAGCGAATATCGCAACTCCGAGTCTTTGCTGAAGGAGCTGGCAGGATCGTTCCTTCAAGGCTTCGACGATTCGCTCCGTCAGGTGAAGAAGGCCTACCCAGATCTGGACTTGTCCATGATAACACTAACTGATCAAGGTCAGACGTCTGCTCTACCCGTCGCCTCCGAAAATACGGAGGATCTCTTTGGAGAAGAGGCAGCTCAGGGTGACGGAGAGTCCGCTATGCCGAATGAGGTCGCTGTTGTCGACCCCAATAAAGCAGAGTAACCCATATAATTGTTGATGAGGATCCGTCTCCCTTTTTATGTATTGTTAATAATTTGTAGACGGTTTGGTTGAAGTTTCATTTGTACTGAACAATGCTTTTCATTCATTGTCTTTTCGTGATCTGTATCCGTTAAGGATTTTCTCCGTCTACTTTTATTTTGAATTTTAATTTGCACAAGCTCGTCTGTTGATCCGTCCACTTATAAGCTAAACTATTGAAGCTGACTTATATCGTCATGTTGTCCGTCCACCTTGTGGGCGTTTTAGAGCCGTCTGCTTTATGTACGTACGTAATTTATTCACCGTTTTTGCTATACCATCCATTTTACAAACACGTAGTATTACTAAACGTTTTGTAGGTCCGTCCGCTTTTCGGACATGTAGAATTATTCACCGTTTTAGGTGCGTAAATATCTCTAATTTTAATTACGGTGATCCGTTCGCTTTGAGACTGATACCGTCTAAATTATGGACTTGTATAATTATCACCGTCTTGGTGATCCGTCCACTTTATGGACATGTAGAATTATTAAACGCTTTGGGTGATCCGTCCACTTTGAGGAGTACACCGTCCAATTTGTGGAAGTGTTGAATTGCGGTGATCCGTCCACTTTGTGGCGGATACACCGTCTAATTTATGGACTTGCATAATTCTCACCGTCTTTGTGATCCGTCCACTTTGTGGAGGCTACACCGTCCAATTTGTGGACTTGTATAACTACTCACCTTTTTGGTGATCCGTCCACATTATGACGCATATACCGTCCACTTTCCGGACTTGTAGAATTTACTCACCGTTTTGGGTGATCCGCCCACTTTGTGGACTTGTATTATTCTCACCGTCTATGTGATCCGTCCACTTTATGGACTTGTAGAATTTCTCACCGTTTTGGGTGATCCGTCCACTTTTGGACTTGTATTATTCTCACCGTTTTGGTGATCCGTCCACTTTATGGACATGTAGAATTCTCACCGTTTTGGTGATCCGTCCACTTTGCGGACATTTTGAATTCTCACCGTTTTGGTGATCCGTCTACTTTGTGGACATGTAGAATTCTCACCGTTTTGGTGATCCGTCCACATTATGGACTTTAAACTAGCATTCGTTAAGTTCGAGGACAATTGTAGTGACATCAAAGTAGAAGAAGATTATAATGGTATCTAATTGCGTAAAGGAAAAGTGCCTGCCCCCTTGGGCTTAAAAAAGGCACGACAGGATTGTAGCAAGAGAAACACATGTTAAAGAAAAAACTTATAAATAGTTATAATAAAAAGCCAAATGGAAAATTGGTTGCTGTTCGCCGTGTTACTATCACTGGTAGTATTTCCTCAAATGCTCCGCATTCCATGGATGCGGTAGCTTCTCCCCCTCCGTAGTCTCCAAGTGGTATGTTCCTTTCCTTTTCCATGCCGTGACTCGGTAAGGTCCTTCCCAGTTGGGGCCGAGCTTTCCCTGTGTAGGGTCTCTAGCTGCACCCATGACCCTCCTGAGTACGAGGTCTCCTACTTGGAAGTCTCTGTGTCGGACCCGGGAGTTGTAATGTCTGGCCATGCGTTCCTGGTATCTTGCGATCCTTTGCTCCGCTGCCGACCTTACCTCATCTATCAGGTCCAGCTGTAGCCTCATTGATTCGTCGTTCCTGCCTTCGTCATGGTTGTGAACCCTGTAACTTGTGAGGCCAACTTCTGCGGGGATGACCGCCTCATTCCCGTATGTCAGTCGAAATGGCGTCTCTCCTGTCGGAGTCCTCGCCGTTGTCCTGTACGCCTACAGTATGCTCGGTAATTCTTCGGGCCATATTCCCTTTACCGCTCGAGCCGAGTCTTGATAATCTTTAGCAGGGATCGGTTCGTGACTTCAACCTGGCCATTGGCCTGAGGATGGGCGGGTGATGAGTAGTGGTTTTTTATTCCTAGCTGTGTGCAAAAATCCCGGAAGTGGCTGTTGTCGAACTGCCTCCCGTTATCCGAGACAAGGACTCTAGGAATACCAAACCTGCATACGATGGACCGCCAAACAAAACTTCTAACTTTCTTTTCTGTAATGGTGGCCAAGGCTTCCGCTTCTACCCATTTTGTGAAGTAGTCAATACCCACTACCAAGAACTTGAGCTGCCTTACCGCAGTTGGGAAGGGTCCCATGATATCCAGTCCCCATTGTGCGAACGGCCATGGAGCCGTCATAGGGGTCAGTTCCTCAGCTGGCTGTCCGATAAAATTGCTGAACCTCTGGCATTTGTCGCAGCTCTTAACGTACGACTCGGCATCCTTCTGCATGGTCGGCCAGTAATACCCAGCTCGTACCAGTTTGTGCACCAACGACCGCGATCCAGAGTGATTCCCGCATATCCCTTCGTGCACTTCCCTCATTACGTAGTCTGCCTCTTCAACCCCGAGGCATCTTAGATAAGGGCGGGAGAATCCTCTCTTGTAAAGAACGTCTCTTATCAAGACGAATCTCGCCGCTTGGACTTTCAGCTTCCTCGCTGCCTCCTTCTCTTGTGGCAGTAACCCGTCCTTCAGGTATGAAGCTATCTGGGTGGTCCAGTTTCTTTCGGAGCGTATCTCCTGCATATTGTCGGGGTCTATTAGTGGATAGAGTTGAACGAAGGAAAGTACATTACCCGGTGTCATCACATGTTCTGCTGAGGCGGCTTTGGCTAGCCGGTCGGCGAGCTCATTTTCTCCCCTGGGGATTTGGACGACCGTCGCTTTTAGTCCGTTGACTCTCGTTCTCACTTGATCAAGATATCTCTTCAACCTTTCCCCCTTGCATTCGTAGTCTCCGTTTACTTGATTGGTCACGACCTGAGAGTCGCAATGGACGGCCACACTTTCAGCTCCGGCGGCTTTGGCTAGGTCGAGTCCTGCCGCCACCGCTTCGTATTCTGCTTCATTGTTGGTAATGGGGAAGTCGAGACGGACCATACATTCGATCTTGTCCCCTTCGGGCGACAGCAACACTATGCCGGCCCCTCCAATTCGCCGATTGGATGACCCGTCGGTGAAGATGCTCCACTTGGGGGGTTCTTCTGCCCCCTTGTCCTCGTCACGCGTAAACTCCGCTATGAAGTCGGCTACAGCTTGTCCTTTAATGGCCACACGCGGACGGTACTTGATATCAAACTCACTCAATTCTATTGCCCACAGTGTCAGTCGACCTGCGGCTTCAGGATTACTCAGTGCCCTTCGCAAGGGCTTGTCGGTCATTACGTTCACGGTGTGGGCTTGAAAGTAATGTTTGAGCTTGCGGGCCGCCGTTATCAATGCGAAAGCGAGTTTCTCCATTGGTTGGTATCTTTCTTCGGCGCCGCGGAGCGCCCGGCTGGCGTAGTATACAGGTTTCTGTGCATTATCCTCTTCTCTAATTAAAGCAGCGCTGACGGCGACAGAGGAGACAGCCAAGTAGAGGAAAAGTTCTTCGCCAGGTTGCGAGGGACTCAATAGGGGTGGTGAGGATAGGTATGCCTTTAGTTCCTCGAACGCTCGCTGACACTCGTCCGTCCACTCGAATGATTTCTTTAATGTGCGGAAAAAGGGCAGGCACTTGTCCGTGGCTCTCGACACGAATCTATTTAACGCCGCTATCTTGCCGTTAAGGCTTTGTATCTCCTTCACATTTCGCGGGGGTGCCATTTCTAGTATGGCTCGGATTTTGTCCGGGTTAGCCTCAATCCCTCTCTGGGATACCATGAAACCTAGGAATTTGCCTGCCGTTACGCCGAATGCGCATTTTCCCGGATTGAGTTTCATGTTGTAAGATCGTAGCGTACCGAACGTCTCCTTAAGATCTTCGAGGTGGTCTTCCTCCTTCTGGCTCTTCACCAGCATGTCGTCGACATAGACTTGAACATTCCTCCCGATCTGCTGCGCGAACATCTTGTTCATTAGCCTTTGGTATGTTGCCCCCGCATTCTTCAGGCCGAATGGCATTACTTTGTAGCAGAATAGTCCTTGGCTGGTTACGAACGAAGTCTTTTCCTGATCGGCCTCGTGCATGCGGATCTGATTATAACCCGAGAAAGCGTCCATGAAGCTTAATAATTGGTGTTGAGCCGTCGAGTCTACTAGGACGTCGACTCTTGGAAGGGGATAGCTATCTTTAGGGCACGCTTTGTTAAGATCCGTGAAATCCACGCACATACGCCACTTACCGCTCGCTTTCTTTACCATCACCACATTCGCCAGCCAATCGGGATAGTAGACTTCCCTGATAAAGCTTGCCTCTTGGAGTTTGCGGACTTCCTCCGCTATTGCTTGGTCTCGTTCCGTTGCGAACACTCTCTTCTTTTGTCGGACGGGTGGAAATGAGGGTAATACATTCAATTTGTGTACCATGACGGAGGGATCGATTCCCGGCATATCGTCATGGCTCCAGGCGAGGGATCGATTCCCGGCATATCGTCATGGCTCCAGGCGAACACATCCTTATTGCTCCTCAGAAAAGCTACGAGCTCTTGACGGATTGCGGGTTTGGCAAGCGTTCCGATCTTGGTTGTTCTGTCCGGATTGGAACTGTCAAGAGTTATCTCCTCCAGCTTCTCTGTTGGTTCCGCCACCGTTCGGTGCTCTTCTATGTTCAAGGCCTGGATTTGGTCTTGCATCTCCATCATAGCGACGTAGCATTCTCGTGCGGCAACTTGGCTTCCGCGTAGCTCTCCTACCCCATACTCCGTTGGGAACCTGATCATTAGGGCGTAAGTTGATGTTGCCGCCTTCCACGAGTTGAGCGTAGGTCGTCCAAGGATGGCATTGTAGGCGGACGAGCAATCGACCACCAAGAATGTCACGTTCCTGGTGATGTGTTGGGGGTAATCTCCTACTGTCACCCGTAACGTTACCGAACCCAGAGGGAATACCTTACTCCCTCCGAAACCAACGAGCGGGGCGTCTGTCGGTATTAGCAGGTCCCTGTTAATCCTCATCTGCTGGAATGCCGGATAGTACAATATGTCGGCCGAGCTGCCGTTGTCGATCAACACTCGGTGCACGTTGTAGTCTCCTGTCCGCACGCTGACGACGAGGGCATCGTCGTGTGGATGGTGTAAGCGCCGTGCATCCTCTTCCGTGAACCCAACAATAGGTTCTTCTCCGTTTGCTATCCTTGGCACTCTGCTCGTCAACTGGACATTCTGTACCATCTGAAGGTATGTTTTGCGAGCCTTCTTTGACGATCCGGCCGCAGCAGTCCCTCCGACTATCATTCTTATGTCTCCAATTGGGGGTCTTGGTCGCTCGTTTTCTCGGCGGATGTGTTGTTCTTGTGGGGGTTGATCCGTTCTCCCCTTGTTGACGAACTTCTGCAGCTTCCCTTGTCGGATAAGTGCTTCGATTTGCTGCTTCAAGTCGTAGCAATCGGCCGTGTCGTGGCCGTGGTCACGATGAAAGCGGCAATATTTGTCTCTGGACCTTTTGCTGGGGTCACTCTTCAGCTTTCCTGGGAACGTCAGGGACCCTTCGTCCTTAATCTGCATTAGGACTTGGTCAATTGGCGCGTTTAGCGGGGTGAAATTTGCGAACCTTCCGCTCATTGGTTTTGGACGTCTGTCCTCCCTTCGGTCTCCCATCCTTCCTTTCTTCCGCCCCTGGTCCTGTCGGGAATCCTCCGGTCTATCTCTTTTCTTGGGTCTATCTTCTCGCGATAGTAGTGCGTCTTCAGCGTTCATATATTTGGTGGCCCTGTAAAGGACCTCCGACATGGTCTTGGGGTCGTTTTTGTATAGGGAGAACAAAAACTTACCCCCCTTCAGCCCGTTTGTGAATGCTGCTACCAATATCTTGTCGTCGGCTTCGTCGATCGAGAGTGCTTCTTTGTTGAAGCGTGATATGTAGGCCCTTAACGTCTCCTCTTCCCGTTGCTTGATATTCATTAAACAAGCCGTGGATTTCTTATACCGATGTCCTCCGATGAAATGCGTAGTAAATTGAGCGCTTAGCTCCTTGAAGGTGCTGATGGAGTTGGGCGCTATCCGGCTGAACCAAATCCTGCTGCGCCCTTCAGGGTTGTAGGAAAGGCCCTGCACATAATCGCGTCTGCCACTCCCTGAAGGTGCATCAGGGTCTTGAAGGTCTCTAAGTGATCTAGAGGGTCCTTGACTCCGTCGTAACTATCCATACTTGGCATACGGAACTTACTTGGCAGGGGGAAGGAGTTGACGGCTGCCGTGAATGGCGAGTCAGTCCGGTTGACAAGGTCGTCAAGATCACTTGACACTCGCCCCTTGAGAGCGCTCATCATCACGTCCATCTGCTCCTTCATCGCCTGCATCTCCGCGATGATGGATTGTGGAGCAGTGTCCGTCGGGGAAGGGATGCTTATGTCCCGTCGTACTGGTTTGCTCGGGGCGTTACTCCCCTGTGGTCCGTCCTGATTTCTCCTTTCGGCGCTGTTCCCCTCTTGATCCGCTCCTTGGTTATTGACCGCGGCATTCTTTTGGTTCAGCTGCTCTTGTAGGTCGTGGTTTTGCTTGGTGAGGCGCTCCACGGCTGCGGCGAGCGTCCTGACCTGTCTCTCAAGGGCCGTCGTAGGGGCTTCTTCCTGAACGTCATTGGTGGTTGCCATTGAGCGAGTGAGTACCATGTAACTCTTTTGTCTGGGAATCTAGGGAGTACTATACGTCTCTGTTTCCCACAGACGGCGCCAACTGATGACGTTGAGAATTGTCACCAATAAGTCACACCGTACTCGCGAGTCAACGAACCTGCACAACAAGAACGAACGGAAGAAGAACCCTTAGAGAGCACCGGTGTGGTGTCGGCCAAAAGCCCTCCGAAGGTCAAGTCAGAATTCATCCCTTGAGTTATTTTGAGGCGTTAGAGATGGTCAAATCATCTTACCTTGATTTGCGTGAATATTACTCCTTTTTATAGTGGTAGAGAGTTGCTTTTCTTCTTACCCTCCAGATCTTTCCAATGTGGGACTTTGATACAATTTCCCTTATTGGATCTTAGGGCTTTTCTAGGCAAATAGAGATTTCGGATCATGGGCCCTTACCATGTCTGTCTGCGATGGGCCTTCAGAGCGCGTGGGCCCATCTTTACAAAGACCAAACAGTACCCATCCGTCAGGCCCATTAAGATAGGCCCATCAGACTAAATTTTACTATCTTCACCGAGACTCCCAAGGTTAAGTCGCTCGCGATTCGGGAGCTGGCCTTCTTGCCGTTCGCGCCGCCGACCATGCCGCGACCGTGGACCAAGAAGGCACCACTGAAGAAGAAGAGGGATAAGGATAGGAAGATTCGGGTGCTGGAGTCGCTGAATTTGCCTCCGGCCAGTGGCGACGGAGTGAAGCGGGTGGAGATGGCGAGGCCGTTTCCGTTGGGGAAGTTTGTGGAGGAGAAGAGGACGAGAGAGGAAATACTCAGTGAGCGTTTGAAGAAATGGGAGATCAAAATGCTTGTTGAACCTCGCTTGTCCGATAATCGCCAGGTTAATCTTGGTGAGATTTTCCTTTTCCTTTCTTTGCTCAGAAATGGTAGCTGAATTTTCATTCAAACCACAGTTTCAGGATCTTGATGCCTTCTCTTTTTTTTATTTTCTCGGGAAACAAATGGGAAGCTAGTAATATAGAGAGTTAATTAATAAATGATGAGTGAAAAAAGAAAAAGAAAAAAGAATAGTGACAGTAACGGCAGTTATGGATTGGGTTTAACGGAATTCTCTATCGACAAAAATTGAAAGTTATAGTATTGAATTAACAAAATTAAAATTTAGAGAACCGAAATGAAAAAGAGTGAAAGTTAGAGGATGAGTTTTGCATTTTTGCCAAAAAGAAACACAGCATTAACGTTCACCCTTCTCCTCGGGATCATATTCTTCCTCTCTCCCATCTTTCTTTTTGCAGTATGTATTTTCTAGCCTCCATCATTAATTTCTTTACGGTACTGTCTTGAGGTACTAGAAAATTTTAGACATACATGGCCAAAGTCACTATTGTTTTAGAGAATGATTGTTGAGGCTAAGTATTTCTAAGGATTAAAAATACGGACAAAGTCAATTATAAAAATTAGTGCTCTAACAACATTATGTTTCAGTCATGTCATCATCTCCCACCATGGTCTTTTGAAAGATCTTAAAAATATGGGCTCTCTTCCATCAATATATGCAAAGCATCATGGTTTATGGCAAAATAAGCTAGTACTTTTGTGGCATTATTTGTCTTTGGATAATCAACACTTTAACAACAACATTCCAAGGACCACCATGGTTAATGTCCTCCTTGATATGGCCCCACAGTCTTCTCCAATGCTCAACACACCCCAAAATAACAATTTAATTGCTAACCACTACAACGAAAGTCACAGCAAACCTAAGTAGCTAAATATACAACCAACATCTATCTTGCTCCCTTATGATTTTTTTGCATGAGAACAAGAAGGTAATGTGAGAGAGGAAGACAGGAAGAAGATGATGATGAGGAGAAGAGTGAAAATTAATTTTGTGTTTTTTTTTTTCCTTTATTAAGAAGAGTTAATGCTTAATTGGCTAATTTCTAGATAGTAGTATTGACATTTGACATTACCATGAGTGTTTTTTGACCCTTAGATCTAATAGTAATCAATAGTCTAAAAAATGTGTAATTCTTGTGAAGTTACATTAGGTTTATATGTATCCATGATGCCGCTCCTAAGTCTAACTTAACAGTGATTAGTGGGAAGTGAATAGGCTGATTTGAAGCTGAAGGGAGGGGGGAAGAGGGTTGAGAATAAAGTGAAAAAGCACGAGCCTATTTAGGTTATCATGCTAAAAATTGGTGAAGTTTCCAATATTTCTGATGGCCCAACAAAGAGCCTTGCAAAATAAAGGCCAACCCTTTTTGTGGCAGTTCAAGTTTACGGAATCCTGGCAACTGATTTTCACATCTGAGGCCCAACTAATTTTCTGTCCAACAAACATTTTCATTCAGTAGAAAAAGCCCAACATCCCCACAAAAAGAAAATCAACGCTATGCCCTGGCTAGTACGAAAATTTGTTGGACACGAACTGTGACAATTTGTTGGTCCTAGCATTTTTCTTTTACATTATCAACTTCAATGCCCTTCCTATTTTCTTTTCAATTTTCCCAAAATCGTTTGCTCTAAATGTTCCTCACTTTTCTTTTTTTAATTAATTAAAATGGTAATTTAATATCTATAAAAAGGAAAGGGATAGAATAATTCTAGAGATATGCCTAATTCAACATATAATTTCGTAACTTATTGATTTGTGCAATTCTGAGTATGTAGTAGATTATTTTTTGTCTATATAGACAATATGCTCATAACTTTTTGTCAATAACTCATAATCGTAAAAAATAATAAATTGTGAAATTAAGTGTGAGAATCATCGTGTCTATAATATTATTGAAAAGAAAACAAGAAAAGGAAAGAGGACACATTAAAGGGTACTGTTAATGAGCGTCCTAAAGACATTTGTTAGTGAGTTATTTTATGAAAATTTTAATATCATTTTTATGGAAAATATAAAAGATTGTCAAAAGAAAATTTCTTTTTTTTTTTAAACCAATGAAGTTAGGGTATGTATTAACTTTTTCTTTAGATAAATTGAACCAATGAATTACTAACGAGAATTGTGTCAGTGGAGTTGTTTAGGTGGAGCAGAAGTAATAGATATATAGGCAGTTGAGAAACATGCACTGCCAGCCATTAGCTCGCTAGCTAGAAAGTTGAAAAGGAAGGTTAGGTTCATTAAATGTTCGGTGTTTCTCTTGTAGAACGTTTGGTCCATTTGGCCGATCACTTGGCTAAGCAATTATAAGCACGTGCAAGAAACTAACTCTTTTTTACATACATATAGATATATACTTGAGCTACCCTTCCATCTTATATTGTCCACACCCTTCAATTTATGTAGTGATGATTCAATGATCAATCATTTCAATTTTCAAGTATGGACGTTGCCAATTTTGAGCTTCAATTTTTCAGCCCAGGTTAGCTGCTGCTTTTAAACCTTATTCGTTCTTATTCTACCTTGTTTTTTTGAGAAGGTATTCTTATTCTACCTCATTCCTTCAATCTTATGTCTAGGCATTAGAATTAGAAGCTGTGTGTGTATATAATATATATGGTTAACAATACTTTAATTGATTTTCAAAAAAAGTCATGGTCTATATATATGTTTATATAGCCAGCTGGGTTAATTTCCAAACATAGTCGTCGTTCTTTACAATTGTTTCTGTGGAATTGTTTTGCTATTTATGGAACTGGCTTCATTAAAACAAGCTTTGTGAAGACGAACAGTCTAATTTTACATTCAAGATGTAAGTAAGAGCAATAAAGAGATGTTTATTTGGATACTGCCTATACTAATTAATTTTACTTCATTTTTACTATGAATTTTTTTGAGTAGTAGAACTGAATGAATTTGCATGCAGGTATATATATATATATATATATATATATATATATTAAAAAAAAAAGAATATTTTCCTTTTCTTTTTCCCCCTAATGATGAGAAAAGACAAAGACAATAAAAGATGCTTTAAAAAAAAAAAAAGACTTTCTTATTTATATCTTCTCGTTTCTCCTCCCTTTACTAAAATAAATATATACTTTTTAGCAACCAATTGCCTCCAATATTTGACACCCATTGGCTTGAAATAAACCTACATGCATCCTAGCTACTACTCTATTTAATTTATTTTCAAAAAAAAAAAAATAGCTAATTTTTAGAACAAGTATGGCTAGCTCCTCCATTTCAAATTTCCAATTAATACCCCCCCTTCCCCTTCTTCTCATGGGTGATGGGTGACGAGTATATATCCACCATGCATGTTGATCATTTTTGAAGTTGAAGCTCACTAACTTTTGCCTTAATTTGTGTCCATAAAGGTGGACCAAAAAGAATAAAATTGAAGTAAACCTGTATCTACGATCCCAACATCATATAGCGGCCGGGGAGAGACATTCCAGTATCTTACTAATATATTTTACTTGCTCAATACTGAAGCTTGCATTTGCATGACCCTATATTCTTGTAAATGGGGGCAACAATAGGATGATTACCATTCAGCTTTTACAGTAGTCAATGCTTAAATCAATAAACAAATGAAGTCATCAAATTCCGTGGATAGACAGACATGCAATATTAATTGTCTTTTCCATTTCCTTTAATTAATTAATTTTTAACTCAAATATTTGATATTTATTTGGTTTTGTGTGGTTTATATGAGTTCCTGAAGCTTACAGGTAAACTTTATAGTGTGTTGAAAGATTTAAATAGGAATAATAAACTAGACAACACATAGATTAAATTAAGATCTCTACTAGCTAGATCAATAATTGAGAGGTACACAATTCTCAAGGCTGTAAGTTGTTATTGGTTGATAAATAAATGATGTCAATAATGAACCCATATAAAAGTCAGTAAAAACTTGTAAACTCAGTTGTTAAATTTTTTGTGTAGTTAGCATTTGTAAAGTTGTGATTTCCAACTAGCCTTTGTTGGCTTTAATTCTGTGCCAAAATTAATTGTATTTTCTTCAATTATTTTCCTGTATTTATGTGGGTTTATTTTTAAGGGATGAACGTGAGAGATTGGTAAAGAATCAAAAGTCAAAGAAGAATTAGTACAATTTGCAACTAGCTCACAAGAAGCTCGTGAGAAGAGTAACCGCAAAAGGTCACGTGCGAAGCACATGACTAGAAGCTGAAGAGTCATGCCAGGTTGTCAAATTCGCGAGTACTTTGTGAGAAATACCATCTTGCGAGGTACTCGCAAAACTCTCTGTTTGGCAAAAAAAAAAAGATGTTTTACCAAATTCTTTACTCACACTATATATACCCTCATTACCCATGAAATGTAAGGAGTGTTTTTTAGAGAGAAAATCCTAGCAAAAACACTTGAGAGTTAGAGATTGTCATACCCACAATTATCTACACATTTTCTCTTGGTTTTCTTCTACTCCTACCTTTCCATCTCTACATTCTTGAGAGGTTCTTAGCTCAAACACTTACCTTACCCAATCTGAGTGTTGAGTCAAGTTTTGGTGCCTTTGGGAAGCATTAGAATGAGCCATTAAGTAGCAGATGCAATCAGGCTGAATTGCAGAATCCGGAAAGCTAGTGAAAACAAGACTCCAAGAGATCCGTTGGAAGCAAGAGCTTGGAGGGTTCAAGTACATGAGAATAGACTAGGCTTGGAGGGTCTTTTGTTATTCGTGTACTCCAACTTATTCACTAGTGGATCGATTTCGATTTGAAGAGTCGCGGAGAGGTTTTTCGCTGAATTCTACGGTTTCCTCTTCGATAACACATCTTGATGTTGTTTTGTGTTTGCATCTCTCTTCCCTACTCTTTAAATTTTTCTTTTATTGTTCATTGTGGTTGAGTATGATTTAGAGTAGTGTTACCGGTTTATTATGCTTATTTACTCTTATTTCACACTTTGATAAGTTAGAGTAAAACTAATATAGCCGTAATTTTAAAATTAGGGTCTGAACAAGCATTAGTATTTTCACACTAATTGAGCTTTCGGCATTACTTATCTAATTTAAGTTAAACTATTAAACTCCATACTAACTATGTCAAAGAATATTCATATCAAAGGTGCTAAAATAACTAAAATGCTTTTTTAGCATTCAAAACATTAAAAAACTTACTATATCAAAGGAGCTAAAAGTCAAAAATTTAAACCCCTATCTTGGCTATTTACTGTAGCTAGATGGTAAATACAAAAAACATTATCTAAATGAAAGTTAAAGAGAGAATCTTGAGTGGTAAAGCTTTTTTTTTTCATAAAAAAAAAATAAATAAATAAAAACTTAAATGAAGTTGTAAAAGAATAAAGTATTTGATATTGGATGTATTATATTATAAAATAGTGTTAAAAATTTAAAATAAATAAAGTAATTTTTTGAGTTGATAAAAACTAAGGACGCTTTTGGTAGAAGAATTTAAGTAATGTTATTTGTATTTTTTTGAAATACATGTGAGTGAAAAAATATGTAAAAAAATATATAATATTATTTAAAAATTGAAAATGTATTGTTTAACTACTCTACTAAACGTACCTAAATATTTTTAGTACCTTTACCAATGCTCTTAAAAATGGTTTGTCAAAAAAAAAAAAAGACGTGATTTTTTTCCAATTTTATTTATTTTCTTGACTGAGGCGACAGACAAACAAATATAGTGCAAAGCTTTTAGGCTTAAAAGTTAAAACAGGAATCTAGTAGTCGACAGAGATACCTTGAGCTCTCAAATGGAGCTGGAACGGCTGCAACCTGAAGCCAACTACTTTGGGAATTGGGACCCAAAAGTATACCATGAAAACAACCACGAAAAAAACAATTGAAAAAGCTTTTCAAAAAAACCAGTACACGTAAAACAAATTAAGCTCCACAACCCGAGGGCATAGCATATATAGGCTGTCTCAAACTTTAAAATTAAAAAAGAAAAAAAGAAAAAAAAAAGAAAAGCACATACATGCTAAACAAATTAAAGGCCTACTTAGCTGCCATTGAGTAAGAAAGGGCCCTTCAAGACCATAATTGTTGGTCCCTTTCCCTTTTTCATGTGAGCCTGATTTCTTGACTGTCTTCCAAGGAATCGTCAAGACTCAAGTGATAGTTGACAGCTCTCTCTCACGAGTCAACTTAAGTGAGTGACTTAAATTCCTCTTGCAATTAAGAGGCCATAGTTGTTGGTCCCTTTAAGATTTGATCTCGTGAACTCCCATGTATGACCAAGAGGGTTTTTATTTTACGTAAGACTTTTGTTTAATTAGGACAAAGAGAGAAAAGAAACGGTAGAATGAGAAATCCTCTTCCTATATAGGCATCTTATCTATATATAGTTGCACTAATACCATTGCCCATGTATATATAGTAAACATGACATATGACCCTACAAAGAAAGGATGTTTTATCTCACGAGCCTTATATATTATGAGAGAAGTCTAGTAAAACTGTATCATATATGGGATACTATTTGCTATTTAACAGACTAGCCTATATGAGCCATTATAGATCAAGTGGTATTTATTTGAGTTCTCTATGCGAGAGATTTAATACCAAAACCAAGTGAATGAGAGGGTACACCCGCGGAACAACAGTACGTAAGGAGATTGATAGAATGGTGAGAGAGGTAGGTTTTTGTTAGACATGTATGCTGTTTCAATTAGGCCTTTGTTTTTTCAATTCTTCTAAACAAAAAGGCGGCATTTTAATGCACATACATATTAAAACGTCGTTGTTTAACAATAATTGATTTTTCTTTCTTTTTTTAATCATATATATAGACACACATTATTGACAAGTTTGGTTATCGACCAAGCCCACGATCAAGTAATTGAATTGTCAACGTCGGCTCTATGATCGAGTTTGAACTGATCAGTAACAGCCAAAGTTGATCGGTTTCGGCCGCTTCTATACTTCTCACACTGGTGGGCACCTCTCCATCAATTTCAAGCGGTTTCCAATTCCGAGGTTGAGCTTCAAAAATTTGGGAATATCCTATCATCAACTTCTACTTCAATGGATAATCTACCAGCCCTGCTTATTTTCAGGTTAGCCTTACTCTATATATTAATATATATATATGCTACCACATGGCTTAACCTTCCTTAGTCCGCATCTCAATGGGAAAATTATGTACTTCAATCCACAAAGGCATAATCTTAATAAGATAAGAGAATGCTTCGACTATATATCCAGTACAGCTCACTTCTTCTTAAGGTGGTAAGGTATATCAAGAAAAGTCCCCCAAACATTATATGCTGTGAAAGATATTTCAAATGGAATGTCGTCTAGATCTGCACCCTCTATCATAGTTCTCACATACACCTGTGTTATAGTAGTCATAAAACGCTCACCAATTTCAGGTTTTTGAGTGAGCGCCCAAGATGGGTTAGCTGTTGTTTGAGTGAGCCTAAACTTAAAACCCACTAAGTCTTGCATGTTAGAATCGATGTTCGGATTATGCATGAGAAAGAGAGAGAAGCGAAAAGAAATAGAAAGTGGAAGAAAAATGAACATGGTTTGGCCTGACTGCTATGACTACATCCACAATAAAAAGCTGCATGAGAGGCTACATCTTTTAAGTTCTTAGGGTAACAATGAACTCCAATGTAGATTATATATAGTAGCTAACCTTAGATTAACCTTAAGGTTTTAGTACTTACATTACAAATACGATAACTTACTTTGTTTGTTCTACGAGTACGAGCTTACAACGTGCTTGGGTCTCTTAGATCTTAATATTTCTAATATTCTTAAACTGAAGGGGTAAGCTTGAGTTTGGAATGGAAAACCATTACAAAGTTGGATCGAATTGGATGTACAGAAGATTGAGCTTGATATGGAATGGAATGGAATTTACAAAATGGATGTGATCAGTGGTAGCAGAAAACAACATTTGGCCTTGGATGATGGATTCAGGACAACTGCCAACACTGATGACATTGATAAATGTAACCGTTGTGAGTGCAGCGACGACAACAACAAGAATGATGATATCAATTGTGAACAACGTTGTGTTGGTAGCAAGTAATTGAAAATTGGTTCGACGGGGCACATCTAAATCTAACCCTTAGGCCTTAGAGATGCATAAGTTAGCAACCTTTGATGAAACTTGCATGGGTAATATTCTTGAGTATGGTTAGAGCACATGGTGAAGTATTACGCTAGTGCATATATATATATGGTATGTGGGCCTAAGTCTTGATGCATGGCATGTGTGAGTGCGGATGGTTGGCATACTCTTCTGATGATGCGTGAGGGTGCATGAGGGGTTTTCTGGAGGAGCTTTTGATGGAATTATGAAAAGTTGCGTGAGATCTTTATTTGATTTATGTGGTTGATGGCTCGAAAAGAAACACAAAGGGTGTGGATACTATGTTAGAAAAACTGAGACATGGCTGTGATATACCATGTTAAAACTGTTCTTGGGATTATTCAACAGTTTTGCGCCCATTTCATGCATTATACAGGAAACGAAGACTATTTCTTACATGCATGCATGGCTGCAACCAATAAAATTTGAATGGCCTGTGGACATTGTCTAATTTGAAGTGGACCATAGCAAATATATTCTCTTGCATTAGTAATCGGATTAAAGTAATTGCATTACTATGTTTCTGGCATAATTAGTAGTACAATTCTTGCTCAGCTGTTTAATTTTCTCACTATTCTTCTATGAACTTGTTACTACATTGCATCTTAGATAAGCTAAAGCTCATGAATTCTATTAGTCTTAACTAGGATTATGTAACATATTCAGTAAAGAAAGCTGCGCCAAATTATATTTATCCTATGGCTTGGAGCATCAATGACGCCCACATATGATGAATTCGTTTATGTGTGTGCAAACTCTATATTTTCCAGGTGATGTATATGTGTGTATATATCATGTCATCGTTTTTATCACAATTAAAGAATATAAATTAAATTATTGACTGCTTCATGTCTTCTTCCAAGCCTTTTGTTTTGCTTTTTTTTTTTTTTTTGGAAGGTGGGGAGGGGGCATCGACTTTTCATTCAGCATGCAACAAAAAAACTATATTTGGTGAGTATTTGTTTTGAGGTAGTTAATGAAACTTTACAGGTAAGAGAAGAAATAATTCCTATTGGAGACCAAGATAGAATTTATATATGAGCTCATACGCTAGAAATCTATTCTTGATCTTTGATTTATATTGATGAAGTAAATTCATTTAGATAAATCTAATTGCATGCAGCTGAAAAACTATAGCGAGTGTACATTTGTGTTTACAAATGCAATAATGCTACATACAAAAAAAGTTCATAACTCATTTAAATGTCATATTGTGATTAGTACTACTTTGAAAAATACTAAAATTACAAAAAATTACATAATTTTTACCACAACTATCACCACGTGGCAAGTTATGGTAAAAGTTGTATAATTTTTTGAAGCCCTAGCATTGTTCGTGCTACATCACTTTCACATGAGACCAATTAGTGACATCACTTATACTATAAACTAATCACAATTTACCTAGGCCTGTTCAGGTACCGACCGGCACAAAACCAATCCGACCACTTCACAAGCCCACCGTAGGTGTTCGGCGCAGTGATCGGCGACGATCTGAACAAACCGAGGGCGTCCGGTGCGGCAAGCGGTGGCTGTTTGGCACTCCGTCGAGAAACCGCACCTCACCGGCATATATATATATATATATATATATATATATATATAAATACACACACTATAATTTAACATGTATGTATCAATGTTTACAGTTTTTTATTTTCATGTTTCAGTAGATTGAAGACAAACCAAAGAAGCCATGAAAGCAAATGCAAGGAATAGGAAGAAGAAGAAAGCGGCGCTGGACTTCACTTAAGGATAGGTTTTCTTTTTTCTTTTTATTATTTTATATATATAAAATCTGGCACTAAAACCACGTCGTTTTAGGACCTGATATTAAATTTTAATACCAGCTCCAAAACGACGTAGTTTTTATAATCAGATTTAAATAAATAAAAAAACCTAAGTTTATTTACCCAGCCTCTCCATATCTCTCGCTCATCATCTCATCCGCCTGCCTCTTCCAGTCCCAGCCACAAAAGTCTTCATTTCACCTCTCTCTCTCCCCTCAACGTCCGCCACTTGCTGTCGCCGCTTGCTGCCGCCACAACTAGTGCTTGATGCCGCGTTTTTTGGAGTTTCACCCTCTCCTCTCTCCTCTTTGTCACAACACAAAACCCACAACACAAAATCCACCACCATTTCAGCTTTTTATCTTCAAGCACCTCTGTTTTTGCTGCCACCCAGGTCAGATCTTCAAGGTGTTGTCTCTGCCTTCATTTCCCGGTGGTCGATTACTCTATTAGACTTCGCAGGTGAGTCAATCGATGGTTAGATTCAAGAATCTTGAGCTTGTTTGGGTTTTAATATTTGGGTTTGTAATTGGTTTTGAATCTTTTGATATTTAGATTTGATCTAAGTTTTGATTTGTGGTTTGAATCCTTGAGTTTTCTGGGTTTGATTTGGGTTTTAGATCTCTCTTCCTATCTGTGTGTGTGATAGACAGGTGGACACCGACCACCACACCGACTGGAACCGCCACCGATGTTGCCGGAGAACCGTTCCTCAGGCGCGGAGGCGGCTTGGGGTTTTAGGAAACCGAAGATTCCGGTGCGGTGCAGAAACGGCCACAAAAACCGGCCGCACCGCACCGTGTACAGCCCTAAATTTACCATCTCAACAGTTATGAAATTTGTTGTATATCTTAAAGTTATAATTATAACAATGCATGCTTCTAATAGAAAACTATCATTTATTAACAAAAGAGTGGACATCCACAGCAAATTGATTCGTTTAACTGTTTGTTAAGGGGGAAAAGAGGACAAAAACAAACAAGAATGAACATTTCATTTGCAAACCAATACTTTTTTTGTTCTTTTTATAATCATTTGCAAACTAATACATAATACATTGACACTAAAGATCTATAATTTCTAACAATCATGTAGCCTAAGTTTTTCTTAAAACACAATTATGAAAAACACAAGAAAAAAATTTAAAAAAAAAAAAAAAAGATATCACAAGAACGTCACACACATAAAATGATAATCAAATTGATATAGTTTTGGAGCCCCTCATGATCATGCTAGGTGATTATGTTTAACTCACTTTGTTCATCACACGAAGTATGTCTTGTAGATCTGATCACACTACAAAACACGCGGGTCAGCTTCCCAGATGGCAGCATGGTTGAAGGTCGGTGCGGAAGAAGAAGAAGAAATGAGAGGATTAAAAGTAGGCTGTTGTTGTTGTTGATTCACAAACATATTGTCATCAATCAAAGAATCCAGAAATGAAGAGAAGGTATCCTCATTGCAGTTTTCAATATAATCTTCTTCATTTCCTTGTACATAGCCACCTCGCAATCCCATGGTCATTGCACCATCAGAATTATGCCAATTCTGAGTGTTACTAATATCATTCACCACCAGATTTTGATATTGACCCAGTTGGTCATTTGCATCACTTAATTGAATACCACTGACTAGAGAGCTTCCACCAGTTTCTTGTAATAACCCGGGAGACAAATTAGATTTAGGGTTTGGGTTTGAAATTGATGCAGCATGATCATGAGCTATTATTACTTCTGGGGAATTATTAGGGTTAGGGTTGAGTACTAGTGGCTTGTGGGTTCTTGGATCTATTCCTTGGCTGATTAGCTTCTTGCTAAGATGGGTGTTCCAATAGTTTTTTATCTCATTGTCAGTTCGTCCTGGAATTCTTCCAGCTATCAAAGACCACCTGAGAGAGAGAGAAAGAATGACAAATTGGCACAAAAACCTCAAGCTCAAGCTCAAAACTCAAAAACCCAAATGGATAAAGTGATAATAAGTAAAAAGTACTAGGTGATTTGGTTGGAGAAGAAAACCCTGAAAGTTAAATGATTGAAGGAGTAAATATGATGTATGATTAATTAGTGGCATTAATTACCTGTTACCAAGTAAGCGGTGAAGGCGAAGAATGAGATCTTCCTCATCAGGAGCAATACGTCCTCTCTTAACAGAAGGACGGAGATAATTCATCCACCGAAGCCGACAGCTCTTGCCACAGCGGAGCAATCCGGCACGTTTTGGTAGAGTGCGCCACCGTCCTTCACCTTCTCTTTTGATGTAATTTGATAAAATCTCATCTTCCTCAGGAGTCCATGGCCCTCTTTTTATCCCCACTTTGCTACAACATGGTGTCTTGCTCGTCGACCCTCCTCCCGATGATGGGTTCCTCATGATGTTAATATCTCTCTCTCTCTCAGCTAGCTTATTGGATTGGTTACTACTGTAGCTGCCTAGAGTAGATCTTTCTTTGCTGGGTAATGGATAATGAGAATTTTAGTTTAGGGTTTGATTCAAATATGGTGTTTTATAGGCACACGTATCGATGAAGAAAGCAGACTCAAAATGGAAAGAGAGCAAAGAAACAAACAAAGTAAAAGCAAAAAAAGTTAAACACCCAATCAAATTGCAACACCTGGATATAAGCGGCTTTCCAGTTTCCTCCTTTAATTGCATGGGCGGCCCATTCCTACTTCCTCATTCTCTTTTAGTCAGCTATCCTTTTCTTTTAACATTTAGTCAGCTATCCTATTCTTATATCAGAGGCCTTTCTTATACCTTATCCGTATGTATTCAACGTGTCATTATTATTAGTATATTATTATTTTCTTGGAAAATTTGAAGTTGAAAAGAAATAAGGAATGAATAATTCTAGAGATAACCGTGTTTAATTCCATAATTTGTTGATTCGTACAATTATAAGTAGTTGATATTTTATGTTTAATATAACCTAGTTATCATTTTAGATGTACAAGTCAATAAATTATAAAATTAGATGTGACAATAATTGTGTTCGTAAACCAACCGATAAGAAATAAATGAAAACGGGAGGCATTGGAATATCTTGGCAAATCCGCCACCTTCACTGGGAGGAATGTGCAAGACTTCAACGTTAACCCAGTTTGACCAGTAGTGGTCTCTAACTCTCTAAAGCGTTGGAGAACAATTTTGGTGCACATCTTTGTGCCAAGCGGGCGGCTAGGGTTGCTTGCTTACTTCTTTTCATTTATTTATATATATTTTTCCCTTGTTTCGAACGATCACGATCACAAATTACTTATATCTTTCTTATGCTTTGAGAAAGGAAATAAACCTCATGCATGAATAACGTATTGTACATGCTCGGTTTTTGTTCTAACCTTATCATATGAGCCAGTCCTACATTATTACAGTGGAACTGCTTATGTTCAATAGGAGTGGTGCAATTTTTTCACTATCAGAAAAGAATAAGCTATACAAGTTACAACTTATATACTTTCTCAGTTAAAACTTAAAACTCTAACATGGTACATTGAAGTTCCAATACACCTTTATTGAACTGCAAGCTGGGGCTAACCTACTATTCATCCTTGCATATTAAGCTTCATTGAGTCTTATGAGCTCCACTTTGCCAATAAGGCCTCTAGACTAGATATCAGCATTAAATTCTCATTCAGAATATGAACCACCATTTTTAACATTTTCTAGTATTCCTATTTATTATTTATCATTGTTTTTGCAAATAAGATTATCCTCTCATTTGTTTTTAAAATGGATCGATGATCCATTAATTATATGTTGAAGATTTTTTTAAAAAAAAATTATAATCTATATATATATATATATTAATTGGTAAAATTTAAAAAAATGTTCAATTAAAATTTGAAATTAGAATTCAATTTTGCGTCATGTGTCTAAATTTATGTGGGAACCACACCATAATCATCCACTTAAGTTTGTGCCACGAGTTTATTTAAGTTTTTTAATTTTTGTGCCAAGTGAGTTAATGAGTGCAAAATACTAAGAATCTAATATTAAGAATTATAAAATTAAAAGAAAAAATCACATATACTCAATAAAAATCACTACATAACAAAAATCACCACACGTTTTATCTTATTAAAAATTAGAAAAAAAAATGATCATAAGTAGTATTAAATGTATGTAAGAATTTTAATATGTGACTAATTACGTTTACTTTTAAAAAAAATAATAATTTGACAAATTTTTTATATTTTTATGATAAAAATTGTGTTTAATTTTAAATGTATTTATACATATGCATGTGTTACATGCTATTTTTTTTAATAATTTGACTAATTATTAATATTTTATAATAAAAATTATGTTTAATTTTAAATGCATCTATGGGTTTGCATGGGTTACATACTAGTAAATATATACATAGTTGCATGTCAATTCAGCTTAATTATCATCTATATATATATGGCAAAGCTTAGAGAAAGTTCAATTAGAATCCAACTTTGTGCTGTATATCTAAATTTATGTGGAGACCATACCATAATTATTCACTTACGTTTGTATCATATGTGAGTTAATGAGTGCAAAATACTATATAAAAATCTAATATTTGTTAGGACATATGTGATTTGATGTTAGGAACATATGTCAATTTAGAATTGGTTAATCCTTTGACAAAACACACTTTACTTGTAATTGAGTAGATCTAAGATGTGTTTAATACTTCAAGAAACAAGGTTTCAAGTTCAAGTGTTAAAGTCATGCAAGTCTGTCCAAGAAACAAGTGAACAAGTGCTGGATTTTAAAACTCGATAGCTAGCATCTATCGAGATTTAAAAAGCTGCTGAAGCCCAAAACTCGATAGCTAGCTCGATAGATACCCTATCTGTCGAGATTTATGAAAAACAAAATTTTAGTTCTGTTTTGCATCCAATCCGTGTGTATATGTTTGGGCTTTCTTTTCTCACAACCCTAAACATATATAAAGATTATTTTAAGGGCCGTAAAAGGTTACGCAAGTGTGAAGCAAAGTTGTGTTCATGTAAATTCTGACCGGAGACAAAATTTGCCCTAGTTCATCTTTCTATTGAAGAAGTTGCTGTGTTTGTACACCTTAGGGTTTTGTGATCAAAGAATTTCATGATTTTCATCGTGTGATGAATTGTAAAACTTTGCAGCCAACATCTTTCTCAAGTTGGTGATTAAGTCGCGTACTGAGATCCGTGCATCTATTGGTTAGTCACGTATTGGGAGCCGTGCATTGAAAATGAGAAATTGTCACTACAGAACAAGTCCAATTGGGTATTGGGATAAGGGTTCAACTGTAGGTTAATATAAGGTACTGAGATTCTTTTACTTGTAACCGATTGTTTTGATAATAGTGGATTTTCGGGAGTGATGACTTTAAAATCACTCGGTGGGGTTTTTGACGTGTAGATTTTCTCCATTCGTAAACAAATTACCGTGTCAATTTAATTTCCGCTGCAATTTAGTTAATTGATGATTTGTTTGTACTACCACACATTTTGCATATTAATTGAATTAATTAATTAACTTGGCTAAATCAATTGGTTAATTTATCACAAGGAGTCAATACATTCTTGGCCTATCAATATTAACGAATTATAAAATTTTTAAAAAATACAGCCAATCACATATACTCAATAAAAATTACCACAAAACAAAAATCACCACACGTTTTATCTTATTAAAAATTAGAAAAAAAAATTATCATAAGTAGTATTAAATTTAGGTAAGAATTTTAATACGTGACTAATTACGTTTACTTTTTAAAAAAAATTTGACTAATTATTTATATTTTTATGATAAAAATTGTGTTTAATTTTAAATGTATTTATACGTATGCATGTGTTACATGCTTTTTTTTTTTTAATAATTTGACTAATTATTAATATTTTATAATAAAAATTGTGTTTAATTTTAAATACATCCATGAGTTTGCATGGGTTACATACTAGTGAATATAGAGGTACATACATAGTTGCATGTCAATTCAACTTAATTATCATCTATATATACATGGCAAAGCTTAGATAAAGTTCAATTAAAATTTGAAATTAGAATCTAACTTTGCGCCATGTGTCTAAATTTATGTAGAGACCGCATCATAATTATCCACTTAAAGTTGTGCCATATTTGAGTTAATGAGTGCAAAATACTAAAAATCTAATATTAATTAATTATAAAATATTAAAAAAAAAAAACCAATCACATTTACTCAATAAAAATCATCACACAATAAAGATCACAACATATTTTATCTTATTAAAAATTAGAAGAAAAAAAATGATCATAAGTAGTAATAAATTTAGGTAAGAATTTAACATGTGACTAATTATATTTACTTTTAAAAAAAAAAATTTTGACTAATTATTTATATTTTTATGATAAAAATTGTGTTTAATTTTAAATGTATTTATACGTATACATGTATTACATGCTTTCTTTTCTTAAAAATAATTTGACTAATTATTAATATTTTATAATAAAAATTGTGTTTAATTTTAAATGCAACCATTAGTTTGCATGGGTTACATACTAGTGAATATATATAGAGGTTCATACATAGTTGCACATCAATTCAACTTAATAATCATCTATATATATATATATGGCAAAGCTTAGAGAAAGTTTAATTAGAATCCAACTTTGCGCCATATGTCTAAATTTATATGGAGACCACACCATAATTATCCACCTAAGTTTGTACCATATGTGAGTTAATGAATGCAAAATACTAAAAATATAATATTAATGAATTATAAAAATTAGAAAAAAAATAATCATAAGTAGTATTAAATTTAGGTAAGAATTTTAATATGTGACTAATTACGTTTACTTTTAAAAAATAAATAATAATTTGATTAATTATTTATATTTTTATGATAAAAATTGTGTTTAATTTTAAATATATTTATACGTATGCACGTGTTACATGCTATTTTTTTAATAATTTGACTAATTATTAATGTTTTATAATAAAAATTGTGTTTAATTTTAAATGCATCCATGAGTTTACATAGGTTACATACTAGTGAATATAGAGGTATATACATAGTTGCACGTCAATTCAACTTAATTATCATCTATATATATATGGAAAATCTTAGAAAAAGTTCAATTAGAATTTGAAATTAGAATCCAATTTTGCGTCATGTGTCTAAATTTATGTGAAAACCACACCATAATTATCCACTTAAGTTTATGTCATATGTCCACTTAAGTTTTTTAATCTTTGTGTCAAGTGAGTTAATAAGTACAAAGTACTAAGAATATAATATTAATGAATCATAAAATTTAAAAAAAAATTAAAAATAAAAAATAAAAACCAATCACATATACTCAATAAAAATCGCCACACAACAAAGATCATCACACGTTTTATTTTATTGAAAATTAGGAAAAAAAAATGATCATAAGTAGTATTAAATTCAAGTAAGAATTTTAATATGTAACTAATTAAGTTTACTTTTTTTTATAAATAATTTCACTACTTATTTATATTTTTATGATAAAAATTGTGTTTAATTTTAAATGTATTTATACATATGCACTTGTTACTTGCTATTTTTTAATAATTTGAATAATTATTTATATTTTTATAATAAAAATTGTGTTTAATTATAAATGTATCCATGCATTTGCATAGGTAACATGCTAGTTTTATTAGTAAGTGTGATTTTAAATCATGTGATTGCTAGAAAATATGCCTCCCCAGCTAAAACAAGGGATAAGCGTAGTAAGTACATGCTTGTCAAAGATACGTGCATCTCAAGAATTTTTAAAGAACAAGTCCCTCAATTTGACATAAAAATTTTTTTTTTCTATTATTAAAATTTCACTAGTGTTATTCCCCGTGTGATGCACGGCTTAATAGAAAAGTATATATAAATTAAACAATTTATTTCAATAATATAATTAAATTACTTATCTAAAAAAATTAAAATTAAAATGTTGAACTTATAAAGGAGATTTTAAATCTTTGTTAGTAAGATTACACACAACTAAGAAAAAATTTAATACACTAAGATGATGATTATATGAGAATAAAAATGATTATTTTAAGAAAGACATAACTAATCATATAATGAATATATGGCAATTTTGGTTAAAGAAAAAGTTATTTAAAAATTAGAAGTAGAGTTAATAGAGAAAAAAAATTATTTACATGGGAATTGAACGGTTGTCCTTAAGAGTGAGAACTATATCTAACCAAGTAAAGAGTTTAAAAAAATAATTGTCTATCAATCTTGACCTTTCTTTTATGGTAAAAGGTCTGGAAAAGCACCCTCATTTATTTGCCATATCAAATTAATAAATATATATATAAAGAAAAAAATAAATATGTAATCAAAGATTTTATAAACAATTCAATTTTGTTCAAGGGAAAAAAAAAAAACATGAATCATATAAAACAAAAAAATTAATTTGATTTCTGCTATTTTCTCAACCATTAAAGAAAATTTTCAAATGAACTCTGTTAGGACATAGAATGCAAAACCCCAAAAAAAAAAAAAAAAAAATCAAATTCTTACTTTTTCCTTATCACTCCATTTTCTACTAAAAATTTAGGATTTTAAGTGTGGTTAAATAATAATAATTTACCTTATTTTTCCAAGAGGGTTAGAACAAAAGCTTTGCTTCTTGCATCTTGTTTAGGTTGCATGTGGAAACTTGGATTTAAATTTGGATTTGGATTTGGATTTTAAATTAATAGATTTGAAATGCCTTGATTCCAAATCCATTGAGTTTAGGAGTTATTTCAAATCCAAACATTTTAAAAGTTTAAAATTCTTTGTGGATTTGTCAAATTCAAATCCTTAACATTTTTTAAGCTTCCCAAACAAGATATTTGGATATTAGTCACCCAAATCCAAATCCAAATCCAAATAACCAAATCATGCCATCCAAACACACTATTAAAGTTTTAAAGTGAGTATTGGTTCTTTTTTTTTCCTGGCTATGACTTTATTCATTTTCTTCTTGTCCCCTTTTAAATGAAACGTGTGTATATATATATATGTGTGTGTCAACTTCTTATTTCTTCAATTTTAAAGGAGGCAATAGTTAGGTTTATTGAATGTTGTGATCTTCGGGTTTGTAGGTCCTAAGTGTGCTAGACCCAAATTTTATCAAGTACTACCTTAATTTTTGACATCTAAAATAACCAACCAAAAAAAAAGAGGCTGACAGCAACATACATAACATTTAGAAAATGAAAAGAAAAATAAGCATGATAGAAACTAACTCGGGATTCATGCTAGAAGTTAGAATAGGCTTTGGCCTAAGATTTATTCCCTTTACACTAAATGTCCTCCTAGCTTATGTGTTATGATCCTAATGTTTCACATTACTTAAAGGTAAATTTAAACATGTGTGTCGATGCCTCGCGGTTGCTCGAACACTCATCATAGTGACACTCGTGCGCCTTCTTGTCTGTCTTGATGCGAGAGTATGGTATGGAGGTGTGTCATACCTTGGTTGTGTGACTGGAATTTGAGTCAATTTTAAGGAAATTACCAAGGGTAAGTGAAGTTGCCACCAATCATTGGATTTTTCTAAGGTATGATTGGTCACCTGACTCTATTTGATTTTATTATCAATCTTAGGCTAAAAAAAAGATAATTTTTCCTAATCTTATGTGGATGGGTATAAAATCTTGATTTTTGAGTTCGAAAGTCTGGTTACATGTGGGGAAGGTGTTAGGCACCCTACAATGCATGTAGATAGTCATTTGTTTGGATAAAATCATAATTTAAGGACATCGGCAGTTGAAAACGAGCTATTGGCATTAACTTTCGAGGCTTTAAATGTATTGAGCTTTGAGGTTTGGTTTCAAAATGGGTGTGGTCTCGATCAATGTTTTCCTAGTGCATTTGGAATCGATGCCAAATTTTCATAGCAAAAATTCGGCAACATTTCACCTTATTTTCGCGATGGAAATCCGGCAATGCTTCACCTCAAATGCATCACAATGCACAAAATGCTACTCTCACCAAGCGTTCGACGTGAAAATATTGCAATGGGGATGCCTCATTTTCACGGAAAAAATCCGGCAAAGTTTCGCGTTAGGTGTGCTATGGTGCACGGGCAGGGTTTTGCGTTTGTGTATATGGTGCATATCGACATGCTCATACTGTGACGAGCCAAAGCCCTCCAAAGCATCAAGCATTTTGATGCGTGTTACATACACGAGAAAACCAATGTCACTCAGGTGACTTGGATCAAGACAATCACACTATGATGATCGTGCACACAATATAGCATGAATATGCACCTACAGCAATCCCCTTGAGTGCATACCCACACTACAAGGTCATGAGCACTCATGATCAACGAGGGTCACCTGCATAACCACAAGAGTCCAACATATAGAGTGCACGATCACCCACACACACACAAGCATATATATATATACACATACATACATCATGCACAATGCTATCACACTAAGCAGGAAAGTAAAACCGACATTGCCAACATTCCAAGGGTATGGCCAAGCAAGGTATAGGAAATGTAAAATAGACATTGTTATGCCTAGAGAACGCGGCCCAAGCAAAGAGCAAGAAAAAGTAAAGGGTACAATGAGAGGGGAAACCCTAATACATGCTCTAGAGAAGAGGCTTAAAGAGAGAGAGAGAAGGAGAAAACCACTCTAGAGGGGCTACGCCCTCTAATCTATTGAACATTGCCCCTTGGTGGGCTTATATCCTCTTGCTTGCATCCTTGCTCTTTTTGCTTGCGCCTAGGAGGTCGTACCCTTGTTCCAAATGTTCATGCTCCATGCATGTACATGCAAAGACAAAAGAAAGACTTCAGCATACTAACAAAGAGAGTCAAACTGGGGCAAATAAAGCATGCTAAGCATATGAAAGGGCAAACAAGCATGTTATCCAACAAAGGAGGGTGTCCTAGGAGGACAAATGTCAATTTGGATCGAGTGTCCATAGTTCCATTGGATTGGAGTATGGATGACACATAGACTCATGCATAAACATGTAGGCAAGCGTGCAAAGATACAAAAGAAGTAAAGAAAGCCAAACGGGTGGCACCAAGCAAGCAAGACAAGCATATAAACATCATACGGAGTGGAGAAAGGTATGTATCAAGCACACTAACACCATGGAGGTGTATCTTGATAACGTCTTAAAATATATACTTGTTATATATTTATGTGGGTGTTATCTCCTTATTACTATACTTAATTTGTATAATTAAGTCATGATTTGCATTAATCCCTATTATTTATCTTTACATAATTTCTTAAATAAGATATCATTCATTGCATGTAATTTCTTACTTTTAGGAAATCATGTGAAAAAGATGAGTTTATGAGAGAATGGAGGCCAAACTATAATTAAAGAGGAGCTAAAGGACCATGCTTAAATGTCTAAGGAGATGCAGCTGGAGTACTTAGGTCATCTACCATGTTTGGAAGCTTCAAATAAGGAAATAAATCAAAGAGGTAGAATCTGAAAAGGAAAAATCAGATTTGGGCACTGATCAGTATTTTGGGCATATCCCTCTCCTCAAAAATCCAATTAATATAAGGCCAGATGGGTTGGAACCATGACTTAAATATCTACAATGTTAGGAACCTAGTGGTTTCTAATGGGGATGGATAAGAATTGTAGGGGAGTGTATGAAAATGGTAGGAAAATGGACTTGATTCGAGGTACTCACCCTCCATGGAGAAGAAAGAGATTACGCGAGAGAGAGAGAGAGAGAGAGAGAGAGAGAGAGAGATGCACTAATACACTAACAAATTGGTTTATTCTTCAATTGATATCTAATATTGAATTACAATCATGTATTTATAGGAGACTAGTTTTAATGTCATTGGCCCACATGGCTCAAGATAATTGGCTAGTTAATTCAACATGTGCTCTATGAATTAAGCCATGTGTTAAATGAGCTACATGTGCTCAAATCCTAACTCACTCATCCTAATCTCAACTACCTAACTAACTAACTACCTAACTAAAGGGCTTACAACAGTTATTTCATATTCCTAACATTTCCCTCCCCTTGAAAACACCTTGTCCACAAGATGTTGTTATTAAGTGACACCTTCATTAGGGGGAACTGGCCTCTAATCCACCACGCCAAAGCATCTTGACCATCGAAAACATCAAATATTTCCTAGCATTTTACCACAACCCAAAATAGAGTAGCATAATCTGAAAAACTAGCAGACTTAATACCAGCACTCATTGAAAATCCACATCGTGCTTCAATGTTGTCTTCCGCATCAAACAATGAGTTATAGCAATAGCCAATGTGAAAAGTAGCGTTAACTTCTTTGCATTCTAATTGCAAAGCACATGTAGATTCATAGTAATAATATTGCCATGTTGACCCTATAGAAGTTGCATTGCGTTGCCACCTTTGCTTTCCTTATGTTGATAATATTGTGAATGATGTTGTTTCTAAAGACAATTCTTGATGCCCTTTCACGTGCTCCAGCCTAAGGAAACCAAGACTTCCATCATTAGCAAGATACATCTCATTATATGGAAAAACAATGCTAACATTGGAACCTTGGCACTTCCCACTGTTGCCACCAAGAACATGAATGTGACCAGGATGATCCTACAAAACTACTTCTCCGACGGAAACCATTTGCATTAAGAAATGTTCATCCATGTGCTCAACTTCAAGACCAATAAACCGTGAACCAAGTGACATATCTTCATTGTCAAGGACAGTTTTTGTTGATTCAACAACCTAAAACTTGCCACTTGTTCCTTCAAGAAGCTGTAACTCTTCTTCGGATATATTCTTAAGATCCTCCTGCACTCTTGAAAGCTCTTCCTTCATGGCCATGTTAGATTCAGCCAAGTCCTTCATCATCTTTGAAGTATCCTTGACTTCTTCTAAGGCTTTGTTCAACATTTGCTGTATTTCTTTCAAAAATTTTCTTTGATCACAATTGCTCATCTCAGGATCAACGGCTCTGATACCACTTGTTAGGAACTTAGTGGTTCCTAATGGGGATGGATAAGAATTGTAGGGGAGTGTATGAAAATGGTAGGAAAATGGACTTGATTCGAGGTAGTCACCCTCCATGAAGAAGAAAGAGATTATGCGAGAGAAAGAGAGAGAGAGAGTGAGAGAGAGATGCACTAATGCATTAACAAATTGGTTTATTCTTCAATTGATATCTAATGTTGAATTACAATCATGTATTTATAGGAGACTAGCTGTAATGTCATTGACCCATATGACTCAAGATAATTGGCTAGTTAATTCAACATGTGCTCTATGAATTAAGTCATGTATTAAAAGAGCTACATGTGCTTGTTACCACCCTATTTTGCAACCCGTATTTAACCTCACATGGAGGGTAAAAGGGTAATTTCACCTTAGAAATATGCATCTTGATTCTAGTCATTAGATCCTTAATCTCATTTCACCAAAATGATCTTGATGTTGTAACGACTAAATCGACTAGTCATGAGCCCTAATTGGATCATTAGATTGAAAGTTATCATCAAATCAAGTTTTAATGGCTGAGATATACTATCACAAATTGAGTCCGACTATATGTGATTTTGAACAATTGATTTCAATTGGTTATAAGTATAATCAATTTGAGATCAATGATGTGTCATAATTTGATTGGTTAGGACTACATTTTATGGTAGGGTTGCACACACCTAATTAACTAGATAGTTAGATATTAATTATTCAATGAGTAATTTGTGCAATTATATTTTAATTAGAGTAAATTTGGAACCAATTAAGTCTGAAATGGGAGTGATTGGAGCCATTTAATGTTAATTGGGAGCTAATTTGAGACCTATTAATGTTAATTGTGCTGAAACCATTTTCAAACAAATGACCTCTGCTCACCATTTCATCAATATCTCTCAGAATATTTTGAATCTGTAAATGAAGTTAATTTTCCCAGAAACTAGACATCCGGGGCTTCAATTTGAGCACAAGAATGAGACAATTCCGATCAGAATTGAGGCAAATATGATTTTTCGAAGTTGACTCTACAGGCTGTTACAGCAGTTACGGGAAAACCGAATTTTGCTTACTCCTCACTCTCATCAATCTCCACATTTAATGCACCAGATTTCCCCAAAAGCTAAAATAAAGTCTTGGTTCATGATTCTTTATCAACCCTCATTAAAATGGTCTTCCATTCATATTTCCTCCACCACTACTATATAAACCCCCCCTCTCCTTCATTCCAAAATACACAAAAAACCCCTTCTCTTCCCTCTCTTGAGTTATAGTGAAGTTGAGTAGTCTTGTCATATCTAGGTCTTCCTGAGACTTAAGGTATTGAGTGAGACTCACTCTTCCTCTCTTAACTCTTCTTTTCCTCCACTCTTAGGACCTCTATCAAGAGTCTCTTCCTCCACCATATGGATCTTGCATGAAAGTATAATCCATTTCCCTAACTTGTTTTTTTTTTTTGTGTTGCCATGATGAGAATTTAAGATTAAAGCATGATAGTAACTATTTAAATTCTCTTAAATATGTTTGAATGTTCTTAAATGTTCTTATGTGTTCTTCATATGTTCTTGGTTGTTCATCCCATGTTCATGCATAACACCAGCTTCAATCTTAAATCCATATAAAAAAAACATGAAAAAGATGTTTGTTTAATAATTCTTTTAAATTCTTGAATCTAGGATATCATCATCCACACACATTCACTAGAGTTTATTTTTCAATCCAAATGTCATGTTTAATAAATTGAATTAGGGTTTATCACATGCACACACATTAAATTCAACATGCAAATTGATTGATAACATATTGGATGATGTGATATGAATGTTGGCTACCATAGTTTAGAAGACCGGTTTCACCGGGTAAGGTGGGTGCCTAACACCTTCCCCACCTTATAACATAGCCTCCGAGCCTAGATCAAGGGTTAGTAGATTAAATGTTTATCCTTGTAATTTTTGATTTTTAGATTGTTACTAGGAAACAAAGTCATGTACTTTATCTTAGATTGTATTTAGGACCAAAGCCATATAATTTTCCTGTGATCAATGTAAATTCAATTACAAATTAATAAAATGAGGAATTTTTCAATTTTGGTTTTCTTATTTATTCCAATAATTAAATAAGTGGCGACTCCATTGTAAAACCCTTAATCTAAAGGGGAAAATATAACTAGTTGGACCTCCATTTTGAGAGGCAATAACACGACTCCACCCATTCACGTGAGTTTGGTCCAACATCCTATAAAATGGGGTCGGGGGCACGGTCTTTCACAGTGCTCAAATCCTAACTAACTCATCCTAATCTCAACTACCTAACTAACTAACTACCTATCTAAAGGGATTACAACAATTATTTCATATTCCTAACATACAACTTTCCAAGTTTGAGTTTTTCGAAATTTATAATTTTTGAAGGTCGAAATTAACTCACAAATTACTACTGTAAATCTAGACGAAAATTAAAATAGTAAAAGTATTATTTCTTTTGGACACTTGGACGTGAGGGTTTTGAAGGGAAGCTGTGTAGAACGAATTTGGCAGTTTACCTTGTATTTTCCTTTCTCTAATGGCGACCTAAACTCCTTGCTAGGGTTAGGGATTTTTCGTGGGTAACTTGCGAGAAGACTTCCCGCGAAGTGAAATCATGTGCTCAACACATGACTGGAATGCGTAGAGTCATTACAGATGGTGACAGTTGGTTTTTGCGAGTATTTCGTAGGTAAGGCATTCCCGTGAGATACCCGCAAAACATTTGTTTTGCTATTTTGTCATATTTGATACACCATGTTTTTACCCACACTATATATACCCACATTACCCACATATTGAGATGAGTGCTTTCAAAGAGAAAAAAACCCTAGCCATAATCCTTGAGAGTTAGAGATTGTCATACCCACAATCCTTTACACAATCCATTGTATTTTTCCGCAACTCCTACCTCTTCATATCCAAATCCTTGAAAGGTTGATAGCCAAAATATTTACCACACCCATCCTGAATGTGAAGTGAGGTTTTGGTACTGTTGGGAAGCATTGGAAAAAGCCATTCGTTTGGTGGATGCAATTGGCTGAATTGCGTGATCTGAAGAGCTAGAGAAGACAAGACTTTGTCAAGTCAGTTGGTAGCAGGAGCTTGGAGGGCTCAAGTATATGGGGTAGACTAGACTTGAAGGGTCTTTTGTTATTCGTGTATTCCAACTCATTCTCTAATGGATCGATTTACTGCTTGGAGGGTGGTGGAGAGGTTTTTCACTAAGTTCTTCGATTTTCTCTTCGATAACACATCAGGGTGTTATCTTGTGTTTGCATTCTTCTTCCCTACTCTTTTAACTTTCATTTTATTGTTGACATTTGATAAATATGTCTTAGAGTAGTTACATTGTTTGTTTGCTCACATTTACTCCATTGTGCACTTAGTTTAAGCTAGAGTAAAATCAACTGAGCTGTAATTATTAATTTGGGGGTCTAAACAGTTTTTGTGTTTTCACACGAATTTGAGCTTTCATCGATGAAGTCCACGCACATTCTCCACTTGCCATTTGCTTTTTTGACCATCACCACATTGGCCAACCAGTTGAGATAGTAGACTTCCCTGAGAAACCTTGTCTATAGTAGCTTATGAACCTCTTCTGCTATGGCTTTGTCCCTTTCATGGGTGAAGACTCCCTTCTTCTGTTGGATGGGAGGGAAGGATGAAGAGACGTTGAGCTAATGAACCATAACACTTGGATCAATTCCCAGTATGTCTTTATGACTCTAAGCGAAAACATCCAAATTATTTTTCATGAAGAGGGCGAGCTCCTTATGGATCAAAGGGTTGGCCTAGGTGCCAATATGGCTATTCCAGTCCAAATGATCGTCGTCTAAAGATGTCTTCCAAGGCTTCCATCGATTCCATTGTCAATTGTCACTCTTCAATGTTTAGGGCCTATAAATGATCATCCATTTCTAGAATGGCTATGTAGCACTTATGAGCCGCCATCTAGTCCCCGAGTGCCTCTCCTATTTTGTACTCCGTCGGGAATTATACCAGCAAATGGTAAGTTGAGGTGGCTACTCTCTATGCGTTAAGGGTATGTCACCCAATGATGGCCTTTTAGGTTAAGGAACAGTCGACAACCAAAAAGGTGACCTCTTTGGTGAGCTACTGAGGATAAGTGCCAATAGTGACTAATAGGGTAATGGACCCGACGGGGAACACTTTGGTATCGTCGAACCCTACAAGTGGCGTGTTTAATGGTAGAAGTCATTCCTTATCGATCCTCATCTGTTGGAAGACAAGATAGTAAAAGATGTCTGCTGAGCTCCTATTGTCCACTGAGACCCATCGGGTATTAAAGTTGGCTATTAATAGCGTAATGACCGGGGCATCATCATGGGGATGGTGAAGTCGTTGAATGTCTTCTTCAATGAAACTAATTTGTGGGTTGTCGACCATTGTTAGCTTGGGCAGACAACTAGTGATTTGAATGCTTTACACCATTCGCAGGTGGGACTTTCTTGTGTTCCTAAAGGAACCAACCATCGTGCTTCCTCCTACAATTACCCTTATCTCTTCGAGTGGGGCTCTTAGGCATTCCTTTGCTTGTCAATTGGGTTTCGAATCCTTGGGCGGGTTCTCTTTGGCTCTTTCTCTTACGACAAACCGTGGTAGCTTTCCTTACATGACGAGGGCTTCTATCTACTCTTTCAAGTCATAGCACTCAAAAGTGTCGTGTCCATGGTCCCAATGGAAACGATAATACCTGTTCCTTGGCCTTTTGTTTGGATCACTCTTTAGCTTGTTAAGCCATGTTATTTCTGGGTTATCCCTTATCTGCATGAGGACTTGGTCGAGCAGGGTGTTTAATGGGGTGAAGTTGGCAATCCTGCCAGGAGGAGGTCTCGACCTTTTGTCATCCCTTTTGTTATTCGTCTGGGTTGACTTTCTTCCTCTGTCTAGACGGGGGTCATCCCACTTCTCCCTTTATTCGGTCTGCCTTCTTGTGCTATCATGGCATCCTCAGCGTTCATGTACTTTATAGCTCTGTATAACATGTCAGCCATTATCTTCTAGTCGTTCTTGTAGATAGAGCAAAGGAATTCCCTAGATTGGAGCCCATTGGTGAAAGTTGTGACCAAGACCTTGTCATTGGCTTCGTTGATTAAAAGAGCTTCTTTGTTGAATTAAGTTACATATGACCTCAAGCTCTTGTAGTCCCCTTTTTTTTTTAAAATTATATTTAGTAGGCTTACTAAGGACCTCTTATATCTTTGTCTGCCAATGAAGTGTGCGATGAAATGTCCGCTTAATTCCTCGAAGGTTGAGATGGAGTTTGGAGCTACCTTGCTAAACCATACTCTAGCTGGCCCTTTGAGTGTGGTGGGGAGCGCCCTGCACATGATTTCGTTTGGGAATCCTTGCAAGTGCATGAGGGTCTTGAATGACTCAAGATGGTCGAGTGGATCCCTCGACTCGTTGTATGTCTCCACTTGTGGCATTCAGAACTTGGCTGGAAGGGGGCGAAAGGTGACTTGCACTGTGAAAGGCGAGTTGGTTCGATGGACTAGTTTGTCTAGGTTGGTATATACTCACCCTCTCATGGCATTCATTATCATATCCATCTTTTCCTTCATCGCCTACATGTCCTACGCCATGCATATTGTGCCATTTTCCAATTCAGATGGACGATTAGCGTCCTTCTGTCAATCCCACCTATTGGCGGTGTTGATTTCTTCTTGATCTTCCCTTTCTTGCCGATCTCCCATCGGGAGGTGACTGTCGTTGCGCTCGTCATTGTCCCATTCGTCATGCTAATCATCAGGACATCATTCATTCCTCTAGTTCAATTGTAGCTCCAACTCATGATTTTGTTAGGTGAGTCGCTTGATTGCCACAAGAGTTTGCACTTGTCTTTCCAAGGTGCTTGAGGGGTTTCCGGTCTCTTGGTTTATGGTAGCCATTGATCATGTTTGGACCATGCAACTCTTTGTCTTAAAAGTGGTGATATAGCTAGTCTCCCACAAACGGCACTAACTGATGATGCATAAAATTGTCAGTGAGTTGATTGTCCACACGCACACCAATTAAGGTACTTGAAAAAAAAAAGAACAAAGAACCAACAGAGAGCACTAGTGGGGTGTTGGCCAAAGACCCTCCAAAGGTTAAGTTAGTGATAGAAGAATCTCCAAGAACTCAATAATATGAGAGCTAGGAAATTTTACATACTTTAAAGGAGAGGTGGCTTAGTGCTTATATAGTGGCATAGAGCTGACCAAGATCCCTTGAGTGTTGGATCTTTCCTTGTAGAGAAGATTTGGAGTTAAGTACCTGAGATATTAGGGCTTTTCTTCCTATACCAGGAAGATACAAATGTGTAGTAAGGTTTTTGGACGTGGTGTGCAAGTTCTTTTTCCATTTAGGGATGCATGAGTGGAGAACATGTAAAAGTTTGTGGGACCTAATGTATTCAACCGTCGGTATGCAAATCATCCATTGGGTTCAAAAGGAGCCGCTATCGGGCTCAAATGTATGCTACCCGACGGGTCTAAGGGAAGCTGACGAGTCTCAAGGAGAGTGAGGTGCTTACACCATCGGGCTTTAAGGAGATCACATGAGATACCTGTCCTGATAGGTCTTTGGGTCCCATGGAGATTGAGTAAGCCATCTTCGCCGGTAGGTCTTAGGTGAAGTACTTTATCTTGACATGTCAAAGAGTTAAGAAATTTTCTTAACCAAAAATACCCCTATCAGCTATTAACCCCGCAGCTCAAACCTTTCCCCCTAGACCCCTAAGCATTTTGTGCATGGGGATGTGCTAATAAAGCTACAAAGTTCTTGACTTATTGAGAAGATATGTAAGTTGAAAAAGTTAAAAAGCTATCCAAATGAACGTTGAATGTTTGTCACGATTGATGGCAATGGGGTAGGGTGGCGTTGAAGGATAGGGTCTTCACCTCCGCCCTGCATGGTTTTATCTTACCCCGTCCCACTTGGGGACATGTCTGGGAAAATTGCCTTACCTCATCCCAGCCTTTTGGGACTTCGTAGGCCCCGCCTCGCCCCACAAAACTTTACTTTGTGTTAATCTGTCACACTATGCCCCCACACCTATTAATTTTTTTTATTATTATTTATAAAACCCGTTTCATTAATATAAATATACTTGAAATTGTAATTCAATTTATTACATCAAATCAAACTAATTTTTAGTAAAGACTGAATAATATTATCCAAGGCAAGGTGGAGAAAAATTACCATCCCTATTTGCTAGCAGCCTTGTGTTTTTATTTATTTGCTTAACCTTTTTTTTTTTTTTTTAAGAAACCACCCATAAAGGGCAACTTTTTTATTTAAAATGTAAGTTTGAATTGTAAACATCAAAAACATCTGGTGGAACAGATTCCATCCTGACAAGATATAAAGCTGAACCTCTAACTCTTCTTGCAAGTCCATGGGCAACATTATTACCTTATCTATGAACATGGCAGAAATGAGAATGCATAAAACAGGAAGAGATTGTCTTGATATCATTGATGAGGTGACCAAAACTGGAGAAGGGTAAGCCATCACTGTTAATAGCCTTAACAATGATTTCCAAGTCTCCTTCACATATCACCATCTTAAAGCCTAACTCTTTTGCAAACCAAATAGCTCTATGAGCTGCTAAGACTTCCATCATCTTTACCGAACTAGGTAGTGGAATCAGTTGTGAAAAAATAGCCATAAATAGTCCATTATCATTCTAGACTATATCTCCCAAACCTGCAGACTTCTCTTCTTAAAACACTGCTTCATCAATGTTGACCTTGACCCAATCTTTTGGGGAGAGGAAGAGGGGGGGGGGGGGGGGAGCCATTTGACGAGTTGTTTGCTGCCGCACAATCAAATTTTTCCAAGACCAAACCTCCAGGTTGCTTTTCTCTCCATGTAAACTTATCCCCCTAGATCTATAAAACCACATTCATCTAGGACATCTCAAATGGCTCGCATCAAAGATTATGGTAAACGGGCTAAACCAACCTTCTAATGAGACAAAAGGATTTCGTTAAAAGCACCAACACAAATCTAGGGAAGAGAGTGTTGATGATGCAGCTGACAGAGTAGAGCCCAAGTTTATTATTTCTTGCCCATATTAGCGATGTCATATATACCCATGAACCTCCATTGATTCTGTTTTCCTTTGTTGATAATAACATCAATATGGTTCAAGGAAGAGTAAATCAATGTCCAAAGAGTTTTTCCAGAACAAAGCCAAACCCCCAACCTTGTTGATTATTGAACTATCCATTTCTTATCAAAAAGTAAATCATCATACAATTTGTCTAGCCTAGCTTCATCGGCCCACATTTTGGCTAAAGACAAGGTAGAGAGATCTTGTGACAGCATTATATTAATGAGTTCTTGAACTATACGCTGGCTTTTAATCCTATGTGCGTTCTAACAAAACCAACTCATTGTTCTTGGCGATGCTGGTGAACAGTCGCTACTATTGTGTAGACACCAAATTTTGTACCCCTTACGACTTGGGCTCCCGTTCTTCAATGATGCTGAAATTCTAAGACTCAATTTGGTTTAGGATCCAATCAGATGTTAAATTGACTTGAGAAATGTTAAAATGAAAAATATAACTTTTAATGAGAAAATAAATCTATTTTTGGAAAAGTAAAGCCAAGGAAATTCTCAGCCTACGCACGTAGGAATCAACTTGTGCTTGCGGCCATGATGCATGCACACGCAGGCTTGAGCCTGCACGCACATGCAGGGTTCCAGAAATTATGAAAAACAAGTTTTTTGCATTAAAAACTGAGGTTTGGAATAAATCCCACATCGTCTGGAAGTCGTTCCAAACCCCATTTTCACAATATAAATAGCCATATATGGTACATTTTCAAAACATACAGAAATCATAAGGGAAAACACTAAAATTACTAGAAATAGTGAATCAAAGATGGAGTTTTTCACAAAACATCCTCAAGTTAATTTTCTTTTAATTGGGGCATTTTCTGGCCTTAATCTTTGAGTTTAAGATTAATAATCACTTTTTATTGATTGTGAATAGATTTGACTGAGGGAAACGAAAAAAAATCAAGCTTGAAGAGCTTTTGTTTTGAGGTATCGAGTTCTAAACTCTTTTCTCTCTTTTATGTTTTTTACTCTTGTTGTTAATCCTGTTTCTTTGCTTGTTTTATGTTTTAATATGTTTGCATAGCTTAGTTTTAGGTAGCCTTTGTATTTCCAAGCATGTTAGGTTGTTAGATTTATTGTTTTAAGTATTACTCTGCTTTTTGTGCTTGCTGCGTTTCTGGGCTAGTGTTTCTAAGCAAGCCTACGCACTCATGCATCCTGCATGCGCGCGCAGGTCAAAGTATGCGCATGCATGCACTTGGCCCACGCACGCAAGCCTTTGCATGTGCATGCATATCGCTGCTTAGAAACCTTAATTTGGATTTCTACTTTGTTTTCTTTGTTTATTTCACATGTTATGCCTCTATTTTCCCCTTTTTCATAGACATAAATCTTTGCTTTATTGTTTATTTGTTTATTTGCTTTTCACATGTTAAATTAGGGTTTATCTTTTGTTTCTTTATTTTGATGCCATGAACATGCATTCACATGTTCATGCATTAATGCCATAGGTGCTGAGATGCAGTAAGGTAAGTAAGGTAAATCATGCATTCACACGAATACGCATGATGTATGTCTAAAGATAGATATGAATATGCTTGTTTGGATGAGTTTTCCTTAATAGATGCAATCACATGTTTACTTGGATCTTTTTGTGCTTGTGTTTGTGCCTCGATTAAGTGTTTATATGCTTATGCCTTGGATATGATATGATGACATGATGTTAGATGGATACTAGGTTGATATGAGATGCCATGATAGATGAATGATTAGGTTTTTGGGATGATTGATGCCATGTTGTATGCTTAGATGTATGCTAGTGTGTGCGTAAGTATAGATACAATATTGAATATGCCTTCAATAAGGTTAAGACATAAGACGCAATGAGACTATAAGAGGAAGCCAACCCTAGGGTTAGGCGGTTTTAAGTGCCTAACACCTTTCCAAAGCCGTACCTAAACTCCGAATCCATACTCTGGTAGTAAGATCAAAAAGGTCTTTTCTCAAGAGGACGCTATATTCATAGTTTCTAAGCCATTGCAAAAATTAGGTGTCGACTTCCTGTTGTGTCCATACATTGGAGGAGTATTTTCAAGCTTGTCGAGGGTGCTAAGAGCCCTATGCTTGGAAAAAAAAGGATATCATCTTGGGGAGGGGGGGATTAGAGCTACTTTTACCCAGAGTTTGGTCATCCATCAAGTCATCTTTCTCTGAAGTGGGCCTAGGTAGTTGGGACCATTTACCTCACTAGGAGAATTTATTTGTGACAAGAGTAGGCCCAAAATTTGGCAAATCACGTAGAGGGCTTTTGTTAGAGGGTTGCTCATGTCATGGGCCGTGAATAAAGGTAAGACTCTTGAAAGTTGTCCATCTAGTATGAGAAAGGGCTCAATGTCGTTCATGATTTCACAGATCACTATATTCTTGTCTAAAATGTCCTAATTTGAGTCCGTAACTACATTTGCCTCCCCGTTGTTGTATAAATGAATGCCTTCATCAATTGAAGAAAGTTGTTTCGCAAAATCAGCGGGTGGATCCATTTTCAGCAAAAATTCATACTTCGTAACATTCAAAATATTAGGGGAAAAAAATCCTATCAAAATGGGAGCCTAAGGGCCTGTTTGGTAGCATATTTCAAGTTTTGTTGTTCAAAATTATGTCAAAATTGTGATTTAAAAAGTGCTGTGAAAACACATATTTAAGTATTCATAATGCAAAAAATGTGTTTGGTACCATATTTCAAATAACATATTTTAAATTGTAAAAAAATATAATTGTGTGTTTGGTATGTGTGTATTTTTTTTTAAAAGCTGACAAGTACAATAAAAGTATTATTATTTTATTTGAAGAGAGAGAAAGTTCCCTCAAGTGGTCTAATTAGGTGGGACTTACAGTTTACAAAAATGCCATTAAACAATGTTATTTGAAAACCGAAAATTGGTAGGAGGAGTTTCCTAAATTCAATGTTCAAACACCTTAAAATGAGAAATGTAACTCAAACACTCCTAAAAGAAATCCCCTACCAAACATGTTTTTTTTTGGGTTCACAGTTTTCAATAATAAACACATGTTTTCAAATACATGTACCAAACACCCCTTTAAATACTGAAATTTGTTGTTTGAACTCTCTTATCAAACTGGCGCATTTCTCCTTATTTGTAATCTAATTGCTTAGCTATATCTTATCAAATTTTAACTAAAAAAAAAAAATCCTGAGGTGTTTGGTAAAGTAATTTGAGTAATGTTATTTGTAGTTTTTTGAAATACTTATAGATTAAAAAAATATGTGAAAATATATGTAATATTATTTAAAATATGAAAATGTGTATTTGAGCTTACCTATCAAACAGGCCTTTACCGAAAGAGTCCTGTTGGATTTAGTTGCAGCAGCCCAAAGCCCCTTTTCTCCTTAAAATTCAAATCTTGGGGTGTTTGTAGCTGTAGGGGGTAATTCTGATGCCACACCCTCCCTCACAACTTTTTGCACAACTTTCACATGTGGCAAGCCACCTCAGCACCTTGGGCCCACCAACATACCACAGCATCAGAATTACCCAATCACTTAAAGCCTGAGCGCCAAAACAAATTCCACAGTAAACATTACTCCTTTAGTCTTCTTCTCCCTCCCTCCGTGAAAAAGCTTGAGCGCCAAAACAGATTGCAGCTGCTGGAGTATTGGAACTACGGTGCGAAAATGAAAAAATCACTCCGGAAGACACCATCCTACACCAGAAAATAAAAACCCAGCCGTGAAAAACATAACCTCTTCACCGAAAAACCAAAACCCACCGCTCCCCAAACCCGCGAAAACCATCGTTCGTATCAGCTCCATCTATTGTGGAAAAAAAAAAAAAAAATTCTCTTCCAAATCTCAGAGTTGATCACCATCTGCCATCCAAGGAGGTGATTTTTCATTCCGCTTTTCCTAGTATTTTCTCTAGATTTCTTCGTTACTCTTTGATTCTTTGTTTTCCCCTGTATTATTGCTCTCATTCAGTAAAAATTATTGTGCATTTCTGTTAGTTTACTATGTAATGTTGTGATATTAGTTTACTTTGTCCATTGTTTGTTCTGTTCTCAACTAAATTGTTGCTGGGAGGTTCCTTGTTTTAGGGTCCTCCACTGCTTTATATACTCTCCTTGTGCTCTGTTCTGTTTCAATGAAATCTAAATTGAAATATCAACAAAAAATGCAATCTTGAAGTTGTGAATTTATTGCCTGTAATAACTGGGTTTTCCATTTTTCTATTGCATTTGGAAATGAGATTATGAAGCACAAAATTTTTGAAAGGATAAATTATAATATTTAGAATTATTAATTTTCTTATGATTACGTGACTTTATATTTTGATAATGTGTTATGAATTATATTGTATAGGCATGGCAGATGAAATATCAAATGTTTTCTCACATGTGAAATTAAACGAAGATCATATTGAGAATGATATGATGGAGGGGGATTCAAATGAAGATATTGAGAATGATATGGTGGAGGTGGAGTCGAATGAAGATAATATTGAGAATGAAATAGTGGAGTTGAATGAAATGGTAGAAACAAAAGGTGTGGAAAACAAAGCAGAAGACCCTAAGTTGGGAATGATGTTTGACTCCATTGATGATGCTGTGATATATTATAGAAGATATGCTAAAGAAAAAGGTTTTGCAGTGGCTAAAAGAACTTCTAAAAAGGGGAACGATGGGGTGGTGAGGTATGTGACCATTGCTTGTAGTTATGCTGGAAAGCCAAGGATTAGATTAAACTGTCCTGGAATTAAAAGGACTAGATCTACCAATCCAGTTCAATTGAAACCTCAAACAAAAACAGATTGCAAAGCTCAACTTAGGCTGTCTCTATGCCCAAATGGAAAGTGGATACTTAGATCCATGGTACTTGACCATAATCATGGATTGAGTCCTAGTAAGACCAGATTTTACAAATGCAATAGAATAATAGAACCACATGTGAAAAAAAAGCTTGAATTACACGACAAAGCTGGTATTAGAATGAACAAGAGTTTTAATTCATTTGTGGTTGCAGCAGGGGGACATGAGAATTTGTCTTTTCTAGAAAATGATTGTAGAAATCACATGGAAAAAGTCAGACGTTCACATCTTAGGGAAGGAGATGCTAGTGCAATGCACCATTACTTTTTGAAAATGCAAGCTGACAATTCTGAATTCTTCTATGCAATGGATTTTGATGATGATGGTCGGTTGAAAAATGTATTTTGGGCTGATGCAAGGAGTAGGGCAGCATTCAAAGAGTTTGGTGATGTAGTTACATTTGACACTACATATATGGTTAACAAATATGAAATGCCATTTGCTCCATTTGTTGGGGTGAACCATCATGGGCAATCAACATTGCTAGGATGTGGATTGATCTTAAGAGAAGATACAAATTCATTTATATGGCTATTTAAATCTTGGCTTGCATGCATGTCTGAATGTCCTCCCAATGCAATTATTACGGATCAAGACAAAGCCATGAAAAAAGCGATAGAGATTGTTTTCCCTAATGCACGACATCGATGGTGCTTGTGGCATATCATGAATAAGTTGCCTGAAAAATTTAAAGGGTTCAAAGACTATGAATCAATAAAATTCTGTATGAAAAATGTTGTTCATGATTCATTGACAAAAGAAGAATTTGAAGAAAGTTGGGGCAGATTCATTAAGAAATATCAACTTGAAAGCAATGAATGGTTACTTGGGTTGTATGATGAGCGGCATCGTTGGGTGCCTGCCTTTGTGAAAGATATGTTTTGGGCAGGAATGTCAACAACGCAGCGAAGTGAAAGCATGAATGCTTTCTTTGATAAATACATTAATAAGAAAACTACTTTAAAACAATTTGTTGAACAATATGAGAATGCTTTGGCAGCAAAGGTGCATAATGAAACTGTTGAAGATTTTAATTCTTTCAATTCACGCATTTCTTGTATAACTATTTATGATATGGAGAAACAATTTCAGAGTGCTTACACTTTGAAAAAATTTACAGATTTCCAAAATGAGATAGTTGGAAGTATTTGTTGCAGTTTGTCTTCATGCAGGGAACATGACAACTTTTCAGAGTATGAAGTACGTGAAGATATATCACGTGGAGAAAGTCAGCGGAGCGTAATTTTTCATGTGTATTTTAATGAGGATAATAGTGAAGTTAAATGCAAATGCAGGCTATTTGAGTTCAAGGGGATAGTATGCAGGCATCAAATATTGGTGTTTATTCATAGGAAGATTTATCGAATACCAGAGAAGTACATCTTAGATAGATGGAATAAAAATGTCAAAAGAAGGCACACTAAAGTTCGAATAAGTTATGACAATTGGTCTTTGAAACCTGAAGCATGTCGCTATGAAAAGATGTGTAATGCCTTTTACGAGGTTGCTAATTTGGCAGCGGATTCTGAAAATGCATATAAGAATGTGATGACACAAATATGTGAAATGAAAGGGGAGCTCAAGGAAGGGGGGAATGCTTGTGGTAGCAATAAGCCTATTTCTATAGATATTCAGAATGATTCTACCTCATGTGACAATGGTCATGTAACATCAAAAGAAGCTAGAAAAATTCTTGATCCAGTGGTTGTTTCTCAAAAGGGGCGACCATCTTTTAAAAGGAAGATGTCAAAGGTTGAACAAGCTGTGAAGAAAAAAAAGGAAAAGGAAAAGAAAAAGAAAATGAAGACTGTAATTAACGAAAGGAATGTAGTTAACCAAGTTGAGACTTCAATTCTTGAGGAAACTTGTGAGAAGGTTAGGCTATAATTATGTTATTTACTTATTTTTTTGGATAGTTAATCATTGTTATTACCATTATTAACTTTTGTACTTTGTGCTTTTGTAGGATTCTGCCAAGGTTGGAAATGTGCATAATACAAATTCTACCATGGGATATGGTATGCTTGAAATGCATGAGAGTTTTAACTTTAATGTAAGGCTCTTTATTTTCTATTATCAAGATGTTGCTAATAGGTTTAAATTAAGTATATTGAAATGCAATTATATTGTATATAAAATGTAGGATTTTGAAATGCAACAGTCACAATCACAGCATATTGGTGATAAGAGTTGTCAATTTTTTCCCCAATCGCTTGTGTGGCCAAACATAAGTGGAATTCCTAATATCCCTGGGATACATCCATATTTTGGCCAACAAAATATGTTACAAGGAGGAACTTTTCCATTTCAAACAAGTATAACAAGTCAAAAGTTTGGTATGCACCCTTTTCTTTCCCATTATAATGTATCTCAGGTATGCATTTTTTTAGTTAGATATTTTAAAATTTTTAGTGAAATTTACGTTGCTAATTTGAGTGTATTTATTATAATATATATTATCCTTCATTTTATTTTGTAGGGTCATCACTATCAAAAGGTTGGTATGAATCAAAAGAAGAAAGTTGATAACGAATCTCAGGTATAATTTTTTCCCCTTAACTATTTTAGAGATTTTATAAATTTATAGCAAATTTGAATGGCAAAACCCCTAAACCCACTGGAGTTATACTAACTGCCCAATCTTGGACTTGCAGGTTCAAGGAAGCTTTTGGAACAAAGAAAAACCATGACAGACCTAACAAAGGAATTCAGTTTAATCAACAGAATATTGGAGGATGCTGGGATCTTATTATCAAAATAGCAAGAGCTAGGAAAGCTAGACCAAAGAGGACCTCTTTTGCTTATGAAGCTTCAAATAAAGAAGGATCATGTTCTCAGGTTGTGCCAGCAGTGGAGCTTCTACAATTACTGCAGCAACGCAAGAAGCTTTAGTAGTGTTTGCTGTTAAAGCAAAGAGTTTGGGATTCTGCAGAATTTTGATCATGTGTTGTAGTAAAGGTTTAGTTAGTGTTTGTAATTTGCAGTGTAGTCCTAACTGGCAGCAAATAACCTTGCTCTCTAACTTGGCATTTCTGCAGCAACAGACCCTTTTTGTTCCTCGGGTCATCTTAGGCTCAGTTTGTAACACAACCAAGTTTGCTCTTAAGTTCCCTGGTCCTTGTTGTTAGGTGCACCCAGCATTTGTATAGTTTGTATTCCTTCAATTCTGGTATTAAAAAAAGAAAAAGAAAAAAAGAACGTATATATTGTAATTGACAGACTATGGATTTTGAAGACTTTTGGACAGTTAACTGCATTTGTACAATTGATAGGTACTGTAGTGTGACTCTGGATATTTGCAGATATTTGTAAATGTATGCTTTATGTGGATATTTGCTGATATTTGTAAATAGGTATTTGACAGTTGTAGGCTATTGATATTTGTAGATATTTGTGAGTGAGTGTAAGGGTGTGCACAAGTGGTGCCTATATATCTGCTGGGGTGTGAGTGTGTAGGTGTGACAATTGTGTGTGTTAGGATGTGCAGGGGATGTGCAGGGGAGTGTGCGTGTGTGTGCAAGGTGGTGCAGATATAGCTGCCAGGGGGTGTGTGTGCCTGCATGTTGGTGCGGATATAGCTGCAAGGATTGTAAAGCTCATGTAGATAAGAATTTCATTGTTTCTTCCCTATTATTTCTCTCTACCTTGTTCTTTGTTCCAAGTATCAATTCTTCTTCCCTTTCTTCCACTGAACTAGAATCTTATCAACAATACACAATACTACAACATACTTGGAATTATCCTTTGACCAAATCAACATAACAACAAGCAAATATTACACAAAGAACAAACAAAAGGAATGTTCCACAAATTACAAAGAACAAGTTTTAATTTTTTATTTGACTTCCTTCTGTACCAGAGCAATCTTATAGTTGCTATGCATCCATTTTCCTCCTTTAAGCTTGTTAATGCCTAGTCCATATCAAAAGAGCAGCACCAATCTGCCCAGAAGTTACATTAGCTCAATTGAAGTTATTCCTTTACTTGGATGGAATTCAAAACACAAACAAGATTTTTAAGTCCATTGGATGGAATTTAAAACACACAAAATTTGTAAGCTCATTAAGAAATGGGTTTTTGTTTTCGGCAATGGATTAATGTTTTGCAAGAATGGGTTTTCATTTTCCAATTTGGGATGGCGTTTTATGGCGTGGGATTTCCGTTTACGAGCCACCGTGCCAGTACTCTTGCAAAGCAAATCTGAGATAGACGATGTCTTTCGCGGATTCAAGGAGCAGTGGGTTTTGGTTTTTTGGCGGAGAGGTAATGTTTCTCAAGGTTGGGTTTTTATTTTCTGGCATGGGATGGTGTCTTCCGGGGTGATTTTTCCATTTTCACACCACCGTACTCCAGCCGCTGCAATTTGTTTTGGGGTTGAAGCTTTTTCACATATGAGCTTTGGGAGGAAGAAGAAGGAAAGGTAGTTACGGTGGTATTTCTCATTTATTAATTGAAAATTTGAAATAATTAAAGTTAAGTGCTGTGGTGGTGGGCCCAAGGTGCTGAGGTGGCTGGCCACATATGAAAGTTGTGCAAAAAGTTGTGGGGGGAGGGTGTGGCATCAGAATTACCCAGCTGTAGGTTGAACTTGGAAATGTGAATCAAAATTATCCATATCCACCAAACAATGATTGGAGTAAAATAGGCAAAGTCATAGAAAAATGGGGTGACTGGTTCCACGTGGGCTGTTTGTAATTGGTTGAAGTTGATAGCAAGTAAGTTGTATAACTGTACTCTGAAGTTTAACCCTCCGGCCTCCATCCGGTCCCAACCATTTAAAAACCTTTCCCCAACATCAGAGCAGAACAAAACTCAAATAAAAAGCCGTCAGAGACTCCAACTCAAAGCCCTGCGTGTTTTTTTTTTTCTTTTTTTTTTTTCCTCTCTTCTCTCCCTCCCTCCCTCCCTGCCCGCCAGCCAAACCCAACACAACACTGCCTAATTAAAAAAAGAAAGAAGCTTAAAACCCTAAAAAAAGCGATGGCCGCCGATCCGAATCAGCAGCAGCAGCAGCAAGTGGGTCTCCTCTTGGGTCAAGACCCATCCCACTTCGAAACCCTAATCTCCCACCTGATGTCCTCAACCAACGAGCAGCGTTCACACGCCGAGTCCCTTTTCAATCTGTGCAAGCAGTCTCACCCAGACGCTTTAGCACTTCAACTATCTAATCTCCTCCAATCCTCTCCTCGCCCGGAGTCCCGAACCATGTCCGCCATCCTCCTCCGCCGCCAGCTCACCGATATCTGGCCCCGACTCGCCGACTCCACTCGCTCCGCCCTCAAATCCCTCCTCCTCACCTCCCTCCAGACCGAACAAATCAAATCCATCTCTAAAAAACTCTGCGACACCGTTTCTGAACTCGCCTCCCTTCTTTTACCCGACAATTCCTGGCCTGAACTCCTCCCTTTTATCTTCCACTGCGTCACTTCCGATAATCTCATTCTCCAGGAACTTTCTCTCATCATTTTCGCTCAATTGGCTCATTATATCGGCGAAACCCTCGTCCCTCACCTCACCACTCTCCACGACGTTTTCCTCAATTGCCTCGCCTCCCCTCGGAGTAATTCCGATGTCAGGATCGCTTCCCTTGGCGCCGCTATCAATTTTGTTCAGTGCTTGTCCAGTGCCTCTGATCGGGACCGCTTCCAGGACTTGTTGCCGTTGATGATGCAGACTTTGACTGAGGCATTGAATTGCGGTCAGGAGGTCACGGCGCAGGAGGCGCTGGAGTTGCTGATCGAGTTGGCCGGGACGGAGCCCAGGTTTTTACGAAGGCAGTTGGTGGATGTGGTTGGGTCCATGTTGCAGATTTCCGAGGCGGAGAGTTTGGATGAGAACACTAGACATTTGGCCATTGAGTTTGTGATTACGTTGGCAGAGGCCAGAGAGAGGGCGCCTGGTATGATGAGGAAGTTGCCACAGTTCATCCAGAGGCTTTTTGCAGTGCTGATGAATATGCTCTTAGATGTGGAGGATGATCCTGCGTGGCACAATGCCGAGACTGAGGATGAGGATGCTGGCGAGAGTAGTAATTATGCCTTCGGTCAGGAGTGTTTGGACAGGCTGTCCATTTCGTTGGGAGGGAATACCATTGTGCCTGTTGCGTCCGAGCTTTTCCCGGCTTTCTTGGCTGCTCCTGAATGGGAAAAGCATCACGCCTCCCTCATCGCCCTTGCTCAAATCGCTGAGGGTTGCTCCAAGGTCTTAGAAACAAAAACAAACAAAAATTAAAGCATAAGCATTGCCCCTTGCTGACTTTGATGTTTTACATTCACATTTGGACTGATTGCCAATGTTTTTCATCATTCACTTGGAAATTACTAATTAGATAGGCTGCTTTTCTTAAATTTCATTATTTCTTATCCATGTTTTATGATATTGCCAAATAGTTGTTAATGCCACTCTTTACTTTTTGATAATTCTATATTTACAACAATGGGAAAGGGGGGATTCGAACCCACTGAGCTACAATGTTTGATTGGGACTCTTTAATATTTGTACTTTTGTTTTAACTTGTTTTTCACAAACATTTGTTATTTTAGTGTCTCTGGTTCTTGTTTCTGCCATGGTCTACTTTTGGTTTTTAACTATGTTGACCGGAAGACTTAATTTGCTCTCAAGTATGGTGTTCTTACCTTTTGTCTTTCTTGATACAGGTAATGATAAAAAATCTGGAGCAGGTAGTGTCAATGGTTTTGAAATCATTCCAAGATCCCCACGCCCGGGTGCGATGGGCAGCGATAAATGCAATTGGGCAATTGTCCACGGACTTGGGCCCAGAGTTGCAAGTTCATTATCATAGTCAAGTTCTACCTGCATTAGCTGGGGCTATGGATGATTTTCACAATCCCCGAGTTCAGGTTTGTGATATTAGGAGTACTATATCCTACTTGTTATTGTTTCTTTTTGGCTCCTTTTTTTCTTCTATTTTATTTTTTCCCTGTAAATAAATGTTTATTGTTTGTTTATTACAGGCCCATGCGGCTTCAGCTGTGCTCAATTTCAGTGAGAATTGCACCCCTGATATTTTAACACCATATTTGGATGTTATTGTAACCAAACTTCTTGTCCTCCTCCAGGTAATCCTCCTTGTCCTCAACCTCACCTTGAGCTTGTGTGCACTTTTCCATATTTTACTGTTTGATGATGGAATCAAAAGTAGATGGAATTCTTAGATTCTTTTCCCTCTTAGAAGTAAAAAAAGAAAAGAAAAGAAACTAAGAAAAAACTGCAGGAGAAGAGGGTGCAACCCTAGCAGGATGTACACGAAGGGAGGTACTGGGAAAAATTACTTAAAAAGAAGAGGGAAAAAGGGAAATGTTGGCAAAACAAATGAAAATGTAAAAATACCTAAAAAATTGAGCTAAACTAAAAAAGAGTACAGTCATGGAACTTTTTCTTTTTAATTTTGTGGCTAAGCATACAGTTATTGGATTTGTTGAGTCATGAGGATGATCAGACTGCCGAATGAATGAGCTCTTGTTATTTTTGTTGAAGCATGTAATTTTTGTTCTTGTTATTATTTTCTCAACAAGGATGATGCCGGACAAGATATGGGATTTGTTTTTATCATTTGTTATTTTTTTTATAACGATAAATAACAGAACATCTATGCAAAACAAACATCCAATCCAACAAAGTTCTAAAGAAAATTAATTTGAGGTTAGGCATAGTTCTCTCTGTATCCTCAAAACTCCGATCATTCCTCTTCCTCCATAAACGCCACATTAAGCAATGCGGAGCAGCCATACATAAGTGACCATTCCGATGAAGCTAACAACTCAACAATAGTCTTCGGCATTACCCAAAAAATCCAAATAAACCCAACACCATAGACTACAAGACATGGGGTTTTGTTTTTATCATTTGTTATTTTTTGATTTTTTATGTAATTTTCAGAATTTTATGATTTATGATTTTATTTCTTTTATTTTAGGTGTTTTTAAGGATGTCCTAGTAAACTTAGAGTCCTATTATGATTTTGTAACTATTAGAATCTGTTTAGGATTATCCTTACTTGGAAAATAAAGCTTTTTTTGGAGCCTTTAAATAGGCTAGTAATCTATAAACAAAAGTGAACAATCTGCTTTCTTCTTCTTCTTCTTCTAAAAAAAAATAAAAAAATAATTTTTTTTTTTTTAAATTTTTTTTATTTCGGAGTTCTTCCTTGTGAATTCAAGGTTCCCTTATGGATTAAGGGTTTGCTTCTAGCTAGAAAGATATCTAGCCTTACCATGTTTCCTTGATTTAAGTGTGTATATATATATATGTTTTTATATTATATTATATTATTTTTTATATTTATAATTTTACTTTTAAAAAAAGACTCTTAAATCAAGGAAATAAAATCCTAAGAGCACTAGCATTAGGTTTAGTGTATTTTTTATATAAGTAAAATAAAAAATATATATACATACACTTAAATCAAGGAAATAAAATCCTAAGAGCACACCAAACACCAAAAATCATGCTTCATGAGATGTGCCAAATCTCAAATTTTTTTTTTTTATAACATGCTACGGTACCCCTTGTACTAGTAGAAGGGCACTGTAGCATGTTGTAAAAAATTTATTCTTTTTTTATTCTCTCCTCTATGTCCTCACTTTCTTCCCCTCTCAAACTGCTCTCTTTCTTCCCCTCTCAAATCTTCTCTCAAACTGTTCTCTTTCTTCCCCTTTCACACTGTTCTCTTTCTCAGTTGAATGTCCATGGCCATAGCCTCTTTGCTCTGCCCCAAATTTCTCGGATCTAAACCTCTTTACCTGGCTTTTTTTTTTTTTTTTGATAGGTAATCAGAAAACTATTATAAATGAGTAAATAAGGAAAAGTACAAGTTGTTCATGATGATGAACAACAAGAAATAATAGAACAAACAGCACAACAAAAAGAGTAATCAGGAAACTAAGCTAAGGGAAGACATAAACTCAGAGAGAGAAGAACAATTAGTTAAGCCCCAACAACGAGACCACTCCAAAAGACTACGTTGGCATAAAACCTTTAACTCATTCAACGTTTCCTCATTATCCTCAAAGGAATGACGATTTCGTTCCAACCACACAATCCACATTAAGCACCTTGGAACCAAATTCCAAATGTCCGAATTATGTTTCCCAAGCCACTGATGCCAACAAGATAACAAACCCGCCATTGATCTTGGCATAACCCAATGAATACCAAAAGCCTGAAGCATAAAAGTCCATAGGGAATGAGTAACAGGACAATGAAGAAGAAGGTGGTCTACCGACTCCCCATCACAACAACACATACAACACCAAGTAGCCAACAGGCAACCCCTAAGCATTAGATTATCCAACGTGACGATCCGACCATGTGCAATTGTCCACAAAAAGAATGCCACTCGCCTAGGAATCTTTGGATTCCAAACACCCTTCCAAGGAAACAAAGAATTCAAAACACCCCAAATCGCATGGTAATAAGATCGGGTGTCAAACTTACCATCACCTTTTAGCCACCAACAAAGAGTATCACTCCTATCAACCCGAGGAATATGAGTTTGGATAAGCTGGAATAGAGAAAAAGATGCAGCTAGATCCCAATCTTCAAAAGCTCTATAAAACCTTAAATCCCATACTCTAACAGTACCCCTTCTGGAATCCACAAAACCTTAGAGATACAAGCATCCTTGACCGCTGAACACACAGAGCTCACGATAGAGATCTTTAATAGTATTATCACCAATCCATCTATCATGCCAAAAGCGGATACAAGTGCCTTCACCCACTATAAAAGACAGATGCTTAGAGAAGCTCTCCCACCCTCGCTTGACTCCTTTTTTTGGTGATGGCTGGTGTTATGGTACAATGTGGTCTCATCTGTTTGTGGGTGTTGGTTGGTTGATTTTTTGTGGTGCAATTGGTGTTTATGGGTGTTTTGTGGTGTGATTGGTGTTTATGGGTGTTTTGTGGTTTTGGGTGTGAGTGTTTATGGGTTGTTTGCCAGTGGCTGTGGGTGTTTGGCTGTGGGTATGAGTGTTTGGCAGTGGGTGTGGGTGTGGGTGTGGGTGTTTTGGTTGATTTTGATTTTGATTTATGTGGATTTGGTTGTTGGCAGTGGGTGTGAACTTGGTTGTTGTCATTGATTATACACACTTGATTGTGTGAAAACCAAAGCTTTTCTTCAATATTTCAATGGGTTAGCAGTGGGGGTAGTAGTGTGAAAATCAAAGCTTTTTTTCAATATTTCAATGGGTTAGCAGTGGGGGTAGTGGTGGGTGGTGGCTGGCTGGTTGTGAGAGGTATTTTTTTTTTTTTTTTAATAAAGGTAGAAGTTATCTTAGGCTATTTTCATGGGTGATGTGTTAAAGTAAGAGATGGGATGTAGGGTATATTTTGAAATGCTATATTAAAATAATAAAGTAACTTTTTGATGTGTGAAAATAACATATTTTTGAAACAGCTGATGCTGATGCTCTAAGTCCCAAAATTACAAAAATTACATTAAAAAAAAAAATTTGATAAAAACAAAACTCCGTATCTTGTCCAACATTAGACCCCTCCACCTGAATGAAACTTGGCCTCGAGTTTTCATTTGAAAAAGTATTTTGCTCCAAATAAAAAAATATTTTTAATACTTTAATAATTTGATTTGGTTTTGAAACTTGCATCCTTGTAACATAAATTTTTTCTCATTGGATTGAAATTGATTTGCAACATCAATTAACAAAGGATTGAAGACAATCAAAATTTTCTACTCAGAATATGAATAGATTGTGTTATAGTGGTCTTCTAGAAATCAACTGGATCTATGGAATTATGGGTTATGGGCTAATCATCTTTTTTTGATAGGTAATCAGAAATTTATTAATAAAGAGAAAAAAGAAAAGAAAAGTACAAGTTGTTCATGATGATGAACAAGAAGAAAAAAAACAAACAACACAGCAAAACAAGAAATCAAGAAACTAAGCTAAGTGAAGACATATTTGAATTCAATTGGATCTTCCACAATATTCCATTTGATGATTCAATCATTCTCCTCAATCAACTCCATCTTCTTTTCTGTGACCTCTTCATCAATCTCTTGAAAAGTATTATCTTCAAGCTTCAATTCGTCAACTTTTTGCACGAATTTTCAACTTTATTAATCACTTCAAGATTTTCATTGAAACTTGGTTCTATATTGTTGATTCCCAATAATGTTATATATCTTCTCTTGAAGGTTGAATGTAGAGTACATCAATATAATTCATGGAGTAAGATTTTTTCGCCATATAATCTTGTTTTGTAAAGCACAATATTACCTTGTAATTCTTGGCAAAAAATTCGAATCCAAGCATCTTTTCATCCTTGGCCATGAACAAATTTTGTCTTGGATTCTATGAAATTGTGTTCACTCCCACCAATCTAAGGCATGCCGAATAAGCTTATACAAAGTGAATTAAACTCTCTCCTTAGGAATATCCATAAGTCAAAGAATCCTTTAGGTCAAGTGTCCAATCATGAAAATTTGTGATCCTTATGAATAGTATGAAACAAAACGTGCTTACCAATAGGTTGTGCAGGGGCTATATATCTGCTATTTTTTATCCCTATTTCTTACATGGTTCAAACTAGCTTGATGAGCATGTCCCAAATGTCATGGGCCGCTAGTTATCTTCTCACCCTTAGTTTGAATAGCTACTTTGAGGGCTTGCACCCAGCAATCACCGTTAATAGGGTGTTGTTCTTGCTGTTGCCCTTTGCCATATCAGAAATTTACATTAAAAAAAAAAAACCCTATATGTTTCCTATATCAAAGGAGAATTACAGATTCCTAGATTTAGATAAATATATTGATTTTTTCATTATGTAAGAACACTAATATTCTTTTGAGCTCTATTTTCATTACTTTTGAATTTTTAGGTTTCTATGTGATAAACATACAAACACGCATTAAATATGCAAATTGGCATAGATGGCCAACCTGCCAAACAGCTCTAATTTTCATTTTTCCAGTTGTTATTCTTCAACATTATTGCTGTGAAAATACATGCTTTCAAACTTATTTTGTGCCCATGAGAGAATAGTTAAAAATGACTAATTTCCATGAATGTCTGCTTTCTTAACTACATAAAACTGAAATGATGACTCAACAAAGGGGTTGGTTGGGGAGTGACATCGATAGATTGTATTTACTTAGTTGCAAAGGAAATAAGGAAGAAAGTCATGGAAGAGAATAGGGAATGATGCCTGATTATGGATAAAATCATGGAAACTACATTCTATTAATCATTTATGGTTTCCTTTTCTAGTAGGATTCAAGCTGTAGTTTTTGGAAATTAAAGGCTTTTTAAGTTTTATAGTTGAGGTGTTAATTTAGGAAGTTGGAGGGTGATGGAGAAAATGATAGAACTGTGGGAGAGAGAAATTGTAAAGAGTAAGACTTACAAGTGTGAATGAGAGGCTCTTTTTTAGCTCTGGTATGAAAGTACGCTTGTTTTTTTTTTCTTGGAATGCAGATGCTCTCCCACATTACCTATAGATGATTTAATATAGCATTATGTGTTGGTGTGTTGGATTTGTTAAAATTGATAAGCTTACAATCCCTATGTTCTGTGCTTAAAACTTCTTGGTTTGGGGGATGGAGAAGTAGGAGGATAGAAAATGAGGAGGGGATGGAAAAGTGGAGGGATAGAAGAGATTTTTGTTTTTCCCCTAGGCCTAGTGTGTTTGGTTGGGAGGATGGAAAAGTAGAGGGGTGGAAAACTCCTTTGGTTAAGAAAAAATAATGAGGGGATAGAAAATATAATTTGTATGAATTTACTCTCATGCCCCTATTTATATAAATGTTATAATTATTTTATTTTATATTGTATTCCACAAACATATTAACTACATTTACAAGCATATCATATCAATTTACCCTTTTATTTTAATTACGCAAGTAATTTCTCATAAAAAACACACAAATTATAGGAATAACAACTGATGCTTGTATGAAAATACAAAACACATTTGGTAGTTCCATAAAAAAATAGAAAAAAAAATTATACAATAATGACCCTTTCTTTTTGCTGCCAAGTGCTATAAATGTGTGCACCCTATGTCCCTATCCCTTTGTTACTTGTTTATAGGAATGGGAATTTCAGAATACAGATACAAAATAGTGCATTCATGGTCAAGTCTCACAAAAAAGAATTTCATTTTTCAACCTCCTCCTGATCTCACACTAATGCTTCGTATGCTCTCATGGACAGCAATGCTCTCTCTCTCTCTGCGAAATTCATGGCAAAACTGGGTTTTCTTTGGTTTATACTCTAATGTTAATTCTGATGTTGAAATTATGGGTTTAATTTTCTGGGTTAGTTTGCTGAAGGTAGGGTAGTGAATTTGAGATGTTATAGAGAAGGGCAGAAGAGGGAAAATATGTAAATGTGTTTATGCCCGTGTTTTCTCCTGTGTTTTCCTCCCAAATCGGGTATTGATTTTTGATTTTTCATGGGCTTGGGGAGAAAACACCCAGGCTCCTCCAAAATCCACTCCCTTTTCTCCTATCAACCAAACAACCAAAAAATCATTTTCTCACTACTTTTCTTTCCCCCATTTTCCATCCACCCAATAATCACCCTGAACCAAACACAGTATAAATTGCTTTCTGAAGATTAAAATTGAAAAGCTTCTTCTATATCTTGTTGTGGTGATATATCCTGGACCATGCTTTTAAGCTTTTTTTCATGGGAGTTATTATTTTCTTTGGTCAGTCATTACACCTCCTCCCCCCACCCTCATTTCTTTGAGCTTATATCCTTTGTGTTATTTATACACATTCCAGAATGGGAAGCAAATGGTGCAAGAGGGTGCTTTGACAGCTTTAGCATCAGTTGCTGATTCATCACAGGTACTTTGGTTACCCATGATACAAGTGTTTTCATTTTTATTTTAGAATGCATCAATATAACATGGTATTGTTGAACAGGAGCAATTCCAAAAGTATTATGATGCTGTAATGCCATACTTGAAAACTATTTTGGTGAATGCAAATGATAAGTCTAATCGCATGCTTCGTGCCAAATCTATGGAGTGCATTAGTTTGGTTGGAATGGCTGTTGGGAAGGACAAGTTTAGGGATGATGCTAAGCAGGTGATAATTTATAACATTTTCTAGTCTTTTGATTCTTAGATTGTCACACTACCCATAATCACTTGATTTATTATGGATGATGACTTTTTTTTTTCCCTCTCTCTCTCTCTCACCTAGAATATTGGAGTGTGTCCTTACTAGTTTTTTTTTTCTTGGAAGGTTATGGATGTCTTAATGTCATTGCAAGGATCACAAATGGAGTCAGATGACCCGACTACAAGCTACATGTTACAGGTTTGTTCTCACCATTTGAAGAAATAACTTGGAGATCTACATAGATATCATGTTCTTTTATCTTCTGACTGATAAATGTTTAATATATTATTTGTTTCAATATTGATGGTAAAAAAGCTAACTGCTTGATTATTTTTCAGGCATGGGCCAGACTTTGCAAGTGTCTTGGGCAGGATTTTCTTCCTTACATGAATGTTGTCATGCCCCCATTGCTTCAATCTGCTCAACTTAAGCCTGATGTAACTATTACATCTGCGGATTCAGATGATGATATTGATGAAGATGATGAAAGGTTTCCTTTTTCCCTAGCTTTAAATTATAGTATTGGGTTTTTTTTTTTAATTTTATATATATATATATATTTTTTAAATTTATTATTTGAGATTATTTCTATAGAATTTCCTCTCCTTTATCACTTAGCGTGGTTTGTCTTATTTTATTTTATTTTTATAAATATTTTAAAAACTGCCTTTTTGCTTTTTACTTGTTTACATTTTATTCATTTAGGGTGGAGATAAACTCATCATCCAGATTTTGAACTGCTTCTTAAATCAGTTTTGTTATCTATGGTGGTATTAGGCAAGATAGAGGTGCACTTAGCCATTTCATTAAAACATTTAGGTCACATACTAACATACATGTACATACAAACATCTATCTGTAGTCATCTATCATTTCCTGGCCCCAGAACTTGATCCTAGACTTTTTCTTTTGTTGTAAAAACCATTAAGTTGAATGACTGGCCTTGGGTGTTTACCATGTTTCTTAACAGCTCATGGATTTATTATTATTATTTTTTAGAATATTTGTTTTAGGAACTTGTCATATATTGCCTTCTGTTGTTGTCTTGTTCTTGCAAAAAAAGAGCACTTGCTCTTAAATGAAAAAGAAGAGGTCCTCAAAGAAAAATAATGATTATGTTGTTGTCTTGTTCTTGCAAAAAAAGAGCACTTGCTCTTAAATGAAAAAGAAGAGGTCCTCAAAGAAAAATAATGATTATGTTTAGATACCAATGTTTTTATGGTATTCTCTATGTTTCTTATTGCAGTATTGAAACTATTACTCTTGGGGATAAAAGAATAGGAATCAAGACTAGTGTCCTGGAGGAAAAAGCTACAGCTTGTAACATGCTTTGTTGCTATGCTGATGAGTTGAAGGAAGGATTTTTCCCATGGATTGAGCAGGTTTGGCTTGATTTACATTTTAGGGGCTTTTTTTATTGTTTTTTTTTGTTGTGTTTTTATTTCATTTTAAAAATCTTCTTAGATCCTTCGGGTGCTTACTTTGAAGGATCTCAAAAAATATGATACTGACTACGAATATGTATAGGTTGCTCCGACATTGGTTCCCCTTCTTAAATTTTATTTCCATGAAGAAGTCAGGAAAGCAGCTGTTTCGGGTATGGTCATGAACTTTGCTCTTTCTTTTTCCTAATGTGAGTTGTTGCAGAACTGACTGAAATTCTTGATGTTGTCTATCCACTTTGTCCATAGCCATGCCAGAATTGTTGCGTTCTGCTAAATTAGCTGTAGAGAAGGGGCAGTCTAATGGTTGTAATGAGTCTTACATAAAGCAATTGTCTGATTACATAATACCAGCATTGGTGGAGGCTTTACACAAGGTTGCACTTCTGTTTGAGTCGTTTGTATTTTATTTGAATCAGTTTGTTTAAGGTCATTAAATACCATTTAGGTTTGTTGCTGATTTATTTGAACTGTGGCTGACTTTCAGGAGCCAGAGGTAGAAATTTGTGCAAGCATGTTGGATGCATTGAATGAATGCGTACAGGTTTGTACATCCATTTATGAGGTTGGAGTATGTATTATTAGTACAAAAATGCATTTTTTTTTTTAAATATTTCTTTTTATCCTTGGTATATCCGTTGTGTTGTGCCTCCTAGCAAAGCCTATTTTAACTAAGATGGGTCCTAATGAGATTGTCTCTTTTTGACTTGGAACATTACACCTAAAGAGGTTTTATTTGGTATTATTCTTTTGATACTATAACAACAACTTAGCCTTAGTCTCAAAACTTTGGGGTTGGATATGGATCCTCAACAGGCTATTGATTCTTTTTATAATGGACTGAAATATCTCTGAACTTACAGTGAACCTTATGTTACTTTGTAGCATCCTATGATTCTTTCTTTTGGTAAATGTTCCTTTTCAGCAATAATAGTCCTGTGCCCATTGTTCAGCTGTTCTATGTCTAGAGTTTAAATATAATATATTTTTTTTCTCTTCCTAGTAAAAGGTCACATAACTCACATGCCACTTTGGCTGCTTCCTTTAATTACCACAAGTGGTGCTGTATTGCAGCAAGGCGGTCATGCCTACTAACTTTACGCCATTTAGCTCTAGCTCGCATCTTCTCCCCCTGTAACAGTAGGGTGGAGGTGAGGTTGTGAATTCGAGATCCATTTGGTGTGAACTTATCAAGAAAAAAAATTATTTGGTGCCCTTTTTCCCCATTCTGGTTGTTCATGCAGTTTCTTGAATGCTGTTGCTAATAGTGTTTCTTCAGATGTTCTCCTTCTGTGGAATTTGTCTATACAGTCTAGTAGATGCTTCTTGCTTTCTGTAGACATCTTCAATTTTCATAGCTTAATCTTTACATGCATGGGGCCAGCATGCAATGTCTGATTGAAGCTAGACCTATATGGTTTTGAAGCTAATATAATGAGTATCTTAGGGTTAAATTGAATTGAGTTTGTAGTTTATGAGTTGTGGATGTTTTTGTGTAAGGGCAGATCTGGAATTAAATTCCTACATAAAATTTTACTTTAGGGTTACTTCTTGATTGCTTGATCTGGAGTATTTTAGAATATGTAATGGAAGTCTGTTACTGGGTTTGACCATGTCTTTTCTTTACTTGTCAAATTGGGAGACTTAGTCCTAGTAGGTTAAGAATCAAGGAGCGCCACGACCACCCTAAAATACCTAATTTTGCTGCTGTCCAGAATTCTTGCACCCTGTCATTCTCTGTTTCAGCTGCTTCTTCATCCCTTGAAATTGGAGTGCAGCTTATGTTACTTTCTTCTTGTTTGGTATTTACTCTTTTTTTTTTTTTTTTACACCCAAAATCTCCTCACAATTGAATCCTGGTATGTTTTTGTTCTATGCTTTAAATTTTTATAAAGCATTGTGAGCACCTAGGAAGCACAGATACAACAAAATGCCCAATGTGTCTGTGTTAGACACATGTTGGACACAGAATATATATATATATATATATATATATAAAATATCAGACTCTGCTGGGACATGGTCTCAACACGGCAGTAAAAAAAGTTAAAGAAAAGGGGAAAAAGCAAGATTTTTTAGAACTTAGCACAATCCGAAGCATCAGGCTTTAGGGCTGTAAAATTTTGATCAATCTTTCTCTTTCTCACCCTGGAACACTGGAATTTCTCATTTCTCTTGCCGATTTGGTTGATCAGCACCTTAGAGGCTCTAGACTTGGCTCAATGACAATAAAATAATTTTTGAGCAAGACTTAGGTACAATACTTAGATGCTGTTCCTTAGGCTCTTTTCTTAAGATTCTGCCATGTGCATTTTTTCTCATGGATAGAAGTGTATTTTTTATTTAAGTAGCCACATGGTTGAATCTTAAGAGGAGAGTCTAAGGAACAACACTTAAAGTATTGTACCTAAGTTCTGTCCATAATTTTTTATGTTTGTTGTTATTATTAAAAGTCCATGAAACTAGAATGCCATGAAGAAATTTGAAGAAAAAGTTATTGAAAAGGGATTTCACATATTGGAGATGATGAATAAGATGTCAATGAGGAAATGATTTTGCAAGATGATGAAGAGGATGATAACATTGACTTGGAATATGGATATGAAGTTGATTTGGCTAGATAATGAACATGATAGAGAAAGAAATTATTATGCTGTCTTATATATCATGTCTACATTTGAGTTTGATCAATTTCGATGTGAATATTATATTTTTATATTAATTTAATTTATTTATTTAGATTTATTAAATATTAGTACATAAGTGATGATTAAATTCATCATTAGGCCAAGAACCTCATAGTTCAACTGGCATCTCTTGGGGTTTCCAATAGAGATGTCTGGGGTTTAAATCCCCCCTCCCCATTATAACAATTATTCATTATTAGTTGAATGTGTTTCAAATTTATAATAAATATACCCTTTTATATGTTTGTGTATATATATATATTTTAATAAAAAAATAAATTTATAAAGAGTTTTTGTATAAAAATAGAAAACAAAATCACAATACGATTCATGTTTTGACAACCATACTTGCTAGGTAAATTGCACTGCTCTTTCTTAAGGCTAAGCAAAATACAGAGACTGCCATTGTATTATCTCCCTGGCAGTGTTGTTATGTGAGCAATTACATTATTATTGCTTTCGCCTTCATTGTGTACTTTCCCATCTCTGACACTGAATTCACTAGCTTCTCAGCATGGATTAAAACATTATAATGATTGTCATAGTCGCGATTTTGTACCTGCAAAATTGGGAACCCTACTGCCAACACCAAACCATTTGTGGCATTAACTCTAATTTTAAGACCAGAACCATTCCTAAAACCGACTCCAATTAGGATGCTCAATCTAAATTTTACTAATGTGAATGAATACTTGTATTTTTCACCTAACTTAAAGAAAAATTTTAATTTGCCCCCATTTATTTGATGGACATGTTTGACTGACAAGTGACTAGTAAATTTATTTTTCAAGAACTCTGTTGTAGCTACTTTTCTTCATGCTTCTTGGCTTTTGTGACATCGGCTGTGTGTACAGGTTATGCATATCTCTATCTCTAATGGTTTGAAACTCGCTTCCTTTATTTGTTTGTTTTTGGTTGGAGGTGGGCGATTTGGTGGTAATGTCCCTAATAATTTCAGGATGTTTTGTCAATGAGCTCTAGCTCAACCCTTCCTCCATAAAGAATGGGGCGGAGGGTGAGGTCATGAGTTCAAGACCCACTTAGTACATGTGTCTCGAATAAAAAAAATTATCAGGATTACTGGATATATGTTAATTTTGATTTTTTTGGGTTAGGTTTCTGGACCACTTCTAGATGTTAGCCAAGTAAGGTGCATTGTGGATGAGATTAAACAGGTGATCACAGCCAGTTCTTCTCGAAAACATCAAAGATCGGAGAGGACCAAAGCAGAGGACTTTGATGCAGAAGAAGGGGAGCTGCTTAAGGAAGAAAATGAACAAGAAGAAGAAGTATTTAATCAAGTATGTTATATGAACCTATATGTCATGGTATCTGGTTTATCAGTTTCTGCATTATATATTGATGTAAAAATGACCGTTAAGTTGTCTTCTCTGTTGACCTTGTTTATCTTTTCTTGATCAAGGTTGGTGATTGCTTGGGAACTTTGCTAAAAACTTTCAAGGCGTCTTTCCTGCCTTTCTTTGATGAGCTTTCATCCTATGTTACTCCTATGTTGGTGAGCTTTCCTGCCTTTCTTTTATCTCTTTGATTTTAGTTATTTATTCATTGATGTTTTTTGGGGCAAGGGCGTTATTTAGTACTGGGTTATGGGGATGTGCTTGCAACTTTATTACGGAACTAATGCCACCTTGGCCCCTCAAAGGGCTTAATATGTTACCACTTGACCAGCAGGAGGTTAGCAGCCACCTAATCAAAAGTGGAAATAAGAAACTACATTTATTTTCATGCCACTAGATGTAGTTCATTGAGGTTTTTTTTTATTAGTTTTAATTTTTTCTATTGAAACTGAAGGAAGCAGAAGGAAGGAAATGACAAAGCTAAATTGTGTTTATAGCATTGCCATTGTTTTTATTTTTTATTTTTCAAATGAAGTCTGACCAAACTTGTTGATCAAGCAGGGCAAGGATAAAACAGCAGAAGAGAGGAGGATTGCCATATGTATATTTGATGATGTTGTGGAGCACTGCCATGAAGCGGCCCTCAAGTAAGCATTTGCATATTTCTGTTTTATTGAAATTGTTATTGGCAGTTGGTTCCATGTATTTATTCAATTTGTTTGAACAGATACTATGATACGTACCTTCCTTTCCTATTGGAAGCCTGCAATGATGAGAGTTCAGATGTTCGTCAGGTTTGCCACGTTGATTAGAACTTTGTCATTGTGTTGTCAAGTTAATCATGGGTCTCATTTAAAATAACCTCAATCCCTTTTCAGGCAGCTGTTTATGGGATTGGTGTTTGTGCAGAGTTTGGTGGATCTGTGTTCAAACCTCTTGTCGGAGGTAGGCTGCTTTGCACTTGTATCTGCCTTTCTCCTTGGAGTTGTTGCCTTTATATATTATAGGTAGACAAATTGTTCATCTGAATTTTTGCAGAGGCTCTTTCGAGGTTAGATGTTGTAATAAGGCACCCTAGTGCACTGCACTCGGATAATGTAATGGCATATGACAATGCCGTTTCAGCTCTTGGGAAAATATGCCAGTTTCATCGTGATAGTATAGATGCAGCACAGGTACGTAGTATTTTTGTAGCTATGTCTTCTGGCCTTCTCAAGTGTCATTTTTTCCTTTCTCAGTCGACTTTGTTTCTGGCATTTGTCCTTTCATTTGGAGAAAGTGGAGGCCTCTGCTCTTGTTTTGGTCTTACATTTGTTTTTGGATAAGTTTAAGAATTTTCTTCCAAAAAATTAAAGATATACAACAAAAGTGCAGAACAAACTTAGTGACCTGCTATGAAGCACAAGTACCATCACGGTACAGGGTACATCGATACTACATATCTTGAAAAATTAGGGTACAACATGTCAAGGATACAATGACAATTAAATAATTAATAAATATATATATTTTTCAATATAATTTGTTTATTATAGGCTTTAAAAATAAATAAAAACCATCAAACTATTTGAAAATGTATCTAAAATTAATTCAAAAGGATTTTCAAAAAAACAATTAATTGAAAAGGAATAATATATAGCAAAGAAGTACAATGATAAGCATAAGATGGTGTTAATAAAAACAAATAAACGAACAAATGATCTCACATACTAACCTAAGTCTAACTACCATCAACTTTATTGATATCTAACAATCTTAGCCAAACTAAATCTATAATAATTTTTTTTAAAAATAAAATAAATACTAGTAGAAATCATGAGCCATACAGTTGTAAGCAAGTTTTTTTTATCACTTTAGTCAGTACAATACAAAGTTCTCGAATAGATGTATTAGTCACTTGAATAGAAAAAAAAAGTTCTAAGAGAATGAGAAGAGTGCTGAGAAGAGAGAATAAAAAAGCCAACTAACGTCTATTGTTGCCAGTAGAAGAAGATTTACAATGGGATGTTGATGCTTGGTGGCAGGGTCGGCCCAAGGCCCCCACCACAAAAAGTTTTTACACCCTAGGAAGCATTTTTCATTTTTCATTTCTAACAAGGCCGTGTCCGATCTGAGTCCTCATTAAAATAGCATTTTTTTCCCCTTCACTAACACATACAAGAATCCTCACTATTTGAGGTCTAGAAAGAACCAAGTTTTACAAACACCTGGACTAATCACCTAAAATTTAGTTAAATTTAGAAAGTTCTGTTTCCGTAGGAGGTTTCATAATGATATTGGAGATGTTTTGGACCCCACTCTCTCTTGCCATCTCTAGTAGACTGATTTTTTTATTAAGTTTCCTCTTGTTCACTTCTTTGGCTGGATCACTATTCTAAACAAGTTAGCCGAAAATGCTCATTACGTTATTTCTCTTGAAGGAATTTTAGTTGACTGATTGTAGATGGTTGTGCATCTGGTTGGGCTGAAGCAAGCTTCCTTATCTAATTATCTTAGAGTTTCAGCTTGATTAAAAGTAATTTGATGAAGTGCTTTACAAGATTGAACCCTAGTTCTAGTATAAGAAATGCTGGTAACTGATAGTTGCTTCTCATTGTGCCTTGCTCTATTCTTATCTGCCATTCTATTATATCTGAAGTCCTAGTCTATTACTTTCTTAATTGAGGTGTCCTTTTTTACTTCTTCCACATGGACTTGTAGAATCTTAATTGGTTCATTACCTTGTAAGGCTTTAAGCAATAGGAACTTTGCTGATGCAGAGGTAGGATTGTTTGTCTTATGGAGTTTTGGGTTCCATATCTGCTTCCATTAGTAGTTTATGAGCCCTACTTAATGATAATTCTGCTTCCATAATGACTTACCGCGAGTTCCGGACGGTGGATGCATTGGTTCTACTATGTTTCTCATGTCATCAATGGTTTTTCAGGTAGTCCCTGCCTGGTTAAGCTTCTTGCCTATAAAAGGTGATTTGATTGAAGCCAAGATTGTGCATGACCAGCTTTGTTCAATGGCAGAAAGGTAGAAATATGAATTGTTGGAGCATGATAATATAAATATATATATATTTTTTTTGTTTTTGTTTGTTGGGGGGGGAGGGGGGTGATTCATTGTTAGTGCATGGATGTATTGAAAAAAAAAAAAAATTGTGTTGCATCTTTGCAGGTCAGATAGAGAACTTTTAGGGCCAAACAATCAATATCTTCCTAAAATAGTTGCAGTCTTTGCTGAGGTATTATCTTCTGTATTCTGATGCCTGTTTACTTCAATCGTTTAAAATTATATTTTAGGTTTATTTATTTATTTATTTTTGTTCATTTACACTTACTTTTTGGTAAAATTGGTTGGTGTAGGTTTTATGTGCAGGTAAAGATCTTGCAACGGACCAAACTGCCAGTCGAATGATTAATCTGTTGAGGCAGCTTCAACAAACTTTACCACCTTCTACCCTTGCATCAACGTGGTCATCCTTGCAGCCTCAACAGCAGCTTGCGCTACAATCCATCCTTTCATCTTAGTTGCTTTTTGAATTGGTGGATTTTTTTATTGTACCTCTTTGGGAAGTCGCCTCATCTGGTCATCGTAATTTTTCTTCTATATTGGTGAGCGTGTTTGTGATGCCTTCCTTGGGTCGTCACAGTGTCATTGTTCCTGATATGGGAAGCTGCTGCATCAATTTTTATTCCATATGGCATTGGTGGGCATGTTTTGTTTCTGGAGAAGCAGTTGTGTCCGGTTGGTGTGCTTCGATCACCCATTCTTTTACAAATTGTATTACATAATTTGTTGTGTGGTTTGCTACTGAGGCAATGTTTTTGGTTAGTAGAGAGTAAAGGTGAGGAGTAGAGAATTTTTGGTATAGAATGTGTATACTAGAGTTGTTGATAGTCTGTCCTTGTCAAAAAGGAACCAAATGAAATAACAGCAAATTGTTAAAAACATACCAGTGTGGAGCTTTTTAGTGGATGGATGTGAGGTTGAGGTGTGTCATGGAAGCAAACTTCTAGCAGTTTTGGTGCTTTGAATTTTTGCTGAATGTGAAAACAGTCCAGTGTAATACCTTTATTTTGCCCTCGCAACATATATTCCTTGATAATTTCTGGTGTGAATGTTTCTGGGGTGCTGTTTCCTACCACTTTTTGAATGAAACATTATGCTATATTATCTTGCTAGACATGGACTACTGCTGAACCTCTTCATTATGGTCCACATATTCGGAGCTTGCACTTGCAGGGTACTTCAATCCATAGATTGAGTTAAGTAATTAAGCATGGGGTTGGAAGATATTCCAAATTAAGCCAATAGCTCTAGTTCAAATGGTATCTCTCAGCTCAATGTCAATTGTCAATTTTCAATTGTCAAAGATCATGCTGTGTATGAAAGAGCAATCATCGACCAGAAACATGTACTCAAGATGATTGACCCAACTATCAAGATTACCTGTTGAAGCACTTTGGCGTCAGATGATGGGTTGTAGTTGACATGGCAACATCATTGGTCTAGTCTTTTTTATTATTTTTTGATACCATTCAAAGGAAACAAGAGTCTTTCAAAAAGGTTGGGTTGACCCAACAGTAGTGAATTGGCATTCTAGTTGCCAAATTAGCTAGGTTGCAAACATTGCAGAGTAACCTTGGAAACAAAACAAGAATGATAAGCTAGACCATTCTGATGTAAGTGTAGCAGATCTGTCATCAGAATCCTTTCCTGCCAATTGGGGGTTTCTTTCTTTGTTGGCAACTTGGACTGTTCTCTTGCTATCACTGAGAAACAGAATTTGACTATATCCAAGATTCCCAGCTTTTATAGCTGCTTCCACCATTGCTTCCTGAATGGCGATGAGTGCTGACCCTACTGCACAGCTTAAACTACCGTAGAAAATGATGACTCCTTGCATGTTTTTGGCTTCATAGGCAAAGCCACTCCTCCTAGCTCCAGCAGTTTTGATGATCAACTGCCAAGGACCTCCAATTCTTTGGTGAGCTCAATTCTGGTCTGCATTCTGATGAGAAGAATCAAGCAATTGTTGAAAGCATGGACCACCAGGCTTCCGAGTCCATATGGTCCAAAGGGTTATGAAAATGGCTTGATGACAGTGCATGTCCTGATCCATTCCTTTATATTTGAGCAAAATAGTCCCAATCCAATGTTGTACAGAGGTATTATTTAGATCAGAAGTGTGAACTGCTAAAGGAGATCCGTGCCAATTGGCTTTAGCAAATGGGCAAAAAAGGAATAAGGTGGATTCATCACCTGCATTACAAAGAGGGCATGTGCTAGTTATTGGGATCCCTCTTTCTTTTAAGGTAAGATTTGTTGGAAGGCTGTGATGAAGAAGTCTCCACACAAAGTTAACAGATTTTCAAGGGAACTTTCACCTTCCAAATGAGGCACCAAACTTCTGAAGGGATGTGCAGATGTCTGTTAGGATTAGGATGGGATGAGCTCTAATTTCTATGGAGAAGATTGTAAGCATTCTTAACTTGAAAGTCACCAGAGTAAGAATGTTTCCATAGCAATTTATCAGAGGTTGTTCCTGTCTTAGAGATAGGGAGTCCTCAGAATTTCAGAGCTCAAGGGGTAAGGGTAGAGTGATCTGATTAAGCTGGGTTTCCAACAATGTGAGTTATTATCAATCAAGATCTGTCATTGTACCAGTAATCAGATTCGGGTTGTTTAGGTGTTGGTATTAGTCGAGTCTTTTGATTCATTGCCTCGGTGCTTGGAATAATAACTTTAAAAAAAACCAAATGCTTTCATTGTATGTTTTATACTCCTTGTGTTTTGAATTGTTTGGCATTTATTTCATTTCAGGATGTCGTAAGATGATGTCCTTTTTCCTATTTGAGTCTCAAGATAAATAAATTTCTCAACATACCCTACACTTTATTTTAAGAGTCCTTTTTTGTTAAAGTTCAAGTTAAGGAGGGTAGCTTTGAAAAGTTGTACATTTTAAAAAAAAATTTATTTAAAAAAACAATGCATTAAATGATGTTCACTTAAAAAATTGAATTTTCTAAACAAACCAAACAAAATGGGATAAATGGAGTAATATTTTATATAGATATTGATTATTTAGTTAAAGGGATTTAATAAGTAGGAAAATGGGTAGTTAATTACCCAACTTGTTAATAATTGTCAAACCTACTCAAATACCTCCATTTACAACCCCTCAAGATGGGCATAGTGCTTCTAAAAAAAAAAAAAAAAAAAAAAAGAATCCATCATTTAAGAGTTTTTTCACCTCTTCTGTGATTGCTTTGTTCTGCTCTAGGGCAAACACTCGTCTCTTCTATTGAATGGGCTTCTTTGTTAGATCGACGTTGAGAGTATGCTGTATCACTCGTTTGTCGATTCTTGGCATGTCCTCATGGTTCTATGCAAAGACATCTAAGTTATTTTTCAAGAACTTCACCAATTCATCCTTCAAAGTCTGTTGAAGTCCTACCTTGGTGGTTTTGGACGGGTCTCCTTCTATTAGCACTACATTTTCTGCCTCTTCCATAGGTTTGGGTGGTTCTTCTTCTACCATCCAAGGGTGATTTTCCCTTGATGCCAGGACTACTTGGTAACATTCTCGAGCCAAAAGTTGGTCCCCAACGATTTCTCCAGTCCCGTGGGGGGTTGGGAATTTCACTTTCAGGCAATATGTGGAAGTTACTGCTTTTAGGCGATTAAGGGTTGGTTGCCCAAGAATCACATTGTAAGATGAAGGGCAGTTGACGATCAAGAAATCTATCATCCTCATCACTTGAGTAGGGTAGGTTCCTGCTGTAATCTGTAGTGAAATTATGCCTTTCAGATAAACGCGATTTGCGGTGAAGCTGACTAACGGAGATCCAAAAGGCTTGAGGCGCTTTGGATCCAACTTTATCTGTTGGAAAGCCGTCATGCACATTACATCTGCCAACACCCTTCGGGTATTGCACCCTTTAATGGTTAGCATAATGACTAGGGGATCATCATGGGGTTGCTTGATCCCCTTCACATCTTGCTCGGAGAAGACAATGTCATCATTCTCAATGTGGCGATGTTTTGCCATTGGGTGATTGACGTGGACGCTATTCGCCTGGCTCTGAACTACCCTTCTTAGGGACTTGTATGATCCTTCAACAATTGGCCCCCCAGTGATCGTCCTTATCTCTCCCATGATGGGTTTGAGGTTGTCGTGATCTTCCTTTGTTTGGTCGTTAGTGGGTTTCTCCTCTATTTGCTGACGAACTTGATAGTCTTTCTTAATAAACTTCTGGAGTTTTCCCCGCTAGATCAACTCCTCTATTTGCTCCTTCAAATCCTAGCAGTACTTCTTCGGGTCTCTTCGCTTCGAGGATGAGCTTAGTGGCTTAGGCCATTTCAAGGCAGGGTCGTCCTTTATCTGCATGAGAATCTTGTCTGCAGGCATTATCAAAGGGGTGAAGTTTAACTTCTTCTTTGATGACGCCTCCAGGCCACTTTTACCAGTCTTAGCTTCTGCATGACTACCTTTGCGCTCCTTTTTCTTGCTTTGGGACTCTGTGCCTTTGTCCTTCTTTCTTTTGCCCGTCAGTCCCTTTGCTGTCAACGCGTCTTCCCAATTCATGTATTTTTGCACTTTAAACAGCAAATCTGTCATCGAGTTTAGGGGAGTTTTCCTTAGGGAGAAAACAAGGTCAGGGTTGTTCAGCCTAGCTTGGAAGGTCGTCATTATCACCTGCTTGTCAGCCTCATCAATTTCTAGTACTGCTTTGTTAAATCACTTCACATATTCCCTCAAGGTCATTATCACCTGCTGTTTCACAATTAGTAGGTAGGAAGTAGGCCTCTTACGGCGTTGTCCTCCAATGAAGTGATGGACGAAGGATTCACTTAGCTGGTCAAAGTTTGCAATGGACGCTGCGAGCAGTTTATAGAACCATACCTGTGCTGCTCCCCTAAGGATTGTTGGGAATGTCTTGTAAATAACGTCATCTGGGGTCTGCTGGAGGTTCAGAAGCGTTTTGAATGCTCCAATATGGTCCAGAGGGTCTTTAGTACCATCATGGACTACCAATTGAGGAAGACGGAACTTGGGAGGCAGGGGGCACTCCAGAACGCTAATTGTGAAGGGTGAGTTAGTCCTCTTGATCATGCCATCTAGATTTATTGTTGTTTTCCCTTTCATGGCGTTCTTGACCTCGTCCAACTCCTTCCTCATTTTCATCATTTGATCACTACCACGAGTTGACTGCGCGGTATGCTCTTATTTGCTATTCTTTGGACTATGATCATCGTTATCGTTGTCATTGCAGTTACGTCGAGACTACGGCCTTGTCGGAGTTTCAGGGTGCGCTCTCCATTTCAATTCTTCATTCTATTTTATCAACTCTTGCACGTTAGCAGTGAGTGCTTGGATTTGTTGGGCCATCACGATTGGATCTATAGGAGGTGATGAAGTGGAAGTGTCCATGTGTCTTGAGGAACTTTGCTGGTAGAGATATGATGATGACTTGCCTAAGAGAATTGCAACTCAATTGTTTCCCATAAACGGCGCCAAACTGATGAAATAAGAATTTTCCTCGTCAGTATATTCCTTGTCAGTGGATAAGGGCACCGGTGTGAAGGACCATTCGATGCTTAAGTTAGCTTATTCTCTTTTTGAAAAAACTGTAATTCGTATAGCTGTGTGTGTTCATGTCCTTTTACCTGTTTTTCCTGACTTTATATAGCCTTAGGTTGAGTTAATATTCAGCAGACAAGCAGCTAGATAATCAATGCTTAATGATGGCAATTTAACTCTAATGTTTTCTGCTTCATAACTGATCCTGAATTCTGCATTATTGGATGAAGGTAACGGTTTTGTGCTATTCATTACTCAATCATTAATTACTGCCCATCCATACCCTTACTCGTCACTGTTAGTGATGGTTTGTGAATGATGGAAGATCATTTGTATACTACTCGTCACTCAAGGTATTGCAAGTTAGAAATCAAGAACAAGGAAGTTGCGGGTTCAAGAAAACAAAACTTGCCAAGCTTGACTGATCGAGAAGAATGCTTGATCGATCAAGATACGAATCTGCAAAATTTTAATTAAGTCCATCTACTCATTAAGCCCATTAAGTGATTAGGGTTTCAGATTTAATTTACATAGTATTTAAAGGAAACCATAAGCTAAGTTTTGTTATGACTTTATAGCTTCTTTTTTGAGATTTAAAAAGTTTTGTGTCTTCTCCTTTCAAAGTCACTATCGGAAATCAATCTACATACCATTAGAATCGATAGATCTGAAGTTGCTGCTTTCTAGTCATCAAATGTGCTAGAGATTTAAACCTTCAAAGGTGGTCTTAGAGTCATAGACTGGAGGTCTATGTGGGAGATCTAAAGCATGAACAGGTGGTTCATATATGTAAGGACAGATCCAGATCAAGGAAGTCTGTGGAGTTCAGAGTCCAATTTGGTAACTGTATAAATTTACTATGAATTGATATTCTTAATTTTAAATCTCAACTTGATATAATGGATAGTGCTCTTGGGATTGTTTCCCCCAAGTTTTTTACCTTGAAACGAGTTGTTTCATTAGTTTTTCTAAGTCATCACATCTTGTGTTATTTAGTTTTTCGTTGTGCATGTTGTTTGTGATGAATGTTTAACCTAGATCTAACCTAAGTAAGAACTTGGCTAATAAATTATGTTAAACAAACTATGTTTTCTAAAGGTCTATAACCTAACAAAAATGACAAGTCATTATTCCATTAGCCACATAAGCAATATCACTAACCATAATTAACAGAAATATAGTTCATTTTTAAAACTCAATGGACCAATAACACTCACTTGTAACTTGAGAAACTAATTGCGCTTATAAGATAAACTTTAAAGACTAATAATATAGTTTTACCTTTTTTTGTAGAAGATTTGATGTGAGAGATCTTGGATTCTTGGCCAATGTTTTTCTGATTTTTTTGGAAGACCGTCAAGCCTGTGTCCAGTTTTACAAACCAAGCAGTTTGACATTGTTCAAGAGGTTCACAAAAAAATTGAAATCTTTAGTTTTGTTGGTTTTAAAAATTGGACTAGTGGTCGATTCCTAATTAACCGGTTCAACCAGTCAGTTCAACTCGGTTTTCAAAACCATGATTATGAGTAAAGTTCATTGTTCACTGGCGGTGCAAAGAGTCCAAAGTTGTTTCATGGCAAATGGCAGGGCACCATGGTGAGGCAAATTTAAATCGGACAAACAATGCCACATCTAGCATTGAAGCTACTCTGCATTGCACATTTGCACTACACACCTGACATTGGAGCAGGTCTATTTACGGCACAAACTACCAGAGCATTCCTTCTGTTCCATAAAATAGACCTCTGTCCATATTTTTTGTAAGTGCTACATAAGTTCACCATGCATGTTTAGTTTATTTAATAAAATAATGCCACGCTATTTTTATCATGCTATGTTTTTTTAATTTTTTTAGGCTACAAAAATAATGTGACATTATTTTATTCGACAAACAAAACACACATGGCAAGTTTATGTAGTACTTAATAAAAAATATAGATAAAATGGTTGTTGATACAAATGAAATAGAACTTTAGGGGCTGTTTGGTAAGAGTATTTAAATATAGTTTTTTGTTTTGCAATTCATAAAATGGTGGGTCCCACACTTGAATTTATTGTTTGGCTAATATTTTCTAAATATAGTTTTCAAAAAACAGCATCATATTTTCCTGATTCAAAATAGGATTTTGAAAACGGCTAAGGGGTGTTTTCAGGATACAAAAAATGTTTTTAATGGCATAGTTGTAAATAAATTGAAAACAATGGACCCCACATATTTGTCCAAACCCTTTTATCTTTTAAATTAAGGAATTTATCTTTATCACAAAAAGAATTCTCACACTTCAAATTTGAAACTTATTATTAAATATATATATATATATATATATGATGAGCTCTATTCCCTTATCATTATTCACAAAAAAAGTAATCTACAGATTCTACACGTTACTTTTTGTAAAAAAAAAAAATATATATATATATATATATATTTAAAACCTCAAAATAGAAATAGTCTCCCAAACAATTATTTTTGTTTTTAGTATTTTGAAAATTGTTCTTAAAAGTAGGAGCCAAACACATAAAATATAAAAATTATTATCTGAAAACTAGTTTCGAGTTCAATTTTTTGAAAATTGTTTTATACTATTTTGAAAACAAAAACAAAAATCCTCCTACCAATCAGGCCCTTAGGGAATCCAAATTATAATACTTTAGCATGTAAAATTCAAATACTCCCAAACTTTAAGGTGTAATTTTCAATTTCTCAGAATAAAATTTTTAAAATTTTTATTTGATCAAATTATATGAGTTGGGTTTAAGTTACACCTGGTGTAACTTTAGGCAATCTTACCACTCAATAACATGTTATTAAATTCATATTTTGAAAATCTTACCATTTGATTACATGTTCTATATGTTCTTAATATGCATACAAATTTTCATGTCAATCAGATGTTATTTACTATTTGATCTATAAATTCATCTTTTATGCATTATTTTAAAATACAAAAAATTAAATTTAAACAATTGATTGATAACATAGCTATTAATCATTTATCACCTAAAAATTTTGCAAGCTAGAAGAATATATGAAGATAATATAATCCAACAGTGGATTTGTCAAAATTTGCACCCAATTATATTGAATAGTTTAATATTGCTCAAAATTACATCAAGTGTAACTTGAACCCAACCCTATAAAATTATATGAGCAATATATATGTTTGAAAAACATCTAGTTTTCTTTTTTCAAAAAAAAAAAATTATTATTTTACATATTTTATATCATTACAATTACTTTCATTGTTAACTTTCTTTTGTATTAATTCATTATATTCTAATTCTTTTTTATGAGTTTTTTTTTTATATTTATTTTGTGAGATTTTAATCTAAATTTTCTATTATATTTTTTGATATTTCTAATAACATATTTATGCCCACTTTGTGGTGTAGTGTCTCCGAGCCCACACGGGGTTACCGGGCCGGCTCTGATACCATATTGTAATGACTCAAGGAAAAGTACTAGCCACATCTGAGGTATACCTCAAAAGAACTAGTCAAAATTGAGACTCCTTGTAGTTGTTAATAAAACTTAGATCTACCTAGTAAATACTCGATGTGGAACTCATCACACACCTATACATATCATACAATCAATCAAATTGGGGCATCACAAAAATATGTAAGATTCAATTCATTTTTATATTATTTTTTTTAATATCCAAATTGATACTTTCTAATAAACATTCAAAAAAAAAAAAAAAAACTCTACAAATAAAAATATGGGGGCATTCTTATTGAGGGGCCTTATGCCATGGCCTCAAGCCGCCCCTGCTGCTGATGAGACTTGGTATATGAGTATTTAATACAAATTTAACACATAAACAGACAAGTAGAAAGGAGCTAAGGTTGGAAAGAAACATTTAGATTTCTGTGAAGGAGTAGGCCTTGCGTGACATATCATTTCAAGGTCAACATTAAGAATCATTCAGAGCTGCTCCCTAAGCTTACCAAATGAGGCATAGACTATTATATCTTCTTCTTTTCTTTTTCTTTTTTTCTTTTTTTTTTTTTCCTTTTTTTTTTTCGCTGAATAGACTATTATATCTTGAACAAGAAAAAATAGAATATCGTTTGTTCACCCTTTACAGACTACAGATCAACTCATCAGAGTCCAGCAAACTATTCACATTTTGTGATTTCTCCATTTACTACTCTATTTGTCACAATTAGTTCTTTATTAGATTTACCATGCAAATATCAGGTCGAAGATTTTTACCATGGTAATGCATTGCTCATAATATCTTATATTACTACACTATCAGTTTACTAGTCGAAAGATTAAACAGTAATTTTACTATCTAATAACTTCTTTTTAAAACTAGGATACGTTTGTATAAGCGGTTAGAAAATTGTGTTTTGAATTTAAAATAGACATTTGTAAAAAGGTTACGAGGAGTTATAATTGCAAGACAAAGTTTTGGGTTTTAAATACACTTTTTTAATCTCCCTAAACACCCAACCAAAAGGACCCTTAGTCTCAAAGATTTTGGGCTACCAATTAAAACTTTAAGATTATCACCCAAATTATCAAGATAAAGTAAAAGACTTATCCACAAAATATTGGGACCTTCAGCAATCGGATGGATTCAGTTTTATTAGCCAATGGCTACATCAATATTCAACATCTTTTTTTTGAATGTGAATTTTTACAAATCAACAATTGGAATACGTTTTCTTCTTGTATCATTCATGCTTGCAAAATTTTCAGAATATCAAAATTCAACAATTATATTATCAATTAAATGTTTAAATCTTAAGTTCTTTTAGGGTATAATTATACATAAAAAATAAGTTCTTTTGGCATTTGGCACATTTACCACATCTAGTATGGATGCTCTTATAGCCAATGGCTACATCAGTATTCAACATCTTTTTTTTGAATGTGAATTTTTACAAATCAACAATTGGATTACGTTTTCTTCTTGTATCATTCTTGCTTGCAAAATTTCAGAATATCAAAATTCAACAACTATATTATCAATTAAAGTTTAAATCTTAAGTTCTTTTAGGCTAAAATTATACATAAAAAATAAGTTTATAAATCGAATAGTAAATAACATCTGACTAACACAAAATTTGACATGTGTGTTAAGAACATAAAAAACATGAAATTTAGCAGTTGAATTTTCAAAATATATAGTCTTGTTAATTTTTTTTAATGGAAGTTGTAGCCTTAGGCTACAACCAAGTTTATAGGCAAACTTTGTCCTTGTTGTAAATTTTATGGGAAATTACTAGAGATACTACAAGTTTTACTGCATAAAACCTACAAACTTTTTTGAGAATGAAAAACCTACAAACTGATGTAACAATAAATGTGAATGGTGGGGTTCAACCATCTCATAACTAAATATTTGAATTACCTTTTTATGATTAGTGATACATTAATTTGAAATCTCAATGTAGTAAAACATGTAGTACTTGGAACTCTACTCAATTTCAAATAACAAAATCTTTTACATAAATTAATTAAATGTTTTTGAGAAATGTTATATTCACAACATTTTCACAACAAATTCTAAATGGTGGGTTGTTAGTGGTTGTTATGGGTGAGCAAAAAAAATTGTTTAAGTTGTAGATTTAAATTAGAACCAATAAAAACTTACCACCTATAATTTGTTATAAAAATATTGTGGATGTAGCACTTCTCAATGTTTTTTGGTTGAATGAGTATCAAAATTGGTTGTAGTATAGTAAAACAAACATTGTTTTTTTTTTTTTTTTTTGGGTTTTTTTTATGGGAATGTTTGTATTTTTTTTTGTTTTTACTAAACAATATCAAATCCATGTATTTATCTATTTTTGTAGTTAGCATATGTAACCATTGGAGAAAAATTAGATATCCCCTAAGAATAGAACATTCTGTTATGGGTAAAGTCACACATGGTTGTCAAAATCCCGATCTGGATCCTACGATCCTACGATTTTACGATCCCACTTACCCAAAACGATCCAAATCTTTCAAGAATTTTTGTGATCATTCAGGATCAGTAGGATTGTACGATTTTGACAACTTCAAACAATCCTGATTTCTTATAATCTTCTTTAACTTGACAAAAGGCTCAGTTAAATCCAAATAAAAAATAACATCCCAATAGACCAAGTTTTGCTATTCTAATATAGAGAGATAGAGTGTCAGTTGGACCCAAATAAAAAATAATATCCTAAGAGAGTGTCACGTTTTGAGGTTTTTGGCCTCTTTAAATAATGCTTACAAACAGATATAGTAATGTATGATAATTACATCAAATTGATGTAAATTTTTTTAGTTTTTATGAATGAATGTATAGTTTATGTGATTATTTAACATACCAATGTGTATTTTTTATTTTTTTCTCAAATAATGTAAAATATTACGATCCACGATCCGATTTACGATCCATGATTCTATCTACCTCCCAAGATCTTACGTAGGATCCCGATTTTGACAACCTTCGTTATATCCTAATCTCAGTCTTAGTCTTATTAAGAACAGAAAAATTATTTCAAACCTTACAAATCTCCCACAAATGTAAGCACCTCCATTTTTTTTTGGTTGAGAAAGAAGTTAGTCAGTATACAAATTATATTTTTATAGTAAGAAGTTAGTCATAGGGTCAGAGAAAAGGCCAGTATACTAGTAAGTACTGGCCTTTTCATTTTTTTCTATCATTAATTTACACCCATTTTAAGTTGAAGAGTTGTTAAACTGTCCTCTACTCTATCAGATCATTGTATTTTTTTAAGTAATTAAAACAGAATTAAAAAATATCGTTAGCAACCTGATTATAAATGTATACATTACGAAGATAAAACTAATAAATCTACGAATAAGATAAGGCAAATTAAAGCAAACAAGTTTTGTTCGGTGTTTAGCAAAAAAAATTGTTTTGTTTGGTGATGATGTGTATAACGGGAGTTAGAACAAACGTACCGTGCACGATAATTAGATATTCTTTTGTCGTATGTATAATTATCTTTATCTCTATATATTAAGAGAATTCATAAAGTTTTTTTTTGAGAAAGAAGAGGATTCAGAAAGTTCGTTATATGGCTTCTAAAAATGTTAAAAATACCTCTAATCTAATTAGATAATCTTTATTCTTAAAAAATAAAAAATAGGATTAAAATTGTAATTCAACAAAATTCAAAAAAAAAAAAGTCAAAGAAACTTTTTTCCTAAAAATTAGCACACTTTCTGTTTAAATATATTTCAGACACATTTAATACATTTTTTCCTAAAAAATTAGCACACACACTAAACTCAATAGTTTACTCTATTTCATATCCTAAATTTTAGTTTCTTAAAAATTCTTTTTTGTAACCTCACTAATAATAGATAAATTTAAATTAAAAAAAGAGTCTCATTACATGTACAGAGCGTGTGTAATGAGGCTAATATATTATAATAATTAGTGAGTAATATTAACAGGGTCTACCTTAATTCAAGCCCAAGTTTGAACTTTGAAACACTTTAGTATTTGTGTTCATTCTAAGGATTGTTTTGGTGCCTCCAAGTGCAACCCTTCGTGCCTTCACGAGTTTCTTCTTCAAACGTTTGACTTGGAGAGACAAGACAGTCGTGAGCATCCCTTAACCACGCTGGGTGGGCCTTGGATAGAATACCCTAGCTTGTTTTCCACCATTTTTCTTCTTCTTTTTCCTTTCTTAGTTTTTAGGATACCCTTGTGTGCTTCCCAAATTACCTTTAATGTCCTTACAGTGTTAAGTAGGAAACATGTTATATCAATTTTTACTAAAATAAATTTACATGAGAATAAATTTGATTAATATTACATCAATACCATAATAAATAAATTTCTTAATTATATTTTTATGTTGGGCTTAAAAATTAATGTATTTTGTAAACATTATATTGTAAAATTTGTGTTACCACCCATATTCTTTTCAATAATATTAAACTCATTTCTTTTTCTATTAATGTTGGATCTTGGCAATTCATCCCTTGTTAAACCTATTTTTTATGTTCGAAACTAAGTTTTCTATATGGGTTCAAGTTATTTCAACTATTAAAGTAATTTAATATTTAGATTTGAATTCCGTCTATACTAAATATAAACTTATTGATGTTTCCGCTTGATAATACAAATAAAACTATGATGTATCAAGCTTATAATTTTCAAATTCTATTATTATTATTAATTAAAAAAAAAAAGAGTTTTCTTTTCTGTTGGAGTACTACTCTATTTACTAGGTGAAAATGACTAATGCAGGATATATGTTCTATAATTATATGTCTGAGTTTGAAGGAATTGGGGTTCATGACTTTGTTTTACTTTTATCGGTTCTTTTGATACAAACAAAATATGAGGGTAGATTAGTCATTTGATAAAAGTCAAAGCAAGGGTATATTAGAAAGAGAAAAAAGAATCAATTAACTGATTTTTTTTTTTTTTTTAGGAAGATTAACTGAATTAATTAAGTGATGATTTGTCCACAATGTGTATAATAATATCATTAGATGACAAGTAGAAACAAACACCTGCGAATGAGTCTGTGATACTCTTAAAGACCAAATTGCTTATAGAAAACTCCGACCTCCAATCCATAACATAACATTCAAACAATAAGAACATGTAGACGAGCTCTCCACTACCTTATAGAGCTAAAACAGATCCTTCTTTCTTTTTCTTTTTTTGTCTCCCTTCTTTAAATCACCACCCCTATATCTCAACCCTCCTTAATTATTCTATTGTGGACAATTTGCAATGGAGATCCAGTTCCAACAACAAAGGACTACGCAGCATAAAAAAGCAGGCATTCCCATCAGCAAAGATAGCAAGTTCAAGGTAAGGAACAGAAGCACTAGTAACACAAACAAGTTTGTTGGGGTGAGGCAAAGGCCTTCTGGGAGATGGGTAGCTGAGATTAAAGACACCACACAGAAGATAAGGATGTGGCTTGGCACATTTGAGACCGCTGAAGAGGCTGCCCGAGCTTATGATGAAGCCGCTTGCCTTCTTCGCGGATCAAATACTCGCACCAACTTCATTACCCATGTGTCTTTGGATTCTCCTCTCGCCAGTAGGATTCGAAATCTCCTCAAAAACAAAAAGGGAGCCATAGAACAACAGGTTAATGTTGATGCCTCTAGTACTAGTAGTACTCCCACTGTTACTCCCACTATTAGTACTTCTACTGGTACATGTAGTAGTTCCACTACTTCCACAAGCAGCTGTGTTAACTCTCTTTCCAATCAAGATTTCCGGTTGTTTGATGATGCATACAAACCAGATTTAAGCAGCTGCAGAGAGGAATTTGAGTTGGGTTCTTCTCAATCTGATCCTTCATGCGGTTTCGGACTTGGGTTTGATCGATTTTTGTTTACTCAAGAAGCGTTGGATTTGCCAAAGAATTTAACTTTGCCTGACACAGACACAGCCGAGTTGGAGATTTCGGAATTTGAAAGGATGAAAGTTGAAAGACAGATATCAGCTTCGCTATATGCAATGAATGGGGTGCATGAGTATATGGAAGCTGTTCATGATTCTGCTGAAGAGTTATGGGATCTTCTACCATTATGTTCATTGTTCAGCTAAATTTGATCGTTTTAATGGCCTTTAAAAGATATTGTTCTTGCTTATTACTAGCCTTCTTTATCTTTTTTTGTGTTTCCTTTAATTTAATCCCATAAAATGGGATATGGTTGGGGATGGGATGCAAGATTACATATAAAGAAATTTAGTTATAACTTATAAAAGATGAAATTTCTGTTTGTCAGACTTTTAATTTTTTGTTTTGAAAATGCCGACAGAAAAAACGCATAGAGATGTTAGACCTATAAAGTCCAATGATTTGAACAGGACTTCTCGATCTTCACTCTCTATATAAACTATAAAGTCTAACTAATCATATTCATTTATTAGTATTTTTTTTTTTTTTTTTTTGGGGGTGAATATTCAAAGTCACCATCATGTTGATTAAATTTAAATGTTCTCTTACTTCCTATGTTTGAAATCTCTCTATACGCCAAAAGATCAACAAGGTAGCACATTCTAATATTATTAAAAGTGACATCAAAGATTTTAAATTCCTCTCTCCTAAAAAAAAAATAAATAAGGAATTCTCAGGGAAGTGCACACAGATGTCATCAATTTCTTGTACTCATTATTAAAAACAAATTGCATCCTCTTACAGCTCAAATAAGGAATTTTCAATTTTCGAGGGCCCTACACTCTCTAGCCAACAACTACAAAGTTGCGGTTAGACATGGCAAAACGGGTCAGAATTTTCTAACCCGACCCGAGAAATACTTGACCCAAATCCGATTTTTTTGACCCAAAGTAAAATGGGTTGACCCGTGACTCGACTCGTGTTTTTTGCGGGTCAACTTGACCCGCGACTCAACCCAAACCCGAATCATTTTTAAATTTTTTTTTGATAAAAAAAAATAAAATTAAGACAATATTGGTTTAATTGTTTGTGTGGGGCCCAGCAATTCGTGGACCAGGCCCATTTGCCCTTAGAAAGTCCGAGGGCCCAATCCGAGGAGAACTGTGGCCCAAGCTCCATGACACCGAGCACGGACCAATTTTTGGGAGGCAGCCGAGGACAGTCTAGTCCTCGGCAGGCCCATAATCCGCCCAGAATAAAGGGATAAATTCGTAAGGAAATCCAAAATACCTTGGGGCGATTACCCTAAATACCCTTCTGGATAAGGCCCAATGCCTGGCAGAACCGTACTCTACAGCTTTATCAAGTCATCCCCAACAATTCCGGGATTAGACTGATGGGACCAATGTCAGTATTTGTAAAGACTGACCCTACACGTGGACGAAGGACATCGAACGCACACTAGTATAAAAGGAGAAGTAAGTGAATCTAGCAGGGGGGGGAGGAAAAAAGGAGACTTCATGAGGAAGATCGCCGGAACGATCCATGCACAGAACAGAGAAAGTCCTCCGTTGGACAACCGGAAAGGACCACAAGGGTCCTCGGATCAAGTCCGAGGATCCCATTCTCAGAGGTGGCAGTATGGCGGGGCTTTAAACGTTTAGGCCCAGTCCATTTTCCACAGGGATCTTTATGAAATCCAGACCGGACCATCCCCCCGTGACCAAGCCCAAGCTTTTCAAGCCCACTCTCTACAAATCGTATTGTGAGGGATCTCTCCCGCGTGAACCCGAAAATGTCACTGGGCCGCGCAGGAATCGTGTCCTTACAATTGGCGCCGTCTGTGGGAAGCATGCGCGCTTGGCGCAGGTGGCGGTGGAGTCAACTCTCTACTAAGCAAAAATCCACGGAGCTTCCTCCGTCTCCTTTGACGTGCAGCTGTTGTTCCGACATAAACTTCTGCTAGGGGCTACTCCTTGCAGCGCCCATGGCGTAGGCAGCCCTAGGGGCTCTTGGCCTCAAGCCGGCTCTCCCCGCCCTGATCTAGGGGCTTACATCCGAAAAACAAACCAAACACAAAAAAAAAATAAATCTCGTAAGTTTTGGACAGAACCAAGGTCTTGCATGGTCCTCGGACTCAAACCTATGGGGAAACCAAGTACAAGAGATGAAAATCAAAAGTTTTGGACAGAACCAAGGCCTTGCATGGTCCACGGACTCAAGCCTGTGGGGAAACCAAACACAAAAAAAATAAATCTCGTAAGTTTTGGACAGAACCAAGGTCTTGCATGGTCCTCGGACTCAAACCTATGGGGAAACCAAGTACAAGAGATGAAAATCCAAAGCTTTAGACAGAACCAAGGCCTTGCATGGTCCACGGACTCAAGCCTGTGGGGAAACCAAGCACAAAAAAAAAAAAATCTCGTAAGTTTTGGACAGAACCAAGGTCTTGCATGGTCCTCGGACTCAAACCTATGGGGAAACCAAGTACAAGAGATGAAAATCCAAAGCTTTGGACAGAACCAAGGTCTTGCATGGTCCACGGACTCAAGCCTGTGGGGAAACCAAGCACAAAAAAAAAATAAATCTCGTAAGTTTTGGACAGAACCAAAGGGTCTTGCATGGTCCTCGGACTCAAACCTATGGGAAACCAAGTACAAAGAGATGAAAATCCAAAGCTTTGGACAGAACAAGGTCTTGCATTGGTCCACGGACTCAAGCCTGTGGGGGAAACCAAGCACAAAAAAAAATAAATCTCGTAAGTTTTGGACAGAACCAAGGTCTTGCATGGTCCTCGGACTCAAACCTATGGGGAAACCAAGTACAAGAGATGAAAATCCAAAGCTTTGGACAGAACCAAGGTCTTGCATGGTCCACGGACTCAAGCCTGTGGGGAAACCAAGCACAAAAAAAATAAATCTCGTAAGTTTTGGACAGAACCAAGGTCTTGCATGGTCCTCGGACTCAAACCTATGGGGAAACCAAGTACAAGAGATGAAAATCCAAAGCTTTGGACAGAACCAAGGCCTTGCATGGTCCACACGGGGAAAACTCCCAAAAAAAGGGGCCCCCCTTTGGTTTGGGGGGGGAAACCAAGCACAAAAAAAAAATAAATCTCGTAATTTTGGACAGAACCAAGGGTCTTCATGGTCCTTTCGACTCAAAACTAATGGGGACCAAAGTACAAAGATGAAAATCCAAAGCTTTGGACAGAACCAAGGTCTTGCATGGTCCACTGGACTCAAGTCCTGTGGGGAAACCAAGCACAAAAAAAATAAATCTCTAAGTTTGGACCAGAACCAAGGTCCTTGCATGGTCCTCGGACTCAAAACCTATGGGGAAACCAAGTACAAGAGAATGAAAATCGCAAAGCTTTGGACAAACCAAGGCCTTGCATGGTCCATGCGGACTCAAGCCTGTGGGGAACCAAGCACAAAAAAAAAAAAAAAATCTCGTAAGTTTGGACAGAACCAAGGTCTTGCATGGTCCTCGACCAACCCTATGGGGAAACCAAAGTACATAGAGATGAAAAATCCAAAGCTTTGTGACAGAACCAAGGTCTTGCATGGTCCACGGACTCAAGCCTGTGGGGAAACCAAGCACAAAAACAAAAATAAATCTCGTAGTTTTGGACAAGAACCAAAGGTCCTTGCATGGTCCTCGGACTCAAACCTATGGGGAAACCAAGTACAAGAGAGAAAATCCAAAGCTTTGGACAGAACCAAGGTCTTGCAATGGTCCACGGACTCAAGCCTGTGGGGAAACCAAGCACAAAAAAAAAATAAATCTCGTAAGTTTTGGACAGAACCAAGGTCTTGCATGGTCCTCGGACTCAAACCTATGGGGAAACCAAGTACAGGAGATGAAAAACCAAAAGTTTTGGACAGAACCAAGGCCTTGCATGGTCCACGGACTCAAGCCTGTGGGGAAACCAAACACAAAAAATAAATCTCGTAAGTTTTGGACAGAACCAGGGTCTTGCATGGTCCTCGGACTCAAACCTATGGGGAAACCAAGTACAAGAGATAAACATCACAAGTTTCGGACGGAACCAAGGTCTTGTATGGTCCTCGGACTCAAACCTATGGGAAAACCAACTACTCGAAAGGAAAAACTACATTACGTAGAATTTGGATTCATCTGAGGAAAGCTCCCCACTCGCCATTGGGTCAGTTCCCAAACTGCGGGGATTCGCAAGTCTGCTCTTAGATCTGCAGCACCAAGGGAATCGATGCGACGTAGGGCAATACGTCACCTGAGAAACAATTTGAGTTCTTTACCCTCCGTCAACTCCTCGGACGGTACTCTCATACTTATCACAGAATATTCAATTGTTATTTTTGCTAGTTTCCTGAGTTAAACCTGCTATGAGTTATCGCCGTAAGGTTTGGTAGTGTTGGTACATTAGAACTGATTGGATTATGTTTCAAAACTTCCTGCTCTAAGTATCATTGAAGAAACAGACACAGGGAGCACACCCTTCCACAAAATAATGTTGCAAAAAGAGTAGTATTCAAAATAAGTAGGCAAAATTTCCTTTCTTATTAAAACAAAGAAACAGTACAGCATACAACAAAAAGCTGAAATCAACTTATGATAAAACTTGCTACATGATAGAAAGGAAAGTTACAAGGAAGCAAGAGAAGGCCGAGGAGGTAGCACAGACGAGAATTGGGCTACTGCTTCGAGGCCTTGACCCTTCCCCCATGCTTTCGCATGCCCATAGCTCCGGCAGCAAAGGAGCCCAACTTGAGCCTCACGCCGCAGTGGGGAGGATGCAGGTAGCACAGAGGAGAGGTTGGCTACTGCCTCAAGACCTCGTTTCATCCTCAACGCTTTCACGTGCCCGGAACTCAGACAGCAAAAGAACCTGACCTCAGGCTAACACCATCTACAAAGAAGATGCAGGGAGCCGAAAGTTGGGAAGCCCCCGCAGAAATTGGCCGGCTGCCAGGTAGACAGTGCTGATGGTGGAAATTCCTTCTTCGGACATACCAAAAATCTGGCATGACCAGAACCTGCTTCGGATTTTGACTAAAAGCGTGGGAAACACCCTCTCCCCTCTGTCATAAGGGAATATTTCTTTGAATCTATGCCTTCGTTGCCCGTATATCACTCTTCTGAGCTTGAGGAGAACGTGGCGCCTTTGCGGCGATGAGAGTTTTTCTTCCCCGACCCTCGTCTCAAACATGACTTGCTGCGGGAGGAAGCTGAAAGATGAGACTAAGGAGCTGGTGCCTAGGCAAAGAAACTTGCTCTCTTATTTATTTGAGGAGATAGGGTGGTGGCATTTAATTAGCGCAGCTTCCTGAGGAACGCTACAGACAAAACGTCTCCAGCTCGACTTCCAACAAACCTCTGCAACGACAAGACTAAAGGAGCCTCGTCGAGGTGCACCTCGAACATCGGGACACCCAGAAGTACCGCGTGGCCAAAGATTATGGAAATATCTCATGATCCGTGGGCCTAGTAAATTCGCGGCCCATGCCCTTGCTACATGATGGCCCACGGACTACGGCCCACGCCGGGTAATAACTAATGCCGAGGACAACCTCCTGCCCGGCCGCGTACGGGATACTTAAGGAGAGGGAATAAAACAGAACCAAGGCCTTGCATGGTCCTTGGACTCAAGCCTATGGGGAAACCAAGTATAAAAATTATTATTATTACAAGTTATGGACTGAACCAAGGCCTTGCATGGTCCTCGGACTCAAGCCTATGGGGAAACCAAGTATAAAAATTATTATTATTACAAGTTATGGACTGAACCAAGGCCTTGCATGGTCCTCGGACTCAAGCCTATGGGGAAACCAAGTATAAAAATTATTATTATTACGAGTTTTGGATAGAATCGAGGCCTTGTATGGTCCTCGGACCCAAACGCGGCATCAAGCCTCCAGTTCTCTCCTCGGCCAGCATGGGTAATCATTACTTTTCACTGGTCGGCCTTATTGGGCCAAACACTTATATTAGAGTTATGGCAACATCTTTTTATTATCAAGTATTTTGGTCTTAGTTGTCATCGGTTTAGATACTTTCTCATTGAGCCGAGCAGCATTTACCAATATACAAAAACATAAACGGAATATGCAAAATGAAATAATAAACACTTTTATTAATATAAGAGATTATTACAATGTACGAAAAAGGGCTCAAACAAGCCTATACAAAAGGAGAACTGCTGAAGCAACGATAACACTCGCAGTACAGAGAAGTAAACAGTCAGGCTTCTTCTAAAACTCATCTTCAAGGTCTCTTCAGTCTCTGCCTCAACATTGCTCATATCATGACAAGAACCTTCTTCGGAAAAGGATGAGGGACAAGGAAGAAGAATTGAAGGAGAAGGAAGAAGAATTGAAGGAGAAGGAAATAGTAAGGAAGAAATCAATGAAGAAGATGGAGGAGATGAAGGAGGAAGATGGAGGACATGAGTAAAGAAGGAGGAGAAGAAGAGAGAAGGGACGAAAAGAAAGAAAAGGAGCAAAAGAGGGAAAAGGGAAGGCACCAGGACGGAACTGGTGCTGGGAAGACTATAAGAGGAAAGCGGAGGAGGGCACCAAGGAGCAAAAGAGGGAGAAGCCGAAGCACTTAGCCCCTGCCTCAGCCCTGACTCCTAACACGTTGGTGCCATATTAGGTATGCTCATGAGGAGCCGGGTGGTGCTGGTCTTGGTTGTTCTCGACTCAGTCGCGCCGAGAGTTCGACACGACGAGTTCCTGCTTCGGATTTTGGCTGAAAGGGAGGCGAGACAGATCTTAAGTCTGCGCCACCCTTGCCCTGATCGAGCCATTTCAAGCTTTATCAGAATATGGTGTCTAGAGGAGGGGCATGATTTCTTCATCATTTGGTGCGATCTCAGAAGAATAGAAGGGAGTTAGTACGAAAGTGATGGCCTCCTGCTTGCCTTCTTATAGGAAGAGCAGAACGGATGGCATTAAATGCATTCAACCTTCCCAAAGAATCTGAAGAAAAAAGAGGCGTCCGTTCCACTTCTCCACCTTATCAAATGAGCCGCTGGATATAAATGAGCCTCATTAAGGGGAATTCATTAAGGGCGCGTCTGAGACATCCAAGCGGCAGGAGCAGATTCCGAGCGGATTAAAAGGAATCCCTCAAAAACCGCCTGACTTCCTGAGAAACCGCTCACATAAATGCGGGATCAAGCTAAATGGGCCATATTAAGGGCCCGGGTTTGCCAAAACCCTCCTTTCCAATCCGGAATTCAGATAGAAGGGTTTTGAGGGGCTATTGTGGGGCCCAGCAATTCGTGGACCAGGCCCATTTGCCCTTAGAAAGTCCGAGGGCCCAATCCGAGGAGAACTGTGGCCCAAGCTCCATGACGCCGAGCACGGACCAATTTTTGGGAGGCAGCCGAGGACAGTCTAGTCCTCGGCAGGCCCATAATCCGTCCAGAATAAAGGGATAAATTCGTAAGGAAATCCAAAATACCTTGGGGCGATTACCCTAAATACCCTTCTGGATAAGGCCCAATGCCTGGCAGAACCGTACTCTACAGCTTTATCAAGTCATCCCCAACAATTCCGGGATTAGACTGATGGGACCAATGTCAGTATTTGTAAAGACTGACCCTACACGTGGACGAAGGACATCGAACGCACACTAGTATAAAAGGAGAAGTAAGTGAATCTAGCAGGGGGGGGAGGAAAAAAGGAGACTTCATGAGGAAGATCGCCGGAACGATCCATGCACAGAACAGAGAAAGTCCTCCGTTGGACAACCGGAAAGGACCACAAGGGTCCTCGGATCAAGTCCGAGGATCCCATTCTCAGAGGTGGCAGTATGGCGGGGCTTTAAACGTTTAGGCCCAGTCCATTTTCCACAGGGATCTTTATGAAATCCAGACCGGACCATCCCCCCGTGACCAAGCCTAAGCTTTTCAAGCCCACTCTCTACAAATCGTATTGTGAGGGATCTCTCCCGCGTGAACCCGAAAATGTCACTGGGCCGCGCAGGAATCGTGTCCTTACAGTTTGTTATGAGTTTTAAGGAAACAAATGAGACATTTACATAACTGTATGCAAATTAATTGAAAGATTAATGATTGAGCATTCTGTAATGAGTAAAGATTTTTAAGTATTAAATAGTAAAGTACATGCCAAGATAATCTGATTATAGTACAGTTAAAAACATAGATTTAAAATTGTAGACATGTGTGAAAAACATTCATAAGTGTGAAAATAGTGAAGCCAAAGTAAATGACCTGACCCAATCCCGAACCATTTTTTAGAACTTTTTTTTTTTTGTAAAAAAAAAATAAAATTAAGACAATATTGGTTTAATTGTTTGTTGTGAGATTTAAGGAAACAATTGAGACATTTACATAACAGTATGCAAATTAATTGAAAAATGAATGATTGAGCATTCTGTAATGAGTAAAGATTTTTAGATATAAAATAGTAAAGTACATGCCAAGATAATCTGATTACAGTACAGTTAAAAACATAGATTTAAAATTGTAGACATGTATGAAAAACATTCATAAGTGTGAAAATTGTGAAGCCAAAGTATCAAATTAATATAAATTATGAATGCTTAGACCTATTTTTAACAATTTATGTCCAAAATAAACAGCTTTTCAAAATAAATTATGATATTTCCTAGAGTGTGTGTTGCTTAACAATGATATGATATTCATAAAAGAGACTATGTATAAATAAGTAAACAATCAAACTTTAATATATATCTCAAATTAAAATAGAGTGCCAACCACAATTGACAATAGATTATAAAATTAATTTTCAAGATTGTAAATTTCTTATATGTTTTTATTATTTGTCAAATGAATTATCCAATAAGTCATTTGCAATTTTGTTTTATATTTTGGGATGTTGATATTGTATAGAAATAAAACTTGTGTATTTGTTTTACTTATCTTTGTGTTATTTTGTTTTAGATAGCAATGTTAGGATTTGTATAATTTTAAAATTATTGAATAAGTATTAATAAGTATAATTCATTCTTAATATAAGTGGTGAATTCAAAGTAATGCATTTTACATCAAGTAATTTGTTGCACGACTTTCTAAATGACAAATAAATGTCGTTTCTTAAAAAAAAAAAATCATGTGAAAAATAAGGGTCAACCCGATCCGACCCGCAACCTGATTGACCCGAACCCGTTTTTAACCCGCTTAAAGTGACCCGTGTTTGACCCGCAACCCGATTGACCCAACCCAAACCTGACCCGACCCGCCCGTTTTGCCATGTCTAGTTGCGGTCCTTTCAATGTAAAATATTTAAGGTATGCAGCTGCTCTTCCTCCGAGTGATAATAATAATAATAATAAAGATAAATTGCAAATTACACCTCTAAAGTTTAGATTCAGATCCTCTAAATTTTCTAGAGCATTCTACCAATAGATTTCCTTAAATTCTAACCATTCTTTTATAACTAAAGAGTCTAAATTCTGTCATGTCAGTATTCTACTAGCAATACTCTTAAAATAATATAATAATATTACAAACAAAACAATTAAGATTATTGTTAGTGGAATGCTGACATGGCAAAATCTAGGCCATTAAATCATTAAAAATGGTTGATTTAAGTAAATTTATTTAGTAAAGTACCTTAGAAAATCTAGAGGATCTAAATCCAACTAGCTAAAAGATCGAGTATACTGATGCAATATTAACATAATAAGATATTATTATTATTATTATTGTAAGAGCACAGGTTCTGGTGGCCCAAACCTGCCTAGATTGGTGAAATTGGTACTACTTGACTTGGCCCAAACCAATAGATATTTGTAAAGAGAGTGAGATGAAACAAGTTGGGCTTCGCCCAAGGACACAGATAAAGAAGAAGTAAGTGAAAGTTAATGGCTAAGTATATTGATAATTCTTTACAAATTTGCCCGAGGACAATGTTCTTGTGCAACTACACTGTTCTCTTTTTCTCAGTCACTGTTCTAGCTCTAATCTTTTTCCCTTCACCTTTTCTCCTTCCTTTTTATCTGGAAGTTCCTTTCCTTTATATATTCTTAGGCTTCTTGCATCCTAGCCCTCCATCTACAATCCTCCCAACCCTCATTAGGACACTTGTCCCATTAGACGTTTAGTGAAGGTGGTAGAAGGATGCACTTAGTTGTGGATCTATTATTCAGGCCACCTCCTCATTAGTGCAGCTGATAAAACTATTGCCAGCCATTTAATGCAAAGGAGTAGGTGCGACTTTACAAGAGATCTCCCAAAAATATCCTGTTTCTCCCCTAAGGCACCCCTCTCACCCTTATATTTCCAGAAGATGTTCTGTCTCTTCCTAACTTCTCCTTGGGCAAGCCCACTCCTTGGGCTATAAATGCTCTTACGTGAGGAAGGAATGAAGGCTACGATCGTGCTACCCTTCCTCGGTCCTTAATTCCCCACAATAGCCCCCTAAAATCTTGCTATTGCCTTTGATGCAACATGTAAGGTTTTAGTAATACTACCCCAACTAATACGTACCAAATGCTTTCCCACGTGGTAATGTCTTTTCACCTGTTCTCAACACGATCTTGATGCTTTGGTATCCATAATGCGTCATTTATTATGTCAGGCAGCTACTTGTCTACCCACATTCCACAGTGAGATGGTGATCCTACAGTCCTTATTTACCCTAATTTATGAGCAAGAAATTTATCGCTCACTTTTCACCTCTATATAAGGAGGGGCTGGAGATAACTTTGCCACATTTATTCATTTCGCAATTTTTCGTTGAAGCAATAGTCCGAGGAGAGATTCTTCTATTGTCTGTAGGTGCGTCCAAATTCCTTTATTTTTATACATAGATTCTTTGTTACCGAAGGCATGGCTGCCTTTAGGGCTCACCATAAGCCTCCATGGGTAGATTTGCTAAGTTAGTAGATACTCTCAAAGGCATGGCTGCCTTTAAGGCTTAATATAGGATTTCTAAAGGTGTTGAACTCCAACACTGTGAATTAGGCGAATGGTTGGTCATGAACAAACCTCCTGGCTCGGTAGTAATTCCAATGATCGCCTTCATAGAAGTTGGGATGGAAATTCCCATGGGTAGGTTTACCAGGGACTTCCTTATGAACTATAGGTTGACTCCCACCTAATGTACCCCCAACGTCTTTAGAGTCCTTGGTAGCGTAGACATGATAAACCGTAAGATGGGGACCAATCTCACATGGCATGACGTGAATTGGGTATGTAACTGTCAAAAAGGGAAAAAAAGGGAAAGAGACCAACTACTACATCAAATGTAAAGTCCCAGTTGTTAGGTTAATTTCGTGTATGTCGGAATCAAATAAGGGTATGGACGAGGATTTCCTCATTGTCTTGGGAGACTGGCATGATGGATTGCACTGTCCCACCCAAGAGGGGGAACCAACTATGGTTCCCACAGACATTAGATGCACTTAGGATTTTCTTATTTATATAAAGGAAAAACTTTCACAAGGATTCTTCCTAATATATTGTATGCGTTGCATGTTTACTCGTAGATGAACATCACACCGTCCCGAACAAGAGCCTCATAAATTTTCTTGAGCTAAACCGAATCCTCAGGTCAGAAATTTTTCTTCACAAGGACAGCCAGCTTCGGGTGGTTCATGTGATCCTTAGATTCAAGCCTATCTTCAAGCGTTTCCAAAGCCCCAAATACAAAATCAAAGCTAAGGACCCAAGGCAAGCTTCAGTTCACGTAGCAATTCTTGGTTTCCTAACAATAGAGCCTCCTCCACCCGGAACTCAAGACGCTCAACTCCCAGCCTCACTCATAACCAAACTCCTTTACACCCAAGAGCAGCCTATTCCTTCGGATGACGAAATCAGGGAGCATACCTTAGAGCCCACCCAGGAAGTCACAGATAAAGACTTCAAGGTCTTTTACCAACAAGAGGATTTTGAAGATCTTCCTGGCCCCTTCCATCACCGTCCACTACCTACCCAGACTAACACCAACCAAGAAGCAACCAACACCCCTAAAGGAATGGTGCTAGAAGAGAAGACCCCTAACCTACTAGCTTTGCTTACTACCCGTGCTAGGGGTGCCTCCCCAGCAGTTCCTGTGGTCCTCCGACCACCAGCTCTTGCCCCCATATACGCGTCCTTCGGAGACGCCACGGATAAAAAGAGGAAAAGAGTACAAGGGGTAAAGGATCTGAGGATGCTGAAGAGGGAGAGGTTACATGCTCCTCCCAGTAGCCCCTTGCCAAGGAAGCCCGAACTACTAGGGCTCAGTAAAAGAAGAGTGCTCCCTTTAGGGCCTCCAAAGGAACTGAAGGGGAACAGCAGCCAAAGGCCTCTGCCTGGAGGCCTTCTTTTATGCTAAGTTCAAGGAGCCCTATCATGGATGATGCCAACCTCAAGGATACCTAGAAAGGTAGGTCAAGCGTCCTAGCTGAATGTCTAGAAAAGGCTCTCCTTTTACCTGAGGACATGCAGGAGCTCCAGTCCTTTCGGAAGCACGAGGTCTTCCTGTCACTAAAGAGAGACCTTGCCAAGGTATACAATCACCTTCTTCTTTTAATAAATTAATATGAAACATGTACAAATCCTGACTTATAATAATTTTGCAGTCTGTGCAAGCAGCCTTTGTGGCTAAGGAATGGGTGGACCACGCTTTAGGTCAGGCTCGCGAGGCTGAAGGCAAGCTAGAAATAGTTGAGAGGGCTCATGCAGAGGCTGATAAGAAGCTCAAAGAAACCCTCTCCCAACTGACTGAGGTAGGAAGTTTCGAAAGAACGCTAAGGTTGCCCTGGTCGGCCACGAAAAACAAGTTGCAGAGTCCCAAGAGGCACAAAAGAAGGCTAAAAACTAGCTGGCCTTGACCATGCTGAAGGTTAAACAATAGCAAAAATAGCTGGAGGCAAAGGATGTCGAGAAGGCTAAGTCCAAGCAGGCGGCCTATGATGCGGGCATGACTAAAATTGCCTAAAGTCTAATTTCCCAACTCAGGGACGTCGCTCGGGCCTTTTGCCTTGAGGTATGGGGTTAGGCCCTCACTGCAACTAGGGTCAGTACTGAATTAGAGCTTAGGGCTCCTGATAGAGTATATTACCCTCCAGCCTTGCGCCTGGTCCCCAGCCTATCTTAGCCTTCAGCTGATCCTGGCTTTACCCCTGCTTCTGGCTTGGTCTAGCCTGCCACTACTCCAGCTCCTACACCTGCTATAGACAAAGGGCAAGAGCAGCCACCTCTAATAGCTGTTGTGGACGTAGAGACAGATGAAGCAGCTGAAGTGGGTCAGCTGAAGAGAAAGAAAAAGGAGAAGGAGAAAGAAAAAGAGGAAGGGAAGGAGAAAAAAACAACAGCATAACTTAGTCCTAGGTTAAAAGAAAATTAGTCAATTTTTTAATTGGGCTTAAGTTTAATTGATGCCCCTATTTCTTTCTATTGTAATCCAACTCCTAAACTTCAATGAAAACAGTCAACCTTTATTTTATAATTTTTTAGCTGTTTAAGTTTAACTTGTTTATGTGTATCTCTTGCTATTTCCCTTTTTTCATATTATCTATAACATACTAACCTTTAACGAACTTAATTAATTACTCTCACTATCCTATTCATTCTGACATGAACTTTGAGAAAGTTATTGGATTGGCACTTAGGGGTAATTGGTAACTATATTTTGGCACTTAGTAAAAATTTCAAGCAACACTTACCTTACTTTGGATTTGGAATGCTAAAAGACCAATCTACCTTATACCTGTAGCCCGAGGAAGCAAGCAAGATTTATAACTTTATTCAATACTTAGAAAATTCCACATAAGTGTTAACTTGTCCAAGGTTTGTGACCCGAGTTGCCAAACCAAACCAAGATTTCAGAAAGCACTTGGAAACTTCTTACACATAGGTTAAATTACCCAAGGTTTGTAACCCAAGGAGTCAAACAAGACCGAGGTTCTATTTAACACTTAGAAAATTTTCACATAAAGGTTAATTTACCCAAGGTTTGTGACCCGAGGAGTCGAACAAGACCGAAGTTTTATTTAACACTTAGAAACTTTTCACATAAATGCTAATTTACCCAAGGTTTATGACCCGAGAAGTCGAACAAGACCGAGATTCTGTTTAACACTTAGAAACTTTTCGCATAAAGTGATTACAATACCAATTGCAAACATAGTAAAGCACAAATGAGCCAGACATGAATAAAAAAGAAGTTCATAACATTAGTAGTAATAATGCTGCAAATTATTTACATTCCAAGGACGTGGAATCACATTTTCATCCAAGTCTTCCAAATAATAAGCCCCAATACCAAACACTGATGTTATTCTATACGGGCCTTCCCAGTTGGGACCTAACTTTCCCCAGGCTGGGTTCTTTGCTGTCCCCACCACCTTTTTCAAAACTAAATCTTCTAGGGCTAGTGGCCTTTGTTAGGACACATGTGATTTGATGTTAGGAATATATGTCAATTTAGAATTGGCTAATCTTTTGACAAAATGCACTTTACTTGTAATTGGGTAGATCTAGGATGTGTTTAATACTTCAAAGAACAAGAGTTCAAGTCTAGTATTGAAGCCACGCAAATCTGTCTAAGAAACAAGTGAAGAAGGTCTGTTTATTAAAGCTGGACAGGTTCCTAACAGATAGCTATTTATCAAGGTCTCAACAGCTGCTTAATAGATATTGTCTATCGAGATCTCGACAGCTGCTTGACAGATACTATCTATCGATAATTACGAAATCAGAATTTTTAGATCTGATTTTCGGCCCATGTTGACATGTATGTGTAGGGTTTCTTTTCTCACAACCCTAGACATATATAAGGTTTATTTTAAAGGCCGTCACATATGAGAATACAAGGAGAACACATGCAAAAGGTGACTGAATGCCTTATTCTCTCTGAAAGAAGCTATTATGTCTTTTGCGCCGTAGGGTTTTGTAACCAAGTGCTTCTTAATCTTCATTGTTGATGAAGTGAAGAATTTTGCAGCCAACAATCTTCTTCAAGTTGGTGTGTTAGTCACGTAATGGGAGTCGTGCATCATTGGTTAGTCACATACTGGGATCCGTGCAAAAAGGTGACGTTCATATATTAAAGAGTTCAAAGGTTCTGAAGCAGTAGAAGGCTTCTACTGTAAATTCATCTACGGGGATTGTAGAGTCTAAGGACAAAGGTTTTGTACTAGATTTGAAACTTCTCTTTACTATAATGGATTGCTTTTTGGGAAGGGTTCCCCTCAAGTTTTTACTGTGAAACTAGTTTGTTTCATTGGTTTTCCTAGGTCATCATATTTTGTCTTATTTACTTTTCCGTTGTGCATGATATTGACATGATATCGATGTTTGTTTGTTTTAATAAGGTTTATTCATAATAAATCTAATTAACAATTTGGGTTTAAAACTTGTTAATTATATCAATCGGGGTCTAAATTTCCCAACAACATTAGCTTCACTCCTTTGTCATATCTGTTCTTAAACCTCTGCTGATAGTGTGCCATCTTCACTGCAACCACTTCTTTTCTTTCCTCCACCAAATTCAAGTTGGCCGAAAGCAAGTGATTATTCTCCTCGATGTTGAACTGGTCAGTTCTTAAGGTTGGAAACCCTGACTCAATAAGGATTACTACTTCTGCTCCATAAGTCATTGAAAAAGGAGTCTCTCTAGTTAATCTTTAAGGTGTGGTGTGATAAGTCCACAGTACATGGGGCAATTCATCCACCCATCTTCCCTTGACATCATCCAACCTTTTCTTCAACCTAGACACTATGGCCTTATTTGTAGCCTCGGCCTAACCATTCCCTTGTGGATAAGCAGGAGTAGAATACCTGTTCCTGATCCCCAACTCCCCACAGTATCTTCGGAAGACTTTACTATCAAACTGAAGACCATTTTCTGAGATTAATGTGTGTGGGACTCCAAACCTAGTGATGATATTCCTTCATATAAACCTCTTAGCATCCATGTCCCTGATATTGGCTAGAGGTTTAGGTTCTACCCACTTAGTAAAGTAGTCTGTCCCGACGAGGAGCCATCTTCAATTTCCTATGGCTCGAGGGAATGGCCCCACTATGTCCAAACCCCATTGAGCAAATGGCCAAGGGTTGGAAAGTGGATTTAGAACCCCTCCAGGTTGATGAATATTTGGAGCATATCTTTGACACTAATCACACTTCCTCACCTAATCCTAAAACGTTTTCTGCATGCTCGGCCACCAATATCCTTGGGTGAGGGCTTTATGGGCCAAAAACTGCCCTCCTGTATGACTTCCACATATTCCTTCATGCAACTCCTCTAACAAGGGATCCACTATGTCAGGATGTACACACAATAAACATGGCCTTGTATGAGAATGCTTGTACAACTTCTATTCTTTGGATAACAATAATGGGGAGCCTTCCTTCGTATCTTCTCTACCTAGCCCGTATCTTCAGGTAACAGTCCTTGTTTCAAGAAAGTAACCAAGGAGTCCATCCAACTTAGCCCAACTTGGATGTTATGAACACAGACCAAGGGCTGCTTCATAAGACTAGAACTAGCCAACTCTTCAACAATAACAACCCGAGACAGATTTGACCCCAGAGAAGTTTCCAGCATAGCCAAAGAATCTGCATAAGATTTTTGTCCCCTTGGGATCTACTTTAGAGTAAAGTTCTTGAAATGGACCGTCTAACTTTAGCAAGATCTCCTTGCATTCATTAATCCTGAGCTTCAAACTCCCCATTGACTTGGCCCAGTACTAGCCACGATTCTGAATATAGCTCTACAACTTCTCCGCTCAACTAATTAACCATTGCCATTCTAGCCAACAAAACCTCATCCTCAACTTCGTTATTTGTAGCTAGAAAACCAAATCGTAGTGATTTTTCCATTACCAGCTTCTCGGGGGTTACCAACACAATTCCTACTCCTGATCCTTTTCAGTTAGCTGCTCTGTCCGTATACACCTCCCAAGTGGCAACACCAAAGGCCGAGACCATCTTAACCTCTATTTTCTCATTCCCATCCTCGGTCATATTCTCTATAAATTTTGCCACAAAATCTGCCACGACTTGTCCTTTTATGGCAGTATAAGGCATATACCTAATGTCATAGGCAACCAGCATGGTTCCCCAATTAGCTATCCTGCCCGTGTAATCTGATTTTCGTAAAAGTGCTTGTAGGGGGAGCTAGGTAAGCACCATCATAGTATGTTCTTGAAAATAATGTGGGAGCTTCCTCGTGGCATGTACAATGGCCAACACCGCCTTTTCCAAGGGTAGATAGCGTGTATCAGTTTCTTGTAGGGATTTACTAACATAGTAGACGGGCCTTTGTACTTCGTTCTCATTCCTAACCAGAACCAGACTAACTACATGACTCGTAACTGCTATGTATACATATAACACCTCTTCCTTCTCCGGCCTAGAGAGGATAGGGGGTGTGACAAATACTGCTTGAGCTCCTCAAAGGCCAACACACACTCCTCGGTCCATTGAAAGTTCTTCCACTTATGAAGAAGCTGGAAAAAAGGACAACACCTATCTACTGATGGAGAGATAAACCTATTCAAGGCTGCTGCCATTCCCGTCAACTTTTGTAACTCCTTAGGATTCCGAAGAGATTGTAAATTATTCATGGCCTTAATTTTATTGGGGTTAACTTCAATTCCTCGGTGTGTGATCATATAGCCTAGGAACTTTCGTAAGCCAACCCTGAAGGAACACTTAGATGCATTCAAGTGCAAACTATGTTCTCGTAACACTGAAAACACCTCCTTTAGGTTTGCCAATTGTTCCTCAACCTGCTTGTTTTTTACCACCATGTCATTAATATATGCCTCCATATTTCTCTCAATTTGTAACTCAAACATGCGTGTCACCATTCTCTGATAAGTGGATCTTGCATTCTTAAGGCCAAAAGGCATTAACCGATAGTGAAAATTACCAATGGGATCTTGGAAAGTGGTCTTCTCCTGGTCGAGTAATGCTAAGGGGATTTGATGGTACCCTTGGAAAGCATCCAAGAAACTCATCCGAGGATGTCCAACTGTTGCATCCACCAGCTAATCTATCCTAGGAATAGGGAAAGGATCCTTTGGATAAACTTTATTCAGATCTGTGAAGTCCACACACACCCTTCATTTTCCGTTCTTCTACTTTACTACCACAGTATTGGCCAACCGCTCAGGGTAGAAGATTTCTTTAATTGCTCCAGCTTGTTTGAGCTTGTTTATCTCCACCTTTACTGCCTCTACGTGCTCTTTAGACGATCACCGAGGCGGTTGTCTCCGTGGTACCGTACTAGAATTCACATTCAACTGGTGACAAATAAACTCGAGATTAATCCCAGGAACATCATAAGTACTCCAAGCAAAGACATCAATATTATCTTCCAAAAACTTCACCAACACTGCTTTCTCCAAGGATAGCAACTGTGACCCCACTTAAAAATACTTCTCCTCGTCCTGACTGATCAAAATCCTTTCCAATTTTTCAGACAATACCTCTTACGACTCAATCTCCAATCCAACTTTAGGACCCCTTAACTGTTATGGGATTCACTCCTCTGCCACCACAGCTTGATCCATGGGAGGCCGAGTAATGGCCGCCACCAGACATTGCCTAGCCATGGCCAAACTTCCCACTGACTCCCCTACTCTTCCCTGGGTGGGATACTTGACCTTGAGATGCAAAGTTGATGACACTACCCCTAAATCATGTAACCACGGTCTAGCCAGAATAGCCAAGTAAGGGAAGTAGGCCTCTACCATGATAAAGTTAACTTGCACCTCCTTGTCCCCAGCCTACACAGGTAACCTTATCATTCCGCGGGGGATTACCAATCTCCCATCAAAGCCTACTAGTGGTGAGTCATACCTTTCCAAATCCTCAGGCTTTCTTAAACAAATCAGGGTACATAATCTCTGCTCCACTTCCTTGGTCTACCAGGACCCGTTTTACATCATATCCCCCGATTCAAATTGTTACCACCAAGGTATCATCATGCGGCTAGAACATCCCCTCCTTATCTTCTTCTGAAAAACCTAAAATGGGCACGACCATCACTTTGCCCTTTTTGTGAGCCTGACTCTTGTCTTCCAAGTCGGGACTTGAGACCACAGACATAACCCTAGAGCAGGTTCCAGTGTCACCCCTGGGTTTAGCAAAAATGATATTAATTATGCCCAGGGCTAGCCGAGGAGCTCAGTCCCTCTGGTACCCAGCTTCGGGTTGCCCAAACCGACCAGCAAATTGGTGCAGGAACTGTCTTAACCTCCCTGCCTTCACCAGTTGACCCAAATGATCACGTAGGGTCCTACAATCTTCAGTGGTGTGTCCTTTGTCCTGATGATAATGGCAATAAAGACTCAAGTTTCTCTTGGATGGGTCCCTACCCATTTTATTGGGCCATTTGAAATACGACTCATTTTTTATCTTTTCCAGTATCTGATAAATAGGCTCTTTAAACAATGAGTTAACCACTTGAGCACCCATCGACAATGTCTGGTTGGGGAAATCTCTCCTAGGTTGGTTATTAGGGTATCCTCCTCCCCGAGGATCCCTCCTTTCAGAAAAAACCTTCACCTTGCCCTTTCCCTGGGTCTAATCTTCCTCCACTCGTTCGTACTTATCAATGCAATCCATAAGCTGATGCATGTTGAGGGCATGCTTCATTGTTAGTGACTTCCTCAATTCATGCTCCGTCAAGAGCCCCACCTTAAATGTTCTTACTGCCAAGTCCTCAAAATCTCCATCTATCTCATTGTACATTTTCCAATATCTATCCGAATAGGTCTTGAGAGTCTCACCTTCCCTCATTGCCATGGACAAAAGAGAGTCTAAGGGCTTGGGAACTCTACTGCATGTTACAAATCTAGCACCGAATGCCCTTGTCACGTGTTTGAGAGAACCAAATGAATGAGTATGGTGTTTGACCCTTGGAAACATCATTACACCATTAAATCCGTGAATGGAAAACGAAAGTTTTTCTTACCCTCTAACAAACAAAAATGCACCAACTAGAAATTTTATAATTACCCAATATGATAGTGCAAAACTTAATTTCTTTTTCTACTCTAATGAAACAATAAGTTTTAATTCTTCCAGTGACACCAAGAGGGACTATAAATTTGGGAGTGTAAAACATTAAAAAAGGCTTGTGGGCCCTAAGAGATGATCTTTCTATGGCTAGATCCTTAAACATTGATAAATTTATTATCAATGTGGATGCATTTGAAGGATTTTTTTTTTTTTTTTTCTTTTGCTGAATGTCGATGCATCTAAAGTTATTAACCTTTTCTCTAACCTAAGTGCTTCTAATTGGCTAACCCAGCCTACCGTGGATGATTGCAGGAACATTTTCCGAGCTTTCCAAGAGTTCAAGAGTTCCACCTGCAGCACTGCTACAGGTAAACCAACAAAATTGCTGATGCTCTTGCAAAACTTGGCCGCTGCCAATCTGCACCTTTTGTCTATTATGTAACTCCTCCTTTTGATATTATAGAGATCTTATCCTCTGACTCTAATGCCAAAATATGTACCCATTTTATTCGGGCCACAATTGCTAATAATTAATATATTTATCCCCGTATTTTACCCGAAAAAAATCAGCCTCTCTAGGATCAATTAGGATTAAAATTCTCTATGAATCACCTCTCCCAAACCTTACTTACGTGGGAGCTTTATACATTGGGTTTAACCTTTTTATAGATAACTCATATCAAACACGATGAAAATAATTTGAAAACCACCAGAAGAACTGAACAAGCACACATGTTGAGAACATTGGCCATACAAGAGAACGTAGATAAAATTATGACAATCCACAGCTGGAGAATAACACAATAGGGATGCAGAAGGATAGACAGAATTTTTATGCTTCAACAGCCGACTTTCAGTAATCTGCTCCTTCATCCTCATCATCAGCTCCTTCTGCCCCAACTTCCTCATAGTCTTTCTCCAGAGCAGCAAGATCCTCACGGGCTTCTGAGAACTCACCTTCCTCCATGCCTTCACCAACATACCAGTGGACAAAAGCCCTCTTGGCATACATGAGGTCAAATTTGTGGTCAATCCGAGAAAAAACCTCTGCCACAGCTGTACTGTTGCTTATCATACAAACCGCACGCTGAACCTTAGCAAGATCACCCCCAGGTACGACTGTTGGGGGCTGGTAGTTGATACCACATTTGAAACCAGTTGGGCACCTGCAAGTACATGTATGACAGTGACTCAGATCACAAGAAACAGAAATGACAGATAAATCAAATGTTTTCCCCTAGAGTCAAAATACGTTATTATCACCTCTTAATATTTATGATACCTCTACTTATATATATATATATATATATATATATCATCAATGACAGGAAACCACACTCCTAGAATAGTGACCTAGTTTCTTCTTCACCAAACAGATTATAGACAAAAGTGTGCAGTTTCTAGTAGAGTGGCTTTATGTCATAATGTTACTACCAATACATTGCAACATATAGTGCATGGACCAAGACAAAAAATATACAATAACTATCTATGCCCCAAAAAAGGATATCTCATGTTCAGAACTTTACATTATTACCATCAGTCCCATTTATATTTTAAACGTGATTTTGCATAGCATGTTTGGAAATTGATCTGGAATTTGGCGTATAGATGCCTTACTGGATTCAACTAGGCTAAAAATTACCTAAAATGAAGCAACTTCTAGGTGGTTTTACTCGAGCAATCCTTGGATGTTCACATCAACTATATTTGATGGGAAACAAATGAGAATTCACAAGAAAAACATAAAGATAACAATGTTCTCATATGCGGACTGTAAGCTGAAATCTGAATAAGTTTGAAGATACTTAACAAAAATCTCTGCAAACCTGAGGGCAAGTTTTGTTCTATTCCTTCAGGTTATTTCAATTTTATTTCTTCGTTTGTGATAACATAAAATTGTAATTTGTAAGTTTAGATGTGTGAGGTATTTCTTCTCTGTAAGCCACTTGCAGCTTTGTAATTGGGTTTGAACTGTTTGGAGATTTTTTACCTTTTTTTTTGGTTGAATAAACTTTCTTTAATAATCAGAAAACAAAAAAGATGAAAGAACTAACCAGTCAACAAATTGAACTGTCCGCTTTGTCTTAATAGTTGCAACAGCAGCATTCACATCCTTGGGTACAACATCCCCACGATACATCAAGCAGCATGCCATGTACTTCCCATGCCTTGGATCACACTTAGCCATCATACTTGAGGGCTCAAATACTGAACTTGTGATCTCAGGAACAGATAGCTGCTCATGGTAAGCCTTTGCAGCAGAGATAACCGGGGCATAAGATGAAAGCATAAAATGAATACGAGGATATGGTACGAGGTTTGTTTGAAACTCTGTAATGTCCACATTAATGGCACCATCAAACCTCAAGGAAGTGGTCAAAGAGGAGATGACTTGGGATATTAATCGATTTAAGTTGGTGTAAGCTGGCCTTTCAATGTCTAAGGATCTCCTGCAGATATCATATATAGCTTCGTTGTCCAAAAGCACGGCCACATCTGTGTGTTCAAGTAGAGAATGAGTAGAGAGCACACTGTTGTAAGGTTCCACTACTGCTGTAGATACCTGCACAATTAAATTGCTGTATCAGAGTTTTGTATGCATGATTTGAGAACCATAGAGCAAAAAGAGAAATTTAATATATATAAGGATCTACTAAAGGGGAAGACTCTCTAATTTGTTAGTCTTAAAAACAGCTCTCTTCCCAAAATTCCTGCCCATGTCCTGTTTTTGGTCCAACGTCATTTTAGTGTTTTAACACTAGTAAAAATTCAGAAAGCACCTATCTGAAAACCTGAAATTTTCTGTTTAAACAAAGATTTGTAGAGGTGGCCATTTCTCAAGATTTAATACTATACGTTCCCTTTAGATTTTGAATAGGAAGGTAGCCACAACTGTTTTTTCATGCATACAAAAAGACAGCTGCTGCATAAAAATTTATGGAGAGAGAATATTATTTAAAGACGTTTGCTATGTTTATCCAAAATGCATTTGAACTCATCAAGAAAAAAATAAAATAAAATAATTTAAGAATGCACCTGAGGAGAAGGAAAGATGGTGAAGCCAAGTTTTGACTTTTTCCCGTAGTCTACTGACAAGCGTTCCAGAAGCAATGAACCCAAACCAGAGCCAGTGCCACCACCAACAGCATTAAATACCAGAAACCCTTGCAAACCAGTGCAATTATCAGCCAATTTTCTCACTCGATCAAGGCACAGGTCAATGATTTCCCTCCCAACTGCAGCATAACAACATAAAATAAATTGTCTATAAGCCAATGAAATAGGCAGCGTAGTTGACATTACAATAGAAATTTATAAATACCAGTATAATGTCCCCTAGCAAAATTGTTAGCAGCATCTTCCTTGCCAGAAATAAGTTGGTCAGGATGAAAAAGTTGTCTGTAAGTTCCAGTCCTAACTTCATCAATGACAGTCGGTTCCAGATCAACAAATATAGCTCTAGGCACATGCTTGCCAGAACCAGTCTCACTAAAGAAGGTGTTAAAAGCATCGTGTGCAACACCTACTGAGGTGTCACTGCAAAATGTTGATAAAGCTCATTAGGTCAAGGAAGAAGAGTGCATATCAAAAATCCCCCATACAGAGTTTTTGTTATTTGGAAAATGAGTGATGTGTTATAGCAATTTTCTGCATGCATTTGCAAGGCAGTGCAGTGTCAGTGTCCAAATGACACCAAACTAACAAAGCAATTAATGCCCACACAAACCATCAAAGTCTGTTTATTGGCGGGTCATTGCAATTTTTGCACATTATAATGGTGCACTGCAGACTCAAGATATATAGGAAGTCATGTAGTTAGGACTTAGGAGGACAAATAAAAATGTATGTAGTACTGATGACTCTAGATTTATACTATAATTTATGGATTAATTTACACATGTTGATTATAATTAGGTACAATGTGATTCATTGAGAAAGGTCCAAGGTCATTAATTATATCGTTTTAAACAAGACGGGCTACATTGGTTGAATCAACTAATATATAGTGTATTGCCTGAACCATCAGAGAAGCAATAAGTACTAATAAGATCGATAGAAATTGAGCATCCTTCAAAAATAAAAAATAGTGACAATAATGAGAATAATAAATCCTCCATGCTTTACTAATAATAATTTAATTATTATGATTGACAAATTAAGGGATATACACGGTGTAGCCGAAGGGATAGAACAATTTAAAACACATGTACACATTTCCATTGTTCCTTAATTCAATGCCATGGACTTCTCTATGACAGTGACAGTGACAGACAAGTGAGAAAGTACATATTGTTAAAGGTAAATAATGAGTGCCGTACGTAGTGTAGAATGTAGATTAGGAAATTAATGAAGTGACAGTCATTATGAAAAACGGTTCAACGGCTGTGCGCTGCTGCACTGGACCATTTCCTTTAAGAATAAATAACAGTTAGCACGCAATTATTACTCGCTAAAGGAAACCAAATTTCAGATTGCCTGCCAATACATCATTTTTTTTTTCTAATTATAAATTAAGTTACCACATCATTAAAAAATAAAAAATAAAAAATAAAAATCCATCTAAATGCTCTGATAGATACATAGAGAAAATATTCTCAAAAAAAAAAAAAAAAAAAAAAAAAAAAAAAAAAAAAAACATAGACAGAAAAAGAACTCACAGACGTGAACTGACAACGGTGCTCATTTTTTTAAAAATTTTAGGGACTAAAAAAAGAGCTAAACTTTGGGAGTAGCGGTGTTAAAATAGAGAAGTGATTTTTACACAAATAATCGGTGTTTAGTTATTATTGGTTATAATTTAAATCTATCCCGAAATACAGAGTAGAGTTAAAGGAGGAGGAAAATACAAGTAAAGTGATATTAAGAGATATTAGAATTGTAGGAAGGTGAAGAAAGGAAAAGAAGTTGGTTAAAACATAATACAAATACAACAATTATGAAAGTAGAAGATTCAGGTTTCATGTAAATAACACGCAAGTCGCAGGAGGCAGAGATTTAACCGAAAGAGAGAGAGAGGGACCTGGGCATCGTTCCGTCAGGATGAATTCCATGCTCGAGACAGTAAAGCTCCCAACATGAATTTCCCACCTGAACCCCTGCTTGTCCTATATGTATGCTTATGATTTCTCTCATCTCCCGTTTGCTCTCAACCCCAACTAAACTAAAAGTTCTCGCTTCTCTTTTTTTGTTGCTAAACACCAAACGTTATGACTTATTATTATAATCAAATAAATAAATGACGACTGATAAATCAAGGGCGAGGCGGTCAACATAAGAAATGTTTTTTTTTTGAAACAAAAAAAAAAAAATTAGAATTTCAATTTATGAATAGTTTGATACATGATTCATCTTTATTATTCGTGCCAAAATATTAGTTAATTAATTTTTTGTGTAAATAAATTTGTTAAGACAATAAATTTCAAACTTTCTTTTAGTATATTTTAACTTATGTCATTCATTTATGATAATAACCTTTTATTATTATATTAAAGCATCTATCAATTTTTAATGTGGCCAAAAATTATCCCAATCTCCTATTTCAGCCATACGGAATCACTAATTGTTATGGCTGTGTTTGGAGCGACGGATTTATACAAGTCTAACATGGTTGTTTTGTTTGATATATGGTTGTAATAAAGGCAACAATGCCCAATTTTGGGATTGGGAGTTGGGACCTCCATTGGAGACGAGTGTGTGGTTCGGCACAGCTCTTTCATTGTCGCTATCCTTTCCTTGCAGTTAGTTAAAGGTCCCACTCATCCACTTGCCTATTGCTCATTGTGCTTTTACCCATTTCCCCACCTTCACATCAATGCTTTCTTTTTTCTTTTTTCTTTTTTGTTATTATATGAGATTCACTTGTCAATTGCTTGTTATTTAGGTTGTTAGATTTTATTTTTATACCCATAATATCATTATTACAATAATTTAGAAAAAAAAAATTTCATAACTATTGATGAGTCAGAAATTTATGGTCGTCACTATGCGAAGATCATCATTTACCTAGAGAAGACGTTGCACATTTATTATGATCATTGATGACTAAATGTAACGGACGGAGCAACGGTCACAAGATGAGCTGTGAATTTAAGACAAAGATTCTGTAATGTACTAGTCGTTGAGTACAAATACAATAATTCATTGTATATTAATGAGTCACACAACTATAAAAGAGAAGGTAACAGAAGTTAAATGTACACAAAAAATATTCTACAAAATCACTCTCCACTCTCTCTCTCAAGAATCTTCCTCCTTTACTGACTTAAACATCGGAGGCAGTTTGAATGACGCCACACCAGCGTATTACTCTTCCACCCAATTCATTTTGTAGGTTTTCCATCAACAAAGACAACCCCATTCACAACATCATCCATCCGCTACGACGAGGAGTTCAACTGTTGATTTTTTGCATAATCAGTTTCACACTGTTTGTGGGAAAAGCTAATCATTCAAGCCATCTTTCCTAGTAACAAAAAAGTTCCTCGAAGTACGAGATGGAAGCAGAGACCGCACCTCAGCCAGACGCTGTGCAACAACAAAAAATCCAAGCTCTCTTGGCTAATGTGAAAAAGCTAACTCGCAAGAATGAAGAACTGTGAAAGATAATGGAATCCTAGAATGCAAAACGTTAATGAACAAATGAAAACCAAAATGAAGAAGAATCAAACTCTCAAGCCAACAGGGGGGACAGGACCTCAGGAGAAGATTCCACCAAGGTGGAGAATAAGCTTCGCAACATGAGGAAGGAGATGGACAAACTAAAAAGTTCTATGAAGGAAAAAGGCGGAGAGAATCTAGATGGGATGATTCGAAGGACGGACTCACCATTCACTAAGGAAGTATTAAATTGTCCCCTCCCACCAAAATTCCATCTCCCACAGTTGGAGTCGTATGACGGTTCCAAAAATCTCTTGGATCACATCGAATCATTCAAGACGTTGATGTTGTTGCAGATGACCCCAGATGAGGTGATGTGTGAGACATTCCCAACAACACTGAAAAGAGCAGCCAGGGTATGGTTCAGCAAGATACTCCTAGGAACTATTGTAGATTTTGAACAACTCAACAAGGGCTTTGTTCATAATTTCATTGGGGGGCAAAGACACAAAAAGCCAACTGGCCATCTTCTCAACATTCAACAAGCAGAAGGAGAATCACTAAGACAGTACATCACTCGATTCAATAAGGAGCTACTACAGGTAGATGAAACTGAAGAAAAAGTTATCTTAACAACCTTCTAAGCAGGGTTGTTGCTAGGAGATTTCTTCTTCTCAATCACTAAAAGCCCACCAAAAATAGTCGCGGAGTTGCTCTGCAAAGCTCAAAAGTACGTGAATGCAGAAGATGCGGTGCTCGTAAAAGAAATGAAAGGAAAAAGGAAGAGAGACGAAGGAACAAGCAGCAATCGCGATAAGAAGAATGAGACACAAAGTGTTGGGCAGACTACAGGAAACAAGAAGGAACTTCCAGACAGGAAACCCAAATTCACTAACTTCACTCCTTTAATAATGCCAATTAAGCAGGTCCTTATGCAGATAAGAGACAACCCTCCCTACAATGGTCGAAGCCAAGTAGCACTCCAATAGAAAGAAGAGACAAGAACAAGTACTGTAGGTTCCACAAGGATCACGAGCATCGCACCGATGAGTGTAGGCATTTGAAAGACCAGGTGGAGACTTTAATCCAACAATGGAAGTTACTGAAGTACGTCAGAAAGATGGAGCCCCATAGATACCAACGGAAGGACGACTAGGACAGAACTTTGGGGGCAGGGGATAGCAAACCCCCAGCAGGAGAAATAAAGATGATCTCGGGAGGACTAACAGCAGGCAGAACTCTAAAGTCCCTGAAAAAAGCACAGGGAAAAGAAATAAACAGCATCCATTCACAGCTCCCTCTAGTGAAGATGCCAAAGAATGACAAGTCTAATATTGACTTCTCCAAAAGAGATGGTCACAATATCAGGCAACCCCATGACGATCTGCTGGTAATCATGCTCAAAGTAGAAGAACTCAATATCCACCGGGTGCTCATTGACAACGAAAGCTCAGCATATATCATCTACTTGCCTGCATTTCAGCAGATGAAGCTAGATAAGAAAAGGATCAGGCCTTTCACCTCGCCTCTGGTAAACTTCATAGGGGATAGAATCGTCCCTAGAGGCATCGTCACTCTAACTGTGATTGTAGGAACTTACCCAGCACAGGTCACCAAGGAAGTTGATTTCCTCATAGTTGATTGCCCTTCAACATACGACATCATCTTGGAAAGACCTGCACTCAACGGATTAAGAGCAGCAACTGATAATAGCTTACTTTTGCATATTTATATCATTATTAGAAAGCATTATCATACTTATTTTGAGTTAATTCATGCATTTTATAGTTGATTTTGATGCATTTTATAGTTGATTTTGAAATAATGCTGAATAATCAATTTTGTACTTAATTGAATTTTAATGCGTGAATTCGTCTTTTGTAGGATAATGAAATTAAATAAGTGGATTTGTGCAAAGAAGAAAGCTAATGGACTTTAATTTTACAAGGGCCATGATGAAGTCAAATAAGGCCAACCCAATTAAATTCAAGTCCAATTGGAGCAAGGAATCAAAGGAAATTTGCACCTAATCCAAGTCCAATTCGGATTAGGATTCCAGCTTGCACACCAGTTAGTATTTGGAGCATAACTTTCAGCGCAGATGTCCAATCGAGATGATTCAAGTTGGGCTGCAAAGCTAACTTAAAGGGCTACAACTTTTTAGTTTACCAAAAGTCCGAATTCTGAAATTAAATGGGCCAAAAATGTCAGTTAAATGAAACCTAAAAACCTGGGATTTTCTCTAAACGGGAATTCAACTTGTAATAGGATTCCTTGACCTATTTAAAGGCTCTTTAGGGCAAAATTCAGAAGATAGTTGCTATAGAACATAATTTAGATTTTCTTAAAGTTTTTTTTACAGTTTTTAGAGTTTTATTTGTGTTATGGCTTGCTAGAAGCCTTGTTAAGGCAAGGGGTGAAACCCAACCATTTATTGGTATGTTCTTAACAATTATTTATTGGTTTTAATGCTTATGGTTTTATGTTTTTGATTGTTTTACTCATCTAGAAAAGTGTTTAGTTCTATATAATCCTTTGATTTATCATAGACTCCGGGCACATTAAATGCTTAGTATTCCCTGCGAACTAATTCACTAGTTTTGTTTTGCCTAAAATCAATCAATTGCATGAAACTATCTTAGACAATTAATTCTTGAGCTTTTATTGTTAAATCATCTAACTAAGATCATCCTTCGTATGAATTTTAGTTGAGTTATAAAATAAATATTGTTAAGACTACCAATAGATGTGTTATGTGTGGATTCCTAAACCTTAGCACCTTAATATATTGTTATTTTCTCTCAATTTAAATTACATTTACTAAACTATCAAAAATCTCTTCAATTAAACTTTATTATTTTAGTTTTATTGCCTTGTGGTTTGCTGTGGATTCGACCTCGGACTTATCGAGTTATTACTTCGCGAAAATCCTGCACTTGGGAGCATTATTTAAGTCGCAGCAGCAACATCAACATATTACTTGAAGGTAAAGTTTCCAACAGCCCATGGAGTAGGAGAAATCAAAGGAGACCAAGTTCTGGCAAGACAGTGCTATCAAGCTACCCTAGCATCTGGAGAGAACCACACATGGGTGATCAATGAACTAGAACCCATTCCCAAACCGTCAAAAATACTACAAGAAGTTGAGATCGTCCTAGGAGATTTGACAAAGGTATTGAAGATCGGAATAGCACTCCCAACTTCAGTGAAAGAGAAGATGATCTCCTTCTTAAGGGCAAATCAAGATGTTTTCACCTGGAAACACGAGGATATGCCCGGGATTGATAGGAAGAATGCAAAAAAGCAGAGAATATTTGCACCAGAGCCCAACAAAACTGTAACTGAAGAAGTAGAAAAGCTATTAGAAGCCGATTTCATCAAGGAGGTCTTCTATCCAAATTGTTTAGCAAACGTGATCATGATAAAGAAGAGTAATGGCAAGTGGAGAATGTGCATCGATTTCACAGACTTGAACAAAGCCTGCCCAAAAGATAGCTTCCCCTTGCCGAGGACTGATCAGCTGGTAGACTCAACTGCTGGACACAAGCTCTTAAGTTTCATGAACACATTTTCTGGATACAACCATATTCTTATGGATGAAGACGATCAAGAGAAGACTTCATTTATTACCAGCCAAGGGTTATATTGCTACAAAGTTATGCCCTTTGGACTGAAGCACGCAGGAGCCACCTATCAAAGATTGGTGAATTGCATGTTCTCTCACCAAATTAGAAGGAATGTGGAGGTGTACGTAGACGATATGCTGGTGAAAAGTAAGGATGAAGCCAACCACTTGGATGATCTCAAAGAAACCTTCAGCACACTACGTAAGTACATTATGAAGTTAAACCCTGCAAAGTGTGTTTTTAATATTGCTTCAGGAAAATTCTTGGGATTCATGGTGTCCCAACAAGGAATAAAGGCAAATCTAGACAAAGTAAAAGCAATAATCGAGGTCAAATCACCAAAAACAGTAAAAAAGGTGCAGAGCTTGACAGGAAAAGTTGCAACCATAAACAAATTCGTCTCTAGGGCAACAGACAAGTGCATGCCATTCTTCAAGGTATTAAAAAAAGTCTTTTAGTAGAATGACGAATGCGAGGAAGCCCTTGCCAAGTTAAAGGAGTACTTGACGAAGCCACTTTTATTAAGCTCCTCGATGATGGAAGAGAAGTTGTTCCTCTACTTAGCAATATCCAATATTGCAATAAGTTCGACATTGATCAGAGAAGGAAACATCCAAAAGCCAGTTTATTATACCAGCCAGGCATTCCAAGGAGCAGAGGCAAGTTATCCAAGGATGAAAAAGATAGCTTTCGCATTATGAAGCATTGCTAACAAGGCTAAGTCTCGCAAAAGCTCTAGGAGCAAATAGTCTTATCATCTAAGCTAATTCTCAGCTAATAATAGGACAAGTGAAGGGAGATTATGAAGCCAAAGAAGAAAGGATGCAGAAACACTTAAAGATCGTCCAATGACTCTCACAGCACTTCAACAGCCTAGACTTTATGCAAATCCCAAGAGCCAAAAATGCAGAAGCTGACTTCCTAGCAAGATTGGCCTCATCAAACGACTACAATGCAACCTCCGAACTATGTATAGAGATAAGGGGGAAGTCAAGCACAAAAGGTGAGCAAGTTCTGAAGATAAAAGAGCAAGACGAGTGGATGACTCCAATCGTCCATTATTTCAAAGAAGGATGGCTCTCTAAAGATAAGATGGAAGCAAGGAAGATACAAATCAGAGCAACTCGCTTCGTCCTTATTGACGACGTGCTATACAGACGAGGATATTCACTCCCATATGTAAGATGTACTAGTTCAGAAGAAGCAGATTATATGCTCTGCGAGATACACAAGGGAATCTGTGGAAATCACACTAGAGCAAGGTCTTTAGCTGGAAAGGCACTCAGAGCAGAATATTACCGGCCAATCCTACAGAAAGACGGATACGACATCGTCAGAGCATGAGATAAGTGTTAACGCTTCGCAAATGTCCAAACGAGACCAGGAGAGATGATGACACCAATATCCTCACCATGGCCCTTCGCCCAATAGGGAATTAACATTATGGATCCATTCCCTCTAGGGAAAAAGCAACTCAGATTTCTGATCGTTGCAATCGATTACTTCACAAAATGGGTAGAATCAGAACCAGTGACGACGATAATAGAGGCTAAAGTCATAAGTTTTGTGTGGAAAAACATCATCTGCAGGTTTGGAGTCCCACATGTCATAATATCAGACAATGGAAAACAGTTCGACAATCCGAAGTTTCAAAAATTTTGCCAAGACTTAGAAGTCAAGAATCACTATTCTTCTCCAAGGCACCTTTAGGCCAACGGCCAGACAAAAGTGAAGAATAAAAGCTTGCTCAAAATTATCAAAACTAGGCTTGAGAGGGCAAAAAAGGCATGGCCTGAAGAACTACAAAATGTCATTTGGGCGTATAGGACGACCACAAGGGTTCCAACAGGAGAAATACCATTCAGGCTGACATTTGGCACTGAGGCCATCATACTAGTAGAAGTAGGACTGACAAGTTTCCGAGTCAAAATTTATGAAGACCAGAAGAACTAGCAGGAGCTTAACAACAATCTGGACCTAATTAATGAAGTCAGAGAAGAAGTTAAGAAGCGAATGGCCAAACACAAGAAAGCAATGGCCAGATACTATAACAGAAAGGTTAAGGTAAGAAGGTTCAACATGGGAGATGAATGTTCAATATGTGTATAAAACACTATGAACATTTAGACCCCCAATTTCCAAATTATCAATTCAAGTTTATTATCAAACAATTAATGTGCGGATATGAACATAAGCATATAACAGAATTGATAAACAATCTAAACCAAATAAAATCACATCCACAGTAGAAATGAAATGGCAAAGATTAAGGGAAGAGAGATGTAAACACAAGGACAACACAACGATGTGTTATCGAAGAGGAAACCAAAGCCATTGGCGTAAAACCTCTCCGCCACCCTCCAAGCGGTAAATAATCTACTAAAGAATGTAGTTGGGATACATGAACAGCAGAAGACCCTCCAAGCCTAATCTACTTAGTGTACCTAAACCTTCCAAGCTCCGACTCCAACGAGGTTACGCCGAACCTATTTCTTCTTTAGCTTACCAGATTCCACTATAACCCATAACATAAACCAATATGAATTGGTTCCTTCCGAACTGCTTCCCAAAGCACCAAATAGCCTTCTCACAGATATGGGTATGGTGAGAAAAATGATTTGGTTAAAGAACCTCTCAAGGATATAACAATGGAGAGGGTGAGAGTTGAGGAATTTGAAGAGTCACTATGTGAAGATTGTGAATGAGTCAATCTTGTTTTTCTCTAGGGTTTCTCTCTCAAAATTCTCTCTAGAAGCTCTCCATATTTCGTGGGTATAAGGGGTATTTATACTAGAGTGAGAAAGGAATGCGAAGAGTCAGTTTTTCCATAACAGAGTGGACTGGCAACTTAGCCTCGCGACTTGACTGAGTCGCGAGTCCAAGCCGAGCTAATTGAATGGCCAGTCTGGACTTTTTGTCTTGTAGTGCTACAGCTGGTATGACAGTTTAGCTTCTCTGTATGCTTCACTTGTGTGCATCTTTTGGCGGCTTGCAAGCCGCAAGCCACCCACGAGATCCAGCCGCGAGTCCCTGCTTCACTGCACAGTCTTGAGCATTTCTTCACACTTTCTCACACACTACCCTTACATGATTTCCACCTAAGTACAGGGTTACTAATTGCTAAATTACAAGCAAATTTGGCATGGAATAAAGCCAACAAGATGATTGAATAAATTCAACCTTACAATCTCCCCCTTTGGCTATTCCGTGACAAAACCCCAAAACAAACTCTAGACTTAACATGTGAGTTAGGAACAGTTGAACAAAACTCACTCACACCTAACTTTAGAATCTGTGAAGCTCTTGAATCATAAGAACAAGTATCCCTTGAAACACAACAACACAATTTGATCATTGTATGCAGAAAACTTGTAATGCATATGAAGCAAGCACAATGAGATCAAGAAAAATGGAATAAAGCAATAAATTATGGCTTGACTATACAAGCAATCACTATAGAATAGTGACCACAATGCTTATTCACATAAGGAATGAACATCCAGACATGCAAGCTAATAAGCTTAAATGCAAAGTATCATTTGCATGTCCAACACTCAACCAATGCACAAAACATATATGCATCTAGGAACAAGATCCTAGTAGGGCACAAGAATGATGTACTTAAAGAAAATGCAAAACATTAAACAACAAGTAGTACGCTACAAAGCAAAGGTACAAAACCCAAAGTACATATGACTGAATATAAACTAAGTCATGTGATAACAAATAAACAAAGCATTAAACATAGGCAGCTCCTGCTCAACATCAGCTCCTTCTCAGAATCAGTACTCCCCATATCATTATACTCCCCCTTTCACTGTGCTCTCCCCCTTTTTGGCACGAATAGCTAAAGGCTGTCCTTTAGCTTTTGTTGAATAGCATCTAACTGTGTCTTAATGGTTGTTAGACGCATTTGAACGTGATTGTTGGTGGAGTATATAAGCCGTTCTAATCTGGAAATCCGCTGAGATACACTCTCAATCACAGTGCTTAACCTGTCAGCTTGAGAGCTAGGAGGTGCAGATGGAGTGCTAGTTGTTTGCATCTCAGAAGGAATGGGAGAAACAGTCTCGGTATGTATAGGTGTAGCTGAATCATGACCAGATGGAGTGGCATGGGTGAATGGCTCACTCTTAGGTGCTTTAGAGGAGTGACTCTTGCTTGCTTGGAGAGTTATCATGGATATTAGTTGAGGACGTGGCACAATTTTTCCATTTGTTGGTGGACAGATACCTTCAAGAAGCATGATCTTCATGATGAGACTACAAAAAGGAATACATGTTCGTGCTGCTGATCGAGCCACTATTTTCCCAATGGTTTGAAAGATGTGGGCACAAATGCCAATCGAAACTCCGATAATGAGATCACATAGAAATTGTGCTCTTCCAAGATTGATGAAAGCCGTGTTAGACAGTGGGTCGAGGTTGGAGAACATGATCAGTTTTAGAGTCGTCAGTTCAGGCGTAAACTGTGCAGTGCCTATAGATGAGCCTTTGCTTCTAACCTCATGATCAGGCCCAAGAACTTGAAGAATGTCTTGTCCCTGAAGTAATCTGTCACCATATGGAGTGAGGTCCACATTTGTTGGTCTAGTGATGCAAAGAACCTTTGCAATGTATTCTGTATTGATGGAGAATTCTGTTCCTCTTACCTAACATTTCAACTCTACTCCGATGTATCTGGCATTAGAGTAGAATTCCTTAATTAATTCATCAACCGAGTCTTTGAAATTCCCGAACAGATCAGCCCAATCTCTTGCTTCAAAAATCCTAGTGATAAATGTTGTTCCCAAGGTATCAAATTGTACTACACGTTCCACAACAGTAGGAGCATCTACAAAAATACTTGAGTAAGTCTATGAATCAAGAGGAGTCCTAAATCTCTCACTGTTAGAGTCTTTAGACGACTGAGACAAGAGTCGAGTCCGTTTAGCAACAGGGGATGATGGAACATCAGTTACAATCTCTTTTCCTTTAGAGGATCGGTGAGACATCTGCAAAAGAACAGACACACAGCAAAGAACCAAGTGTAACACCACAAGACACAAGACACAAATATCAACTTGATTAGATTCAGGTTAATTAAAAAGACAATGAAATTCAGAGAGAGATCTCACTCAATCACAGAACATGAACCAAGTCAGCACCAAGAAGGCATAAGCAACACTAATGCATTGTATATTTAAGAATGTAACAAGTGATCAAAAATGATGATTATTCAATTACAACTCAGTACAAAGTAATCAATGAACATCACACAGTCACAAATAACTGTCATTGTGACACTACCATGAACATGATATGCACAAAGCAACACAGTCATGAAACACAACTCAGAACACATACACCAACAGGAAAACTTGTGAGATAAGCATCTAACTATCAATATCAACAACACTCAATCAAACTCACTCAACAAAATAAACCAAACCCATGTTCGAACACTATATTTCTCAAATCTCAATAACAACTCACAAAACAAGAAAACAAAACCATAATCATGAAATGTTAAGTGAGAATAAGAAAATCTATACCTTTTTCTTGAAGATTGAAGTAGAATGATGAAGAAAATGGTGGATTTGTGAGTGAAACACGGTGAGAGTGTGAGAGAGACAAACAAAGAAGACAATGAACAGTCAGAAATATTCGAGGGAAAAACTGAAAAGTTTTTTTTTAAAAAAAACTATCCTTAAAGTGCCAAACACGCGATTTTCGCGACTGTGTTAAGTCGCGAGCAAGTCGCCAGGGTAAGTCGCGAGGCTCTTTGAAACCAAAATTTTTGAAAATTTTTCTAATTGTTTTTCGCGACTGGAAGTTCTACCTACGAGAGGGTCGCAAGGTAAGCCGCAAAAATTTCTATGTACCCCTCGCGACTAGACCTTCCACCCGCGAACAAGTCGCCAAATTGAGCCGCGAGATACATTAAAAACCCAAATTTTGAAAAATATTCTAAGTATTTATCACGACTAGGACATTAACCCGCCAGTGAGTTGCGAAAAATCTCTATGTGGGCTCGCAACTGGGGCATGCGATTGGACCAACTCGCAATAGAGTCGCCAAAACAGGGCAACACTGTTTTTGAAAATTTTTGCAAAAACAAAATACTTTCCAAAAACAGCTAAAACACTCAAAAATCTTTTTGTGTTCGATCAACAAAGATTGAGCATGTGAAAACACATTTAATCAAGTGCAATCACACAAATGAATATGGCATTCATTGAACATAGACTTGTGTGAAGTGTGTGGGTATCAAAAATGAGATAGTCCTTAGTCCAATGTGAAGTTTCAATAATCAATTCAACCAAGACATACAAAATTAGCACTAGATAATGTGACCCATCTCAATTATAGAAATATGCATATATAACCTCCCACATAACTTGATTACATAACTTGTGAATCTTTTCATTTGGCTCCATATACATCATATCATTTGATCTTTTTGAATCAATATATCTCATTATGAGATCGATGCCTGAAATTTTTATATTTCAATTTGATGAGTTAGCCTTTGGCTCTTTGGGCATCATACATTTTATTTTACGTCGCTTTCCCTTTTTCCTAGTCAAATACTAGTATGTGCGACAGGCTTTTGTAGCTCAATATCTCTTTTCATTTGGAGATTTACATTTGGTGAGCTCTTTAAGCAAAAACAATAAAGTAAATGAGTGGGAAGATATATAGGCACAAGTCTATGCATGTCTCAAGATCAACAAAACCATTCACTAATCATTCATGACAAGTTTGAAGATCTATTTACAACAGTCACATAGATGTCAAGAGTTCTCCCACAATGATATAAGTGCATAGGGAACAAGCTACGCTCGTAAATGCACAAGGCCATTAGTACAAAGGTACAAGGTAAAAAATGCTATGAGACAAAACTCAACAAAGTCGATCAAACTTTTTGATTTTCTACTTTTTATGTGTTTTTGGATTTTTGACCCAAAAACAAGAAAAGATTGATCAAAAACAATAATGTAAAAGCAATTAAAACAAATGCAGAAAAACAAACAATTTTTCAACTCAAACTTGCAAAAAGCACACATCCAAGCATAGTCACACAACATAGGAAGTATTAATGCATGGACATGTTGTAATGCTTATGCATGAGTACCCTTCTTCACCCACACGTCACGTGCGTTTGAGGTGTTATCCCTATAGGATTGGGTACAAGAGTTAGGGCTTTCAAACCTTCTTGTGAAGCTTTCCAAGCAAGTGGTGAATGCACCAATCATCTTCATCACATCCATCACACCGGGATCATCATTTCGACCTATCGATGACTCAACAGCCCAAGTCCTCTTGTCATTTCTTGGTCCTCTTGACCTTTGATCACTTGCATTCTTCAATGCTCTAAGCTTATGACAATTGGGTCGGGTGTGTCCTTGAAGTCCATAGTGATGACACACATGGTTTGTTCTAGGACCTCTTTGTGATCGTGGAAGTGATTTTGCTTTGGCTTCAGACTTGACCACTAATTGGTTACGGGGTTTATTCTGCACCCTTTGGTCAGCCACAATCTTTTTCTTCTCAACCTTTGCCTTCTCCATAGTAGGGGCAATTACAACCGGCTCTTTGGCCTTCATAAACTTCATTTCTTTGGAGATATTCATAGCTGAACTACTTTCTCCAATGTATCCTAATCTGGTTTTGTCGGAGAAGGGTTTTTAATGAGAGAGGACATCATCAACCCTTTCTGTGGATACTCGCTTTACCTTGGCATTTGCTTGAACCACCTCAAGCTCAAGGAATTTCACCTTGGTGTAAGCTTCAGTTAGCTCACCATTTAGCGTCTCAATCTCACACTTGGCCTCCTTGTATCTCACTAGGAGACTTCGATAGTCCTCCTCTGCTTTCTTCATCTTCTTCACAGCTGCCTTGGCCACCCTTGCATACTCTCCCGACTTCTCAAGGAGTGATTTGTAATTTTCTTGAAGACCAACTGTATCTTCATCTTCTTCAGCATCTGATTCTTTTACAATTCCCATGGATTCCTCATCACTTTGCTCCCCAAGTTCTTGCACAAGCAAATTCAAGTCCTCTGAAGACTCAACATGAGCAATAGTCATAAATGCTAAGAAATTTCCTTCTTCATCACAGCTATCCTCTGAATCAGAGGTGGAGGAATTTGAGTCACTGAAAGTGGTGGCGTACGCCTTGCCCTTCGATCTCAAATAGTTGGGGCATTCCTTTTTGAAATGGCCATGCCCTTTACACTCAAAACAAGTGACTCCTTGAGTAGATTGGGACTCCTTCCCTTCTCTCCTTTTGAAGTCCTTCTTCTCATTTTCGGAACTCATGAATTTTCCTTTATCACCAAATTTCCCACTATTCTTTTTGCAACGTAGGTAACATCCTTTTCGACTACAACCTCATCTGATGAGTCGTGTGCTTCTACCCTTTCATTTATGGTCTTAAGAGCAAGTGATTTGCTCTTTCTTTGGTTTGGCAATGAAAGCTCATATGTTTGGAGAAAACCAATCAGCTCTTAGACTTTGATTTCATCACGGTCCTTACTCTCTTCAATTGCAGTCATCTTTGCACGGAAGCTCTCCGGCAATGAACGAAGAATTTTCCTTACTACCTTGGAATCCTCCGTTTTCTCTCCCAAATTAGACTTGCCGATGACTACTTCATTCAGCTTACTATAGAAAGAGTCAAAGGACTCATCCTCACTCATTCTAAGCTCCTCAAATTGGGTGATCAACATCTGTAGCTTCGTGTCTTTTACTTTCTTCATTCCCTTATAAGTGGTCTCCAATATTTGCCAAGCCTCCTTGGCAATGGTAATGTGAGAAATCCGATGGAACTCATCTGGTGACACACCACAAAAAATAGCGTTAAGTGCTTTGCTATTAGCATTTGACGCCGCGAGGGCTGCCTTATCCCATGTGGATATGGTTGCCTCCGGCCTTGTCCAACCTATTTCAACTGCATCCCAAACAGCCTCATCTATAGAGCACAAAAATGCTCTTATCCACACCTTCCAAAAGGCATAGTTGCTACCATCAAAATATGGTGAAGCATTTAGAGATTGAGACCGGTCCATCTCAATATGGGGTCAAGGATCACACTAAGGTAATAAAACCAATATAAGTGTACCTGCTTTGATACCAATTGAATATTCAATATGTGTATAAAACACTATGAACGTTTAGACCCCCAATTTCCAAATTATCAATTCAAGCTTATTATCAAACAATTAATGTGCGGAATATAAATATAAGCATATAACGGAATTGATAAACAATCTAAACCAAATAAAATCACATCCAGAACAGAAATTAAATGGCAAAGATTAAGGGAAGAGAGATGCAAACACAAGAACAACACAACGATGTGTTATCGAAGAGGAAACCGAAGCCCTCGGCGTAAAACCTCTCTGCCGCCCTCCAAGTGGGTATCATGAACAGCAGAAGACCCTCTAAGCCTAATCTACCCAATGTACCTAAGCTCTCTAAACTCCTACTCCAACGAAGTTACGCCGAACCTATTTCTTCTTTAACTTACCGGATTCTGCTATAACCCATAGCATCAACCAATATGAATTGGTTCCTTCCGAACTGCTTCCCAAAGCACCAAATAGCCTTCTCACAGATATGGGTATGGTGAGAAAAAGGATTTGGTTAAAGAACCTCTCAAGGATGTAACAATGGAGAGGGTGAGAGTTGAGGAATTTGAAGAGTCACTATGTGAAGATTGTGGATGAGTCAATCTTGTTTTTCTCTAGGGTTTCTCTCTCAAAATTCTCTTTGAAAGCTCTTCATATTTTGTGGGTATAAGGGGTATTTCTACTAGAGTGAGAAAGGAATGCAAAGAGTCAATTTTTCTATAACAGAGTGGACTGGCGACTTGGCCTCGCGACTTGACTGAGTCGCGAGTCCAAGCCGCGAGCTAACTGAATGGCTAGTCTGGACTATTTGTCATGTAGTGCTATAGCTGGCATGACGATTCAGCTTCTCTGCATGCTTCACTCGTGTACATCTCTTGGCGGCTTGCAAGCCATGAGCCACCCGCGAGATCCAGTTGCAAATCCCTGCTTTACTGCACAGTCTTAAGCATTTCTTCACACTCTCTTACGCACTACCCTTACATGATTCCCACCTAAGTACAAGGTTACTAATTGCTAAATTACAAGCAAATTCGGCATGGAATAAAGCCAACAAGATGGTTGAATAAATTCAACCTTACAGGAGACCTCATCCTTAGAAAGGTATCACAGGCAACAAAGGACTCATCCCAAGGAAAACTAGGACCAGCCTGGGAAGGCTCCTACGAAGTAATCTGTCATTCCAGAGAAGGTTCCTACTACCTGAAGTCTCTAGACGGTCAGGAATTGCCTCGACCATGGAACATAGAATACTTGAAGAAATAATACCAGTAAGGAATGCTTTACATTTCAAGTTGCCTAATCTTTCATATCAGCTTGTACGATAGTTATTACTTTCATCATTCATAGATCAATAATACATGAAAGCATGATCCATGCGTATTTATCAATGATTATTCATGAGTTATTTGTCAACGAAAATATGTACAATACTTAGGAGCCATCTTTAGGAAATGTCTCAAGGACCTCCGTCATTAAAATTATAAATCAAAAGCTGTTCACACATAGCCATCAAAGTCGACTAAATCAGAGTTGTTTAAACACAACCAATATAATCGGCATTCGAGCACGAATAGACAAAAAATGGTCAACTTAAAGACGCTCCAATACCATGGCTCTAAGTCACGAGTACAGTGCAAGATTGTCATTCAAACATGACTCAATAAAAAGCTGTTCAAACATAGCTAAAAAAATACTAGGTCATTCAAACACAACTAAAATCGTCATTCAAACATGACTCAATAAAAAGTTGTTTAAACATAGCTAAAAAATACTAAGTTGTTCAAATACAACTAAGGTCGTCATTCTAACATAACTCAATAGAAAATTGTTTAAATACAACTAAAAGATATTCAATTATTCAAACATAACTAAGGTCGTCATCCAAACATGACTCAATTGAAAGCTATTCAAACACAGCTAAAATACTAAGTTGTTCAAACACAAATCAGAATTGTCATTCAAACATGATTGCTCCAACACAACTAGAGATCAAGAGCTTTTCAAACACAAGCTAAGTATAAACACATCGTTATAAAAGGTTGTCTAAACACAACCAAGCATAAAAAGAGTTGTTTATTGCAACTAAAAGCGCAAGGTCCCTACTCCTATCTATCATTGTCAAAGAGATTGTTTAATTGCCCAAAACAACAGGCCCAAAGAAACTGTTCAATTGCCCAAAACAACGGACCAAAAGAGAAATATTTTTCTTACCTTGCACCAAAAAAAAAAAACATAAAAATTACTGCTTATCAGGGACAGGGTCTGTAGGGGTTGTAATTGCGGCCTCTTCCATTATCTCAGCAACGTCTGTGGCTTCCTCCGTCATGTTCTCTGATGTAGCCTCGGAGGGATGATCAACCAAGAGCTCCTTCTTAACCTCACCCATAACCAAACCAAAAAGGTCTAAGTCAGGGTGATGCTTTGCCATCCACTTCCTAAGAAGGTCAAAGCCCTCCACGTAGTACCCACACAGCTCATCAGAGTACTCGTCAGAGTCCTTAAACTTCTTCACCACCGTGGCCTCAGCCTTCTGCAACTTCAACTCCAGATCACCAATCTGCTTGTCCTTTAGCTTGCAAAAGTCCTTCTCCACCTGTAGGCTCTTCTCCAAGACTGCCATATGCTCCTTGTCATTTTTAGCTTCAACAGTGAGAATGGCATCCTTAATCTTAAATGTCTCATTCTCAGCAGACAGAGACTTGATCACAGGCTCAGATGTGGCCACCTTCTTCTCCAAGTCCAAAAGTATTCCAGAGACGAACAAAGACTCCCCCAAAACCTACGGAAAAATTTCTTTAGCAGAAGTAAATGAAGGAAAAGAAGTAAAAACAACCTACGGCGCATACCTGCACAAGCTTTTAAATGTGAGACGACATCACCTCACTGGATGACTTTGCCATCAGAGGACTTAGGTCATCCATAGAAAGTGCCTCATGAGCCTTCAAAGCTGCCGCGTCAGCATCATCCCAAAAGGTAGGAAGAAAAGATTTACCACCAACCTTCTTCTTCTTCCTAATCTCTTCTCCAACAGAGGCAATCAACTCTAGTGACAAAATGGGAGAGGTAGGGCGCTTGGCAGGCGAATGGGCAGGAGGAGGAGTTACCACAAGCTCTTTCTTAGAAACGTCACCCATCTTTTTCTCAAACAGAAGACCATTGACGATGCCACCCTTGGCCTTCTTCTCTTGGGCCTTAACTAATTTCTGCTTACTAAACCTAGTCGTCATTCCTAGAAGGAAGAAGACAACATATTAAAAAATAGAAAAAAAAAATGAAAAAGAGAAGAAAACAGAAGCTCAAGATTTCAAGAAAAGGAGAAGAGCACTTACTCTTTTTCACAACTTCCAAATTCTTCCGAACCTTAGTAGATGGATCCAGACCCAAAAAATGAAGAAATAAAGATTGGGGAGAGACAAAAGCTAATCAAAATCCTTGACGGACTCCAAATATTCCTTTACTTTTTCAGCACGACGTTGATAGCTCTTTTTCAGATAAGGACGTTGGGAAACTGCAAACAAAAACACAAGTATGTCACATACCATCGTCACTCATAAAAGAAAAGAAAAGAAAAAAACAGAAAGATAAGAAAGACACACCAGACACGGGAACTCCCCCAACTACGAAAAAACTTGGGGGCTTTGCCTAACTCCTCACCAAAGACGAACTCCCAACCACTTCCTGAAACAAAAAAGAAGTTTGGCTTCCAATTTTAGAGAGACAATGGGTAATCGAGTATTAACCTAAAAGCCCTATCCCACAGCTTAAACTCATAATAGTCGGGGTCCTTTGATTTCCTCAGACAATAAAAATGGAGGAATTCGTCCCTCCTAATGACATTGCCATCATTGGTAGACATCTATACCACCATGCAAGAGACGATGATTCGCCAAGAGTTGGGCACTAATTGTGCCAGAGCAAGATGCAAATAAGAAAAAAGTTCCTTAACAAAAGGATGAACATGGAAACAAAGACCACTGGTAAAATCAACCTCGTAAAAAAAAAAAAAAAAAAAAAAAACTTCATCAGGATAGGAGTGATAGGCTCTCTCCTCGTCACTCGAGATCCTAATCTTTACCGAATTAGGGAACTAAAACCTATCCTTGATCCGCCGCTCATCCTTTCCCATAAGGGAACACGAGATGTTCCAGGCTTTATAAGGGGTTAAAGGAGAAGTAGCCCTCGAAATAACACGATCATCAGACGAGGATAACCCTTTCTCCAGGTCACTAGACTTAACCTTAGACATTTTTAAGGACCTAGCTACCTTAGCAGAGTGGGAAACTAAAGGGAATAACGAAGAAAGAGTGGGCTTATATGGATAGTCCTCCCTCATAAAGAGACTAACAGAATTGAGACACCTTTCCTCCACAAACTCAAGTAAACAACCTAGATGAGCAAAAAGAAAAGCTATTGAAGGACAATCTAACCTAACAGAAGAATAATCTACCATGGAAGAACATGAAAAGAAGCAAGAGTACGAAGAACTTACCAAGGAACGCAGGACATAGAAAGGGAGCTTGATGGAGAGACAAACCCTAAAATGAAAACTGAACAAGGAAAACACACAAAAGAAAGGAAACAGGAGGTAAAAATGCGAAATAAGTGGCCAAAACATGCGCAGGAAAACCAAGAAACGTCTGCACGTCAAACGCATCTTGATCGTACACGTGGCACCCAACTGCTCGAACATCAAAGTCGTCATAAATGCATAGTACACGAAATACGAAGCATTAGACGAAGTTGTTCTTATCTCGTCTAACAGACAACAATTCGAACAAGGGGGCAGCTGATGAGTCAGAAATTTATGGTCGTCACTATGTGAAGATCGTCATTTACCCAGAGAAGATGTTGTGCATTTATTATGATCATTGATGACGAAACGTAACGGACGGAGCAATGGTCACAAGATGAGCTGTGAACTTCAAACAAAGATTCTATAACGCACTAGCCATTGAGCATAAATATAGTAATTCATTGTACATTAATAAGTCACACAACTATAAAAGAGAAGGTAACAGAAGTTAAAGGTACACAAAAAATATTCTACGAAATCACTCTCCACTCTTTCTCTCTCAAGAATCTTCCTCCTTTACTGACTTAAGCATTGGAGGCGGTTTGACTGACACCACACCAGCGTGTTACTCTTCCACCCAATTTGTTTTGCAGGTTTTCCATCAACAAAGATGACCCCATTCACAGCATCGTCCATCCGCTGCGACGAGGAGCTCAACTATTGATTTTTTGCATCATCAACTATCAATATGATAAAGAGGCTTTTTTTTCTTTCTAGTATCATAATTTTCCTTTTTTTAATAAATTTTTAATAAATTTGTTTTGAAAACATGTAGATAAACTATCAAAAAAATATATAATTAGGTAAACTATCTATATAATTAATAAAACTATAGACACTTGTTACATGGAAAATATAACCACTTAGAACAACGACTTATAAGATTCAATTATTTAAAACATAAATTTATAATATATGATAAAAATAATGAATACAAATAGGGTAAAATGCACTAACTACTACTGAGGTTTCGGATAATATATATATATATATATATATATAGAGAGAGAGAGAGAGAGAGAGAGAGAGAGAGAGAGAGAGAGAGAGAGAGAGAGAGTAAAAGTTAAGAGAAAATCTAATTAGATTTTAAATTAGAATTTAATTAGAGTCTAATTTTGCATCACATGTCTCATCTAATCTAAGTTTTTAAAATTTTGTGCTAAGTGAGTTAATTCAATATAAAAAATGAATTACAATTAGAGTTTAATTTTGTACCACATATCCCATTTATTCTATTTTTTTTTTAATTTTTATGCTAAGTGAGTTAATTCAGTGTAGAAAACAAAACGTCCAATATAAATAAACCATAAAAACCTAATAATATACCATGATTATGTACGGTCCATTACTAACTAGGTAATATATATATATATATATATAATCAAAGCATAGAGAAAATTCAATTAGAATCAAAATTGGATTTTTCTTTTGTTAACTTTCCATACAAATTAAATTATTTAGATTTTTTCTGTTATTTTTTCTCTAAACTAATGACCATATTTTTTATACTGTTTCTATTTAAATATTTTGTATGCAAAAATATTGAACATTATAAATTGTAATTGAGCTGAACGGTCTCATGCACCTATCCCCATTCAATTTAAAAGATACTATTGGACCAATTTATTCTTTTATTTTGTTATATTTAGTTGAATTTCACGGACGGTGATTGTGAATTCATATTGCATATGTAGCATCCAAAAGTGATTTTCAAAATTATGTATGTAATAGCAATGTAATGAGAAACTTGACGTAACTAATATCATGAAAATTGTAAGGAAAAACTATTTTAGTACTTCCAAATGTCCTAGTTAAACTAATGTCTTATATGTTTAATAACCCAATAGTACTACTACAATTCACTAGTACCAATTAAGTCCAAGCCATTTCAAAAATAATTAATTTTGGTCCCTAAACACAAATGGCATGTAATGCAATTTATCACTCTAACTCCCTGTTTTGACTATTTAACTAATAAATGGCATTATAGCTAACTTATATAAAGGTCAATCAAACTATTACTTCTAATATAGACAAATTTTTTAACTATTTTTTTTGTGTTTATGGACCAAGTTGATTAATTTTAAAATGTCTTGAACCTAGTTGACATTAGTCCAAACATCAAAGGTAATTACTTTACTGTGTTTCACCCAAACAAATATTTATTTAAAACTTCTTGAAACTTTTGGTAATAGAATTATAGTTTAAGTAGAATTATAAATTTATTTTAAATTAGATAGCAAAGTTTTACATAAAGTAAACAATGGTAATAGTGCTTAATATAGGGTGTCGACACCATATTTTGTTTGCCCTTGATTTACATGCAAAATTCCAAAACTTTCAAAAAGTCATATTTTGAATCATGGGAATATCAAAAATAATTGAATTTGTATTGTTCAAGTGTCGATCCACCCAATTTCTAGTCCAAGAGGCAAATGATCAAAATGCCTCTAGGAATTGAAACCTCAATCAAGCTGTTTGCGCTCAAGCAAGTTCAAAAATACCCTCAAACCCTAATTTTAATCAAAATCAATGTTTTAAGATATTTTCCCAAAATTTGATCAAGTTTGACAATGGTCAACCCTAGCTCGACCTAAAATTGACTAAGATCCGACCACGTGATCAGAAGAAATTTAAGCTTGTATTGAAGAAAATAAAATTCTCTTTAAAAAGACTGCTCGTAGACCAAAATTAGAGTTAAAACGAGTGAAATATACCCAAATCACCAAAACACCCAACACTTGGTAAAACATTACTAAGAGCATTGATGAGCGAAAGAAGCCAATACTTTCTGAATTTTTTTTCTAAATAACAATAAATATTAAAAAATTTAGTTAAATGTCATGTTTCCAAACAATGTTGAAAACTAGCATCTCGAGTGTCTAAAACTCGAGTTCCAACATAAAAATCGAGTTTTTAAGTCTCGATTTGTAAGTGGATTAGTGTAAAGTGAAAAAAAATTAAGCTGAAAATCGAGTTTTAAAGACTCAATTTCCATAAATTGAATAAAAATGCCGCTATAAGTCTATAAAACGTCACTATAGGGCTTAAAAACGCCACTATAGGACTCCATAAATCTGCACTTAAGAAAAAAATTTTCCAGGAAAACGCCGCAATAGGAATTTAAAACGTCACTGAAAGGCTTAAAAACGCTACTATAGGTGTAATTTTTTCGCATGAAACTTGAGTCTTAAAGACTCGAGATCTATGTGGGGTTTTTTCTAATATGGATCTCGAGTTTCTAAAACTCGAGATGTTAGTTTCCTTTATTGTTTCAAACGTTGCCTAACTAACTATATACAATTCTTTTGCATTGTTGTTTTGCACATTACCTCATACTTTCTTGAAGTGTGTATTGAGACCTTTCTAACGATACTGAGCCCATTCCAAGGTCCAAGCGCCAAAATCCAAGCTCGGGAAGTTGGTAGAGAAAAATGGCAAAATCCAAACTTTTGCACAAAATCAACATATGGTACCAACTTTGTGCGTAAATAGGTGACACACTGTGAAAAATGGAGCCAAAAAGATACTTTCTTGAAGTAGACAAGTTTCTCTAGAACTTGAAACAAACAATGTCTCCAAAGCATCTCCTGATTGACAGGAATCAATCATGCAAAATCGAAAAAAAAAAAAAAAAAAAAAATCATGTTCAAGTGCAGAAAATTTTGGACTAGCCAACTTCCAATGCACGTAACCCTCTCTTCCGAAATCCAAATGCCATAAGATCGGAAGCTTTAGAAACTAGATTCCGAGATCTTTCCAATGACTTTAGAATTAGTAAATTTGGTGTAGTGTTGGCTTTAGAATTTTTTTTCCAAGGTGTTCATAGTCTTTTGAAAACTATGTTGCATAGACACGGACATGAGTATAGGCAAGAGGTACATCATTTCTTGAAAAACTAGAATACGACACGTGTGGGGTACTACAATTAATTAATTAATAAATATTATTTTTAAGTATATTTCAAATATTTTTCGACATAATGTATGTTTATTTTAGATTTTTAAATCAAGCAATAAAAATAAAAATACTTTGAAAACATATATAAAATTAATTTAAAAGAAATAATAAATAGCAAAGAAGTATAATGACATTCATGTTGTTTAAAGCTCCAACCAAGAGTTCCAATAAACTAAATACTCATAAATAAACAAATTGCATCACAGCCAGCAACCAAGTCACTACAAATAAAATAAGTGATGACTTGCATAATTGAGTGTAATTTATCACTTCTCAACTTTAAACTTTAGTCTAATTTTATTTATTTTTTGTTGATTTTAGACTTCATTATTGTTATTTAAATTTTATTTCAGATTTGAAGAAAATGAAGATTTACTCAAATAAAGAGACATGAAGCAGCTGAAAAAGGTTTTGAGCTGAACACTTGGGCTGAAAAAGGGCAATACGTAGTGGCTAAAGGCAGAAAAGAAAGGCAGGAAGAAAAGAAACTAAAAGAAGGAGGCGCTGAACTACAAACAGGGAGAGATTTTTGGGCTGAACTGAAAAAGTATTTTGGGTTGAAGAAAAAAACGTTTTGGGCTGAAAAAAGGTTTTGGGCTTTAAAAAAGGGCAACACGTCTAGAAGAAGAGAAGAAAGAGGCGCTAAAGAAAAGGGAATAAAGCAGAAAAAAAAAAAAAAAAAGAAAAAAAAAGGGGGGGCGCTGGGTGAACAGAACAAGAGAAGAAAGAGGCGCTGACTAGAAAAAAAAAAAAAAAAAAAAAGGCGCTGAAGTTGAAAGAAAAAGAGAGCTGGAACAGAGAAAGGTGCGGCGTTGAAGTTGAACAGAGAGGGCTGAGCAGATAATTTTTCAGCATTTATTTTCTTTCCAATCTTCTCATAAAAAATTATGGTGAATTCGTTTATGTTGAATTTAATTTTTAGCATGAACTAAATTTTCTTTATTCTAGGAAAACGATGTAATCTAGTTTCGAACTATGCTTGCTTTTCTATGTTAATTTGAACAAATTCTCTTCATGTTTTTCTGATTTATTCTAAGCTTATTGCTTCTAATTAACTGGCCATTAATTAGATGATTTTAATCTTGTGATTTGCTGTCAAAAGAGGGGATTATAGGATAGATCTTGAATATTTCAGCATATATAAATATAGAGATCGAAAGACTTGTATGAACCTATGTAGTATTAAAATCGTTGGTCTTAATGCTTTCTTACTTTATTAAATTGCATACTCTTGTGTAAAATAATGAACAAGAATGTTTCCAATTGACTATCGGAAGAGGCTTTTGGATGAGTTTGGAGATTGCTAACAAACAGAGAGAATTAAATTCAATTAGCTAGATGAGTAAAGCATAGTGAGGGATTAGGTGAAATCGATTTCCTAGAAGTTTCTTTCTCATTAAGTTGATTTTCAAGCAACATCTTTCTTTTCCTCTGCGTATCTTTTATTTAAATTGAGTTTATTTTGAATTCCAATAACAAAAACCTTAGTGACTTCTCTAGATAAAATCAAGATTAGCATAATTTTGGTATTTGTCAAAAGTAAGTTACCAATCCCTAAGGACGATACTCTTCTCATCACTTTACTATAAAACTACGACACTGTGCACTTGCAGTTTTGCACCGATTAATAAGTTACCGCAAATGCTCACTACAAAAAACGAAGGCTATAGCTGTGTTTGAAAAACGCAACTATAGACCCTAAAAACGTAGCCATAGGCTATAAGCCGTGTTTCTATAGCCGCATTTTCAAACGCAACCTATCCTACGCGACAATAGCTCCCTGCGGGGACCTATGGCCACGTTTTTATAAACGCGGCTACAGGTACCCATATAGCTGCGTTTTTTCACCCCCTATAAGTTGAGACTTATAGCTACGTTTTGTAAAAAATGCAGCTATAGACCCGCTTTGGGCTGCATTTAAAACGCGGCTAAAGCCTCCTATAGCTGCGTTTTTGAAACGCAACTATAGGTTTTTTTTTTTTTTTTTAAATTCTGGGTTTTTTTTTCCCCAAAAAATTCAAAATTAAACACAAACCCAGAAAATTCAAAATCAAACACAACATACTCATAATACAAACACACCCAGAAAATTCAAAATCAAGCACAACATATTGACAATACAAACACAACGTGCTCCAAAATATAAAAACACAAACCCATGAATCTCCTCTCATTCAACAAAACCAACCCAAATCTAACACTAAATGCATTCAAGGAACACAAAAGCACAAGGTCAGAAACACAAAAGAACAAGTTCAAGAACACAAACCCATTTAGAAGTGTGGTTTTGCCCCGCGATGGACCCTTAGAGGTCATTTTGCCTTTTGAGGTTTTAATTAAAGTCAAGGATATTTTTTGGAGGGCCACTCCATCATATGTTTAGAAATTTAGATTCTATGCTGTTTGTTTAAAGGGGAAATTATAGTATACCCACCTGCGGTTTGGCCTGTTTTCACTTTGTCTACCTGTGGTTTAAAACTTAACACTTTGCCCACCTGAGCTTTAATCTATTTGCTCTTCGTTACCCACCTCACCCTCAGACATTAGAAAAACACATTTTTAATACAAAATCACAACATAACACAGTCAAAACCACGAACCCTTTGAAATCTTTCCTCACGAGCCCTAGAATCACGAAAATCCCCATCTGCATCTAATATTGAAATCGTGCTACAAGAATAAATCGAGACAAGCAACGAGTTGTTCGAGGGACTCAAATCCAAGTAATAAATCAGTCACTGTTTGGGCTTTTGAACTATTTTTATTTGGGTTTGTTTGGGTTTTATAATTTTTTGAGTAATCAGTCAATGTTACATGTAATGTACTGAGAATATTGGTTGTGTTTATTGATATTTATGAAAAATGTGACCACCTATGGTTTGGATTTGTGTTTGTTTATGGGCATTTTGTCTGTTGTGGTCATTGTATCTCATTGTGGACCCTATGAATCTATTGGGTTTTAATTTTAGTGTTTGCATATGCTTATTAGTAAAACAGAAACAAAAGCAAAACAGAAAATGTGGTCCCTTTGATGTGTGTGTTGCCTCCCAAAAGCATAACAGAAACATACAAGTGTTTATTCTTTATGTGTTTGTTGTTTACAATTCTTTAATTGTCTACATGTAAAATGGTAATGTGTTATTGTAGATGGCTAATGAGGAAGTGAAATTCGAGGTTCATTATGGGGGTACTTTTCTGTGAAACCCAAGTTTAGAATACTTTGGTGGGAAAGTTGAAATATTGTATAAGGATCCTACTAGGCTTAGTTATTTTGAAATAGAAGATATATGTGAGGAATTGAAGATTGCTGAACCGTCTAGGTTTCATTATTTAGCTCCTGGGGGCAACTTTGAGTAAGACTTGAGGCTCATACATGATGATACAGATGTGGTGCCTATGTGTAAGCTTCATGAAGGAGGGCTAAGAGACGCCATCATACTGTATGTGGAAAGTGGTCATGTTCCACTTACAGTTGAAGTTCCTGAAGGGTTTGGTGAAGGGATAGATGGAGGGGTTGCTAGAGGAGTGATGCTAGTGTGAAGGTAGAAGAGGAGTTTGATTGGTTAAATAAAGGTCTGGAAGGAGAAGACTTTGGTGAGTCTTCTCCACCTCCCAGTGATCCACTTGAGCCTAACAACAATCCACGTCAACCAACCACTAATACACCTCAACTAAACACAGATACACCTCAGCCGAGCATTGTTCCACCTCCAAACATAGATTTAGATGAGGAGTGGGCCAAACCAACTCTAGAGGATGATATTGCAAGTATGAATGGTTCTGATGATGAGTAGAGACCTGGCAACCTAGAATTCAATAAGAGGACTAATATGACAAATGTTCAGTTGGTAAAAAGGATGAAATTTCCTAACTCCAAGGTTTTTAGGAAGGCTTTGAGGGAGTATTTGATTTAGCATGACATTGATATTAAGTGGAAGTTGAATGAGAAGAAGAAGATTTCTATACATTGTAAGAATAACTGTGGATGGAGGTGTTATGCCTCAATGGTGACTTGCACTTTTGAAATCAAGACACTTAATCCTAAGTGTACCTACCCCCTATCATTTCAAAATGGGCAAGTTACATCAGCATATATGGCAAACAGGTATTTGGAAGATTTTAGTAAAAATTCTAATTAGGAGGTCTCAGGTGTTAAGCACCAAGTTATGCAACAGATTTCAGTTAATTTAAGTCTTAGTCAAGTGTATAGATCAAGAAAGACAGCTAGGGGTTTGATCACTGGGAATGAAGAGTCTCAGTATAGCCTACTGAGAGATTATGCAGAAATGATAAGGAGGCCAGATGTTGGAAGCAAGGTGATACTACAAATAGAGATGGAAGATGGGAATGCACAACCCAAGTTTAAAAGTGTAGGGAATTAACACGAAATTTCCGATCAAACACAACTGGGCTCCACAAAGCCCAACAAAAAGGATGTACATTAGATACAATGCTCAGAAACTTGGGTTTCTAGGTGGTTGTAGACCATTTGTTGGGTTAGATGGATGCCACTTGAAGGGTAGGTTTGGTGTGCAATTACTGTCTACCACTGCCAATGATAGAAATGACAATATATTCCCAATAGCAATGGCTGTGGTTAAGCAAGAAAACAAGGACAGCTAGATTTGGTTATTGGAGCAATTTGCAAATGACATTGGCAGGCCAGATGATCTTAATCTGGTATTTATCAATGATAGGCAGAAGGTATTATCATATTGCTCATGTTTATTACTTGCCTATGATTTCATATTGAATGCTTACATACTTACTTGCTAACTTGCTTACTTGCTTATTCTCTTGCAATACTCAAGGCCTTATTCCTGTAATGGAGACTTTATCCCCAACTGTAGAGCACAAATATCGTGTGAAGCACGTATACAACAACTTCAAGGTTAACCATAAGGGCATGAAGTTGAAGAGTATACTATGGAGGTGTGCTGGCACAACATTAGTTAGGGAATTTGAGAGTGTGATGCAATATCTTAAGAGTTTGAATGAAGAAGCTTGGAAGTATCTTGCAAATATAGATCTTGCATAGTGGACCAGGTCCCACTTTTCTCCTAGGGTTTTGACAGATTTTTGATAAACAATTTGAATGAGAGTTTTAACTCTATGATTGTGAAGGCTAGAGACAAGCCAATATTATCAATATTGGAATGGATTAAGGTTAGGGTTATGAGCAGACTGTACATAAAGAGGACTGGCATAGAAAAGTATGGTGGCAAGTTGTGTCCAAGCATACAGGACAAGTTGGAGAAGATGAAAGTAGAGTCTAAGGGCTTCTATGCAATGCCATCTGGGAGGTTTGTGTATGAAGTTGACAATGAGAGGGAGAGGCATGTGGTGGACTTGGTAAGGAAGACATGCAATTGTACAGTATGGGACTTGACAGGAATCCCCTACATATATGGAGTTGCAGCAATTTTTGTGAATCGTGAGAAACCAGAGAAATACACCCATCCATGCTACTACAAAGATACTTATGTGAAGACATACAAGACACCCATATCTCCTATGCCTGGCCAGTCTGAGTGGATCTCAAGTGGCCAACTTGCTCCTATTGTACCTACTATCTATAAGCTACCAGGCAGGCCACCCATAAAAAGGAAGAGGGATGCTGATGAGCCAAGGAACCCTTACAGGGTGTTTAGAGCAAACAAGCCAGTCAAGTGTGGGAGGTGTCAAAAGGAAGAGCACACTATAAGGGGATGCATGGCCAATGTCATTGGTGAAACACCATGGGAGAGAAAGAAGAGAATGCAAAAAGGTAAATCTTCATCCTAAGCCCTATGCAAACAAGGATCCTAGGTCCAATCTTCAACTCAAGCCCCATCCTTATCTCAGCCCTTAGCATCATCTCAGCCCCCACCAACTCAATAGCTTTATACTATGGCCTCATCTAACCAGATAGCAGGGTCACAGCCACCAGGTCAGACTCCATGGTCACAATAACCAACTCAGTGGTACTTTGCAGACTTTAGGTTCAGAGTTAGAGAAGCTCATTGGTTCTCTTCAAGCCAGCCAGCACCACACACCCATGTAGAAACATGGGACATTAGAGCACCATCATCACAGGTATTGTAGTTTTATGTTTGATGTTTTATTCATAAATCTATGATACTGGTAGCTAACATCTGAATTCTTGTACTTTGTAGCTTACAAGACCACCTGCTACCAAAAGAGCTGCTTTCAAAGGAATGAGTAATGTAACAAAGACACAGAAATGTAACACAAGAGGTGGAAAGAAAGCTATGGGAGGAAAGGCAGGGGCAGTAAATGAAGTTTATGTGAAGAAGATTTTTGCTATGTATATTTAGTGTTAGGGTAATATGATTAGGTGTTAGGTTAAATATATTTTGTAAACAATGGCAGGATAGAAAATTGTTGGTTATATATGCTGTCAAAACATCTGTTGGGGTTTGTGTTATTTTTGTAACTTTTGTAAACAATGGCAGGTGCAACTGTTTTGTGGTTGTTGTACCAAATGTCTTATATTGACTGGTGGTTGATGAAAGACAATATTCAATGTCACTTTAAATGTGTATACAATTTCCCAACTTAATGGCAGGTGTTCAAAATTATTATTTTGACTAGTTGTTGTCATGTGGTTGATTATTGCAGTTGAACATAGCAGGTTTATGTGTGTATGTATTGAATATAGCAAGTTTATTGGATACAACAAGTGTATGTGTTGAATATAGCAGGTTTATGTATGCATTTGTTGTCTTTTCTTGCAAGTTAACAGATGGTTGTCATGCACTTTCAACACAACCACTTTAAACAATGCACTTTAAACAAATCACTTTCAACACAATTATCTTTACACAATGCACTTTTTGCACAAGCACTAGATACAATTCTACATTTTAAACAAGTCACAACATTCAACATAGTTCACAGCATCCAACAAAACCACAAGACATAAGCTGCCAATTTACTTTAAACAAAAACACCAACAGCATCTAACATAAATAACACTTTATCTTAAAAAAAGCTTATATTATGAAGTGGCTTCAAGCCAACAACATCTAACATAGTTCTATTACAATACAAAATAGCTTCAAGCCAACATTGGCCAATTAAGGACCTACTTATACATTACAACCCACCGAGCAGACTCAATCTCATCATTCCAACATTCTCACTTAAACCAAAATAGGAAAACAACATAACCAAAACAAACAACGTAACCAAAACAAAAAAAGACCACGACAGAATTAGTGCAATTCTACACTTTCTCTCTTGTTCTGAGGCTCTCACTACCATCTCCTTGGCTTTAACAGAGGAAGCTCGAAACTTTCTCTCCCTCTTAGTAGCTTTTACTACACTTTCTTGAGCAATTTTTGCCAGTTGGGTAGCTTTTGTTGCTGCTTGGGTAGCTGTTCTTTCCCTTTCACTTACAAGTTGCAGCTTACTCCGCAATAAATCCAAGTTTTGTTGCACCAAATAGGCAACTTTGTTCCCACGCATACAAGTGGGATTAATCCAATGAAATAAAAGACACTTGGGACCAACCTGTTTATAAATTGAATTGAACATATCATATTCCAAGCTCACTTGAGTCAACTAGATTAACTAAAAACTATACTTACGTCATTTCGGCTACAACCCAAAAACCTTCTCTCAAAATTATCCACTGTTAGACTTGTTCTCAACACACAAGTCTCATATGTACACATATGCCCACTTGAACCTAAGTAATTTCCACTCGAAGAAGACATAGCTTATCAACGTTTGCCCAAATTTCCTATGAATCAAAGCTAGCATCAAAAGTGAAAACCCAAAATGCCTCAAGACATTCAACACGGTCAGCAAACGATCCGAATGTCTAGGAACATGAAAGTTTCATGCAATACAGTTAGAAAAATCAAAACCCAAGCTCAATACAAGGATTTTTCATGATTCTAGAGCTCGTGAGGAAAGATTTCAAAGGGTTTGTGTTTTGATCCGTGTTATGTTGTGACTTGTATTAAAAAGGTGTTTTTCTAACATCTGAGGGTGAGGTGAGTAACGGAGAGCAAACAGATTGAAGCTCAAGTGAGCAAAGTGTTAAGTTTTAAACCACATGTAGGCAAAGTGAAAACGGGCCAAACCACAGGTGAGTTTACTATAATTTCTCCTTATTTAAATTTAGATGGGTTTTAGTAGGTATTAGTGGGTTTATCCATTAAGACCCATATAATTAAATAACCTAATAGGTCTTTACCCATTTAACCCAAAAATTAAAATGGGTTGGGTTAAGACTTATCCAAATTAAGTGGATAATGGGTGGGTTCATTGATATGGATAAAAATTGCCACCCTTAGGTGGAAGTCATATAGGTTGAGGTCAGCATAGGTTGGAGGAATGGTGTCAACTTAATAAAGTGAATTAACATCAATGAAGTTGAGATAAAGTGAATTAAGAATTATGAAAGTTATCATGTTGTATACATATTTGAGATAGGGTGGAACAAGTAAAATCTATCTTCACCTCATCAAATTTTCAAAGTCGAAAAAACTCACACAAGGCAAAACAAGGCATGATGAATCATGATTGGGGGTATCTTCATCATGCCCAATTAAGGATATCAAATTATCAATATATCATTAACTTTACTTAGCCTAATTTAATTTTTTTTATTCAATAATTACAACAAGCGATGGAGGAAGGTTCGAATTGTAGTTCTCCTCATAAACAAGACTAAATAATGCCACTATTTTATAAGACTCTTGACATAATGATTAAGGTTTAGAGATGTTAATCTCATGCAAATATTTTTTAAAGATTTTTGTTAATGGGTGCTCTCAAGGTATTTGTTAATGGACCATTTTAAGAAATTTTTAATACAACTTTCATGTGAAATATAAAAAGCTTTTTAAAAAATCAGTTACTTTTTTCTTTTTCTATAAAAAGTTTTTAAAAATGTTTCCTAAAGCATCCATTAACTTTTCCCTTTTTTTTTAATAACAATATAATGCAAATCTTAACTATTTGGAAGATGACTTAATATTCAGCTTATGCACAACTTTTAGAAAATTTACTTTTTCTAAGTACAAATATCTTTTTGTCCACTTATTTTTTAAGGGTAAAATGCAAAAACATTAGCCAAACTTTGAGTCAAAAACAAATTTACCCTTTTGTTGTTGATAATTCAAAAGTTGGGAGAGGGAGATTTTAACCCAGGAAGTATCCACTATAAATATAAGTGCTGCAAAGAGCATGAACTTTGAAAATACTAAAATTTATTATTTTATTAAAATTTCAACTTCCTCATTTGAGAAGAAGCATAAAAAATATTTAATTAATTTTAATTTAAATACATTAAAAACCAAAATTTTAATTAAAAATGAAATGCAAGAAGATTGAGAAATTAGATGGAAGAATCAACTACAATATTTCTCAATAATCATGGAAATAGAGAATCAATTTGATTTTACCCGAAATTCAAGTGCTTTTATATTTTACTCTAAAAAATCAATTATAGAAATAATTCAAATAAGGAAGTTAATTATAATAATAGAAAAAAGTCTAAAATATATTACTGAAAGTATAATAATGACTCATCTTACAAATTCTCAAACAAAGTGCTCGAGGCCTATAAGAGAGGTATTTTTTTTTTTTATAGGAAGACTGAAATTTTATTAAGAATGCGAAGAAGACATTACATCATAGATAAGAGCTTACTCAAGGAAGTAAGGATTCTCTTCAATCCACATGGTGAAATCAACAATGCCTAAAACATATTTAGCTAACAAATGGGCTGGTCTATTACCTTGCCTACGAATATGAGAGTAGTCAACGCGGCAAAAGTCCTTACTGAGAGCATGCATTCCCATGATAATTGGCTCCGCAGAGGATGGAGGAAGGGATGTTTCATAAAGAGCACGATGGACTATGAGGGAGTCTCCCTCTAAAATGAACTCTTGAATTCCTATGTGCTTCGCAAAGAGCAGACCCACTTCAAAAGCTATTGCTTCTGCCTCCATTGTTCTCAACAAGGCATAAATCTTTTTACTCAGAGCTTCCTCCATTCTTCCTTCATCATCTCGAATAATAATACCTAGACCCACTGCATTCTGAAAAGATGGCTCCATCAACATTTACTTTGAAGTTTGAACAAATTTGATGGTGGGGATGGCCAAGTGCTCCTAAGTTCAACAGGGGCTGGCCTACATGTTGCCTCAATAGCTGCATTGTATTCATCCAAGTATTGAGTTGCCCAGTGAACTAACGCTATCCTCGATTTCCTTCTTTCTCCATTTCTCACCGTTAGGGTTTGTGCCCTAAAATCCAATTTATTGGCATTTTATAAATAATTAAACTGTTTAATTATATGAGACTATTTATAAATGAAATAATGGGACATTATCATAGTCCTTGAGATGCATTGTATATGATTTAGTTACAAAAGATATAAATCATAAGTTCCTTGTAAACTCAAAATATAGTTCGTAGTCGGTGATGAAATTAGGTATTTCACTATAACACATCAACTAAGATGGTTTGTCTTGATCATGGAAGTGGAGACTTCTAATTGATGTATTGATATGTCTTAAGTGTATAAGACATATTGAACTGAACTGCTGTGAGATTAATTATTCAATTAACAACTGTCACCTGAATAATTAATCTCACGACTTCTAATTTCATAGACTCTTAATCCTGAGAGGATAGTGAACTTGATCATGAAATGTAGGTTACTTTGATATATCAAGAGTGAGATTTAGTTTAACAGTCAAAACTTCAGTATGTTGGGTAACCACACGTAGTGTTGAAAGAACACATATTCTTAAGATGGAAACCATAATCTCTTTCTATAAAGACGCGAAATATCCCCTTAAGATAAGTTTAATAGGAACTAATTATTGAGGGCTGGCCACTTTAGTAAGAGTTACTAAAGTTTATATTTATTGAAATTAGATTTCATAAATATGAATAACTAAAAGATTAAATTGGGTACTCAAGGAATAAAATAGTTGTTTACAAAGTAACAATTTATTAAGACTTTGTTCACTATAGATATTTCATAGAGGGGTTGAATGATATTATATTAGAGTCTTGGGATATAATTCATTAATAATGCCTAGAGTGCAATTATATTTCCATAGTGGTACTTGTTATATAATTAATGGTAACTTTGGGCTTGTCAAGAGTTGAAAGATAAATCTGAAGCCCATTGGAGCTAGTCTTATTAGTCCCTTTGGTCCCATCCTAAGCCACACACTTAAGCCCAATTGGGTTAGCCCAAAAGCTAACCCAATTAGATAATCAGTTTTTATTTAATAAGAGTTATTAAATAAAGTAACTGCTTTTAAGGCAGTTACAACGTATGTATGATTAAAAGAAGAGAAAACATTTTTTCTCTACAGGTTTTTGGAATTCACTTTTCCAAAGGAAAATTAACGTACTTAAGAATTGATTGAGAGACAACTTATCTTGGGCACCATGTGAAATTGGGATGAAAGTTGAAGGTATTCTCAAGTCTTGTTTTTTAATTTTATTGCACCAAGGTACACTTTCTCTTCTTTATTCTAGAATTCAAGGTTACATGTTATCTCTCATGAATGAAATAGATCCTTGTGTTGCTTCCGCTGTGAGTTTTGTATGAGATGCAAAACCAGTTTTTCCAACACTCACCTCATTACAATTATACCATATGCCCATGCAATAGTGACTGCCTTAGCTACCTTTTCTTCCTTAACTCTGTCAAGCATTAGCATATTCCATAATAAATCTTGGAGTGACTGGCAACTAAACAAGCTAATGGATGCCACAACTTTTGAACACGACTGGGCCTTCCTAGCCTAGCTTTAGGACAATTCCAAAAGACGTGTCCTGACATCTCAGCCTCCACTTAGCACTCATCACAAATGCAATCCTGAAGCACATTCCGTCTCATTAGGTTGACTTTTGTGGGTATGATATCTCTACAGATTCTCCACACAAAGTGCCTAATCTTGTGTGGTATAGGAAGGCTCCAAACCTTTCTCCAGAAGTGTCGTACCTAACTGTTATCCGAGCTAGCTCCATAATTAGTAGGATAAGAAAGCTTCACTGCTAACGTATAGGCACTACGCAAACTAAAGAGACCATTTAGTGATGCAGCCCAGATTAGCTTATCATTAGGGAGTCGAGAGCTTAGCGGAATGCTCTTAATCGCCTCTGCTTCATGCAGAAGGAACAGAATGTCAAGGACTGCTGACTTCCAACTTGTAGTTTCAAGGTTAATCAGTTCGCTTACCCCTGTATCTAAATGCATGAAGTGTTGAGGAGAGATCACTTAATGTGTGGAGGCAGTGGGTAACCATTTGTCGCCCCAGATCCAAATATTGGTACCATTACCCACCCTTCATCGCAGTCCATCTCTAATCAAAGGTTGAGCAGCCATAATACTTCACCAAGTATAAGAAGGGTTGTTGCCGATAGTAGCTTGAACGAAATCACACGTTAGGAAATACTTAGCCTTAAGAACTTGGTAAACAAGAGAATTATGGTCTGTTTGAAGCCTCCATCCTTGTTTTACAAGAAGAGCCAAGTTGAATTGTTTTAGTTGCTTAAACCCCATGCCTCCACAAAACTTCGATTCATATAGCTTCTCCCAGCTAAGCTAAGCTATTTTCTTCTCATCTTTCTTTTGACCCTACCAAAAATTCCAAAGCATACTTGTTAAATCTTCACAAAGAGAGTTTGGTATCTTAAAACAATTCATAATGTAGGTAGGTATAACTTGTGCAACTGCTTTAATTAACGCTTCCTTCCCTGCTTTAGATAGCATCTTCTCTTTCCTACCCGCTTACTTCTTTCCAAACTTCTCCTTGATACCATTGAAAGTATTCCATTTATTTCTCCCCACAAGAGAAGGTAAGCCAAGGTACTTTTCGTGTTTTTATGACTTAAGTTCTAAACCTACTCTTTATCTCCTCTTGGACTTCTATAAGAGAATATAGAAGCTTTAAAGATGTCAAAAAAAAAAAAAAAAACTCTTTTATACTCTTTTGACTTTTGCCTTTTATTCTATGCCAATTGCAACCTCCTCCAACGTAAGAAATTCTATAGGTGAGTGTTAAAGAACTTTAAAAAGTACTCAAATTGATTACTTTGTCTAAATTTTGCTTGTACTTTAGCCATAACCTACTCGTTCTTTGATTTCTCGAATTGCACTCACATTGCACAATGATTTTTATTATTTCGTTGTCTTTTACTTTTAATTAAAGTAAGATAACTCATCCTACACATATTATATTATATATTCACAAAAACACAACATTTTAAACAAAGTGAACAAAATTTCATAACTGTCATATTTTACTAAATAAATAACTTGAAAAGTGATTTAGTTATTAAAAATATATATATATATATATATATATTGAAAAATGATTTGTCTAAAAAATAGCAACAAATTCTCACAAGTTCATTAAGAGGGCGTTTGGATTCAAAGTTTTCCTGCGTCCACGTTTTGCTGTTGCGTTTTCTTTGTTTTTTTTTTTTTTTTTTTTTCTTTTGCCCCCATATGTTGACTTTAGGGAACAAAATACACTGTTATGAATAGTGTATGTATTGTTCATGCACTGTACATACACTGTTTATATATTAAAAAATATTAAAAATGGGTCTCACGATACTATTCACACATTTAAAAATTATTTTGCTACAGTGTTTTCAGTTTTCAGTTTTCAATTTCAGCAATAATAAGCTCAATCCAAACGGACCCTATGAAGAAGAATAATTATGATAGGATGGGGTGGTGTGGCGTGGTAGGGCCTCAGGAAATTAAAGCCCAATAAAAAAATAATGTGATACAGTTAAGCCCATCCACCCGTGAACATACATAATTCATTCATTCATTTTGATTTTGATTTTGATTTTGAATTGAATTACCCTGGCTGTAATTGCAAAAGCAAAAGCATAGGAGAGAGAGAGAGAGAAATGTACAAGTCGAAACTGCAAGAGCTGTGCCAGCAGAAATCATGGAGTTTACCGGAGTACGTGAGTACAAAGGACGGCCCAGACCACAACCCCCGCTTCACCGCCACTGCCACTGTCATTATTAATTCTAATTCTCCTCCTCAAACCTTTCATTCTTCTAACCCTTGTAAGTCTTCCAAAGAGGCCCAAAACGACGCCGCTAGAGTCGCTTTCCTCCACTTTACTCAACCTCCACCACCACCTCCTCCTTCCATTACCATTCGCCCCAATTCTTCTTTTGCTTCTTTTCCACAGCCTTCACTTCCCTCCTCTTCCTCATTCTCAGGTAACTATATTTATTATTAAACACTAATTTCAACATTAACTTCTTTTAAATAAAACTTAAATCTTTCATTTTTAAGCAAAAATCACAAAACCCCATTTAAATTTACTGCTTTTAAGAATCCACCCATTAAAAATTAATTCAAAATATATATTGATGAACATATCAATATTATACATCTCATCAATTCCTAAGCATATGGGTATAACATATGAAGCTTGCCATGACATTTATTTAATACTTTTATGAATGTTCATAAGCTCAGTATTTTGCTCCAAATTAATCCTGTTAGTTTAGTTTAAGTACAAAACATCAATTAATGTAACCATTCATGTCATGTTGATGTTGATACAACTTATATTGTGCTATTGCCTGCAAACCTGGTTTGTTTGTTTGTTTGTTTGTTTATGGGTTCGATGGTCAATGCCGAGAACAGTGGTCATGGTACTGAAATTTGGAAGGCAATCTCTATGCTCGAGGGAGAGTTTTCCATGGAGGACTGCAAACCCTTATTGTTAATGACTCTAAATTAGTTGATAAAGGCTATATATAAGTAATAGTGGCTCAATTTTTTTTTTTCTTCTACTTTCGATCTTATGATTATCTGTTAGTGAGTTAGCTTAGCTTTGAAATTTGTAGAAACATTACTGGCTCACATGAATGAGAACTTCATCACCTAATGTGAACCGTCACATCCCATATTGAGGCTAATATGAGAGAGCAAAAATATCCAAAAAAAATGACAATTAAATATTTCTTATGTATAAATATTACTGTATTAGAATGCTGGAAGTTTCCTGAGTAAATGTTGAAATTTTTTGTACCAATACTTTAATGAGACAAAAGAATTATGATGTTGATTACATTCCAATATTTTTTACTGATAGTTTTTGAAAATAAGAAACTAGTGACACGGTTCGTTGGACTATTGGAGTCTTCTAATATTCATTATTGACTAAGATATTGTAAATTTGGCTATATTTAAGACCTTGGTTAGGTGGGACATTCTTGTGGAAAGATCAAAGTTAGTTTTTCCGTTAATAGCATCTTTAATTTATTACCCATTTATCTTTTTTGTGCAAGTTCTTCATAGTATCATCTGGAATACGTTGATTTCATTTTTTTCCAAGTCCTAGAGTTCTGATAACAAATTATGTATACCAATATGCATCTGCTTATTTGACCCTTTTCATACAATTTCTTTGCATCCAACTCTTTAATTGATCGAAAAGTCGTTGGACTAGAATTTCATTCTTACTTGTGTTAGACCTCTATGTGGTTTGCTAGTTTATCTATTTATTTAATGGAAATAATTTGTTATGCTATGTCTACCGCCAAGATCCAAACTTACAATGCACATACTTGAATAATTCACGTTGCTTTCATATCAGGTTCTCATTATTGCTGCAGGTTCTACTAATGGAAGTACTGATTTGGATATTGTATCTGCCACCAGGCAGGCAATGCAACCAAAGACGCAAGAAATATATCAAACTCCTCAGGTCATTGGAACCACCTTACATGTGAACAATGATTTTAGAGGTAAGGCAAAATATTTCAGTGCTTCAGATCCAACCAGAGATACCATGGTTACAGAAACCAGTTCCTTGTGTATCATGTGCAGAACTTATACGGAGCCACTATATTATTTATTTTTGTGTTGCTCAATCTTGTTCTCTCATTATTTGGGCTGGCTTGGGTTTTTCTAGATACTAAGTTTCAATGCGTGCAGTTAGAGTGGCAGATTGCGTAATACCTGATGGATTCACATGCTTTATAGGATTCTTTACCTGTATGTTGGAACTTATAATGGAATGGAATATTTGAAGGGGTGGAGTGATCCTTGTGTGACATCAATGCAACTTTTTTGTGCTCTTTGTTTGCCTAGATTGCTAGTTCCTCCACTTCTCTACTGATTCCCTGTGTTTATTTATTTATTTTTTTTGTTGGTAAATTATGCACACACCCAATGGGTCTTAAATGTTCTCCATCCCATTATTTTTGGAGCAGGAAGTGTCAGTTGAGGTGTAGCTCAATGGCATTATATTTCTTCTTTTTCTAAGTTGTTCCTCTGTTGTCTACTCCTTGACACTTGTGTACTTGGCTGGAACCCCGTCAGTACCTGTTTGGATACTGATGAAAAGGCCAATGCCTGCATCTGCGTTTGCCTTTTTTTTTTTTTTTTTTTTGAGAAGCGCGTTTCTGTGGCTTTCATGCTTTTCCAGTGGGTCCTATGCACTGTTCACGGAACTCACATACCTCTTTTTTCAGCAAAACTTTCATTAAAAATGGGTCCCACGACACTATTCACACATTTAAAAATTATTTTGTTACAGTATTTTCAGTTTTCAATTTTCAATTTTCAGTAAAATAAGCGATATCCAAACACACCCTCAGTCTTTTTTTAAATTGATTTTTTCTTACATTGATCTTATGTTTTGGACATGTTATTCTTGGTTTCACGGCATGTTATTGTCAGGACTTACAATTTTCAATTTTTTTCATGAGTCATAGATATGCAGCATTTTTACAAGAACCAGCTGCAAAACTTTGCTCAAAAGAGAAATCTCCTTCTTCCTGTGTACTCTTGTAAATGTGAAGGCCCTCCTCATGCTAGTCACTTCAGGTGTAAGGTCACAGTTGATGGACAGACCTATGAGAGCCCAGAACTCTTTACTACATTAAAGGATGCTGAACATGCAGCTGCAAAAATCGCTTTGACATCATTGGTGCCAGATGGAGCTAAAGAGGCTAGTCTTTTGTTTCCTGTGGCCATTTATATAACCTCTTGTATTCTTAGGAATTAATTATTCTAGTGCATCTCTATTTGCTCTCTCTGTGGGTTGTGTCTGTGTTATTCTTTCCACTTTTTTTAATCTTGGTTTTTCAATTTTTCAGGATAATTCTGGTCTCTACAAAAACCTTCTACAAGAGTTGGTTCAAAAAGAAGGGTTTTCTCTACCAGTTTATAATACAAATAGATTTGGTGAAGTTCATGTACCAATTTTTGTTTCAACTGTGGAGATAGAAGGGGAGGTTTTTAAAGGACATGAAGAAAGGACCAAAAAGCAGGCGGAGATGAATGCAGCAAAGATTGCTTACACTACTCTGAAAGAGCGTAAGTGTATTTTTCTTTCAACACTATTAGTTTCAGGATTGGTGTTAACCTTAAGTAAACCTTTTTCCTTCTAATGCTTCTGTTTAAACATAGATGTTGCATCCTATATGAACATCAGAGACACATAGATATCAAATTGACATGGAGTAGTTCCTCTTATAAACTTAAATCTTAGGACATGTAATTCTTCTATAGCACTAGGTAGATTCACACTTGGTTGTTGATTTATAAAATGGAAGAGTGTCTTTAGAAGGTAATTGCATAATGTATGTAATTATTATTTTAACCATGGACCTCTTTTAGTAAGCACCTCATAAAATTTACGAGTATAAAGCCACTAAGTGGATATTTATTTAATGCACATTGTTTTGTTAAAAAAGTAATATTCATCTTTGTAGGGTATAATACCTAGTTATTGTTGGTTTCTGTATGACCAAAAAAAATGGTAAGATGTCATTAATGTGGATAATTTCTTGGGTTCATTTATTTATTTTATTTATTGGTAAGTTACACATACACGGGTATGGTTTAAACCTATGACTCTACCCTCGATCTTGTTCTTACAAGGGAAGTTGGTGCCATTTGAGTTAGTTCTCATTGGCATAATTTCTCAGGTTTATATACTGAAATCTCATAAGGAAGCCTGTCCTTAAACCACAATTGGAACTTCTTTTTTGAGATAATGAGAGACCTATCTTTGCCTAGGTCTTTAATGAGGTACAGAAGTTGCATGCAAAAGTTTCTTTTTTATTTTTACCCTCTTGAACGTTGATGATAGTCATCTTCATCTTTTCCAAATTTATATTGATCATCTTTTGATACCCTAGTTTGGTCCCCCCACTCAATGAAAAAGCTAAAGCCCACACCAAAGGCCCAAAAGTAGACCTTGGCAGTCTCACATAGAATCTATGTGTGGATACTGAAAGGATCAAGGTGGTGTTCAGGGTTAAGTTTTTGAGTGTTAGAGAAATAGGGTTGATGACGAAACTAGCCTAGGGTTGGAATGGATGAGTGTGCCAAGTATTTCTGTGGGATGTCTTAGAGAATGGGATTAGGATATGAGTGTTGAAAAATTGTGTGTGTGTTAGAGAGAGAGAGAGAGAGAGAGAGAGAGAGAGAGAGAGAGAGAGAGAGAGAGTTTAAGAGAGAAATGAAGAAAATACCTTTGTGATTGGACAGGGAGCTCAAATTTCATGTTTTATGTACCATGTCATGTGTGATTGGATGGATGCCTTAAGTGGCCATTCATTTTCATTGATTTTTTTTATTTCCCCTTAGTACATGTGTGTGTGTTTGTGTGTGTGTGTGTGAGAGAGAGAGAGAGAGAGAGAGGCAGAGGGAGTTTAAGAGAAAAATGAAGAAAATACCTTCATGATTGGACGGGGAGCTTAAATTTCATGTTTTACGCACCATGTGTGATTGGATGGCTGCCTTAAGTGTCCATTCATTTTCATTGATTTTTTATTTCCCCTTAATACACTTGATGTGGGAGACGCAAGAAGATTATTATTTAGTATTATTTATGTTTGCAAGTCAATTGTATTTTTATGTTTTAGGTCCTAGTAGTTTATTAGGCTATTAGTATTTTAATTTGGAAGCAAGGTTATTTTTGTAATAAGGCAATTAGGGTTTCTTAGCCAATTAGAACTAGGGTTTAGCAATCCTTTATAAGCAACTTATTGTACTCCTTGAGGAGATAGTTGATATTTTGATGAATAAAAAAAATGGTCATTTGGTCTCTTTTGGTCTGGTGCTGGCTCTAGGTGCTAACTCCTAGTGGTTTTTCTGCTTGGTGCTGACTCCAAGCCTAGCCTAGGTGCTGACTCCTAGGTCATATCCCTTTATTTTATTATTGTTTCAGTTTTGTTCTGGTTGTCCTGCGTCATATTTGGTATCAGAGCAAACATCGATCTGTCTGAAGCATCCCGCGGTCAATCCAGAACTAGAAAAATCACCCAAAAAAAAAAAAAAACCATCACTGCCATGTCTTCCACCACTAGAAAGTTATCTTTTGTCATTTCCCTACTTAGTACCAAAAAGTTGTCCTATAGTTGTGCTATCCATCAGAAGACCAGATATTCAAGCCAACCAAAGACTCCAATCCAAAAACCCACAATCAAGTCTCCAAATCCCTTGCGACCACAAAGACAAAGAGAAGAGAAATAAGAGTGCTGCAATCGTGCCACACTACCACCAACAAGCAACCACGTTCAAATTTGGTCGAATCCTTTCACGATAGTTGCTACGCATGCCACCACCACCACCTCCACCTCCGTGAGCCGCCGCTTCGACTGGTCCTCACCATCACCTCTGTTCCACGCCGCCATGATTTCCCAATGTCACGCCGCTACAATCTCATCAACCTCCATCGATCCGATCTCAAGAGGCAACCCACTAGCCTTGTCTAAACCCATTCTCTTTTTTTTTTTTTTTTTTTAAACCATCAAGCTGGCCCAACCCACTTTTATAACCCAGACCATTTCCTAATCCAACCCATTTGTTAATCAAGTTCTCCTCTCTTGCTTTCAACACATCAAATTAGGAAGCCTTTTTTTTTTTTTTTTAGTATTCCCTGACCCAGTCCAATTAAAACCAACCAACCCAAGTCATTTTTAAACCCAAGCCTTTAAGTGAGTGCCCACCACTAGCCCCCTCTCCCCCCCCCCCCCCCCAAAAAAAAAAAAAAAAAAACCATCAAAACCAATTAACCAAATAGCCCAATCCTGTACCCATCAACTGCAAAACCCTCCCAGCTCAATTTAAAAAACATATAAGTAGTCATATTAACCCATTAAACCCAAAAGCCCAACTCGTGCACATCAAGTGTTCAACTTCGCAGAAATTTTCCATATCGGTGTTTTGTGACTCCAAGTCTGAGCTGAAAATGACTTCCTTTGATAGAGAATTTGAGAAGGAGATTAAGGAGGCTAGGAATACACTCCTTAACCCTCCTTCCTTCATTAATGATCTCCTCACTCTTTTTGATAAAGTTGAAAATTTGTTAGCATATGTGGAGCAAGAACCATCCAAATCAATGCGAGATGCACTTTTACCCTCAATGAATGCACTAATCACTAATAAACTTTTTCCACATGCTGAAATGGATGTGAAGGTTTCAATTTTATCTTGCATTATTGAGATTACAAGGATAACAGCACCAGATGCCCCATATAAGGATGAGCAAATGAAAGAAATATTTCAATTGATTTTGGCAGCATTTGAAAATGTCTCATGTGTCTACTCGCTCTTATAAGAAGGTGGTTTCAATTCTTGATACCATTGCAAAGGTCAAGTTATGCTTGGTGATGCTGGATCTTAAGTGTGATGCATTGGTTGTTGAGATGTTTTAAAGTTTCTTGAAGATAATTAGGTCCAACCATCCACCTGCTGTACTTTCAGCCATAGAAACAATTATGAATTTGGTCATAGATGAAAGTGAAGACATTTCCTTGGATCTTCTCAGTTTACTTTTTGCTAGTGTAAGAAAGGAAAATCAAAATGTTTCACCTAATTCTGGAAATTGGGGGGAGCAAATAATCACTAGGATTAATGCCCAGTTAGAAAAGATAATGGCACCCACTCAAAAACTACCCAGCAAGCTTGAGGGTGCACAAGATGTGAAAGTTGAAGTAGTTGAATGTGCTTCTAATCAACCCTCCATAGTGCTTAAAGATCTACATCTTGGTAAAGTCGAAGAGGTTAAAACTACATTGTTTCCTATGGTTCATAAGGTTCAAGATGAGATTATACTGATTCCGCACATTGATTTTGTTATTCCAAATGAGTTTGATGTGGTGGAATTCAAAGTTTTTCTTTTCTCTATGCTCCCTAAGGTGATTCTAGACTTGAAGCAAGTGTTACTTGTCAACATTCTACTCCTTCAATGCTTTAAAACTCGAGGTCGAGTTTTCTCCAACCAGAGTAGAATGATGCGGGGCAAGAAGATTATTATTTAGTATTATTTATGTTTGCAAGTCAATTGTATTTTTATGTTTTAGGTCCTAGTAGTTTATTAGGCTATTAGTATTTTAATTTGGAAGCAAGGTTATTTTTGTAATAAGGCATTAGAACTAGGATTTAGCAATCCTTTATAAGCAACCTATTGTACTTCTTGAGGAGATAGTTGATATTTTGATGAATAAAAAAAAAGGGGATTTTAGATCTTTTGGGAGATAGTGAATCATTTGCTACTCCATTGTGAAAAAGCTTATCAGTTGTAGAGCTTGGTTTTTAGATCTTTTGGGATTTCTTGGGCCTTGCCAAGATCGGTTGCAAATACGCTTTTCAGTTGGTGGAATTGGTTTGGAAAGCACTCTTCTAGCATTTGGAATTTAGCTCCGTTGTGCCTAATGTGGTGTATTTGGAGAGAGCAAAATTGGCGAACTTTTGAGGACAGGGACAAATCCGATGACCAGTTGCTTGCTTATTTTAGTGGTTCTCTTTTTGATTGGTCTAAGGCTTGGGGACTCACCTCTAGTGATTCTCTCCCTTTGTTCCTTAGTTCTCTCCTTTGTAATTAGTTCTTTGTTGGTTTCCGTTTGTTTCTTGTTTTTTTTCTATCTGTTGGTTTCTTTCTCTATACTCTTTGTCCTGCCTTATGTTTTTCATGAGGTAGCTTCTTGAATATACATCTTTCTTACTTACCAAAAAAAAAAAAAAATGGCCGTTTGGTCTCTTTTGGTCTAGTGCTGACTCCAGGTCTACCCTAGGTGCTGACTCCTAGTGGTTTCCCCGCTTGGTGCTGACTTTAAGCCAGGCCTAGGTGCTGACTCCTAGGTCATATCCCTTTATTTTATTGTTGTTTCAGTTTTGTTCTGGTTGTCCTGCATCAACACTGCCTGTGTACCAAGGGATTTTTGTATCTTTCATTTTTATTTGAATGAATCATTATTTACTTATCCAAAAAAAAAGAAAAAAAAAAAGAAAAAGAGTGTGATGGAGAAAATGCATCGCTATCCAATTAATGAGCTGGTCTTACAATTGGTGTCTTATACATGGACTTCTTCAATTCCTATCGGTTCTTCATTTAGCACATGTTAAAGATGGTTATTCCCATATTTAACAAAATGCATCACTATTCAATTAATGAGCTTAGGGTTTTACAATTGGTGTCTTATACATGGACTTCAATTCCTATTGGTTGTTCATTTAACACCAATGTTGGTAAAAGCGTGGGGTGCACTTAAGCGCAAAGGTCTCTTGGAGCCTAGGTGCAAAGCACAAGCGCGCCTCTGATTGAAGTGCAGTGCACATTTTAAAAAAATAATTTAATAAATTTTAAAATAATTATTAATGAGATATACAGCAATCAAATTATCAAATTATCATATAAATTGAAATAAAACATTTCATATAAATCATATAACATTTAGATAAGCCCTACTTTTGCAATTATAACACAAAAAATGCTAGTCAAGTCATTTTAATTTTTTTTGGACGAACTGGATATGAGTACTTCCATGTAATATCCTTTGTTAAATCTCTGATAGCCATAATGCCCTATGAATAATCACTAATATTAGTTAATAATTTAATCACCTAATGACTATAAGTATATAAGATGTGTGGTAAGTTTAACATCAACTATTAAAGTAACCAAACAATTACGACACATATATATTATGTCATACTTTTTTCATGAATGAGCTAAGAATATCAGGACATAGCGATATGGTAATTGGTACCAAGCAAATATTCAAAAGGGAAAAAATAGAAGAAGAAGCTTTGCGGGTTACTGTTTCAAGGAGAAAATAAATAAATAGAGAAGAACTGGGGAGTAGTGGGTTCTCAAAATTTTTTTTTTTTTTTTGGGATAATTTACACTAAAAATATGCCAAATCAATGGTTTATATTAATAATGTCAAGATTCTATAGTTTTAATTCAGTTTTGGTTCTCAGCAAAAAAAAAAAAAAAATTCGGTGTTTAGCACATGTTAAAGTGTTGGAGCCTTGGGGCTTTGCGCTTAAGCATGCTTTTACCAACACTGTTTAGCACATGTTAAAGATGGTTATTCCCATATTTAACATGTGTTGAATGAGCTCCCAACTGATCTATTTAATCCTGCATGTGCTAATTATCCATGCATAGGCTACAACTAACTACTCTAATTAACTATACTAATTTGCCTTGTTACATGAGATAACCCTATTCTGGAATTCCAACTTGAGTTCCCAGCTTGCCAACATGTGTCATTAATCTTCAGAGACTGCTGTGCTAATTTGGAATCAATAGGAGTGTCCAGGGCTGATCGGCACTTTGGTCCAGGAAGTGCCAATCTGCAGCCTTGAAGTGTCAAATGGGGAAAAACTTTCTGTACTAAAGTGTTGTTCAGAGCTTTGGTTTAGTGATTCTGGATCTGCTCCAGTTTTGCTACTAAGAATCCCCCCCCCCCCCCCCCTCTTCTTTTAGAGCAACTTGCCCTAAGGTGAGGGAACTTCTGCTGCATCTGCTGGAGGTTCTCTCAAGGTACTTCATCATCATTAAGGCCTTTCCACTTAACAAGTTCATCGGTGATGGTTTGGTTTCACAACTTCTTACTCCAGTGTTGACCTTATTGGGCTTGGGGACAAACTCAACTTCTTGAACAAGAGCAGGTAGGATTATGGAGGGAGTAACATTGTTTTTAAGCTTCGGCTTGAGGCATGACACATTGAATGTAGGATGAATTCAAGAATTGTAATTTCAATTAGTAGGCCACCTTCGCGATGAAATCTTTTTTGTGGCAATGTGGTAATTGGTGTTGTACGAATACTTGGCTAGGGGCAGCCATTCCAACTACAAGTTAGGCCTATCACAAGCATGCGACAAATGCCATCGGAAACATTTCCCAAGAGTTTCAATTTTCATAAACAAACATCCTTTGGTAAATTAATCCTAGAGTGTATGCTCTATTTATCAAAAAATAAATAAATAATCCTAGAGTGTATGCTCTAATTTCACCTTTTAGAGGGACATTCTAAGCATAACCATATTATAGAAAAACAAGGGGAAAAGAAATAAAAATGGAAGTGGTGCATTAGGTACAACCATGCAACGTTGCATTTGCAGGAATATGGTCAGTAATAGTACTTTTTAAAACATTGTGCCTTCCTCTCAGGTAAGTCAGGTCAGGGCCCCTTGATTGTATCTCCTGCGCACAAAGGAAAAGAAACTCCTGAGATCTCATCTTCTAGCTTGCAACCAAATGTCACTGCTGATCTGCAACAGCTTGTTGGAGCTACCATGAATTTGAACCTATGTACCATTGCTGAAAGGCAAGCTGGGGAGGACAGAGGTGAGGTTTCACAAAGCCCTTAGCATTTTATTTTTGAAATCCATATTGCTATTTTGTTAGACCATTCTCTGCTTAAGATTTGGTTTTTGATTTTTATAATTTTCCCCCTTTTTTCACTTGCCAGGTTCATACTTTTTGTTTAGGCTAAAATGCACTTTAAGTTTGGGGTCACTTCTAAATCGGTCCATTGGCTTTCAAACTTTACAAGCTGCACACTTGACTATTAGAATGTGTCCCTTATGCTATTGGCAGCCACATTTTCACCGTTTACCCACTTAAGAATGACTTTGTTTTTCTATTTTTCTGTCCAATTTTGAGTGGGTTAATTGCAAGTTTCTAATAGATGTTAATGAAAGGGGCAAACTTAGAGGGTGTATAAATGGTGTTTTAGCCATTTGTTTATGCTTCTTATATGCATGCAATTGCCTTTTGTGGCACTAACTTCCTCTTACACATAACTAGATCTAAAAGGACATTAATTGGAGTATTTGAAGGTTTAAATATTCTCAAATTCTCACCAAATCTATGACATAATTTGCATAAATAAAAGACTGCCAGATTGAAATGTGGACTCATTACAACTATAGATTTTTTCAAGCTATATATGTGTGCATTTGTGGGCAAAGTTCATTAGAGTTGCATGTATCTTTCTCAGATTGGTAGGTAAATGATTTCCATGTTGGCACTGACGTGTAAGACATTAATGGTATTTATGTCTCTAAGAGCCTTCTCATTTGGACCTGATTGCAGTGAGTACCGAAGTCAGCCTTAATCAGCCCTCCATTCTATCTTCAGGACCTGATACCATTATAACATGTAACAGAGGTTCTTCAGTGGACGCTTCATATGGCTATGCCCCAGATACATTCTTCTCTACCCCTTGCAAGTCTGAAAATGGCCCATCTTCACATTCTTCAGCTAATTTGGTTATGGACTCAAGTCTTGTGCCGCCAGCTGAAACAATTATCTCATCCTGTAAAAGGATATTTGTTCACCCGCACCTGCCAAACATGACAGTTCCAAAGGGCTACACTATATTGCCCAAGAGTGATGATAAATGGGTTGCATTCTCCCCTAATTGAGACAGCAGGCTGACCAGTTTCGTTTAGTGATATTTATGAGCTCACAATTGTACATGCGACAATTATAAACATTTGATTTGACCATCCTACATTGATATTTTCAACTTGCCATTAAAGATGGCATTAGCAACTGGAATAATCCTCTACATGCATTGCTGTCTTTAGTGAGAATGCAGTAACTGCTAATTGTTGGATTGATACTCCTCTTGGAGACACGGTAATATTGAGCAATCAATGTGAAATGGCACTATCGTCCCCTCCCCTCCTTTCCCAACAGGCTGCTTAGAACTTAAACAAATTTTAGTTGCAGGCAGGCACCCTCAGTTATCTGGTATATGCATCCTTGTAATGTTTTTTTTTTTAATCCAATTAGATTCTATCACATAATTAATTAAATTTAATCCTTGAAGGAACCAATCATAATTGTACATGATCGACCTTAATCATACTAATCATTAGATTGCATGTCAACCGTGGATGTTTAATTCTCACTAGTCCTATTTAAGCTCATAATATGTCATTTTTATTGTTAGGAGTTAGGAGTTAGAAGTTAGGACTTCTAGATTTATTTTTAATTAAGCATCTGAAAATCTAACAGTAAAATTACAAATTTTTTCTTAGGTTATGAAACAATGATTTTTCTCCTGAAGTGAGGTTAAACATAGTTACAAAATGGGGTGTCTATAAAATGTACCTCATTAGCAGGCTTTGAATAAGCGAATGCTAATGTAAAAGAAGACATCAAATTTTGTGACCAGAGTTTAACCTAGGTGGATGGTGAAAGAATGTTAACAATGTTTGGACTCTCTTAATCATAATACAATGGAGTTTGTGCTTAGCAAATTTAAAATAAATAAATAAAAATAAAAATAAAAAATACAATGGAATTTTTTAAAGATGATTCTAGTCCAAACTAGTTGTCTCACAACGAGAGCTCAAAGGAAGTTGGGGGTATTTAGAATCTCTAAAATATCTAACAAGGTCAATCTAAAACTTGATTTTCTATATTCACTTGATTGTTTAACAAGGGAAGCTCTAAATGAAATACATTCAGGGATATTAACTAAAAGGAAATGTTTTCTAGAACAACTTTACCATTTAACCTAGGAACTTTCGGTCTTCGTAACTATATAAGGTGTGTGATACCTAAATTGTGTGGTTTGGATTGTTTGAGTATGTGTTGTGCGAGCATGTGCTGAGTCCCACGTTGAGATAGAAGTGGATCTTAGATTTATAAATGATTGCAATGAGCCCCAACCGAAGTGCCAATTTGGCACTTCAATAGTGCCATTTGGCACAATCAACAAATTTTCCTTTGTTGCCTTTTTTTTTTGGGGGGTTGGGGGGGGGGGGTCATTTCTTCATCCAAATCTTATTTCTTTTAAGATAAGGCTTACCTACTACGTAATGATAAGACTCTTTAAGTTATCTTAGCTTATTTTTGAAACCACTTACACCTTAAAAAGTAAAGGAGGCACACATTATTCCCCTAATTTTTTAGAGATTCTTGAAACTGTACAAGAATTCTGATCTTCACTAGATCAAATTTTTGTAAACTCTCTTCAATTTTTTCTCATTTATTAGTACATTCCTCTTAGACAATAGAGAGATTATAACTTCACTACTGATTTCATTAATCTAATAGTTGATTTTATTTTCAAGATCTCTCACATTTCTAAGAGGATCCCCTTTGCTTTCATCACTATATGGCAGGTATATAACATGTTTTTAATTGCTAGATTTGAATTTCTCACATGTTTTTATTGTTTGATTTGAATAGCTCACATGATGAATTATTAGATCTATTGTCTCCCGTGCTTTAGAATCAATATTTGTAAGATTTAATCTTAGATCTAGGGTTACTTTTTTAAGAGTAATGCTAGAGATACAAAAGTGATGTAATTGTGGGTTTAGATTAAAACCAATAAAAACCTGGCCACATCCACAGTTTGTAAAAAATGTTGTAAAATAACTTGTAAGTATAGCATTACTCCCCTTTAAATCATTCATATATCTATTATTTTAAAAATGTTAAATCATCCATGTTAAAAATGTTTTTCCATATATAATATATCTAGATCCAGTATTTTTATATCTTTTTTTTTTTGTGTGCATATTATACATTTAGATCTAATATCTTATGTATTTAAAAAAGTTTTTCCATGTATTAAATTCTTCATTTTCTTTTTTTCTTTTTTAAACCATATATTTTCTCTTCTAAAACCCATCTCTTTATTGTCAAAAACTAGATCTAATATTTTAATGTATTAAATTCTTCGCTTCCTTAAACAAAAACCAGATCTAATTTTTTTTTCTTATAAATTTTTTTTTTTTTTTTTTTTGGTTATAAAAAAGCCATATCTGATATTTTCTTAATAAAAAAAATATGTTCTTTCACAAAATAATTCCAAATTATCAATTTTATTAATAAAGATGTTTTCGTTGCATAGTATAAATCCAAATCTAGTATTTTCTTCTTAAAAAATACTTTTATTTATAATAAAAATAGATCTGATATTTTTCTATTTATAAATTTTTTTTTTTTCATGCATAAATCATAGGTCTGATTTTCTATCTCTTAGATCTACTTTTCTATCTGATTAATCTCTAAATCTTAAAACTTGCCTTTTCAAATAGATTTATGGATTTTGGTTGAAAGAATAATTCTAGATCTAAGAGAAAACATAACATTTGAGTGTTGTGGTGGGACTTCCTGTACTTCTGGGTTGGAATGCTTCCTGCCGCATTGTGGCCCAAAACTCACCTCAAGCCAGCTTGTGCGCAAGCTAGGACCCCTTTGCTGAGATCTTGGTCACGTGCCCACGACAAAAGATGCTGTCACAAAAATGTTATAGCTGGAGGGCATGATATAATAAAATAAGAAGAATATATTTGCTGCCAACCAAAGACAATGATTAAACCACTTCCTTAGTAAGAAAAACACAGTGATATGAGTACGTCAGAAATAGTAAATGACAATAATAAAAGAAAAAGGAGTAATGTTAATGCTTGATCAATAAATAAAAAAGGAGTGGTTAGTTTGTCGTGCTTGGTTCTTCAGGAGATTTAAGTCCCGGAAGGGAACCACTCTTCAATGTGGGCAATCTCACAGGGAAATCCTGCCATAGAAATTTCCCACTTTGAAAGAATGGGCCTAAATGGCTTATCCTCGAATCCTTTTAATCTTGCTAGAGAGTAGGCTGTTGAGAGGGAGAGAAGGGAGTAGCTTATTGGTGTATGCCCCTATCACATTCTTGCTTCCTCACTTCACTTTTTATCCTCTCTATTTTTCTATACTTTCCATTTTCTTTCTTATTCCTATATTCCCTCTTTTCTTCCTTATTTTCCGTTGTTTTCTTTCTTGCTATTTTTCTCACTTGTTTTTCCTTGCTCTCTGCTTGCCTCTCATTGTTCTTCCTCCTCTTGTTGCTGTCGTTCACTGTGCACAGCTAAGGCCTTTTTATACAACCTGCCATGATGAGTTTTACTATTTTACCCCTCAACTACTTTTGGCCTGGTATGGGTGTCCTTCCCAGACCACCCACTGGTCTGTCGGCTACCCAGCCATCACCACTACTCTGTGCTGGTCGTACCACATTCCATTCCAAGACAAAAGAGTTTTGTTTTGTTTTCTTGCTCTCCGTGGCATTCTCATCCGGAAAAGGGTTAGGTATTCTCTCTTACTAACTCCTATGGCATGCACCTAGTGATTCCAGCTCATTTTTCCCTCTTTTGGGTGGTATGTCATCTCAACAGAACATTTCTCCCAAAAGAGCTTGAGCGGGAATCCTAGAATAGACTTCCCCCTTCTCTCCACCACCAGACCACACCCTCTCTTACCTCTGACCCATGGCCCATCGCCCCTGTATTGGCTGGGTACAAATGGGTGATGCTTGAGCCTTGTACATGCTCTACTTTCATGTGAGTCCATAGCCTGTCTGTTGTCCATGTGTTTGCCATTGCCTGAGGGTTTGTCTGGTCTTTGTTGCACGTTCTGCTGCTCATTCTTAATCTCTTGTGGCGTGGATGAGTCACTGGATCTTCATTTTTGCACCTCGTTTCTTCTTTGGGCTAGGTCTTGCTTGGGTATAGGCCCTTCTTCCTTTAGTTCAGCCCCTGTATCTCTTTTCTTCTGGTTTGTGGGTTGACTAACGTTCCCGCCACACCATTTCATTGCTTCTACTGTGCTTGTGCTTGCTGGGCCTCTTTTAGGCCTGCCATGCACCTTTCTCTTATTCAATTCAAGTTGCCCAGTGTTTCTGCTGGGTTAATCCTCATACCATCTTGGGCTTTCTTGACCCATTTCATTCATTTAGGCATTCTCGACCTGCTTTATTCCTTTGGGCATCCTTGGCCCATTCCATTCTTACATTCCCATGGGTTTTTGCTACATCTTTTGGGCTTCTCCGGCCCAATTGTCGTATCATTTACTTTCGGGGTTTTTTGGCCTTTGCACCAATCTCACTTACTAATTCCTTTCTTTGGGCTCCTCCGACACATTTTTGTTTACTTTCCATTTCTTATAATTCTCATGGGCTTACTACCTCCTTCTTTGGGCTCCCTTGGGCCTGTTTGCTTTCTTTGGGGCCGTTTTACTATTCCATAGGCTCATGGACCATTATTCCTGCAATTCAGGTTTAATGGTTTTTTTCCTTACTTTGCTTATTCTTCTTCCTTATTCCCTTCTATATTGTTGGGCTTCTTCTTGTTATTGGACCTTCTTGCCAAAGTAGGCATCAACATTTAGCCCCTTGAGCATATGAAACGCTCTTGCGATTCATATTCAAATAAAAAGTCTTTTCTCCTTCTTCTCTTTTTTTTTTTCATGGGTTTTTTCAAACAATGGGCCCCGCTTCATTTTCTTTCTTGCCATGAATAGTGTTGTCTCTTCGAATTTCCTAGTTTAGCAGTTATTTTGAAACACAACTTTTGCTTCATTAATACAATGCCTATTTTGATGGTTGACCCATTGCATCCTTTCACGTCATCGTTAATGTCAACAGTACTTAAACTTATTCCCTTTACATCACTTGCATAAAATGCCTTTTCATTCCTCTTTTTCTTCACTGTGTCTTCTTCCTCAAACACCTTTACCCACCTATTCCGACCAAACATCCCGCCATGACACCGACGAAAGGTGAGGGTTCTTCCCGCCGTAAGGGGAAGGAAATCGCCTCTGACGATCCTGCCACCAAAGCCGTAGGCGAAGATGCTCATCTCTCTGAATTGGAACACTCCGAGGAGGAAGAAGGGAGTTGCAACCTCGACAGCAATTGCTCTCCTCTCATTGATCTGTGGTACGACACCCATACCCATTTTCTGATGGTGCTCGGTGACTACTTGCCTCCACCATCAAGTTGCATATGGCTCTTTATTTGCCGTCGTGACACGAAGGTATCTTGGGCCCCTTTGGCTTCTTTAATCCCCGACCTCGATATATGCCAAGACACTTCACTCTCCGTGCCCATTCTCTTTGAATTTGGGTTGGGTACTTCTTCGAGTTGGAAGGAGTGGGTAGATAAAGAGTTGTCTAACACGGGTTTCATGGCGGCATTACAACAGGCCAGCCTGTTGAAGGCCATTGTTTCGTCACACTACCTGTCTAACTATAGGGACTTGTTCAATCTTCGCCATTTGGTCCACCGATGGTGCACCGCCACCCATACCTTCTTCCTTTCCGGTGGCGAGATCACAGTGACCCTGAAGGATGTGGCAAACCAACTGTTGCTGCCCATTCTTGGTGATGTGGACCTAAGTGCTATGGAACGCTCTCTCGAGAAAGAGGCCGTGGAGGCCGAGTTGAAGAAAAGGATGAACGGCAACGCAAAGTTGTCGCATTGGGTTGGGGCTTTCTCTAAGGCTTCCGATGTAGTTCACCACGCGGCCTTTGTTGAGATTTGGATTTGTAAGTTCATCTTTGGCTCTCACCCTCATTATGCCGTAAAACCTCTTTATTTCCGATTAGCCATAAAGATATCTGTCGAGGTGAATCAGCAATTTGCCCCTATATTTCTGGATCATCTATATGTGTAGTTAGATGTCTTGCAGAGTGATGAGAAGCAGGCAAGTTCCTGCCATATAGTCACCATTTCGGCCCATAGTACTATCTTGCAGCATCTGCTGTGAGAGTGTTGTGCTAGGCACTTAGCAAAGTGTAAGTCCGTCCGTTTTGCTAAGGAGAAGTACCGTTCGTGTTCGAAGGTTATTACTGATTTTTGTGATCATTTTGCATCTAATTTTCCGTTGGCTTACCGTTGGGTTGGGTTGAAGTCGTTTAGGCATCCTGTCGTGGAGTTTTTTGATAAAGAAGTTGGTTTTTGTTGGAGCATACAGGAATCTAGGCGCTAGTTATACATGTGCTGACTCAGTCATGGGCCCTTTTGCTAACACTACTGGACCACCACCCCGTTGACTGCTTTTGATGAGAGGGGGATTACATACTAGGCAGCCACTAATGCTGGATGACTGCCTTACCTTGCTGATGAGGGGGTTCGGTTCGTGCACTATTTTGCCAATAGAGCAAGGAGGCAGTTTGGGCTAAATCAAGACATTCCCAATGATTTCTCTGTCATTCTAAAGTCTGCTACTTCTGTCTGACCATTCTTACAACATAGTGCCTTTGAGTTTTAGAGCAGGCATTTTACAGCAGTCACCATTCCAGGTTCACAGAGGGAGGGTATTTGCACAGCCGCGATGCATGGGTATTGGCAGGTTGTGATGACTTCATTTAGGCAAGAATTATTGGGTAGCCGTGGGTTTTCTCTCATTCCTCCTGATGGTCTCTATGCTATCATCTCTACCAACCCTTAGTTACTTCTTCCCACCAAATATGTGGTGGCGTATGCTAGGAAGCAAAGTTGATCTGCTATATTTGAGTGGCAAGTAAAGGAAAAGGGATGGTACTTGTATGCTGGTGAGTATCCCACGGATTGGGAGAAGAAATTGAAGGTTGTGAACCTTCCTACGCCTGCGAAGAAGGGCTTAGTGTCTCAGTCCGCCAAGCCTAAGTCTGCCAAGAGAGGTGATGACTCTTCCGAGACTTGTTCCAACATTGTTCCCTATAAGGGCAGCCTTCCTCCCATAGGTAATGTAGTCCTTGAGGATTCTCCTCCCCCTTCTACTCGTACTCGTTCCAATAGGCACCCTACTGTAGGCAAGCCCAAGCCTGCTGCTCCACGGCCATCCACAAATGCTCCCCCTTCCAACAGGACTCGAGGCAATAAGAGGAAGACATCTCTACCACCTTCGTCTACCACTACTGAGAGGAGATTATGTTATCTCTAACCTTGCTTCTTCTTCATTTTTTCTTATTCGTGAGGCCTTCCTACGGCCAACCCCACATGCATACTTATTTATCTCCCCTCTCTTTGTTCCTTTTTTTTTCCTTGGTAGTCTAAGCATAAGAAGAATACCTCTGCCACCCACCCCATCTTGCTTAACAAGCCCAAGTTGAAGGTATATCATTTCCTTTTGCTTGCATTCCCGTTGTCATGTGTCACCATTTGCCTTGTTTCTCCCCCCCCCCCTCGGTTGTCATGTATCACAACTTATCTTGAACTCTTTTCTTCTTTTTCTCTTATTTTCAGGCTGACCCTAAGCCCCTTTCTGTTTATCACCCTACGACTGAAGAGGTCTCTGTTGCCATGGGCATACCCATGGAGGGTTTCTTTGATAGGGCGAACATAGTGGCTGAGGCCATGGCCTTTACTTCTGCTATTGCGTAGGGAGCTCCTGTCGAGACCCCTATTCCTTCACCTAAGCCTGGCCCTGTTGAGAAGAGTGCCCAGACTGAAAGGGTTGGTGAGTTTGCTTCTATTCCTACCAAGATCCCTACTCCTCAGAAAGGAGTTACTCCTGCGACTGCATCTCAGACTAGGAGCACTTTTTCTGCTACTTCTGTCATTTCAGCCAACGATCCTTTTGCAGCTTTGTCTTAGGCCGTGAAGGATGGCTCTTCCTTGGTGGTCACTCCCTCCTCGTCTATTCCCAGTTCTACCACCCATGGGCCCGATGTGGATTTATCTTTTAATGAGGGATCCAAGGAGGTTCTCGAGGATTCTGAGGATGAGCTCGACATTGAAGAAAAGGGTCTCTGATTCTGACGAGGATGCTGGTGGTGAGCACGAGACTGAGGCCATATGGGTATGTGTCTCTTGCCCTTGTTAGACCTTCTCTTTTCTCTCATCATTTTTTTATAACTTCCCGATGCAATTCTTTGATTATCCTGTGTTTTCATTCCTTTAGCTATAGATATTCCCGAGGAGCCCAAGACTACAACAGACACTGCCACACCCATAGCCCCCACATCTGTCGTTCCTACAGGTCTTGATACTTTCTTTCTTTCTTTCTTTTCATATCTTCCTTAATCTCCATTATGGATTCATTCCTTCGTTTTGTCCATCCCTCATGTTACATTTCATGTTTCTCTCCAGGTCCAACTCTTGTTAAGGTGCCTCCATTTTCTCAGTTTGAGGTTGGCAGCAGCTCTGCCATTGTTCTTGATCCAGTGAGTGAGGTTGCTGCTTTCTTCACCCGGTTTGACCAGCCTAAGAACAACAACCTTAATCCTGTGGATTTCTAGGGTGCTAGGTCCCCTTATGTTGATTTCCATGGCTTTCAAGTCCTTAAGAAGTGCATTTCCCGTTTGGAGGCAGTATAAAATAGCCATGGGGACTTCATGTAGGGGTTTCCTTTTGGCCGATCCACAAGGGAGTACTTCCTCAAGCTATTGGGAAGCGTGATGAATGATATTGAGAATAACTTCATTGATACCGTATCTACTGAAAGGATTCTGCAATGGAAGGCTACAATTCAGGAGTTGATCAAGGTTGGCTTTGCAGTGGAGTTCCTACTGGATCACCTGCGAAAGGCACGTCACAAGCGCCTCCTTTTTGGTGTTGCTGGCCCTAGCCACTTTGGAGATCAGACCCTTATCTCAGGCCTTTGATGAGACTTAATACGTTATGTAGTTTCCTGTTTATTTTCTTTCCCCTATGTTTATCTTCTTCTCTTTTCATTCTACCCAGTACGTTTTCTTATTTTCTCTAGCACTTGTTTGATAAGTCTGACATGACTTATACATTTTGGGTTTGTAATCTATTATGATACATCTGCTACTACATCGGCTATGGCTATTACTTATGATTATGATACAATATGTTTTTTGCTAATACTCCATAGTCTTTATTACTTTTCACAAGTGAAAACATACTACTATACTTTCTTGTGATACCATCCCTGGTAAAGGCAATCACTTGGAAAAAAAAAAAATAATAATAAAACTAAACAGGAGAAATGAACAACTACACAATGTCTCTTAGGTATATTATCGCTTTAGCCATTTGCCGTTAATGGGGTCCATTAAATCTTTTCCATTCATCTGGGCCAAACAGTAATACCCACTTGCATGTGCTTCCCTTATTTCAAAGGGTCCTTCCCATTTTGGGGAAAATTTAAATGGTCCTACCATACCTCACCTGATGTGATCCACTGTTTTTAGTACAAGCTGTCTTTCTGCAAACACCATTTCCTTGGTTGTCTTACCATAAGCTTTAGTCATTCTTTGTCTGTATCTGCGGCTGCACTCTTACTCATCTTCCTTTTTTTCATCTAATCCCCCCAGGTCCTTGCATCTTTCTGCTGTGAAGACTTCCTTCTCCTTTTCTTTATTTCGTCCCTGCATGACCCTTAAGAAAGGTGTCCTCACTTTAACTAGGCTCATCACCTCTGTTCTGTAGACTAAGGAGAAGGGGGAAAACCCTGTGGCAGACTTAGGTGAGCTTCAATAGGCCCAAAGGGTGTCTAGCAGATGCATTGCCCATCCCCCAGTATATTCTTGATTTATCTTGCAAATGATCTTAATGAGAGTTTTGTTTGTTGCCTCTGCTTACCCATTCCCTTGGGGGTAATAAGGTGATCGGTGGTGTTTGATTTGATAAAATTCTAGCATCCTTCTTACCTCACTGTTGACAAATGATGTGCCATTGTCACTGATGATCCTATGAGGTACTCCGAATCTAATAATTATGTTCTCTTTGATGAAATTTGCCACAGCTCCTCCTGTGGCCTTACGGAGTGGTATGGTCTCCGCCCATTTGGTAAAGTACTTCGTAGCCACAAGGATCCATATGTACCCATGCAAGGGTGGATTAACTGGGCCCACTAAGTCAAGCCCCCAAGTGTAGAAAGGCCATGGGGTGACCATGCTGTGTAAACTCTGCGGGTGAGTGTGAATCAGGTTAGCCTGTACTTGGCAGCTGTGGCACTTCTTCACAAATTTTGTTGTGTCTTTCTTCATGGTGGGCCAATAATAGCCCATCTACAATAGGCACCGGTATAGCTTTTTCTTCCCTTGATGCTCCCCGCATTCCCCTGCGTGTATCTCCTTTATCATCTCTCTTGCTTCTTCAGGACCCAAATATCGTAATGGGTCCCCATCATACCCTTTCTTAAAAAGGATTCCCTCATGCAAAAAGTAGTGTGCTGCTATCCTTTTGAGCTTATACTTTTCACTATGCTTTTGTAGCAGGATACCCTTTGTCAGGTATTGCACAAACGGACTTCTCTAGTCTTCGCTGGTGAAAACAGCGTAGCTCTCCTTGTCTAGTGCAAAACGGTAGGCCTCGCATTGGGTTTGGACTAAGTCTGCATCCTTACCAATGCTTTGCCAATAAAAACCTACTCTCTGGAGTTTGTGGTAAAGGCTGATTTCTCCGTAGAACCCACAGGTTCTGCTATGCACTTCCTTTAATTTTCTTTAGGCTTCCTCTTGCCCCACACATCTTGATAGAATTCCTCCCAACATCCTACGCTACAATTCTCCTTTCACCAAGGTATAGTCCTTCAATGTTTTCAAATCTGCCATATCTTCTTCTTTCATTAAAGCTTCCTTTATGGGAATCCTCCAATCCTCCTCACACCTTCCTTCTTAGAACCTTTCCTTTAGTTTTCAACAATAAACTCCCTTCGCTTGTTGACTTCAACCCTAGTGTTACTTCCTTCAAATGCTATTTGTGATCCCAACGCAACCAACGCATCAGCGTACCGATTCTCGCTCCTTTGAGCGTGTTCTATTTCAAATGTTGAAAATCTTTCCTCTATCTTCTAGGCCATTGTCCTGTACGGAGTCAAACTGGGTTCCTTCAAAGAGAAACTTCCTTTGGCCTGGCAGAGCACTAAATTAGAGTCACCTATCACTTTCAAATGCTTGATCCCCATTTCGAGGGCTGTAGCCAACCCAGTGAGATAAGCCTCATATTCTACGGTATTATTTGAACAAGAAAATTCCAACTTGAACGAGAGCACCATAGCTTCTTTCCTTCCATAATAGAGGACTATTCTCACGCCTCCTAAGTGGGCAGTGGAAGAACTGTTAAACTTCTTTACCTATTGCTCTTCAATTACTTCTGTTGTGGCTACTTCCCCGGAACTTTGTCATCCAGTGGGAATTTCTCTTCTCCTAGGAATTGTACTAATAAATCTGCTATAGCCTGACTCTTCACTGCTTTGGGTGTTCCCACCTTCAAATCATATTGTGACAATTGTAACAACCACCGGGATATCCTCTGTTGTGAAATTTTAAAGTACTCGCAAGTGTACGAACCGTACCGAAGTATAGTTTGACAAGAACGAAGTCGAACCCACAGAGACTTGAATGAACATAGGAAAATTAATTAAACCTTAACCAAATTAATCCTAATCTAGTTTAATAAAAATTGATTTTTCTGAGATTAAAAAAAAACTAAGCAAATAATAAAATTAAGCAAATAGTTAAACTAAGCAAAAGATATAAAGTAATAAAAAGATGTAAACAATCAAGAAAAAGGAATTAAAGTTTTGGAATCCGCCTTATTAATTCATATCAGCATATATTTATGATCATTAATTTTTTCCAACCACTACATGATAATCTAGAAATCAATCTTGCTATCATGGAAAATATTGTCATTAAAATCCTTATTTTAAAAAATCAAAATGATGTTCTTCTTCACTTCTTAAGTTTAAAATCAAATCATTAATTGTATCTATTAACAAACAAATCACAAAAGATATCCAATTTTAAAATCAAACAATCGTAATCCAAGAATTCAATTAATTAAGATAAATCCTAAATCATGAGAAAAACATGATTGAACTTATATCTAGAATCTTATCTTAGTCAATTAATGTGAGGCAAGAAAAATTTAAATCATTAAAGAATAACTATTGTGGGAAAAATCAAATCACATGAATACTACTGATAATCCTTAACAAGGTTTCATCCTCAACCTTAATTGAATATTTACCTACTCACGGTACTTGAGATAAAATATAAAAATAAAATACTAAACATTCAGCTAGACAAATAAAATAGAGAAAGAAATAGTCACAGTGCTAGAGAAAAGCCAAAAAAGAAACTACGTGCTGCTTCCTACGCTCCAGTCCTAGCCGCCCCCTATTTTTCTGTTTTGCTCCCTTTATATACTTGCCCTCGTACAGCCGACCTAAAGCCTCCAGGAAAACCCACAGTGACCTAGAGCCTCTCTTATTTGTGGTTCGGTGGAGTAAGATGAAAGCCCAAGCCAACATGTGGGTCCACGAAAACAAGCCTCCTATCAATTATTTCTTCTTCTGTTGTTTTCTTTTCCTTGCTCCTTCACATGTGACATGACTTCAAGCCGCTTCTCTTTATTCTTAATCCCTGCTTTTTATTTTTTTCTTTTTACTTCACACGCTAACTTCACTACCTCATAATTAAATATTTCCTTGGCACTTTTACCTTGTCAAATTGAATAGTAAGTCTCACTTCTTATTCTTTACTTTTTGGTCTTCTCTTGAATTCACACTTGGCTAGATGTAAGTTGGCTTGATTCAATTGGCCTAGCCCCACTTTGCATGTAAAGCCCTTGTTACCTGCAACACAAAGATATTATATAGTCAGTCACAACATAACATAAAAGTAAGGCTAAATATGTAGATATGTGAGTACTTTATTGTATATATTTCATGCACATCATCCTCCCAGAAAGGATTGGTTGTCGAAGCAAAGCCTTGATTGTATGGGACTTTGTCATCAACCATATCTCATAAGCTAGGAAGTAGTGGTGCAACATTTGTGATGCATATACTATTGCCAGGCATACTCTTTCGGCTCTAGGGTAGCGAGTCTCCGTATCCTTTAAAGCGCGACTCACGTAATAGACTGGTTGCTTGATACCACTGCTATCTTCTTGGGCGATCAAAGCACCTATGGCATAGGGGCTGGAAGCTAGGTAGAGCAACAGTGGCCTTTTACGGATTGGGGCTTGCACTGTAGGGAGGTTCGTCATAATCTACTGCAGCCTTTGAAAGACTATCTGCTTTACCTCTCCCCACTCAAAGTTTTGTCCCTTCTTGAGTAATTTGGCGAATGCTGAAGTGATTGATGCCAAGCCAGGGATGAACCTTCAAATGTAAAAGACCTTCCCCAAAAAACTCTTCAATTCCTTCACCGTGGCAGGAGGCTTCATAGTTGTTATGGCTGTAGCTTTGACAGGGTCCATGTCTATTCCCCTGTTATGGACCAAGAATCCCAAGAATTTTCCAGAAGACACTCCAAAAGCACACTTGAGGGGATTCATTCTCAGCTTGAAAACTCTGCATCTTTCAAACGCCTTTCTCAACACTTTGACGTGGTTTTCACATTTCTTTGACTTTACAACTATGTCATCCACATAGTCTTCTAGTTTGAGATGCATCATGTCATGGAATATGGCGGTCATTGTACGTTGGTAAGTTGTGCCTGCATTTTTCAACCCGAAAGGCATCACAGTGTAGTAGAAATTGCCTATGGGTGTTTTGAAAGCAATTTTCTTCGCATCTCTTGGTGTCATTTGAATCTGGTTATATCCACTAAATCCGTCCATAAAGGAGAACATGGCGTTTCCTACTGCAGAGCCTAGTAGGTCCATGTTTGGCAATGGGAACTCATCCTTTGGGCAGACTCGGTTGAGATTTCTAAAATCTACACAGCACCTTATCTGCCCATTCTTCTTCTTTACCAGCATGATATTGAACAACCATCGCGAGTGCTAGATGGGCTTAATGAAGCCAACTGCCAATAGCTTTGCCCTTCTTTTACTATCTGCTCTTCTATTTTGGTATGAAACACGCTGGCAGGCTTAGCCTCAGGATCTACGTTGAGCGTGTGCATTACCAATCCTAGGTCTAGCCTAGACATCTCGCTGTAGTCCCAAGTGAAGACATCTCTGAACTCTTTCAACAACAGTGTCAGTTCTGACTTTTCTTCCTTTGTCAGTTTCAAACTTATCAAAATGGGTCTTGGCCTCTATAGGTCAGTGCCTAAATCGACTTCTTCCAACTTCTCTTCTGCTGCTATCTGTGTATCCTTTTTTGCTGCAATTGCCTCCTCTTCTTTCACATTCCTTTCTTCTTGCAAATTTTCCTAAGCTACACAGTACACCAAACTTTTATGCTACAGCTCTTATCCGGGACCACCTTGCGAATCGCAAGTGGGCCCTGCATACCTTCATAACTTGTAGATTATTCTACCATCAGGGGTCCAAACCCTAACATATCATGGTGCATCACTTGCCTCCAAAGCAAGCATTTCTTTCCTTTTCTTTCTTTACACTAGCAACCCTCTTAAATCGGGCTCTGGGTCATCTTGAATATCCTCCCATCTTGGGATGAAGGTGCCTTATGTTTTGGACACTAAGCTTTCACCAGACAGTGCCCATTCATTATAAAACATGGTTTCTATCAAATGTGCTTCTGCTTGCTCAAAGGGTGATGAGTTTGCCGCTATTCGTATCATTCTACCGTTCAGCCTTCCCTTTACCCATTGATGGTAGGTCGATGGGACCAACCAATGTTTATGCAACCACAACCTTCCCAACAATATATGATATGAAATTTCTGTTTTTACCACATGAAAGCGAGCCAAAGAGGCTATTGGTCCCACTTTCAACGAAAATTGAATGTCGCCTGCATTATATTCACCTCTTCCCCCAAATCCTATTACCTCCATTGGGCACCCCTGTATTTTTCTTTCTAAAATTCCTGCTGCTTGCAATGTGCCCAGCAAAATGAGGTTTATGGAAGCACCTGTATCGACCAAGGCCCTTTTGATGGGGATTTCGTTTATGGAAGCCGCCAGGTAGAGGGGCCTTCTATGATCTGAATATCGTACTTCCATATCTTCATCACTAAAAGTGATCTTGTTTGTGTCCTGTAAGAGAACTTTGTCAGCTCTGGTTTCCATCGACAAGCACTCTATTCCAACTCTTGAGGCAATGCTCACTAGGGCCTCCGTGGCAATTCTTCACTCATTTACTGTGAGTTCCAACTGATTAAATAGGTTCTTGAACCTAGAACTCTTTTGCAAGGTGGTGATTGCTGCGGCAAGCAGGCCTGGTCTTTCCTCCTCATCTTCCCTTAGATCCGCGCAAATGATAATTGCTGCTACTCCCTTCCCCTTATGGTTCGGGAGCGGGTTTCTTTGGACTTCTGGCTAAGATAATTCGAGAGTTACTTCTTTGATTCTTCAATGTACAAGTCTACAAAGCACCCAGCATTCTGCGGTAGGGTGTTACACATAGTTGTGCAAATGACAAAAACGCAGGTCTCTCCGCTCGTCTTCGATAGGTTCCCTGGAAACTTGATTGGGCTTGAAGACCCCATCTGTGATCCATTTATCCAGGAGCAAATCTAGCTCCTATGGTGTACATGACAATGGCAAAAGGGTCTCATATTCTTATGAGAATCAACAAGCATTAAAAGATCCATTGCATGTTCCAGTTGGGCCTATTACTAGAGCAAGATCCAAGAAGATCAAAGAAGCACTTAATGGGCTGATTCTAACACAGGACATTCCAAGCTTGGCCCAAAGGAAGATGAAGGCATAATAAATTTAATCCAAGCTATTGAGGGCTGATCTGGCTTAATTGGATGTGATTTATGGAATGGATTAATGGTTGATTAATTTTCCAACTCCATATCAATTAATAGATATTTTTCCTATTCTGGACCTTCTAATTTTAGACCAAATCTACCTTAATTTTAGGCTTCTATTATTTAGAACATTTTTTAGCTATTTTCCTATTTTGGAACTGTTAATTACAAACCAAATCAACTTTAATTTAGGCTTTTATTATTTAGTGCATTTTTATATTTTTCTATTTTCAGTCATGTCTTATAAATAGCATGCACTCATTGTAATAGAGGATTATTGAATAAAAATCAGAAAAAACATGAGGTTTTGCTTCCTCTCTTGGTTCTTCAAGAACTGTGAACTTATCAGGGATTCTTCGTTGTGGCGCTCAAATTTTATACCTTCGGTTCGTAATTCAGTTATAATCATTGGGTCAGGGTCTGTTACTTATACCTTTGGTTCACATTTCAATTATAAATGTTGGGTTAGGGTCTCTATCAAAATCTGAATTTTAGCTTTCTTGGGCAAATATTCCAATATTATTTGTTGGGTCTTAAAGCGTATCGATTGAGGTTTGCATCATATTCCCTCCCCTTCGATTTCCTCTTCCTTTCACTAATAGATGCCAGCATGGCTTATGGAGTGGTCCTCCTTTCTTTAGGCCTATCAAAACTTGGCCTCACTGATTGGGCGGTCTTTCTGGCTTTCTGCAATAATTGTGCAAATTGAAATATTTCTAAATTCTCCAAAACAGCTCTATTTTCCATAATCATGTACACATTTCCTCCAATGTCTTTTCCTTACAATAATCATAGCAGTCAAGAGCTATGTCTCTGAATCTCTTGATGTATTCCATCAAATCTTCACCGCTTCTTTACTTGGTTGCTTGCAAAGTTGCAAGCGTTACTGTCTCCTCTCCATGGAAGTATTTAGTGCAAAACATGTCCACCATGTCATCCCACGTCGGGATTGACCCTAGTTTCAAACTGGTGTACCAAGTGTACGCGTGGTCACATAGGGATTTGGAAAATTTCCGAAGACACAAGTCATCGTCTGCCGTGTAGGGACCGAGGGTGTCAATAAAATTGCTCACATGTTTGATGGCGCTTCCCTTTCTGCCATCGTATTATGCAAATATTCGCGACTCATACCTCTCAGTATATGGTTTGCTGAGTATTCTCAATGGATAAAGAGGCCTTCGTGCATAAAACCTTTCCTTCGACACCTTGGCCCTTTCTTGTTCTAAAATTGCTACAACTTTGACCATGGTGATGAAACGCTGCTCCTAATTCTACGGACCACCCCCTACTGGGGTCTCTTCCTTGCCTGCTAGCTTTGGGTCATGTTGGCTTCCTTTTTCTTTTATCTTGTCCGCCTTCATTTGGTGAGTTTCTTCCATTATTTGCTGCTGGGAATGCTGCACAGAATGCAACACCTCGATGAATAAGTTGGCATTATCAGTGGGAACCCTTTGTTGTTGCTAAGGTCTAGCCCCCACTCCATTAACACCTTCCGCCTGGTTGGGTTGATGCTGGTGGGGCGTTGCTGGCCTTGACTCTGCCTACGAGAGCACTGCACTCATGTTCCGTGTCGTCTTTGATCTTGGGGGCATAACTTGCGAGGGCTTTTTCCCTAGCGAAGTCGCCAATTTAAATGTGGTGGGCCTTTCTGTACTACTGGGCTAGACTGCTTCCTGCCGCGTTATGGCCCAATAGTTCTAGGGTAGGAGAGTCGGGACTAGCTTGATTGAAACTCACCTCAAGCCAGCTTGTGTGCAAGCTAGGACCCCTTTACTGAGATCTTGGTCACATAACCACGGCAAAAAATGTTGTCACAAAAATGTTATAACAGGAGGGCATAATATAATAAAAGAAGAAGAATATATTTGCTGCCAGCCAAAGACAATGATTAAACCACTTCCTTAGTAAGGAAAACACTGTGATATGAGTACGTCAGAAATAGGTCATTGACAATAATAAAAGAAAAATGAGTAATGTTAATGCTTGATTAATCAAAAAAGAGGAGTGGTTAGTCTACCATTCAAATTGCCCACTTTGAAAGAATTGGCCTAAATGGCTTATCCTCGAATCCTTTTAATCTTGTTAGAGAGTAGGCTATTGAGAGAGAAAGAGAAGGGAGTAGCCTATTGGTGCATGCCCCTATCACACTCTTGCTTCCTCACTTCACTTTTTATCCTCTCTGTTTTTCTATACTCTCCATTTTCTTTCTTATTCCTATATTCCCTCTTTTCTTCCTTATTTTCCGTTATTTTCTTTCTTGCTATTTTTCTCACTTGTTTTTCCTTGCTCTCTGCTTGCTTGTTGTTGTTCTTCCTCCTTTTGTTGCTGTCGTTCACTATGCATAGCTAAAGCCTTTTTATATTGCCTGTCGTAATGAGTTTTACTGTTTTACCCCTCAACTACTTTTGGCTTGGTATGGGTGTCCTTCCCACACCACCCACTAGTCTGTCAGTTGCCCAACCATCATCACTACTCTGTGCTAGCCGTGCCACGTTCCATTCCCAGACAAAAGAGTTTTGTTTCGTTTTCTTACTCTCCATGGCATTCCCATCCGAATAAAGGTTGGGTATTCTCTCTTACTAACTCCTATGGCATGCTGATAACGCCTTAAAATGTATACTTATTATATATTTATATGGCCGTTATCTCCTTATTACTATACTTAATTTGTATAATTAAGCCATGATTTGCATTAGTCCCTATTATTTATCTTTACATAATTTCTTGAATAAAATGCTATTCATTATGTGTAATTTTCTACTTTCAGGAAATTATGTGAGAAAGATGAGTTTACAGGAATTTGTGAGAGAATGGAGGTCAAACTAGAATTAAAGTGGAGTTAAAGGACCATGCTTAAATGTCTAAGGAGGTGTAGCTGGAGTGCTTGGATCGTCTACCATAATTGGAAGCTTCAAATAAGGAAAGAAATCAAAGAGGCAGAATCTGAGAAGGAAAAATCTGATTTGAGCACTGATCAGTATTTTGGGCTTATCTCTCTCCTCAAAAATCCAATTGATGCAAGGCTAGATAGGTTGGAACCGTGACTTAAATATCTACAACTTTCCAGTTTTGAGTTTTTCGAAATTCTCAATTTTTGAAGGCCGAAATTAACTCACAAGTTACCACTGTAAACCTGGACGGAAATTAAAATAGTAAATGTTTTATTTTCTAGGGACACTGAGACATTAGAGTTTTGAGGGAGGCTGTGTAGAACGAATTTTGGAGAGCAAACCTTGTATTTTTCTTTCTCTAATGGCAGCCTAAACTCTTTGCTAGGGCTAGGGGTTATGTTTTTTCTATACGGTATGAATATTCAATGTGATTCTTTCTAGGATTTTATCTATAACATATTTGATTGTTCAATTAGATTTCTTTTGATATATTAGTTCTTCCATGCTTTCAATAAGTTCAATCATGTTTTTCTTATTGTTTAGATGAATTTCTAATAGTTTCAAATAGAAATCAGGATTTAAAGTGAATGGGTTTGTCTCAGTTCAACCGAATCATAAGTTTTTAATTGTATAAGAACAATCAATTATGAAATAGATATTTTCTTAGATCACAAAGAATTTCATATCAATATAGGGAAACACCTTGATGCCCTAGTATTTACATTATTGATTTAAATCAGTTATTATTATTATTCTTGTTAACAATCATCAAGCAAAAGTATTTTTCTTATTCACCCAAATTGTTATTTAATTATATTGTCTTTGAATTTACCCTGCTCCTTGTGGTTCGACCTCGGTACTCCGAGAATTATATTACTATGATCTCCTGCACTTAGGAGTGAGCAAGCACATGCACCTAGTGATTCCAGCTCATCTTTGCCTTTTTTGGGTAGTATGTTATCCCAGCAGGACATTTCCCCCAAAAAAGCTTGAGCAGGAATCCTAGAATAAACTTCCCCCTTCTCCCCACCACCAGACCAGACCCTCTCTTACCTCTGACCCATGGCTCACCGCCTCTGTATTGGCTGGGTACAAGTGGATGATGCCTGAACCTTATGTGTGCTCCACTTTCATGTAAGTCCATGGCCTGTCTGCTGTCCATGCGTTTACCATTGCTTAGGGGTTTGCCTGGTCTTTGCTGCACATCCTGCTACTCATTCTTAACCTCTTGTGGCGTGGATGAGTCATTGGGTCTTCATTCTTTGCACCTCTTCTTCTTTAGGTTGGGTCTTGCTTGGGTATGGGCCCTTCTTCCTTTAGTTCGGCCCCTATCTCTCTTTTCTTCTGGTTTGTGGGTCGACTAGTGTTCCCGCAACACCATTTCATTGCTTCTGCCGTGTTACCACTTAACTTGAGCTTGCTGGGCCTCTTTTGGGCCTACCACGCACTTTTCTCTTATTCAATTCACATTGCCCAGTGTTTCTACTGGGTTAATCTTCATACCATCTTGGGCTTCTTTGGCCCATTTCATTCCTTTGGGCATCCTTGGCCTGTTTTATTCCTTTGAGCATCCTTGGCTCATTCCACTCTTACATTCCCATGGGCTTTTGCTATATCTTTTGGGTTTCCCCGACACAATTGTCATATTCTTTACTTTTGGGGTTTGTTGGACATTGTACCAACCCCATTTACTAATTCCTTTCTTTGGGCTCCTCCAACCCATTTTTGCTTGCTTCCCATTTCTTATAATTCTCATGTGCTTACTACTTCCTTCTTTGGGCTCCCTTGGGCCTGTTTGCTTTCTTTGGAGCCTTTTTACTATTCCATAGGCCCATGGACCATTATTCCTACCATTCGGGCTTAATGGTTTTTTTCTTCACTTTGCTAATTATTCCTCCTTATTCCCTTCTATATTGTTGGGCTTCTTCTTGTTATTGGGCCTTCTTGCCAAAGTAGGCATCAACAAGTGTTTGCTATTTGATCCAATATCAACATGTTGTATGTTTTGTGTCGTGTGTCGTGCCTTGTATGTTGATTAGTGGATATGTTAATGGTCATTCAAAGTCTAGAAATCCGAATCTTTTGGGCAAAGCGGGTGCCTAACACCTTCCCACTTTATAACTTAGTCCCCAAGCCTAAAATTGTGGTTCACAAATTAGTGCTTTATTACTATTATTATTATTTTTTTTTTTTTTGATAGAATGTATTTAGGACCAAAGTCTTGTACTTTCTTTAGAATGTAACTAGTACCTAAGCATTTTAGATTTCCATCAATTGCAAAAATTATCAATGTAATACAAATTTATTCATTTTACATTTTTTCTTTTTTCTTTTTTTGTATAATTAAAATATAAGTGGCAACTCTAGAAAATAATTTACCCCCCAAGAGATTCTGTAAGTCTCTTTTGAGAGTATCTAGTTTACTGATCTCTCACACCAACTTGTCCCGTTCTTTAGAAGACCTTTTTCCTCTTTTGGGTAATTGTTACAGCGAAAGGGCTTTTTGTCCAAACTCTAAATGGAAGATTCAGCTACTATTGGGTATGGTTTAGGTTTCAACAAAATGGTTCCTACTAGGGGTGTGCATGGGTCGGGTTAAGGGGATTTTTTGACCCAACCCACCATGGTGGGTCAAAAAAATTCAACCCAACCCAACCCATCACATAAATCTGACCCAACCCAACCCAACCCACATGGGTCGGGTTAGGTCGGGTTGAACCCATGGGTTTGGAATTTTTTTTTTTTATTATTAAATTGAGTAGAAAATAAAATATATATTAATATATTAAAAAAACCTAAAGATTAGTATCAATGTAACTCCTTAAAGGCAAACAACACTAATGACTAAACAACAATAGTAATTTATTAGGATTTGTGTGAACTAATTGGCTTTTATATAGGATAGAAAGAACTGGCTATTTAAAAAATTTTATTAATTATATAATATATTTTATATATATATTAAATTAATTTTAGTAGGAAGAACTGAGAAAATGCTGCTCTACAGCTTTTTTAAAAAAATTATTAAATATATAATATATATTTAAATATATATATATATATATGTATATGTATATAAGTGCCCTGCAATTGATTTAAAAAAATTATTATTATATATTTTAAATATATATTAAATATGGGTGGGTCGGGTCGGGTTTGGCGGGTTTGTAATTTTATGACCCAAACCCAACCCAACCCGCCATAAAAAAAAATTTTGTAACCCAACCCAATCCACCAAGCCTTAAAAACCGACCCAACCCGGCAGATCGGGTTGGATTGGGTCAGGTTTGGCGGGTCGATGGGTTTTCTGCACACCCCTAGTTCCTAATAAAGCATAAAATAGTGAAAACCATTAATTTTGTTCACATCCAAGCAAAATGGCTCTTTCCTAAGACATGCACTGCTCAGTGTCCTCTTTGGCATGGGGTGCTTTCCCTAGACAAGAAAGAGCCATGGCAAGATGTCAATACTATAACACTCCTCCCCGACCTTCAATAATGACAGGTCTTTCTCTTACTCTTATGCCTAGGGTAGGATGTAGATAAGAGTTCCTTATGCCTTCCTCACTTTACCCATTGGCGTATATGGTTTCTTCTTTCTAGTTCTCTTACTTGGATACCTAACGAAGGCTTTAGTTTAGGTTCCTTTGCCTATTTTTTTCTTCTCCTCTTTCTCTTTCTTGCAAGGATTGGGTCTTGGTCTTCCTTTGGACTTGTTTGGTTGCTCTGTTCCTCTAGCAGAAGCCCTGGGCCACTTCATGCCCATTTCAAAGGCCGTTTATGCATACTCTTTCTAACTATTAAGAGCTTTGAGCCACCTCTGGGATCATTCATTCTTGCCTTATTCAAAGGCTATTCTCAATTGAGACCACTTTCTAGGCTTATTCTTTCATTCAAGGAGGATTAGGCCATCGTCAGCCCTCATTGCCCCATTCTTGGTCCAGACCATATTTGATCTCCTTTTTCCCATTCAAGCAAGGAAATTGGGCCATCCTTGACCCTTATTATTGTCTAATTTGGAAACATTTGTTGGCCATTGATGCTTTTCTCTTCCCTTGGACCCAAATTTCTTGGTCATGGGTTCTATTTACCAATCCAGTCTTGGCGTAAAAAAATGCGTAACAACACTAACCAACCTTGAGAATCCCTAATAAATAATTGCTATGCACAAAAGTTTGAAAAAAATTTGGACTTGCTAACCAACTTCAGGGAATTCCAAAGAACAACTCTTCGAATTGCTAATCAACCTTACAGGAGCTCCTAGAGAATAATATTTGGAATTACTAATCAACATTTGTGGAATCGTAAGGAAAAACTCTTTTAAATTACTACAACCTTCAAGGAATTCCTAAGGGAAATATTTTGAGAAGTACCAACCAATCTTTGATGAATTCCTTGGATTGAGGGGGGAGGGATGGGGCATAGAGTAGAGTAGAATAAAAATGATCCAAAATTAGCCTATTTCCAACCAACTCTACTCTACTCACCTCCACTCCATCTTTCTCCCCCCTTAATCCAAACAGACCCTAAGGAATACTAGCTATGCATAAAGTTTAGAGGGGCATTTTGAACTTTCGGGCAGGAAGCTTAAAAAATGATATCGAAAGACCCCCATTTGGAGACACAAATTTCAATATATATATATATAGTTTATTTTTGTGTAATTTTCTTAGAATCATTTTCTTTTCTTTTCTTTTGCAAAAAACTTTGAATTTTGAAAACATAAATTTTAAAAACTATATCCCCAAATACTTATAAACAATCCTAATTAACAAAATAAGTTTGCAAATTTATTAGTAAACAAAAATGTCCATAGTTGCACATTGTCTAGGTCTGTATTTATATATGAACTAAGTTATTTATGAACAGTTTAGGCTTAGGTTGAGAAAAAACTCGTTTATGTTCATTTATTTAGCAAACAAGTCAAATTTCAATCTAATAAGGATAAATTTTGGCTTGAACACTATTCAATATCTTTTTATTTGATGTAAATGTTGATAGATTCATCATTAAATTACTTTTTTTTTTTCCTTAAATCCTTCATACTTGCAAAGTTTTCAGAAAATAAAAAATTAATAGCTATATTATCAGCAAATGTTTAAATTTCAATTTTTTTTTGTAATATAAGATTACGCATAAAAAAGAAGTTTATGAATTAAATAATAAATAATATTCGATTGGAACAAAATTTGACATGTGTGTTAAGAATATAAAGAACATGCAATCCAATAGTTAGATTTTCAAAATATGTAACAATTTTAACTTTTTTAGTGGGCTTTGAAGCCAAACATTAACTATATAAAATAATATAATAATATATTTGAAAATAAACTTATGAGTACAAGGCTCAATTTAAGTATTTATTATATTACATGTTTATATGTATAAAATATATTTAAGACTAAATTTATAAATTTATATTAAATTATTATTCGTAATGTATTCATAATATAAATAGTCCATATCATAGTAAAGTTATATATAATTTTTGAGAATAAAATTATTGGTGAATCATTTTTTCTTATAAATTTATAAAAAATAAATTTTTTTACACCTAATTAATTAAGTAATATAATTGTGGGGCCCAATAATTTAAGGACCAAGCCCAATTGCTCCTGGAAAATCCGAAGGCCCAGTCCGAGGAGAGCTGTGGCCCAAGCTCTACAGTACAGAGCACAAAACAACTTTGGAAGGCAACCGAGGACTGTTTAGTCCTCGGCAGATCCAGAACCCCATCAGAATTAAGGGGTAAAACTGGTATAGGGACGAATTCGTAAGGAGATCCAAAATATCTTGGAGAAGTTACCCTTACTACCCTTCCAGATAAGATCCAACACATGACAGAGCCGTACTCTGCAGCCTTATCAACCATACCCAACAATTCTGGGATTAGACTGATGGGACAAATATCAGTCTTGTAAAGATTGACCCTACACGTGGACGAAGGACAATGAACACGGACGAGTATAAGAGAAGAAAGTAAATAAATCTAAAGGGATCCAATCTGACCTCCAAAAGAAAGAGAGATCACATGGGGGAGAACATCTCAACAACACCGGACTTCACTGAAGAAAGTCCGTCGTTGGATAACCGGGGGAAGGACTCAATGGTCCTCGGATCAATTCCGAGGAGTCCCATCCCATAGGATGCGACGTCTTAGGGCTTAAATGTTCAGGCCCAACTCCTTTTTCTACCTGAATTCCTATAAAGCCAGGATCGGACATCGCCCCGTGACCAGCGGCTAGCTTTTCAAGCCCACTCTCTACAAATCATATTGTGAGGGATCTTTCGTACGCGAGCCCAACATCCTTATTGAGCCGCCAGAGAATTGTGTCCTTACAATTGGCGCCGTCTGTGGGAATAGCTTGCGCGTTGGCGCAGGTGGCGGTGGAGTCAGCTCTCTAGCAAGCAGAAATTTCTGGGATTTCCCCCGTCTCCGACGACATATAGTTGTTGCTCCGACGTAAGCTTCTGCTAGGGGCTACGCCTCGCAGTGCTGAGGGCGCGGGCGTCTCTAGGGGCTTTCAGCCTCAGGCCAACTGTCCCCGCCTTGGTGTAGGGGCTGGTGGTTGAAAAATAAAACACATAAAAAGATCGTAAGTTTTGGACAGAACCAAGGCCTTGCATGGTCCTCGGACTCAAGCCTATGGGGAAACCAAGCACATAAAAAGATCGTAAGTTTTGGACAGAACCAAGGCCTTGCATGGTCCTCGGACTCAAGCCTATGGGGAAACCAAGTACATAAAAGAAATCTTATAAGTTTTGGACAGAACCAAGGCCTTGCATGGTCCTCGGACTCAAGCCTATGGGGAAACCAAGTACATAAAAGAAATCTTATAAGTTTTGGACAGAACCAAGGCCTTGCATGGTCCTCGGACTCAAGCCTATGGGGAAACCAAGTACATAAAGAAATCTTATAAGTTTTGGACAGAACCAAGGCCTTGCATGGTCCACGGACTCAAGCCTATGGGGAAACCAAGTACATAAAGAAATCTTATAAGTTTTGGACAGAACCAAGGCCTTGCATGGTCCTCGGACTCAAGCCTATGGGGAAACCAAGTACATAAAAGAAATCTTATAAGTTTTGGACAGAACCAAGGCCTTGCATGGTCCACGGACTCAAGCCTATGGGGAAACCAAGTACATAAAAGAAATCTTATAAGTTTTGGACAGAACCAAGGCCTTGCATGGTCCACGGACTCAAGCCTATGGGGAAACCAAGTACGTAAAAGAAATCTTATAAGTTTTGGACAGAACCAAGGCCTTGCATGGTCCTCGGACTCAAGCCTATGGGGAAACCAAGTACATAAAAAGATCATAAGTTTTGGACAGAACCAATGCCTTGCATGGTCCACGGACTCAAGCCTATGGGGAAACCAAGTACATTAAAAGATCATAAGTTTTGGACAGAACCAAGGCCTTGCATGGTCTACGGACTCAAGCCTATGGGGAAACCAAGTACATAAAAAAGATCATAAATTTTGGACAGAACCAAGGCCTTGCATGGTCCTCGGACTCAAGCCTATGGGGAAACCAAGTACATTAAAAGATCATAAGTTTTGGACAGAACCAAGGCCTTGCATGGTCCTCGGACTCAAGCCTATGGGGAAACCAAGTACATTAAAAGATCATAAGTTTTGGACAGAACCAAGGCCTTGCATGGTCCTCGGACTCAAGCCTATGGGGAAACCAAGTACATTAAAAGATCATAAGTTTTGGACAGAACCAAGGCCTTGCACGGTCCACGGACTCAAGCCTATGGGGAAACCAAGTACATAAAAGAAATCTTACCAGTTTTGGACAGAACCAAGGCCTTATATGGTCCTCGGACTCAAGCCTATGGGGAAACCAAGTACACAAAATAAAAACTGTTACTAGAGCATTAAAATCCATCCGAAGAGAACTTCTCGTTAACAGTTGGGTCAGTCTTTAATTGCACGGTTTCCCCGGTCTACCCTCAGATCCCCAGTGCCAAAGGGGCTGATACGATACGGCACAGTATGTTGTCCCAAGGGCACGATCCAAGTCCATCGCTGCTCGGCTGCTCTCTCGGATATTCGTCTAGCGTGCATCACGCAGCGCTCAGCAGCTATCTCGGTTAGTTCCATGAATTCAATCTATTGAGGATTGCCATTGTTATACTTGATAATATTTGCGAGTTTAAACTAATAAGGGTTTATATTAAAGTGTTCTTCCGTCCAGAATATTGTTAAAGGCATGCTTAGACTTAATATTCAGACCCAAAGTGGTTGTTGCAAAAAAAAAATATGTATAAAGAAATAAACACATCTTTTATTAAGACAAAAGAACAGTACAGTGTACAATAAAAGCTGAAACCAGCTTACATTAAAGTTAACTGCGTAAGCAAAAGAAAAGTACAAAAGAGTGAAGATGGTGCCGAGGAGATATCTCAGAGGAGAGGTTGGCTACTGTTCCAAGATGTCGTCTAAGGAAACTATTCCTCGACGCTTCTACATGCCCATAACTCAGGCAGCCAAAGAACCTGACATCAGGCTAACACCATCTACGGAAAAGATGCAGGGAGCCGGAAGTTGGGAAGCCCCCGCAGAAATTTGCCTGCTACAAGGCAGACGGCGCTGATGGCGGAAATTCCTTCTTCGGGCATGCCAAAAATCTGGCATGACCAAAACCTGCTTCGGATTTTGACTAAAAGAGGGAGAAACATCCTTTCCCCTCTCTCAAACTGAAATATTCTCTTGAGCCTACGCCTCTTTGGCCCGCACCTCACTATCTGGAGTCGCAGGAAGACACGACGCTTTCGTGGCGGAGAGGGCTCCTTTGCCCCAATCCTCGCCTCAAACATGATGTACTAAGAGAGGAGACTAAAGAATTCGTGTGAAAGTAAAACAACCTTCTCTCCTATTTATTTAAAAGATGAGGTGACGGCATTTAATTCACGCAGCGTCCCAAGGAACGCTACAGACAAAATGTCTCCGGCTCGATTTCCAATGCCGTCTGCAACCCTGAGATTAAAGGAGCTTCGTGAAGGCGCAACTCGAATACTGGGACGCCAAAAAGTACCGCGTGACCAAAGACTACGGAAATGCCTCTAAATCTGTGGGCCTAATAAATTTGCGGCCCAAGCCCGTTCTGCACAGAAGCCCACAGACTATGACCCACACCAAGGAATAACTGTTGCCAAGGACAACTTCCTGCTCGGCAACTTATGAGACACCTGAGGAAAGACAGGTGCAAAGAGAAAGAGGAAAGAGCATAAAGTCTTGGACAGAACCAAGGCCTTGCATGGTCCTCGGACTCAAGCCTGTGGGGAAACCAAGTACAAAAAAGAAAATATTACAAGTTTTGGACAGAACCAAGGCCTTGTATGGTCCTCGGACTCAAGCCTATGGGGAAACCAAGTACAAAAATTATTATTATTACAAGTTTTGGACAGAACCAAGGCCTTGTATGGTCCTCGGACTCAAGCCTATGGGGAAACCAAGTAAAAAAATTATTATTATTACAAGTTTTGGACAGAACCAAGGCCTTGTATGGTCCTCGGACTCAAGCCTATGGGGAAACCAAGTACAAAAATTATTATTATTACAAGTTCTGGACATAACCAAGGCCTTGCATGGTCCTCGGACCCAAGCCAAGGTGGAAAGTACTACTTTTTATTGGTCTGCCTTATTGCGCCCAGCACTTCTGTTAAGATTATGGCAACATCTTTTTATTATTAAGTATTTTGGTCTTAGTCGTCATAGATTTAGATGCGGTATTATTGAGCCGAGCAGCACTTGCAAATTTATAAAAACAAAGAGACAGAACATGCAAAGTGAAATAGAAACAACTTTTATTAATATGAAAAATTATTACAATGTACAAAAAGAGGTTTCAACCAGCCTATACAAAAGAGGGGCTGCCGAAGCAGTACTAACATCCACAGTACAGATAAGCAAACGGTCAAGCGCCTTTTAAACTTGTCTTCAAAGTCTCTCCAATCTCTGCCTCATTGTTGCTCATACTAAGAGAAGAACTCACTTCAAAAAAAAAGAAGAACAAAGAAGAAGGAAATAGTAAGGAAGAAATCAATGAAGAAGATGGAGGACATGAGTAAGGGAAGGAGGAGAAGAAGAGTGGGAGAAATGAAAGGATAAAGAGAGGAGCAAAAGAGGGAGAAGGACAGCACCAGGGCGGAACTGGTGCTGGGAAGACTATAAGAGGAAGGCGGAGGAGGGCACCAGTGAGCAAAGAGGGGGGGAAGCAGAAGCACTTCGCCCCTGCCCCAGCCCTGACTCCTAACACACTGGTGCCATGTTAGGTACGCTCGTGAGGAGCCGAGTGGTGCTGATATTGGGTGTTCTCGACTCAATCACGCCAAGAGTTCGACATGACGAGCCCCTGCTTCGGATTTTGGCTGAAAGAGAGGCGGGACAGATCTTAAGTCTGCGCCACCCCTGCCCCGATCGAGCCATTTCAAGCTTTATCGGAACACGGTGTTTTGAGGAGGGGCATGGTTCCTTCATCGTTCGTTATGGTAGGCGTGTACTGATACGGCATATAACAAACAGGCTAAGCAGGCGCTAAAGGAGACTACGAGTTTCAGATCTCAGAGGGAAGGAGAGGAGTCTGCACGAAAGTGATGGCCTCCTGCTTGCCTTCTTATAGGAAGGGCAGAACGGAGGGTATTAACTGCATTCAAGTTTCCCAAAGAAATCTGAAGAAAAAAGAGGCGTCCGTTCCATTTCCCCACCTTATCAGATGAGCCGCCGGACATAAATGAGCCTCGTAAAGGGGATTCATTAAGGGTTCGTCTGGGATAGCCAAGCGGCAGGAGTGGATCACGAGCAGATTAAACGGAATCCCTAGAAAACCGGCTAACCTCCTGGACAGATGGAAAACCGCCCACATAAATGCGGGGTTGAACTAAACAAACCATATTAAGGGCCCGGGTTTGCCAAAACCCTCCCTTCCAACCTGGAAGTCGGATAGAAGGGTTTTGAGGGGCTATTGTGGGGCCCAATAATTTAAGGACCAAGCCCAATTACTCCTGGAAAATCCGAAGGCCTAGTCCGAGGAGAGCTGTGGCCCAAGCTCTACAGTACAGAGCACAAAACAACTTTGGAAGGCAGCCGAGGACTGTTTAGTCCTCGGCAGATCCAGAACCCCATCAGAATTAAGGGGTAAAACTGGTATAGGGACGAATTCGTAAGGAGATCCAAAATATCTTGGAGAAGTTACCCTTACTACCCTTCCAGATAAGATCCAACACATGACAGAGCCGTACTCTGCAGCCTTATCAACCATACCCAACAATTCTGGGATTAGACTGATGGGACAAATATCAGTCTTGTAAAGATTGACCCTACACGTGGACGAAGGACAATGAACACGGACGAGTATAAGAGAAGAAAGTAAATAAATCTAAAGGGATCCAATCTGACCTCCAAAAAAAGAGAGATCACATGGGGGAGAACATCTCAACAACACCGGACTTCACTGAAGAAAGTCCGTCGTTGGATAACCGGGGGAAGGCCTCAATGGTCCTCGGATCAACTCCGAGGAGTCCCATCCCATAGGGTGCGACGTCTTAGGGCTTAAATGTTCAGGCCCAACTCCTTTTTCTACCTGAATTCCTATAAAGCCAGGATCGGACATCGCCCCGTGACCAGCGGCTAGCTTTTCAAGCCCACTCTCTACAAATCATATTGTGAGGGATCTTTCGTACGCGAGCCCAACATCCTTATTGGGCCGCCAGAGAATTGTGTCCTTACAATAATCATAACTATAATTAATTTATAATATTAATTATTAACATAGGTCACATGCAAGCCCCTCTTTTTCATTCAGAACCAAAATTAACAGATTTTGAATGACTAAAAAATTTTAGTCATATTGTTTAAATGAAATTAAATGAAAATTTTCCCTAAAAAAAATTAAATGACAAATCCAATTTATTTATTTAGTTTAGTTTTATATATATATATATATATAATTTTTATAAGTAAAAAAAGTAGGGTTGGAACTTCAAACCAGACATGAACTATAGTTATTAGTGAAATACTAAATTTTGTCTCTCACTTTCTGCCACGGAACGGAACAAAATCCTCTCTCTCTCTCTTCTTTCAACTCTCTCTTCACTATTACTGTCTGCCCATATTGAATATTGTTGAGGTGGTGGTGGCCTATAGTGCCCAAAACATAACGACACAGCAAGAAGAAGATGAAGGTGGTGGCATTGGTAAGCGGCGGCAAGGATAGCTGTTATGCCATGATCAAGTGTATCCAATACGGTCACCAGGTTTCTTTCTTTCTTTTCTTCTCTCCCAACAGAGAAAACCCACTTTGCAAAAGCAAAGAAAATATATTATGGGATGATGTTTTCTGGGGTTTGATGAAAATTTGAAAAAAGAAAAAGTCTGCCTTGCCCATGCCCATGTGATTTAGTACTAACAAAGTTATTAATTTAGTTACAAGTGCTCTGTTTGGGTTCCTTTTCATAAATCAATTCTAGTATTTACTTATCTTTTCTAATGATTCAGTTTAAAGTTTGATAATTGACTGGCATTGGTATATTGTTAATTATATATAAAATTAAAGATTGAATTTTGATTGCTATTTGTAGGTTGTTGCATTGGCAAATTTGATGCCGGTTGATGATTCAGTGGACGATCTCGATAGCTACATGTACCAAACTGTTAGTCTCTGTATCTTGCTGGTTTTCTACTGTATGTGACTCCAGAATTTTGAACACATTAAGAATGAGTGCTAATAAATTTATCATTGCATTAACCAACAACAAACATCAATCGTTTGTTATGCCTTCATTGTTTCAAAATTGTGTGTGAATGCAAATGCTTCGAAAACTGTGTTTAGAAGTAAGCCTTGAGCCCACAGTAGACATTTGCATTACAATAGTAAAGACATGTATTTGTATGTCCACTCATGTTTGTTTATATGCCCTTGCTTCTGTTTTTTCTTTCATTCTATTTTACTTATTTTTTTTCTTCTGTTAGGTGTTATCATAACAGATAAGATAAAGAAACACAAGTTTTGTGAAGATAAATATTTCTTCTTACTTATGTTTGTTTTACCATTTGGTTGGGGCTGTTAAATCCTTTCCTCAGGTTGGACACCAAATAATTGTCAGCTATGCTGAATGCATGGGACTACCATTGTTCAGACGGCGAATAAAAGGATCATCAAGGCAAGCCTTTTAAGTGGGAATTCTTTGGTATAGAGTGTATATGTATATTTCATTATAATACTTGGTAAAACTATTTATTTGATTTGGGGAATTTTTAACAATCTATTCTTTTTATGGGTTAAGAAAGTAGTTTATACTTGTGAAGCTATAATTGCAAGACTTATTTTAAAGTCATGGCCAATGCAAACTCTTTAGGAGAGTTTTGTGTACACACCCTGTGTACATTACATATCTCCTCATTTTCACTAAATCTTTTACTTAAAAAAAAAAAATTAAAAACTTCAGGTGTGCTGTTCCTATGCTGCTTCCTGATTATTGCATATTTTCACCTGATATAACAATTTTTTCCTTTTTTTTTTTAACCTTTTGTTTTATAAATTATCTTTGAGCATAGGTTGATTTGTAGGGAAGGTTTTTCTTTTTGAAAAATTGTAGGGAAGGAGAATTATTAGTTGGTTGACATTCTATCAATTTAACTGCAAGAATTTTCTATCAAATTTGATATAACTGAAGGCAAAGTTTTTCATTGAAGATTGTATGCGTCACTCAAGAATCCACTACGATTAATTGAAAGTATTCAATGCATATTCTCACTTTCAATGGTTTTGTGGATCAATTAGGCATCAAAATCTTAGCTACAGAATGACTGTGGGTGATGAAGTTGAAGATATGTTTATTCTGTTAAATGAAGTAAAAAGACAGATACCTTCTGTCACAGCAGTATCTTCTGGTGCTATTGCATCTGACTATCAAAGGCTGCGAGTGGAAAGTGTTTGTTCAAGGTTAGGGCTTGTTTCTTTGGCATATTTGTGGAAACAAGATCAGTCATTGCTCCTTCAGGAAATGGTAAATCGTATATTAAAAGTAAGAATGGTGGCCAATCAATATTAGAGTTATTTTGTCTAACAATATGTTTTTCCTCTTATCCCAACTAGATAACAAATGGGATTGTGGCTATAACAGTAAAGGTATGATTTCTGGTTTGACCCATGTCTTGTTTTTATATGTGCTTATCATATAATAATATGTCCACTTTAGGCCTTATGTAATAAGGGTTTGTTGGTTTGATAATAATTAAGTGAAACATATTGTACTGTCTAAATGCATAATAAGTGTAATTGCTATTTATATTCACATAGATGGCTTGTAGATTGGAGTCCAACACTCTTTCAATTTCATAGGTTGCAGCTTTGGGGTTGGACCCTACAAAACACTTGGGCAAAGATATAGGATTCTTGAAGTCCTATCTACATAAATTGAAAGAGTATGTCAAATTTTTTTTTTTCCTTTTCTTTTCTTTTTCAGTTAGTCATTTATTAGCTGCTTTTTTGGTATGATGTTTGTCATTGATTTTCTAAATTTTCAAGGACAACTGTGTAAGTGGTTTATTCATTCTGCCATCACTTCGTAGGATGTACGGGATTAATGTATGTGGTGAAGGAGGGGAATATGAGACACTGACACTTGATTGCTCCCTCTTTGTTGTAAGTTCACTCCATGGCTCTTTTTGGTCTAACAATTTTGATTGAGTTATCCACCCAATGTTGCTCCCTCTTTGTTTTAAGTTCACTCCAACTGTTTGTAACAAGGCTTACCATTTGTCATGAATAAGGTGTTTTGCATTTATCTGTAACTAGTAAGTTACCCATGCGATGCACGGATAAAATTGTAATGTTTTATGTAAAATGGTTTTGGAGAATGTTGTATATGTATTATAATATAATTATTATCGAACTTTATTAGTAATGAGTTCATCATAAAAAGCAACAATTATAAATTGCACATACATACCCCTTATAATTATTCATTGAAGTAATGAGAAATAATTATAAAAAAAAAAAAATACTTATCAAAAAAAAAAAAAAAACTTTGGAGGAATATTATAGAATAAAAGTTGATATAGAACAAAATACTCATCCTAAACACCCACAGTTAATCACATCATTTACAAAAATCACAAATCCACAATGTCTGACCTTAATATCAAAATCGTAATTGTCATTGTCACTCAATATAAAATGCAAGCCCCCTTCCTTGGTTGTAGCTAACTCATACGGGTTAGGATTAGATGAAACAACAATGTTAGAGCTAGGTAGGTGTCATCAAAAGATTGAAGGTAAATGACATCATTTTTTATCTATGTGTATTTGACATAGGATGGCATGAATGGCTATGGGTAGGTCTATATAAAGGGGTAGAAGTGCAAGAGGTGAAAATGTTGAATTAAAATGCAAAGAGTTATGTGTGAGGGATGAAAAGTCCTGAAATATTGAACCAAATGAAACAAAAAGTCAATATTTAATTTGTTTTTATCTTTGATGTAGCATTTGAAAATATTCCAATTCTCTTTACAAAGAATGCGCCACTTGGCAGAACCTCATGTTTTCCCACATGAGGTCTCTGTTTATATATATATATATATATATATATATGTTGATGATTGATTTTTTAGACTCTTCTTTGTTCATTGGGTTTTATGCCTCTTCCTAGCCCATGATCTCATATATGCTCAAGCAAATGTCTTTACTGCTAATCTTGTTATTTTCTTCTTATAGTGTTGTTATTTGTCATAACTAGTATTATGCCTGGATGCACAGCTTAATTAATAATTATAAAGAAGTAAATTGAAACTTCATTAATAATTTGTTAGTTGCTTGAAACTTGATAATGTTTGACCTAAAGTAAATTAACTATCTTAATAAGTCACTTGTAGAAAATAAATAAACACATTAATTTTACGATATATAATACATACTTAGAAAATTGTGATATATAATTAAAATAAATGTAAATTTTACTTTAAATTACTTGTAACCTTTTGTTATTGATTTAGAATTTTAAATCTCTTAAAACATAGGTAATATAATTTTTCGTAGAGTAAACTATTGGTACTTTTGTTAATATAATTTTAGTTGAAGTGGAATTTTACATTTCTTAAAACTTAGGTAATAGAGTTTTACATAGAGTTCATTATTGGTATTTTTGTTAATAGAATTTTAAATTTCTTAAAATGAAGGAAATGGAGTTTTAGGTGGAGTAAACTATTGGTAATAGAGTTTTATATAAGGTAAGCTATCTTAATACTTACTGAGAGTGTTGACACTTGTCACAAAGAAAAGATAGCCACTTGGCACCACCACGACTTCTAAAACCCAAGTCTTATTATATATTACATGATTTAGTTAGCTTGTACCATTTTCCTAAATTTATGGTCGTTGATTTACCATTTAAATAATTGATATTAATAATATTTTTGTTTGCCATATGCCATTATGAATTTACAGAATGCCCGAATCGTGCTTGATGAATTTAAAGTTGTACTGCACTCTTCTGATGCCATTGCTCCAGTTGGAATTCTTCACCCCTTGGCTTTTCATCTAGAAAAAAAGGCAGAGCACTATTCTTTAAGTGGCATTGATGAAGCCTCTGAGATTTCTAAGGAGAAAGAGGGTTTTGTATTTGAAGTGCAAGGAGACTGTATACAAAGCTGTGAAGCCACATTCAAGGCTGCTGCTGAAGTCGTTGAGCCAGATGAAGTTGCAGAAAATAGAGTTCACATTGCAAGAACGAAAAGTGACAATACATTTTCCATCTGTTTCTGGTTGCAAGATTCGTGCAGAACTTCAGCAGGTAGATAAAATAAGAATGGTGATTTTGATTCATTCCTGGCAAGAGTATTTCTCATCCAGAATCGTTGTGCCTTTTGCTCTTGCTTTAGTTTTCAATGTTACTATTTTTTATTTGTAGGTTTGCAAGAAGATTTGGAGGCTGTTTTAAGGAAGATTGAGCTAGAGCTTTTGGGATATGGTTTTGGCTGGGAGAATGTCCTTTATATTCATCTATATATTGCTGATATGAATAATTTTTCTATAGCAAATGAGACATATGTGAGATATATAACACAGGAGAAGTGCCCTTTTGGTGTTCCATCCCGAAGTACCATTGAACTACCACTATTGCAAGTGGGTTTAGGAAGTGCTTACATAGAAGTTTTGGTGGCAAATGACCAGAGTAAAAGAGTTCTGCATGTTCAAAGTATTTCCTGCTGGGCACCAAGTTGCATAGGACCATATAGCCAGGTAAATTATCTGCAATTTTCATTTTCAGCACAAACAATGGTAATCATCTCATGTATGCTAGGCTTAGATAATTCAGTTTTTTTTTTTTTTTTCAATGAGGGGATTGACACAGGCTGTATGAAAGAAATTCTTTCATTTAATCATCTGCTATGTAGTCTATCTTATGATTTTTACTTCCAGGCAACCTTGCATAAGGAGATACTTTACATGGCTGGGCAGTTGGGGCTCGACCCTCCGAATATGAATCTCTGCAAAGGAGGTGCCACTGCTGAGCTGGAACAAGCATTGGAAAACAGTGAAGCAATAGCAAAATCCTTTAACTGTTCAATATCTACCTCTGCTGTTCTTTTTGTTGTTTACTGCTCGACATATGTGCCATCATCAGAGAGACACAAAATTAAGGACAAGCAGGACAGTTACCTTAAGCAAATGAGGCTCCTTCAGTTAGACAAAGGAAGTGTTATTCAAGTTCTTGATCCCATTTTTCTATATGTCCTTGTGCCTGATTTGCCAAAAAGGTACTTATTCTATATGCTCTAACCTTTGGCTAGAAGCATAAGTACGGAAGAGGGTTACAGGTAGAGTACTATTAATACATTGATCATCAAACAATTCTTAAAAGAGTAGGACATTGTGGTGGGGTTCCACTAATAAATACTTTCACCCTATGTTTTTCTTCACAACTATATTCCTATGCTATACTAGTAAAAGGTCATACATCCATTACATTTCAAAAGTTGAAAACAGGAAGAGTCTTAGAAGTATTGTTCTTGGTTTGGATATGGTTCCCTTCTAGAAATGTCCATATCAAAGTTTTTTTATTTTTTTATTAATTTATTTATAGGCTTTTTAAGGAAGTATTGTGCTTGGTATTGGATATGGTTAGATCTGATCAAATTTTCATAAAATACAAAATCACTAATGCTTTAGACTGATCTAATGTGTCTAAAAAATGTAAGTGGCCAATGGCTGTTTGAAAAGTCAATTATGGGTTAGCTGGTTAATTTCATAAGTGTAGGTCCTTGTGTTAGGTCTCAACCAACACTTTGCATTTGGAATCTTGTCTATACTACTTTATTGGGTTAAACTAGATGTTAACCCAATAAAGTATAACCCAATAAATTTTGCATTTCCTATCTGTCTGCATCAGTGCTGGGCATGTTTACTTGGACTTTTTACGAAATGATATCTGTGTGACTAGATGTTTCAGTTTGTGGTTTGATGAAGTATTGCATGTCTAGTTCATTCATGCAGTCTGTCCATGTCTGTTCCCTCTTTTAAAAAAAAAAAAAAAAAAAAAAAATTATTGAAGTTAAAATTATCCTCAAACATCTTGCCTAACATGCCCTTCTCCATGCTTATAGTATCCATATTTGACATTTGGACAAGATCGAATCAATGGGCCAAGGTGGTACTAGACTGGGTGCTGTCTTGGTGTTCCTATACTTTTACATAATTCAACAGTATAGTAAGCATTAGAATTATGGCAATAAATAATGATTTGCTTAACTAATTTTATGGTGACTTGAATAAAGTACTTCAATTGTGATGTTGCTATATGAATTGTCAATATGTTTTCTACCTCATTGCTTGGTTGCCTCCTGTCTAAAATGTTGATTGCAGCAATTAATATTTTGTCAAGTTGCATTTTTCAATACATGCTGAGTAGTATTAATTCTGCCTTCAGGTTTTCATTACTTTCTTCTGCCTTCAGGTTTTCATTACTTTCTTCTTTTCCTTTCCCCTTTTCCCCCCTTCTTAAAATGCTGCTTTCCGAGTAATGAACATTCCACTAGTTGTTGTTGTTCTTCTTCTTCTTCATATTATTATTGGGAATGATTGTCATAAAAGAAGCATCTTTTTAAAAGATTTTCATCATGTGCCCTAAAACGCTAGAAATGCACTTACAATGGTTAATTCAGTACTATACTAAACATGTCTAATGTAGGATATGTTAGAAACAACTAAGAGTTCAGGTTTGCATCTTGAGGCCACTGCCTAGAAGAGTCAGTCATACAGTAGGTGTTATCAAGATATTAAGTCTTGTGCTTTGAAGGTTCTGGCCTACATTTGCATGCATCCATTGTCCTGATTTATGAATATGGAGTTTTGCATTTTTCTTTTTTCGTTTTTTTGCAGTATTGTGGGGAACACTTATGGTAGGGCTTACCATTTATTTTGCCCGTGATACTGGAATTACATCTTTTTGTTATTATTGATGCAGAGCACTTGTGGAAGTAAAGCCTCTCCTATATGTCCCAGAGGATATGAATGTGACAATTGGAACTGAGCAAAAGCATTCTTGTTCTAGGATGCCTAGTTATTGGGGTATTCAGCATGCACACTGGCATGATTCTTGCATCCAGAAATGTGTTGTTCAAGGAAAGATCTGTGCAGTTGTCTTGTGTATCACTAGTGAACTTCTTGTGAAGATTTGTTCCGAGTCTCTAGGTGGTGATCAGGATAATGGAGACTATCAAAATTCACTCAGAGAGGCACAAATGGAAAGAGTATCAAGATTTTGCATTTATCTTCTTGATAAACTTTATATGCAGAACAATTTCTCTTGGGAAGATACAAAGGTTAGTTTTTTATGTCAACACCTAATTTTTCCAGTTTAAGTTGGTCCTAGGGGCCTGATTACATTTGATATGCCTTTCTTGATCAAGTCTAGCTTTAGCTTGTGAAATTATTTTTGACCTTAACTAGGCCACAATCATTTATTCAGGCTTTTACTTTATTCCTCCTGTCGTTAAGCAGTGCAAAACTGCTTTTACTTTCTTCTTCCTGACCTTGAGCAGGCCACAATCAATTTTCGTTCTATGTTCAATAAAATAATCATATATGCCTTTCTAGTTTTCTAGATACCATATTACACAATTGTCCTTGGTGGTATCACAATTACATGTATTAGGGATTCCTTCAAACATTATTAAAAAAAAAAAAAAACAGAAAAAGAAAAAACAATTCACATAAAAATCCTTACATTCTCTTCCTAATATTTAAAACATAGATAACACATCTCAAAAATCATTCATTGAAGAAAAAAAAAATTGAAACAAGAACTTTGAGTGCCCAAAACCCAACAAAACAAACCAAAATCTAAGTAATAAGATATAGACTTAGTAATTATCAATTACTCAGAGTTATTAGGCTCAATCAAATACATAGCAAGTAGTGTTTTGATATAAACTCAAATTCCTAATTCTAAAATAACTACATATTAACTCAAACTAAATTCATAGGAGAGATAGATGACATCTGTTAAAATAATAAGAGAGAGAACTAAATTCATAAGAGAGATAGATGACATCTGTTAAAATAATAAGAGAGATGGATGACTTGCGATGGGGAATCAACACATCAAAACACCAAAACTTATTAACCCAAAGACGATCTGTCAAAAACAACAAAACACATCAGCACAAAGCAGAGCTGCAAGTAAGAATCAGAAATCCATCGTAGCGATGGCAGAAATAATGAAAGATCCACCTACAAAAAGAAGAAAATCAAAGAAAGAGAGAGTAATCTCATTTCTTTTTTGTTGAGAGCAGAACATGGAATGAATGGGAGGGGGAGGTGCAGATGGAGTAATAACAAATTTATGGAAAAGAATATGGGAGGAGAAAAAAAAAATTAAAAACAGGAGAGGAAGGGTTGGGAGAAGAGTAGTGGTAAGGTGAGGAATAATGGGGACAAGAAGAGTCAAGAAAGACTGTTGATGTGGCTCAACAGGAGATTAGTAAAATTAATTGCTTATCCTCTATTATATATTTTATAAATAGATAAATTTTACCATAGATTTTTCTATTCTATTTGGCAATCATTTAGGATTTTAAGATTTGCCTTCCCATGTGTCAATTCTTTTTTTCTTTTTCTTTTTCTTTTTCTTATGACATTTTCATCATTTGTGACCTTTGTCACTATAATTAGTTTGACCTGGTGTATTTTCTTTTGAAGAATTTGAGGTTCTACTTCCCAACAAGCCTTGGCTTGCCTCTGGAGGCACTTTCCCTGATGTTTACCAATGCATTCAATGAACTAGCTAAATTGGGTCAGAGAATTATTATTGGTGAAGAGCCCATCTTTAACCTTATTCCTGTCTTAGGTGCTGGGAGGTCTGCCACATCGATGGATGATATGATAACCTGTGAACTATTTGCCCGGAAGTCATGAGTCTGTTTGCTTCACCTCCAATGCATCTGTTTTTTTGTTTTTGTTTTCATCATCAATTTACGAGGAATTCAAGATTATGGAGGGGACAAAGAAGGTTAAGGGAAGTTTAGAGAATTGTGCGAATACATTTGTTACAACTTCTTTTGAAATCTATCACACCTTCTCACCAATATGTCCCCTTCCTCTTTTAATGTTAGTTCATATTATGTATCAAATGCTTAAAGATATAATCCATTTATTCCATTACAGATCCACAACAATGGATACTGAAATGCTTTATAGTGGCTACAACTTTGTTTCAGTGTCAACTAAAGGTTTTGTTTTGTTTTCTAAATCATTTTTTTGGTTTAGTCTTTGGTATGACAATTATGCCATGACATTGGAGATTTTTTTTTTTTTTTTTTTTTTTTTTTAAAAACAAAAATTACGCTGGATATTTTCCTCCAATTGTTTTGAAGATTATCTCGGGGATGGTTTTAAATTAAATGGCTCTCTACTCCCCTGCCCAAATCGAATTAGGTTTATTTCTTTTTTGTATCTAAATGGAGAGTTCATTTGAAAATTCGTGGCGGTTTGTTCATAATTAAATTACCAGTAATGTGCCATGAATAAAGTATCTAAACTTCAATTAGAAAAGGTACAATTTTTATGTACTGTATTGATGAACCCTAATGAGGAGTTGCTTTTCTCCCTATAAACAAATCTATTTTAACCCTAATGAGGAGTTGCTTTTCTCCCTAAACTCTCTCAAGCCAGTTCACCTGCACCGGCAACATGTGACACCCCAATGAGAGAGAAGGGGTTAAGGGGCAAACACGAGTCAATTTCAGATTTTGAGTGGGTGGCCACTTTTGTTTGTATGATCCTAATTTATCCAATTGAAAGCCCTCTATATTCCTTTCAAATTGCATGGGGAAGATGCTTGCAAGTACTACGAAGTAAAAAGTTTTTACTCTATGAGTAATTATTAGGTGTTTGTGTTTCTAGAGCACGGTGATATGGTGCTCTATCTTCTCATATATATATATATATATATTTTTTTTTTCTTTTTTTTTTTTTTGAGAATGCTATCCTCATATTTATAGTGTATCTCACTACTAAAAATCATGGCAGGATTTACCATAAATGTGAAAAAAATGAGCATCATATCACAAAAATGATAAAATGCCTAAGGGGTTTTGTGCATTTGCTTATTGCTTTTTATTTTTATTATTCTTCACTTTTTGGCACAAGAGGCAAAAAAATGGTAATTTTACATGTGTAAAAAATCTAATATTAACCCTAGACCTTAAATTCACATCCTGATTGGTCATAATGCAATCGTGATTGAATTGGTCTCTTTTTGTGTCCAAAACAGCGTCTAGATTATTGTTTTACAAAAGCTTAAATATGATTGATTAATCTATGATCTTACCGTATGCATGCATGCATGCATGGGATAATCCAAGATTGATTTAATAGGTTCATGAAAGATTAATTCAAAATATTGAATCTATTGGTTATTAATTTTAATTATGATAGACATGCAAATACTAAAATAATTCCATACTAATAATATTATCTTTTCATTAAATTCAAAATAATTATATTTATCTAATTGGGTAATGTATTTTTTTTTATTAAATTAATTAGAATTTGAACCATGGAAGAACTACCAAAGATAACGTCCAAAGGTATAACTAATGTGCCCATTTGGAGGCCATGAGTGCTGATCGACACTGGGTCTTTATCTTATAAATTTATTATTATTTTTTTTTTTTCATATAGAGAATCTGATTTGTTTCCACTTTGTCTTGAGTTTTATGAGAAATAAAAACAAAGAAAACACATCTCTCTATAAATAGGAGAGGTACACCAACTGAAAAAGGACCAAAATTTTCACATACGTAAAGTAAACTCCTCTAGTGCATATAGCAATGATTTTTTACTCTCTTTTTTTTTTTCTGCATATTTTCAACATACATTTAGCACATCTCACACACACACACAAATCACTATAGTTTTCATATTATTCATCAACCACATTGTTCATTGCATCAATTTTCATCAACGATAAATGAAGATCCATTCACAAACTTCATCTTTCCAAAGAAATCATAAAGGGTGGAGATCTCAACAAGTTCAAGATCAAGCACGATCCTTGGAGTGAAGAGAACCAAAATCTATAGCGTGGCAATCAACCGTTTATGATCCAAAATTTTCATGTAGGTAGTATTTCAATACTTTTTTAAGAACGTGTTCAATTAGGTTTTGTTATTTTTTTACAATAATGTGAAGAAAAAAAATCCAAAAATATGTTTAGGATAGATTCCTTTTTTAGCATGTTTTAGTATTTAACATGTTAAGGCTTTAGATTGTTAAATATTAGCAACGCGATGTGTTATATCATGTTGTGTATGCTAGAGTAAATGCGGAAGATGAAGCATAGAAGAGGAACACTGAGAACACGAGAATTACGTGGTTCAGCCTTACGGCCTACATCCACGGAGGAATCCCTTAAGGGCTACATCTTTATTATATGAGAGTGTAGTACAATAACCTCCTATGTTATAATGAACCCTAACATGAGTATATATAGGTGAATAAACCCTAGACTACTAGTACAAGCAGGAATGGGCTTGGGCCTATTACATTGGGCTAATATGTCTAATATATATCTCTAACACCCTCCCTCAAACTCAAGGCGGAAGCTTGATGAAGACTTGAGGTTGGATAAGCATGAGAAGATCACTTGAAGATGCCTTGTAGAATGCCTTTGAAGAAACCACAATGAAGAATGTGCCAATTGTCCAATTTTGAAGCTTCAAATGAAGAAACGGAGGCCAAAATCAGAATCTACGCGAAAAACTGAGCAAGATAGGCCATTTTGGAAATTTTGACTTTTGGTCAAAGGTCAACGCAAAAAGTCAAAGTCAACTGGTCCAGAGTCAAAGTCAACAGTCAAAGTGCTCACGGGTCAGATCCGGGTGGTCCGGGTCGGGTCAGTCTGGGTCAACGACGTGGTGCTGACGAGACGACACTGCTGACGTGGCTGATGACGTGTCACTGATGACGTGGACTAGGGCGTGCGTGGCATGCTGACGTGGATAGGTGACGTCATCTAGTGACGTCACACGTCATTAGCAGCAGCTCTTCGGCGCGTGTTCTATTCCACCGGCGCGTGTCTGGAACTTCCGAAGGCACGTGGGAGTGCGTGTAAGGGAGATTAATGCTCGAACTTCTGTGGTTTGGCAGATCGGCAAGCTACGAGGCCATCATGGCGACGCGTGTAACCATAGGAGAATCTGACCCTGTGAAATTGGCGGCGGCACGTGGAGAAGTCGCTAGAAACTGCGCTAGCGCGTGGTAGCGCGTGCACCGTCGTATGACCACCATATTCTCAGGCCAAGTAGATCGGTTGACGAGAAGGCCGTCTTGGCGGCGCATGTGACTAAGATCTAGCCTGGGAGTCGAGAATCTACGGCGGCGCTTGTGAGAGTTCTAGGAGCCATTGTCCGCGCGTGGTGGCGCGTGCGGCTGCCGTTGGAGGTCGGGTTCCTGGGTTTTGGTCACGATATGCCGTGGAGCACGTCTGTGGTGTTGGCTTCGTCAGGCAAGGCTTGGATTTGCGCAGATCTGATAGGGAGAGGCACGGATTGCTTGGGACTTGAGGATTTGTACACAGCAGGGAGCCATGGCGGCTGCGAGATGCTGTGGAGTCTAGATCCAGCAGACAAGCATGTGTGACTTCTGTTGGCGGTGTGCACGTGAGAATCTTCTTTGTTTGCTAGAGATATTTGTTTGATGCCAAGAACGGAGTTTGGCTCTGATACCATGTTAAATATTAGCAACGCGATGTGTTATATCATGTTGTGTATGCTAAAGTAAATGCGGAAGATGAAGCATAGAAGAGGAACACTAAGAACACAAGAATTACGTGGTTCAGCCTTACGGCCTACATCCACGGAGGAATCCCTTAAGGGCTACATCTTTATTATATGAGAGTGTAGTACAATAACCTCCTATGTTATAATTAACCCTAACATGAGTATATATAGGTGAATAAACCCTAGACTACTAGTACAAGCAGGAATGGGCTTGGGCCTATTACATTGGGCTAATATGTCTAATATATATCTCTAACATAGATATAGGTAAGATATGCTCAATAACATGTTCATGCATTCATAAATTAATATGTAGATATAGGTTTATATTTTTAATTAATTGCTCGTATGATTTATATCAAGGTTTCATGCATCTCATAACATGTCTCTTTATCCATAATTAAAAATTCTACATATTTTATTATCATATAAATCACATAAAATATGAAAATATAAAAAATATATTATGTTTTTTAAAAAAATAAATAAATAAATAAATTAAACCGCTTTCATGTCATCTTGGTCAAATCTAAATACCGTTCACATGTCATGCATCTTGGTTAGATCTAAATCTTCACCATGCATGTTCATATGCAATGTAATTATTATAATTGTCTTGGTTGCTAGAATAGTAAATTGTTTATATTGGCTATTGTACTATAAAAATCTAATTTAGATTGGACAGGATGGGTGCCTAATACCTTCCCAATTTTTTCAATTTTTCTTTGAAATTTCATTATTTTTCTAAATGCTCATTAACGATGAAGAGAAAATATTTATAATTCGTCTTGGTTGCCTACACTTATTAGTAATAGGAAGAGAAAGGCCCATCATCCCGGAAACTCCAAAGCCCAAAAAAACAAATGGAAGCAGAGCAGACGGACTACAACTATAACGGTTTAAACAAACACAAACACAAACACATGACATAAGCAAATGAAATGAGTCTCAAAGCGGTGGCTCTCATCTCATCCTTCTCCGGGGATAACAACGTTCGAGGCTCTATCCATTTTGTCCAGGAAACCAACGGTCTCACACTCTCTCTGCTTTTTTTTTGTTGTGATATTCGATTTTACATAAATTATATTTATACTTATATATATATATATATATATATATATAGGGTCAACAACAACAACCCATGTGAAAGGGAGGATAACAGGGCTTTCACCAGGCCTCCATGGCTTCCATATTCACGCCCTTGGTGATACCACTAATGGCTGCAACTCCACTGGTACTAATTCTATGCTATGTTATATTGCTATTTGGCTATTGTTAATACTAATAATAATGGGTTTTGTTTTGTTTTGTTAGGCCCTCATTTCAATCCATTAAAGAAGGATCATGGATCTCCTATGGATAAAGTGCGTCACGCTGGTGATTTGGGTAACGTTGTTGCAGGCCCAGATGGTAATACTATATGTATATATATGTGTGTGTGTTTCATTTCATGCACTTACACTACAGGAAATGAATCAATTGCCTTGTCATTAATTTTAAATCCCCTTCAGGTGTAGCTGAGGTTTCCATTAAAGACAACCAGGTAATCGATTTATATTTTATTTATGGCATCAAAACTTTTCTGCTTCTTTTCATTGGATTGTTCAAGTTGACAGTAGGTTAATAATAAGAAGGGAATGTGATGGTGATGTCCTAAAAATAATTCTGTATGATTTAACTATTATCCATAATGCTGTGTTACTACTCACAATGGGAATGGGAATGGGATGAATTTTATTCCTTTTGCTGTCATTATTATGGGTCTTAGTTTTACTTAAACTGTAGTGTTCTCTGAATATATAAAATTGTCCTCTCTCACTGACACTGTTACGTCCTGTAGATTCCGCTTGTTGGTCCTCATTCCATACTTGGGAGGGCAATTGTTGTGCATGCTGATCCTGATGATCTTGGTAGAGGTGAGAGTATATTTAATTTGCTTACATAGTGTTTGTTAATACGTGGGATCTACACGATTTTGGTAGAGTTATGTGTTAGACACCACTGTCCCCAAAACTTAAGCCAGTTGGATGTGAAAAAAACTGAATATGAAAATTTGTGAAAATCTTTGCCAACATGGGTATGCTTCTTTTGCTGTAATTTTGTTGGGTGAAGTGAAGTATTCATTATTATTGAAGAATGAATACATTTATATTTGAAGGATTTTGAGTTTGTGATGGATAAAGATAATAACAAGCTCTAATTGCGGAAATTTTGGAAATGATCCAAAAGTTTTGCTAAAATTAGAAACATGCTTCTTTTTCTCTTTCCAACTCGCCAATCTTGCCATTGTATTTTAAATTTTCCCTTCATGGTTCTGATGTATCTATTTTGAGGTATATCAACAGTGTTCTTACTTCTTAGTCTCTCCAACTTTGTGAAACTTGCTCTTTCATATCCCATGGTTATTAAGTATAATGGCTTCCTCAGTAATATTCCTAGTTTTTCAAAAAAAATGTAATGTTTTAAAGTGAAGGCTAATTTTTGGTTGTAAGTCTCATTGTGAATAGAGTTTCTTCTTGTCATTCTCTTTGTGCTTAGAGTTGCTTGTCATGTGACCTAATTTTCATTAAGCATTACCATCATATTATAACTAGCTAATTTATAATGTTTTTTTTATACCTTGTTTGGAGATATTTTCTATGTTAGGTGGCACACCTGCTACATATTTTTCTGTATTCACCTGAACACATTATTACATTTGGGACTGTGCGTGTGAACCAATTAGCTATCAGGTTTGGAATAAAATTTTATCCACAGGTTTAAGCATACACTGTTTGCACATTATATACGAGTCCAAGAAGAATACTCCTCAAGTTGAGCCAGTGAAAACTCTTCCCCAGGATTGGTGTATTGGAATGTGAAAATCTTCCATTCTTGATTTTTATTACTCCTTATATTTTCTCTCTCTCTCTCTCTGTGGCCGATTTATCATATGTTTCTCAGATTGTGGCTAGATATCCCTTCTTTTTCTAATAATTGGTAACATATTTTACAGTTAATGGTTAAGGTTGTGCCTGATCCAGATCGTAAGTTTCAGCCTATTGTAGGAATCCATTAGCTCTAGGTGTAACCTTCCTAGGATAGTTACTGATGCAGGAGCATAACCATAAACTATTTCAATATTTTATTTTGGATTTTCATTAGATAATTTTAGATTTTAATGTTTTTATTTGTTTAGTTTGAGTTGTGATAGGGAGTAAATTTCATGCTCTTAGATAAGGATTAGTTTAGTATTTGAGTTAGATTAGGATTCGTTTTAAGGTTATTTATCTTTATCTTGTATTTTCCTGGAAGCTCTATATATCCAGATGGTTATTTATCTATATATCCAGATGGTTTATTTTGTATTATAATCAGAGGTTATTCGTGTAAAATTGTATTGTGTTTGGTGGTGATTCCAATCAACTCTTAGGTGGTGAAGCCTAACGTTTACCGTGGGACAAATCTAGGTGGGAAGCCTAGGTTACATGCATGTATCTAGATAGATTTTCATCTTGAGAGTTTATGAAAGGTCATATTTGGAATTTTTTTGAGGAAAATATGAGAAAAGAAATTTTAGATGTTTATTATAGTCTAGATAGATAGATGCCTCCAGCCGGAGTGCCTCAATGGTAAGGAAGTGTTTGGGCTAACTGTAAACCCAAAAGTCTCTGGTTCGACTCTTAACTGAGGCATTTCACAATTTACCCAATGCCTACTTAGTTGAGGTGTGTAGGCATCTATGGTTTTACCCCTCAGGGGTGGTCCCACTGTCTCATACCTTGAGAGGGCTCCTCGTCATCAAATTCTTTTTTTTTTGATACATAATCAAAGATTTATTGCATAAAAAGGACACCGTGTTCATGATGGTGAACACTCTATACTTAAAACGAATACAAATAACTCAAAAAGAGATCTAAACAGAAAGGAGAAAATCAAAAATGGAAGAACATTGTGTAAAACCCCAAATTCTAACCCACTAAAACAAAGTTCCAACTAGTATAGGCTTCAAAAGATCTATAGATCTCACAATATCTTCAAAAGTATGATTATTACATTCCTGCCAAATTAACCAAATAAGACAAGCAAGAACCATATTCCAAATATTTGAAGAATGTTTCCCTAGCCAATTCCTCCATCCAAAAATAAGGGACGTTACTATCTTTGGCATCACCCACTGGATCCCAAACATCAAAAAAAAATTCACTCCACAAAACATAAGCATACTTACAGTGGAGTAGAAGATGATCCATAGTTTTCTCATTACAACGGTATCCTCGTCATCAAAAAATAAAAAAAGTCTAGACAGATGTTGGTAGCTCATATGAGCTGTATACCAATGGTTTACATGGGCATGGAATTATTATGTAGCTCTAACAATTTTTTTATTGGTAATTACACAGGCGCCCAATTGGTGACACCCACAACCTTGCCGTCTCCACTTAATTTTATAAGGAAAGGAGGTGTCATTTGAGCTAGAGCTCATAGACGTATAAAGTTTTGACATTTATTATAAGCCAAATGGGTGAGGTTATAATCTGATTCCTTCATTGAGGTTTTATTCTTCGGAGTTCACTTTGAAGGGTGATGTATGAAATGGAGGTCTTTTGTTGTAGGAAACAAGCTTAGACTCTGATCTGAATGATATAGTATTAAACAAAAGTCAGGGAGATTCTATATGTTTCATGGAATCATAGTAGGAGAAGAGGAATGAACCCTATTTAGGACATAGCCCCTCCTTTTAAACAAAGGGTTTTTAGTTGTTCCAAATGACAATCTTTTTATCACCCAAGAGAATGGGCCAAAAGATTTGTACTGATTGAAACAATTATATCCTTAAACATTGCTTGCAAGTGTGGATTGTCCGGTACTTCTGTCTTGAAGAACCATGGTTCACTTGGTGGGATCAATAAAGTAAATATCAGTGAGAAATAGGTATAGAAATTTGATTGCATGAAACACTAATCACAAAAGTCTTCCTCTTCACCAAGGTTCACCAGGAATTAAGACAAAATTTAATGCAGGTGATAAAAAGACATGGGGGAAACTCGAGCAACTCATTCTGTGAGTCATAAAAGCTAAGAATTAAATAGAGGATTTGGGTCTTTAATATGTATTAGGAATTGGGACAGTTTCAAGCATCACCTGAAGAACCCCCATAAATCTTTCCTATAACAACTCAAATTAAAGGGATGACTTTATAGATGCTTAGACTTTTTGGTGGCCTGTATCTCTCTGCTTTGAATTTTTGTAGTAGGGAGACAGGTTTTTGGAAACATGCTCAAAGTGAAGAATTTTCATCCCGCCTTCATTATAACGCACAGAATGATGTGAGGTGGACACTAGGCTATTTAAAATTTCTAAAAAATTTCCAAAAACTATAATTTTAATCGCCTAATCAGCCAGCTTCACTTTTTCTTACAGTTTGTTACGTCCCACAATGGTCAGTAATTTGGTTACCTATTTCTGTCTGAAAGTTCTTGTTCTCAAATAGCTGCCACTTTTTTTTATGTAAACATATATCTCATCACATTCTTTGAATCTCACTAATTAAACTGACTAATGCAACAGGTGGACATGAACTCAGCAAGAGTACTGGGAATGCCGGTGCAAGAGTTGGATGTGGTAAATATTTTTTTCCCTTAGCTTTATGTTTTTGGAGAGAATTTTGAAATGCAGTCAGCAAAGGGAATGCAATAGTGTAACCCAGCAGTTCCCATTGCACCTTTGTTTCATTTGAACTCTATTCATTATTCATACGTAAAGAAGCCTAACGTTTATACACCAATTTTGGTCAGGTATCATTGGGCTTCAATCATCAGTTTAGGTTGGATTGCTTGCAAAAAATCAATAGGTTCATGAAACATACATGGATGCAATATGCAATTCTCCCGCAGAAGGACCTTGGAAAGCATTTGGAATGTACATGGTTATGAATGAAACTGAAATTACATTTTAAAGTCCTTTTTTCTTATCTGTGAACTTTTCGGATTTGTGGGCATGATCATCTAAATTTATAGTTTGGTGTCTCTGGTAAACTTCCAAGTTCTTGTCTTTGCAACAACTTTATATGCTTCCAACGCCTTGATCTATTACTTGTATGGCCACCAAGGCCGGATCTTGAGTCTCAACTCTCAATTAGCCTGACCCCATTGCAATTTTAGAGGAAGCTGGCGTCAGTTTTGCCGGACCTTTCTTTTTTCTTTCCTTCAAGTTGGAGGATTATTAATTTTGGACTTGGCTAAGTTCCTTATATGAACCTGTAATCATCTAATTCACTCTGTAGAGAGTGAGAGCATTTGGGTTCTTTCATTATCAGATATTCCAGTTGTTGTATAGTGATTGTATTTTATAGGGAGCTTGACCAAAGCTATTCCTTTTGACATCATAGTAGTTGAAAAGAGAATTAGAATATTTATCTTCTTCTTTTTTTGTCCACTACCTTAGTATTCCAACATTTATCTATTTTCATTCTTATGTAAAATCATTTTCAACTAAGATAAACTAGTAAGTTACCATAAATAATGTTGTAATGTTTCAAGTAAAATGGTTTTAGAGGATGTTGTACATGTATTATAGCATAATTGTTATGGAACTTTATTAGTAATCGTTTCACCATAAAAGGTAAAAAATTATAAATTGCACATGTATATCCATTATAATTATTCAATTGAAATAATAAGAAGAAAAAAAACAACTTTGGAGAAATAATTGTTATGATATTTCCTTAAAAATGATATTATTTAAATTTGAGAAAAAGATGAGTTATTTTTTTATAATTTTTTATTTTTATAATTGTTATGTGTATATAAAAAGTTTTTTTTAATTGAAAATATATTAATTTTAAAAATTATTACACCTATTAAAAAATAGCTATTATAATCATTTTAGAAATAATTTCTTTATTTTAGAGAAGAACTATTCATAAAAAATGACTATTACTTGTAATAAAAATATGACTCAACTACAAAATAACTAAATCGTAAAAATAACTATTACATTACAGTGTCTATTATAGTCTATCAAATATGCTTTAAATATCAAAAGACCCTCATTAATAATAATCAGTCGAGTGGCATATGCCCAACCTACTCAAATAGTCCAAGATCCATTTCCCTTTGTGGTGCTCTATCAAATCACCGGATTTATCCTCGATCTACCATCCAAAAAGAGGGCATCTCATGATGAGATGAGCCATCAACAGTAACCATTCAAGAAGTTGTTTTGCGACTCACAGTAAACTTTTGTTTTCTTTCAAGTATTAAGAAATGGGTGAGACCCATCGAGATTGATTGACGGGATGTTGTCAGTTGTTACCCCCATAATCATAGTTTATCCCTCAGTCTATTACTATAAAGGCAGAGGGTACTTTAGGGGTTGAGAGCAATAGGATTTGAACCCTTGAACAATTAACTAGAATGGTGGGGAAAAGAATTTCAACAAAAACAAAATCATTCTAACAATAACATTTCTGATGGCAATCTTAAATTTGAATACGACCTGATGCTGTTAAAGAACGGAATTAGTGCTTATGCAGGTCTCCACTATCCCTTTTCACCACCAGAGTGAAACAAGCCTAGAGTGAGCCATTGCACATTTATTCACAACACTGGCATCCACGTATTAGCAAAAGCATTAGGTATGCAACGTACCATAAAATTTCATTATAAAACCAGATATTCGTAAATGCAACTAACAGTAAATTCAGTTCAACCTAAAGGATTGTCACCAATCACAACACACTCCCACATAGTAGTTAGATTGCAGAACAGGATTAATTGACTGCTATCAGTAGATAAATTTCCTATATAGCAGTCACCTTGACAGGAAGACTTCGATTACACATATGGTTGCAAAATGAGAGAATCGAGCATAGAGCCCTACCCTCTCAACCATGTGTTTCTGTATGATGAGTTGTCACGCAGAGAGGCATCGTGGGGCTTGTACTCCATAACATAGCCATGGGGAAGCTTTAAGTGCCGTTTAATAGCGTCTCTGAGAGCCATTACAGCCTGGTACAAGCAAACCAAGGTCAAGGTATTACATAAGTATTTTGTGCATGTAAAGTGCATGTCTGTGTTGAGAGAGATTATAAAATCACCAACCTGGTGATCAGATGCATTGCGGTTCCACACACTCAATATATCCTCATTGAAACGAATGCTTAGTACTGCACCACATATGTTATCTCCATAATCAAGTTGGTCACCCACTAATGCAAGAACCTGCACAGGTAGGCAGGACTAACTTACAAAACAAAGGACAGGTCAATTTAAACCAAGGGTCCTAAAATCCCTAAAAGGGGTGGCATGTAGTGGAAATTAGGCTTAGATCTCTCAAGGAGGATACTGTTTTTTAATAAGTAATGTATTTTATAGCATTATGAGCTACCTCATGTGTGGAAAAACACAAGGTAGCCTAAAAACATAGGTCAACAATTACAAGCAAACGAAAGTGAATAAATTCTGTGACAGTATTACTATCACTCAACCCCAAGACATCTGACCACTCTCTTGGCTGTCTAAGAAAGAATCTCTTTATCTGGGATTCTGAAACCACCACATTCTCAAAGGTATCATTGTTGTGTTCCCCCCACAATAACCAAATCAAACACAAGGGGCTAAATTCCATACCATAGGTGTGTGTTTACCAAACTAGTTTCGCTAGCCAACTAGGAGATCCCCACAGTTTTTGGCATGACCCATTGAACCCAATTAGCCCAAGGACTTAATATATATATATATATTACTGAACCTTCTCAGATTGCTAATTTGAGAGCGATACTTGCTAGATTTGAGGAGGTCTCAGAGCTTCATATTAATTTGGGGAAGTCTGAGCTGGTTCCTGTTGGTGGAGTACACAATTTGGAGGATTTGGTGGGTTTGTTGGGGTGTGGGCAGTCTTCTTTGCCCTTGAAATATTTGGGTCTTCCTTTAGGTGCCAAATTTAAGGATTTATCTGTTTGGAATCCTATCCTAGAGAGAATGGAGAGGAGATTAGCAGGTTGGAAGAGAATGTATTTATCTAAAGGGGGTAAGGTGACTCTCTTTAAAAGCTCACTCTCGTCTTTACCTACATACTTTCTTTCCCTTTTTCCTTTACCAGGGAAGGTGGCAAAGCGTATGGAGAAATTACAGAGAGACTTTCTGTGGAATGGGATTGGTGGTGAACCTAAAATACATTTAGTTAATTGGGCCAAGGTTTGTAGGCCTTTGCAGGTGGGGGGGTTGGGTATACGACGGTTGGGGAACTTTAATTCTGCATTGCTAGGTAAATGGTTGTGGAGGTATGGTATGGAGACTGATGCTTCATGGAGGAGGGTTGTAGAGGCAAAATATGGGAATATTTGGGGTGGTTGGTGTACGAAAAAGGTGACAAGTCCTTATGGAGTCAGCCTGTGGAGATACATTAGAAGTGGCTGGTTGAACTTCTCTAAATTCCTTGTTTATGATGTGGGGGATGGTACTAGAGTGAAATTTTGGAAGCATTGTAGTGTGGGGATGGTCTCTCCAAGAGGCATTTCCAGAGCTTTATTGTCTTAGTAGGTCAAAGGATTCCTCGGTGGCTGAAGTTATGGGTTGGTCTGCTGGGAGGTTTCACTGGAATGTGCAATTTCGTCGTCCACCACAAGATTGGGAAGAAGAAGCCTTTGACCGGTTTATGGAATTGGTCTATTCTTCGACGGTGCAGGGGTTTGGTCCTGATAAGGTTTGTTGGAAACCTGCAAGGAATAGAGGTTTTGAGGTTAGAGGTTATTATAACTCATTCTACCCTCCTACTTTTGTTTCTTTTCCATGGAGAATGATATGGCAATCAAAGGTTCCCCCAAGGGTGGCATTCTTTTCTTGGTCTGCTTCCTTGGGTAAGATCTTAACAACAGATAACCTTCGTAAAAGACGAGTGATGGTGCTTGACTGGTGCTATATGTGTAAGAGGAGTGGGGAGTCGGTGGATCATCTTCTACTTCATTGCTCCATAGCTTGGGAGTTGTGGTCCATGGTTTTCTGCTTGTTTGGTATTCAATGGGTTATGCCTCATACTGTTCTTGAGTTGTTTGAGGCTTGGCAAGGAAAGTTTGTGCGACATCGCCACATTGATGTTTGGAGAATGGTGCCTCATTGCTTGATTTGGTGCATTTGGCGTGAAAGGAATGATAGAAGTTTTGAGGGTTGTGAACACTCTTTACTGTAGCTTAAGTCTTTTTTCCTACACACTCTCTTTGAATGGAGTGTGATTTTTTCTCATTTTTCTTGTTCTTCCTTTTCTTTGTTTCTTGACCATTGTTCTTTTGTTTCTTGACTTGTGCCCCCATAGTACATCCCCAATGTACTCGGTTTGGCAATCTTTTTATTATTAATAATATTCTTACGTTATTTATCAAAAAAAAAAAGTACACAGCAAGTGTACTTTAATTGCTACAATACATCATCTAAAGGCACATAAATCCAAAAAATACACCTAATCAGAAAAGGAATGACCACTTAAGGCAGTCATCCACTAATACATAGGTGTGTGTGTGTGTAATAAATATTCCAAAGGTGATCATTCTACCCCTTCAAAAGTATTCTTCCATTCTCTCCAAATAGTCCATATGATGCATAAAAGAATCACATTATAAATATCTACACTTCGATGTCCGTGAAAAGCCCCTTTCCACCAAGCTAACAAATCCACAACTCTCTTATGGCATAACCCATTGAATCCCAAACAAACAAAACACCAATGATGATAGATTATACAGAAAATCACAAAGAATGAGCATGTGGTCTATGAACTCCCCATTCTTGCCCATGAAACACCACACGGAAAATCACAAAGAATGAGCAAGTGGTCTATGAACTCCCCATTCTTGCCCATGAAACACCACTCTTCCAAACAAAAAATCTTCTTTGGAAGATTACCCATGGTAAGGAATTTCACTCAAGCATTTGTCTAAGTAAAATATAGAAAAAAAATTATGGCAACCTTAATGCCCCGAATACTTCTCCATGGAAATTATTGAGGATTCCCATTAGAGAGAACCCTGCAAAAAGATTTTAACTCAAACGTACCGGTCCTTGTTGGTATCGAGCAAATCCTATCTTCGCCATCCCTTTCAATCTTAATAGAACAGTTAAGATCAATAACATCCGAATAGTAAATAATATCCAATTTGAACGAAATTTGACATGCAGGTTAAGAACATAAGGAACATGCATCTAAAAGTTAGATTTTCAAAATTCACACCCAATAAAAGATATATGAGCAATTTGAAGGGTTTCTCTTCAAACTAGTTTGCAGAGAAACCTTTTTCTAAAAGTAATATCCCAATGAATAACATCAATATTCCAAGGCAAATCCTCCACTACATAGGCTTCTTTAGACTGGGCTATGCAAAAAAGTTTTTAAATACCTCCCTAGGTATAACATCCCCACACCATACATTATGCCAAAATTGAATACAATGGCCATTCCAAACTTCAAATCTTATGAACCTCAAGAAATTTGGCCAACCATTTCTAAGATGCTTCCAAAGACTACACCATGTGGTTCATGAAGCACACCTAAAACCCGTCCGCTGCAACCACTCTCACATTTTCTATCAACTACTACTCTCCATAATGCCTCTTTCTCTTGGCCATAACCATTTCCCCAATAAAGCATGGTTAAAACATAAAAAACATTTAATACCCAAGTCTCCATATAGCATTTGCTGACAAATTGTCATCCAATTAACCAAATGGAATTTAAAATCATATGCATACTTTTAGGAGAAGAAATGAACCATAAGACTTATCAATTTATACTGGCTAGGATTCACAGAACTTAGTGTACAATATAAGGCAGGTGATTGAGTTCAAAAGCCAAGTCAAATTTTGAAGACATGAGACCAAGCTCAAAGTGACTAAATTATGTTTACAAGGCTTTATGCCCTTGGGAAGCACTGCAAAAAGAGCACTCACATACTTTTCAGTGCAGAAAGGGGCTTACAGGTTTTACTGAGATCAATTGTGGCTTGGCTCTACGGACCAGCATGTAGAATATTAGGTAGGGACTGGGTTCAGAATGCCAAATCAGAATTTGAAGCCATGAGACACAAACTCAAAATTACTAGATTGTCTCTATTCTAACCAGAATTTTACTCATCGTTTTTATATCATATCAGGCAGGGCTAACCTATAGCAGACCAACAATTCCACATACCCAACAATAATTACAACCTTTAAGGGGTTTTCTCAGAACTGTAAAATGACTTGATAAATTCAGTTTAATTTTGTGCAACCATATTAAAAATAACATTAAAATTCTAGTTTCGTGATTGACGAAATTTTAATTTATGTCAGGAATATATGTAGTCTACATTGGGGCAATGGTTTTCTTAGCCATACATGTATTGTATGAAAATACAAGATAGGATTCAAAACGAAAGAAATTTGCTCAAAGATAGTGTGACCCCTATTGATGAAAAGACAAGGGAAAATCATTTGAGATGGCTTGGTTTGATCATGTGCAGAGGTGAACGAGTAAGAGACAAGTAAGAAGGAGTGAGTTGATTCACATAGAGAGAACAAAAAAAAGGTAACCAAAGATCTAAAACAACATTAGAACTAAGGGGTTTATGGTTAACTGCACGTGTGCAAACAGGCTTCTCAAACCAATGCCCTCTTTTTAAATTTCATGATAATTTCAGTTAGCTGAAACCACTGCTGCTTATATGCAAAAAAAGTTTCATCATCACCATTCTATATGCACTATGTAAAATGACACACAGCCAAGAATTTCCTAAGTAATGAAACTTTCCTTAAAAAACTGGAACGAAGGTCCAAAGATCAATTTCAGTAATTGGCAAAATCAACAATTTTCATTTGATAAATAGCAATTGCCAAGATAAAAAATTGAAGCCACTTAATTCTAAGTACATCATATTTTCAATAAAACAACCTAAATGCGTGAAAGTGACACATCAAATTTATGAAATAGCTCAAATGAAATCAAATGTTGAAAACACCCAATATGAACTTATGATAGGACTTGTGGCAACAAGTCAGAAACTATCAAATCAAAGAGAAAGAAATTAACTACGAATATGAATCATCGCAAACTTGAAACTACACATTTATGGAGATTAAAAAAAAAAATGTAATTTAAGCCTTTCCCCTTACCAGATCTTCCCAAAAGCGACCTGAGACAACCTTTTTGAATCGTATTATCCACTTACCGCCATTACAATTAGCAGAGTCCTGAGAAACAACAAAGTTTATTTAACTAGTGAGTACTGTTGATAAATTTACCTTTGTAAGTCCTAACTAATCACATATAAAAAGGAGGCAAGTGTGACTCAGGCTGAGCCTATGAAGTTTACAAATGGAGTTCTTCATTGGAATGTAAGTTTCTTTAGGGCTGTACATAATAGGGAATTGGAGGCTATGTTGAGCTTCATGGATACCATTTATGGAACTTCTGTAAAGGGAATTGGGGAGGATAAATGAGCTGGAAACTAGATAGAACTAAGGGGTTTATGGTTAATGCTTATTATTGTCTGCTAGTGGTCTCTCATGATTTATGCTTTCCTTGGAAAAGCATATGGAAGCAAAAGATCCCCTCTCAAGTGGCTTTATTTGTTTGGACTACAGCTTGGGGGAAATGTTTGATGATTAATAATTTAAGAAAAAGGAAGGTTTGGATATTGGATTGGTGTTATATGTGCAAGTGTAATGGTGAATCAGTTGACTATCTTTTCCTTCATTGTCCAATTGCCATGGACTTGTGGTCTATGGTTTTGGGCTTATTTGGAGTAAGTTGGGTATATGCCAAAGTTGTGGGGCCCCTAGATTGTTGGCAAGGGTGGTTTTGGTCGTCATCGGAACAATCATGTATGGATAATCATTCCCCATTGTCTCATGTGGTCTCTTTGGAGGGAAAGAAATAGTAGGTGCTTTGAAGATAATGACAGATCCATTTCAGACCTCAAGTTATTTTTCTTTAGAACCTTAGTAGATTGGTTGTCTACTTTGCAAAACCAATCTTACTCTGCCTTTCTTGATTTCTAGATTTTTGTAATTTTTATACTTGATTTCTTTGACCCCTATACACTTCCTGTGTACTAGAGCGTCCCTTTTTTTATATCAATAAATCTTATTACTTAAAAAAAAAATCATATAAAAAGAGAAAAAAGAAGGAACATCTTAATTCAGGCTTAGTCCTTAGAAATTTACCTCCCATAGAGGGCGGATTCCATCCTTGAAAAGATGCAAGTCTGTTGGGCTTGGCAAAGAAGAGGGGCGGGCCAAGTGGCAATAGCAGACCCAAAAACCTTCAACCTAGGCACACATAATGTTCAGAGTGCTAATGAAGACAATGATCAAAGAAAGTGAACTTCAAAATGAGGTAACAATTCAAACTAATCTGGTATTTGCCAAGAATTTACCGTACTAAATTCCACAATTTTCTTTATATTGTCCTCATATGATGTTTGCGTTCGAACTCCAGGGGTTCGACGAGTGTACCAAAAAACAAACTTGTACTGGTCACAAAGACATAAAAAAATAAGTGTTAATAAACCATTGTGATTATAAATTTTCTAAAACAGCTTTAAATTTTAGACAATAAAAGAATAACAAAACCACATATAGCATTTCATGCTAAAATTTAAATTCAGTCAAACCTTATAGAATAAATTTAACCCCTCCAATAATTTGAAAAGTTCATGAAACTGTTGTCAATCTAGGTCTCTAAGTTAACCAGAATTTAATATGCCTACAGGAAAAAGCAATGAGAGGCCACCTCAGTTGCCTCACACAATTAAGGGATAGGAGACCCTTCAAAACCTGATCTAGATAAAGCTCCCATCAGGGATAGAAGCAAAAACTTTTCTCCCCACCCAAGGCCACATGCAAGCCTCTATGAGGGTAAAAATGTTTCTTTTCAGTATTCAAATTCACATAATTGAGGAAGGTAGAAAAGAATATTTAAGTTCCTGATGAAAATGAGATGGAAGCAACCACTCCTTGACCCTATGGTGTTACATATAATATATATTTTTTTTAAAAAAATTGTAGAATGGAATTCATTGCACTGTACTGAGATTCATAAAGTTAATGGACAAGTATTATTTTGATAAAAAATCAATGCCAGGTTAATTATCAAGAAATGTCAATTTTACTCCTCGTTCTTATATCATATCAGGCAGGGCTAACCTATAGCAGACCACCAAATCCACATACCCATACAATAATTACAACCTTTAAGGGTGTTCTCAGAACTGTAAAACGATTTGATAAATTCAATTTAATTTTGTAGAACCATATTAAAAATGACATTAAAATTCTAGTTCCATGATTGAGGAAATTTTAATTTATGTATGGAATACATGTAGCCTACATTGGGGCAATGGTTTTTTTAGCCATACATATTGTATAAAAATACAAGATAGGATTTGAAGCGAAAGAAATTCGCTTAAAGACAAGGGAAAATCATTTGAGATGGCTTGGTTTGATCATGTGCAGAGGTGAACGAGTAATGGACAAGTAAGAAAGAGTGAGTTGATTCACATAGAGAGAACAAAAAAAAGGTAACCAAAGATCTAAAACAACATTAGTAGAAGTAGTAAAACAGGAAAAATAAATAAATATAAATATATATATACACACACTGACTAAGGAATCGATAGAGAGTATGATTTTTGGATATGATAGAATGATGGAAAAGAATACATAAGACTAATCCTAATTAGTGAGTGGATGATTCATAGTTGATAGCTAGATGTAGCAAAACTCATGTCATCGTCTGTCACCATTTCAACTCACAAAGATAGTAAGTTTCAATTCAAAGCTTCCAATCCAATTTCAACTTCAAGTTTAAGCTTTATTTTCCTAATTGTTCAAATAAGCAGCATTCACGTAACCTAACTCACATTCTTTCAAAACCAAGTAACCAACAATTCAATTCAGTCCTATTTCTCTATCTATCTCTCACTTAAATCACAGATACTACAAACTATATTTGATCCATCAGATTTTGATTAGTTGAAATTTGTTTAAATAGATTCTTAAATTTCTAAAATCAAATTATTCTTAGAGCCTCGCAGTTCTAGTATTAATAAATTAAGAATCAAACAGAGTTTACAATGAATTTAGAGAGAGAGAGAGACCTTGAGGGGATGAAGACCAGCTCTGAGGTCGCGAGCTTGGCGTTCACGGACATCTTCGCCTTCTTTGTTGTTATTGTTGCTATCAACAGTGGCTGACCATGAAGAAGAAGAAGATTCCAGAATTGGCTGGGAGTTATCACCGTTGTTACCATTGTTGTTATTATTGTTGCTATCTGATTCTTTCTTCTCTACTACCAACTCCATTTTCAACTTCTTTTCAAAAGCCCTAGTTTTCTCTCTCTCTCTCTCTCCACCCAGACTGAACCCAAGAAAGAAAGAAAGTGAAAACAAAAAAAAAAACAAAAAAAACGTTGTACACTGCAGCCTTTCGTTTCCGACCCGACCCGGTCCCTGTTATTGAATGAGCAAAAGTTTCACTCCAAATAAAATATGTTTAGGCAGGGCAGTGATTTGTGTCGTGTATTCAATAATTAGACATTGTCAACTTTTTTTAAGACTTTTTCTTTTTCTTTTTTTTTTGTGTGTCAAGAATACTTAATATTCTTAAAAGAAAAAATAATGGGTTAATCCTACATTAAAAAATGAGTGTGAGTTAAGCCCTTTTGGATATATACTACCGTAAGTTTTTTTAAGACATTCTCACATCTTTTCGTGTGTGTTAAAAATACTTAATATTCAAAAAAAAAACAAATGCTAGGTTCGTGGAAGGTGAGTTAAAACTTGTCGTTTAGCACTATTCTATCTCAATACTTGTTGTGAAATTATTGTATCCCTAATATTGCTCCATCAAACAAAAATTACTTGTTTGTTTTTGTCTTTCCCTCAAAAAGAAAATAAAAATACTTATTCGCAACCCAAGTAAATCTAATCAAAACTATCGTAATAATTAGTGAGTCACTTGAAATTTTAAATTAAATTAACTATAGTAACACGGAAAATTATTGTGTATTCCTGGAGTACTATAAATGTGTATTCCTTCTTCTCACATGAATGGTGAGTTCCACTAATTAAATTCATGATGTGACCCATCATTCATGTGAGAGGAGGGAGTACGCATTTATGGTACTCCAAGAGTACGTAATAATTTTCCTAATAACACATACATATAGAGAGTCAACCTTTTTTTTTATTTTTTTTTAAAAATAGTCTCTCTTTTTTTGGAGAAACAAAGAATCTCTTGATGCAAGGATAGTATGTACTATCCACATCACATCATATATTATATAATAAAAGTTTGGTTTAAAAGTCATGATTGCACCAAGTAAGTATTATGTTTAATTACCAAGTGGTTCCAAATTACTACAATTTTATAAGTAGAATTAAGGGCCTAATTGTTCCTATCAACTTTTTCTCTATTGCTTTATAAATTCTTTGGATAGACACAAAAACTTAACTATTAATTGTCATTAATTAAAAGAAATTTTAAAAATAATCTGGCTAATTGCAACTTACCCAATTTGGCCGAAATTTAAGTTGTTTACCCGTAGTTTGAAATTTGGCACTTTACCCACTTGAGGTTAGTTCAGTTAGGGTTTTGTAACCAACCTTTGTTAAAAATGGGACCAAATATGTATTTTTGCTCTCTTTTATGTTTCTCTCCTCTCAAAGCATACAAAACATATTCTTTTATATTTTGTATGTTTTGAGAAGAGAGAAAAATTAAAGAGAGCAAAGACACATATTTAATCCCATTTTTTAATATATGTGAGTTACGGAACCCTAACTAAGCTAACTTCATGTAGGTAAAGTGCGGAATTTCAAACCATAGATAGGCAACTTAAATTTCGGCCAAACCATAGGTGGATAAGTTGTAATCAACCCAAAAATTCTTTTAAAAAATTCACTAAATAATGGATACAACCTAAACATTCTAGTGACATATAATGTATAATCGAAATTAATTTTCCAAATATAATCAATGACGTATAATATAATCAAAATTAATTTCCCAAATATTATATGACTTATAATTTACATTTTTTTTTTGTAAGTACTAATAATTTACATTTTTGAACTCATATTAGAAACATATAATACATCACATAATCAAAACTAAGCTCTAAAATATTAAAACGCCTAATAAGTATTATGCATGAACCATAAAAATAACTTATTGGGTAGTACATAGTACACAAAACTCTTACGGGGTCTGAAAAAGGTTATGATAGGCAACTTTAACACTAATTTTTTGAAGAGATTGATCGAACTTGAACCCGCGACTTGTGAATTTTGGTGGAAGGCATTTACCATCTTACTAAGGTCCTCATCAAAATGAACTAGCATCATACACCATGGCTTTAAAAACCAAACCAAATCGGCTAGTCAAACTGGTTCAAACGGGAATCCAGCACCAATCCGATCAATAAAAACTCCCAAAATTGGTAAAAATTGAGAACCAGGAACAAAAATGGTTCTTTAACCATACCGGTTTTTAAAACCATGGTGTACACATGTATTACACAATTGTAAGAGATCACGCACTCAGCCCATTTAATGAAGTTAGGCCAAACCTGTGTGAATAGTTGGAGTTGTATTGGTGCCTTTAAAAAAAAAAAGGAACTTGCCATCTCTTTTTTTTTTTTTTTTTAGATTTTGTTTTTATCTTATTTGAAGGTTTTTTTTTTTTTTTTTTTACACACACACACATGTATATATGAAAAAAATGCATCAAACAAAGCATAAGAGACAAAAATGCATCAAATACAACATGACATTTTGATATTCAAACAAACATCCCTAACTAAAATAGAAACAAACAAACTTTATGCTAAACAACGATATTGAAAACCCAATTCTGGCAGACAACTTATGGAGTGAAGCAAAGTTGGGATACTTGCTTCTTCTTGGTCCATTAAGGATGTCTAATCTTGAGAGTTGGAACTTGATAGGCTTGAACCTTGATGGAGACTTCTTGATCCATTGGTCTGATTGGAACTCTTGACACTTCATTTTTAACATTAACACTTTAAGATTTGTTTTACATGGAGAATTAGAAATCCAATTATCAAAATTATTATTTAACCCTTGAGATGTCAAAAGATCATTTTGCCCCCAAACGAGGTTAAATGTAAGTTATAAAATTGGGTGTTAGCGAGACAACTAGGGGTGGCAATTTGTGTTAGCAAGTTATGTCGAAATAAGGGTATTTGAATGGATAGCTCAATCCTGACCCAATCCCTTTAATAATCATGTCAAATCCCCTCAATCCTAACATAACATATTTATAAATCAAGTTAACATGACGTGACATAACCTATTTCAACTCGTTTAATAAACAATCTAGGCTTGAACCTTGATGGAGACTCCTTGATCCATTGTTCTGATTGGAACTCTTGACACTTCATTTTAATCTTTAAGACTTCAAGATTTTTTTTACATGAAGAATTTAGAAATCCAATTATCAAAATTATTATTTAACGCTTGAGATGTCAAAAGATCATTTTGCCCCCAATTAAGGTTAAATGTAAGTTATAAAATTGGGTGACAGTACATAAGACAACTAGGGGTGACAATTTGTGTTAGCGGGTCATATTGAGGTATGGGTATTTGAATACATAGCTCAACCTTGACCCAATCCATTTAATAATCATGTCAAATCTCCTCAATCCTAACATAACATATTTATATAATGGGCTGACATGACATAGCCTATTTCAACTCATTTAAGAGACAATCTAGGAAAAATAAAGCAAAAAGAGATTTTGTTTTTTTCTTTGTTTTAGGTAAAAGGGCTAGGGACTTTAGACTTTTGATAATTAATTTATCAATATAACCAATAATTTTTTTAATTACTCCATTATATTTAAAACTCAAATTTATGTTAGATAAAAAAGACATTTATTTACATTAAAGGTTGATTGTGGGCTAATCAGGTCAATAGAAAATTGACCCATTTATTAATTGAGTTAAAGCATATTGACCTATACAAACACATTAACAATAAACACTAACCCACAAAAATTCGCTTCGTGTTTAGGGATGCAAGTATGGAGACATGTTCTGCCAACCAATAACGACTAATAAATAGAAGCCACCTATTTTTTTAAAATTACTCAACCTATTGAGCCATAAAACCAACTTGATATTTAAACAAACTAACCCAAATACATTTTAGTTCTAAACTTCTAATCCTAAATTAATTTAGCCGCTTCTCACCCAATTCTCTAAAACCCAAAATTTTATTTAACCCACTAAGTTCTCTTATCTCTCCCTTCCCACAGCATTGAAGGAGTCTTTCTTTGCATGAATGATCTTATGCTAGATATAAGCATTGTAGTAGATTTGCAAGACTAGCTCTCTGAGATTTTGAACTAACTTGGTTTTTGGGCCTAATTTATCTAGGTTTGTTTCCTTCTTTTCCCATGGATGAGTAGTGAGTACATAATCTCAAAGGCTATGGCTGAAGTGGTTGCCAAATTTCAAACACTATCATTGCAAGTAACTATGGCTGACCAAAATATGTTACAAAAACTCATTTCACTCTTCAATATATCATTTTCTTGCTTTGTTTTGTCTCTATATAGTTTATAAATATGGTGTCTTCTACCTATTTGATAAAAGACCAAGATGATAAAGAATTAAAAGAATGAAATTTTTATGTGTTGTTTTCTTTGTATCGAATTTATAAATATAAAAAAGTTGAATTTTTATGAGTTTGTGGTTTGCCTTTGTATTAAAACTCATTTTGCCTCCCTTGTGTGTGTGTGTGTGCACGCACGTGTTTGTTTGTTTCTAAAAAAGAAAAAGTTTATAAATATAGTTCCCTTTAACTATTTGATAAAAATCCAAAATGCGAAAATAGTATAAAAAAATGAATTATTTCTTACGAGTTAATAATTTATACACAGACATGCACCATTCTCACCACTGTTGTTATTTAATATGCTTTTGATTTGAGTTTCTTTATAAATTAAAAAAAAAAAAAATTATTGTAGTGTTTTTAATCATAGATTAAGTCAATGAAGAAGACTTTCAAGATATTGAAAATTTGCTTGGAATGGTGGTACACAGTGAGGATGAATCATATAAACTGTATAATGATTATGCCATACGAATTGGGTTTTAGTATTTGAAAAGAAAAACTTAGATATGCAAAAAATTGTTTAAGATAGTGAGAGTATGCATGTTCGAAAGAAGGATTCCCACGAGATAGTAATCAGTTGGATGTTAAGAAGTTCAAAATTAAAAACTAGGATTGGTTAGGAAGCTAATATCTAGTTTACAATGACAAATGATCAATAGAATGTTACTCACTTCAATCATAATCATAGTCATAAGCTTGCAAAGCCAGAAGAAATGTCGTTTCTAAGGTCGAATTGAAAAATAACTAATGCTTAATTATGTGTGATAAAAACTTCTAAGGAAGTAGGTATAAGAACAATAAGTGCACATTCCTATTTAGTTAAGGAAGTTGAAGGGTTTGGAAATGTTGGATTTATAAAAAGAGATTGTTATAATGTGGTGAACAAGCATAATTTAATCAATGCTAAAGCTAGGGATGCTCAAAAGTTTAGTATATCTTTTTATACAAAAGTAAGCATAAGATAAAATGGTAAACAATGTAATTTTTGTCTAAAGGATGAGAAGGCATAACAATATATATATATATATATATATATAAGGAAATATAATATTACATTTACTATAAATAGACCTATTTTCATTACCTTCAAAATACAAAAGACATTTCTTGTAGCTTTTAATTCTTTGACCATTAGTCCAAATTTGATTAATCTTCCATATTGAATGCCTATAAAAAATCTTTAAAGTCAAATAGCTTTTGTTGAAGATTGGTTGTCTAAAACCATTGGAGAAATAATTTTACACAATTAGAAATAGACATTTTCAATTATTATTGACAAAGTAATAACCATTAATACAATAAATAAACAAGTAACCAATTGTTCAGAAAAATCTCATTGGGATTAATGCTTAGTTGAAAATACACATAACGCTTGGGATTATTGCTTATTTGAAATTATAAATAGTACTAGACAATGCAACTTATATCAAGAAAATGATGCATCAATAATACATCACTTAGAAACCAAAGAAAAAAAGTAGAAGAAGAAATGGAAACAAAAACAAGTTTGTACCCATTACAACATTGTTTTCATGATAGAACACATTCCTTCTGAATTTGATATACTTGACAAGCCAACACATTGCAAGGCTTTGGTTCCCATTGTAAGGTTTGTACCCCCTTTAGATGACATATTGACATGTCGGTTCCTTCTGCGAAGGCGGGGTACATGGTACTTAATCTCCCTAAAAATGGTTTACACTTAAACTGAGCGTGAGCCTAAAAGTACGTGGTGTTTCTTAAAAAGAAGCAAAGGAGTCGTCACCTGGTTATAAGTCCAGGAACTAAAGAAATGACTCCATGAAGGTCTTTCTACCAGACAAGGTCTAGAGTTAGGGTACAAGGAGGTTAAGCACCCCAAGCCTGTCCAACCGTAGCTAGCCTTCATATATCGTTGCTTGATTTGAATAGTAGGTAGATTTATCCTAGAAGTTCAAAAATATGCGTTTGTGTCTAGTCTTTGGTGTAATCTATGGGTCATGTGTGACAAAATATGAAAAACGGTATAGACATGTGAACATAAAAGCATAAAGGTAGTCATGGAAAAGAAAATTGATTCATGGCAATCAACTCAAAGAAACAACGCATGACATGGAAGACATCATGATAAGACAAACAAGTGTGTGTATGTGTACATTCAATCGTGCATGTATGCGGGTACGTGCATGTGGATACCAAACAGAGTTGCGAGTCTTATGAGGAGAAATTATTAATTGAAGTAGAATCACCATTAATTTATGTGTGTGTTTTCCCTTTATTAGACTTGAGTTGTCTTGATTTGATATTAAGATCTTAGTGACTTTTAAGGCTTAACAAAAATTTGATTGATTAGGGTTTGATTAACTTCACTTTTAATGTTACCAATTAAGTTTAAGTCAATTACTTCAATTAAAATCTTCCTTGCAATGCTTTCCTTTGATGTGAATAGCTAATTAGGTTCAAGGGAATTGAATACTAAATAACTATTAAATTTGAGTTTGGAAAGTATTTAAATCTTTTATATTTGAAATGTCTACCTTATTTACCTCTAAGACTTTTAATTGCCTTATTGAGTTTGAATTATAATTAAAAATTGGATGAGAGAGAAGGGAGAGAATGGATTAGGGTTTAGAGATAGAAAATGAAACAAATAAATGTTTTTGGTATTTTATAATTAATGTCAAATAAGAAAGGAAATAAAGACAAATAGAATATGTTGCTGCAAACATAATAATAATGGAAATAACACAAAGAAAACCTAAAAAATATTTCTGAATATTATTAATTTGAAGAGAAAAAAAATACACAACACTATTTGGACTAAGGTGTGACACTTGTTTTCTTTAAGGAGATTCAAGCCCTTGGTTGGCTAAATTTTGTAACTGGTGCAGACTTTCTCTAACTTGTCTCCTCCAAGATACAACAACTCAACAAATGTCGTATGACTAGAACAACCTCTACACAAAGTGTTCAAGCCCAAAACTCTACCAGAAAGAACACTCTTCTTTGCCAAGAACCTTTCTATTTTTTATTGTATCAGAATGCTTGCAATTGCTGGATTTTTGGTGTTAACATTGTGACCGGTATTGAGTCTGAATGAGTCTATTTATTGGCTTAATGTGCCTCATGAATTTACTACCCAAATTAATTTGATTAATTAGGTTCATTATTCTAATATAATAGGTATTACAAGATTAATTGTTGGCCATGGGCTAGAGTTACACAATTAAATGGATGACATAATGAGTTTCTGAAGAGTAAAAAGGCCCAACAGCTAATCCATTAAGTGGGTGAATGGCTCTTGTTTTTTCCATAATAAAAATAATAATTTACTTACCAATGAATATGGAAATTAATATAAATGTATCTAACCCACAAATTGCTACAATACATATCAGCCTATTAATCACCACAATTAAAAAGAATAAAAAGTCTCTCTCCTTTTCAATATAGGATTAAACATTTTCACTAACTCCTCATCTTCCATATTAACTTCCACATCTTTACATTTATATTGTCATATAAATCCATTTTAATTAATTAATATTAAAATGCTCCAACAGAATATACACATTAATGACAAGTAAAAGCAGATAAGGAAAGATAATAAAACATGACACTAATGACAAATGAAACAAAAAAGGCAAGAAATCTAATTGAGCTCAAATTGGCGTATGCCATAAGAAGGATGCATACGCACTTTTCTACTAGCGTATGCAATTAAGACTCAATGTTGATTTCTAAAAAACAACCAAAACAAGAACCCTAGTCGCATGAGAAGTGCGTCTGCTAGGACATCGACACATACGCATCTTGAGGCAAATTAGGGTTCTTATATGCTCTTAACACAAACAATAGAAATGAACAAAATTAAAGACACGATATGAATATGTACATGCAAAACATCATATTAAGGCTTAAAAACAACAAAAGCATAATAGAAACAAGAATCGAGGAGGAGAATGTGGGTCACGGAAAAGATCCACATCTCCTTCTCATAGTATTTACAGTGATGTAGTTTCAACCAGCCCTTTCGGGCAAAATCGACTACCGCAATTGTATGTATGGGAGGATGAGTTGAGTGACCTAAGGTTTGCTAAGAGGCCTTAAGTAGTATGATTGCAAACTTGAACCAAACTAGATTTCGAGTATGGATGAGAAAGAGATTACTTTCAAATCAACAAGGATCTAAAGATTAACTTAATGCTTAGCCCTTTTTTTTCTTTCTAGCCTTAAAACTCTAGGTTTGAGTATTATCAAAGAATTTTGGTAGAGTTTCGATAAGGCTTAATTTTCTGACCCCCTTTGGACGTTGGAAATGGGGGTATTTATAGTGGAAATGGGTAGCTAGGGTTTGATGACATGTTTGGGCAGCTAATTGATCAGGCCGGTTGCTTTAGAATCTTATCAATATGGAAATAGAGTGATTTTAGGCTTTCTGTACAGAGAGTGTGTATGCCACAGATTGAGTGCGTACTCATCAAATACTCGATGTATGCACTCTTTGTAAGCCTAGGCCAAATCAGGTCAAAAAATTGTCTTTTGGGTTTTAGGCTTTCTACATATTTTCATTATTGGGCTCGGACTAAGACTATATTAAGTCATGTTTAAGCTTGTCATCCTCATTGGGTTCCACACACGATGCTGATCATTTTGGTAGCGATTTGATTTCTTGTCATTGAAATTTGGGATCGAGGGCTTGGATATAAGTTGAAATGAAATGGAGTGTCTACACTTGCCCCCACCCCCCTCCCCACCACACACACACACACATACACTTAAGAGTTAAGACCTACTCTAAAGTAGTGGTAGCAATAAGTGTACAGTAATAAATGTGACATTCTTATCACATAACAAAAATAACCTCTTCTTTTTCACTTTGAACTTCATTCAAGGCCATAAGAAAATACAAGGTGGGTGAGTTCTTTTTTGGTTACATATTTACCAATTAATTGCCATATTGTTTTCACCAAATAAGACTATCTGCATAAGCATAAATACAAGGATATGCCTTCTAGTATGCAGGATATAAAGCAACTCCATTCATAGCATGATAGCAAAATAAGAAGACCAAAACAAACTAAAATGTCGAAGCATTTATGTGTATCACAACTATTTTTACAAGAACATAAAAGTAAAGTATTTGTTTTTTGTGCCTTCTTCAAACTGAGACTCCATTTTAATTTGACAACTACAACAACAAAATCAATTTGATCAACCTAAAATGAGAACCCCATTAATAGAAAAATACAAACAAGTTTTGTGATTTGTCATCAAAATCATCATAAATAGCTGTTCATATCCCACACACATTAAAAGTTTTAAACCCATCTAAGAACACCAACAAATAAAACCCAAGATTCAAAATATCATAATTTTTTTTATAAGTTTGTTGTAGTTGGAAACATCACATGTGTCAATCAATTGAGTTACATGAGTGATAATAGTTGCAATTTCATTAATGTTGAACCCATCATAACTAAAAATTTCTGTGAGAGACCGTGCCCCCATCTCGCTTTTTGGTGATGGGTCAAACCCATGTGAATGGGTGGAGTCGTGTTATTGCCTCTCTAAATGGAGGTTCGATTGATTATATTTTCCCCTTTAGATTAAGGGGTTTACAATAAATTCACCACTTATTTAATTATTGGAATAGATAAGAAAACCAAAATTAAAAAATTCATCATTTTATTGATTTGCAAATGAATTTACATTGATCATAAGAAATTATATGAGTTTGGTCCTAGATATAATCTAAGATAAAGTACATGACTTTGTTTTCTAGCTACAATCTAGAAATTGAAAATTACATGGATAAGTATTGATCTATCAACCCTTGATCTAAGCTCGGAGGCTATGTTACAAGATTAGACATCCATCTTGCCCGATGAACCGGTTTTCTAAACTATGATGGCCAACACTCATATTATAGAATTCAATATGTTATCAATCAATTTGCATATTAAATTTAATGTGTGTGCATGTGATAAACACTAATTCAATTTATTAAGCATTGCATTTAGATTGAAAAATAAATTCTAGTGAATGTATGTGAATGATGATATCCTAGATTTAAGAATTTGAAAGAATTATGAAACAAACATGTTTTCCATATTTTTGACGTGGATTTAAGATTAAAGCTATTGTTATGCATAAATATATAATGAACAGCCAAGAACACATGAAAAACACATATGAACATTTAAGAACATTCAAACATATTTAGGGACTTTTATCAAATAGTTAAAGGGCACTATACACATAAACTAGACATAGAAAAACAAAAATAAAATAAAAGTTTCATTCTTTTACTACTTTCTTATCTTGGACTTTTAGCAAATAGTTAGAAGACACCATATTTATAAACTAGACTAGCTATTTTATTTTTTATGTAAATCTTAATAATTTGTATCCATTATAATTTGAGATTACTACATTTTCCAATCACAAAAATACATAGGGGTGATAATGGGGAGATTTAAATTTATTGGGTAGAAATTTGAAGTTGTTTGTGTGACTAAAATGTGGGTGTACGACTATTTTTTTTTTTTCCAATAATGGTAGATGTGTTTTTTTTCTTTTAATTTTTTTTATCAAAATGGCAGATGTGTTTTTATAAAAAGACGTGTGTTTATTTTATTTTAATTGTTTTTATAAATGGACAAAGCAATTTGAAAATCTTTAAGAGAGTAGTCCTATTTTGTAGGCAACTTTTTAGTAGGAGTTAAAGATATATCTACTTTTATATATATATATATATATATATATATATAACGTGTATATATCTATTTAGTTTAGTTTTTTTAATAACTATTTTTTTTTTGATATTTAGATTTGTTTTTGGATAAATGTGGGGTGTTTAACTTATTTTTCTATTTAAAAAAAAACAATAAACGTATAGTTACTTTGAAGAAGTGGGTTAGTGGAAGAGTGTTCCTATTTTGTAGGCAATGTTTTAGTGCAAGTTAGATAAAGACAAAACATAGCAATAAAATGATACATTGAAGTGAAATAAGATTTTGTAATATGCCTTGATCAGTCATAATTAGTTGCAATGGCGGGGCGGTGTTTGGATTATGCCAACCACTTTAGTAATAGTGTACAGATAAAGGCTTCTAGAAAGCTTAAAGGTTAAGATTTCGGCAAGCAAGAGTGATGAGAGGATGGTGTGTATTGTGGGAAAGGAGAGAGAAGAGAGTCTAAGCAAGTTAAAAAAATGGGTTTTTGAAAATTGGATGAGAAGCGACATACTGAATTTGGAGTTTGAAGTTTAGAACTTAAATGTATTTGGGTTAGGTTCAATAAGGAGGAAGCCGAATCATTTTTTTTAATAGGTGGCGTCTTTCTATTGGTTGGGAGGACTTGGGAGAGCCACTTCAGCGGTCCTCCCGTAAGTTCTAATAATTTCTCGCAAGTATGGGTATGTTTCCTATTCCCCTCCTTGCTCCACATCCACTTCAAGCCATTTTTCCCCTCGCCCCGTTCTAGTGGGTACCCATTTCGCCACACTGAAGTTTTTTATACATATAATTCACTATAGTTTATTTTGAATACATCAAATTAAAACTCATAAATATTTTTAAAAAAACAAGTTCTAATATTACACAACATTCTCAGAGCATAACAATACAACAATTCAAATATGAAGAAACACACACACACACACACAAAACAAATTCAAACATAAAAATACAACAATTAAAAAATATAAATAATTTAAATATAAAAACATAAAAATATAAATTTAATAATACAACATAAAAAGAGAATCATAAATTTAAAATTTGAAAGCTAAAAGCATTATAAAAAATATTTTTTAACTATTTAAATATAAACATAGTGAGTGCGGGGTGAGTATAGAAGAAAATGTTTACCCTAATCCATGTCCCATTTGCTATTCAGGACAGATAAAACCCGTCCATTTAAGGAAAAATGAGGTTGGTATATGCAAAGATGGGTTTAAATTGCCATTTGGCCATCCCTAGTGGTGTTATACATTGCCACCTAATGTTGAATTACTCAAGAAGTGATTTTCCAAACAAAAAAACATAGTATTTTTTTAAAAAAATTTGAAGATCAAAGATAGAAATGGAGGAGTGAAAAAGTAGGAGAATAGAAAATTAGCGGGAGGATAGAAAATATTTAGTTTTCCCTCGTGTGTGTTTGGTTGGAGGGGTGGAAAAGTGGGAGGGTGGAAAACTCTTTTATTTGGTTGAAGAGAATAGTGGGAGGATAAAAAATATAGTTTATATAAATTGACTATTATCCCCTCCTTGCCCCACATCCACTTCAAGCCATTTTTCCCCTCGCCTTGTTCTAGTGGGTACCCATTTCACCACACTTAAGTTTTTTATATATATAATTCACTAAAGTTTATTTTGAATACATCAAATTAAAACTCATAAATATTTTTTAAAAAACAAGTTATAATATTACAAAACATTCTCAGAGCATAACAATACAACAATTCAAATATGAAGAAACACAAAAAAAAAAAAAAAAAAAAATCAAACATAAAAATACAACAATTAAAAAATTTAAATCTAAAAACATAAAAATATAAATTTAATAATACAATATAAAAAGAGAATCAAAAATTTAAAATTTTAAAGCTAAAAGCATTATAAAAAATATTTTTTAACTATTTAAATATAAACATAGTGAGTGCCGGGTGAGTATAGGGGAAAATGTTTACCCTAATCCATGTCCCATTTGCTATTCAGGACAAATAAAAACCATCCATTTAAGGAAAAATGAGGTTGGTATCTGCAAAGACAGGTTTAAATTGCCATTTGGCCATCCCTATTGGTGTTATACATTGCCACCTAATATTGAATTACTTAAGAAGTGATATTCCAAATAAAAAAACTTAGTATTTTTTTTTTAAATTTTAAGATCAAAGATAGAAATGGAGGAGTTAAAAAGTGAGAGGATTGAAAAGATTTAGTTTTCCCTCATGTGTGTTTGGTTGGAGGGGTGAAAAAGTGTTAGGATGGAAAACTCTTTTGTTTGGTTGAAGATAATAGTAAGAGGATAAAAAATGTAGTTTATATAAATTGACTATTATACCCTTATTACATAATACATAAGAAATAAATTTATTTATACTCATTAAATAATATAAAATTTACTACATCATACATATATAAATTTATATTATTATCTGTATGTATATATTAAGAGGATTCAGAAAGTTAGTTATTACTTTTTTTTCCTGTCAAAAATACCCCTAATTTAATTAACCAACAACTTAAAAATGGGGTTAAAATAGTAAATTGGCAAAATAAAATTAGTTATTACTTTTTTTACTATGAAAAATACTCCTACCTAAAACTTAAAAATGAGGTTAAAATAGTAAATTGACAAAAATAATAAATTTATACTTCTACGTTGAAATGCTTTTCGGCTTCTAATAAACTCTACTTTTACGTTGATTTAAATTCCTATTTCTACTCACTAACTCCCTACAAAATAGGATCACTCTTTTGTTAGTTTTAAAACTCCTCAAATCTACAAAACTCACCCCATGTATTCATTTTTTATTTTTTATTTACTTCATCACGATGTATTTGTTTATTCTGTCCCCTTTTTTTTTCATTTTTTATTTTTATTTTTAAATTTCATTACTCTAATCTCACATTTTTATTTTCCCAAATCTCTTCTTTTTTATTTAAAAAAAAAAAAAGACTCTTACTATAAAACCAGTACAACAGTACTATAACTTCTATCCATCCTTATCATCCCAACATCTCCACTAAAAAGCAGTTACTACTATGTAATTTCTCATGCTTTTATTTTTGTTTTTCACTTTCTCACTCACGATCTCCTTATTATCACTAACCTCCACGTTTGTTAGTCAGTTTTATATTTATCTTATATTTGTGAAGGCCAGGTTTCATTCTCATCAATCTCATGTTTCTTTTTCTTAGTAAATTTTTTTTGACAATTTGTTCAATTTGTGCTTTTCAATGGTTATTTTTTAAAATTAAGCCAAACTTTAGCAACTAATTGATGACTTCAATGGATTTGATGTTAGGGACACATTTTACAGGGTTTGGAATTGAGATTGACAAATGCAATCAAGACTCAAACCATTCATTGAGCAAACAGGTATCTTCCAAAATTCTTGGTAGTATTGATTTATGCATTTATGGGGGAAATAATTTCTTCATCACACCCTTAGTGGATTTTTTTTTTTTTTTTTTGGTGATTGGAAAAAGTAGAAATTCCAAATTATAATAAATGCAAATTTAATCTTTACCCAAAAAATAGAAGAGTCTCTGAGCACATGTGTGAGCGTGCGCTCAGAGGCTAGTTTTTATTATTACAATATGAAAATTACAATAGTGTACATATAAATTTAATTGGGCAAAAGATTTTGTTACAAGAGTATTCCTATATTCACTGTTCAACTAGTGAATATAACGTGGGCAACAAATAAGCTAAGCAATTCAATTGGGTAAAACTTATAAATCAAAACTTGCACTAATAATTTAATTGGGCAACTGGGCAAATCAACTTGCACTAATAATTTAACTGGGCAACTGGGTAGCAAAAATGTGGGCAGCAAATTTACACAATTCAACTAGTTTTTAACACATCCCTCACTTGGGCACCAAACACCATTCAACAAATATTTAAATTTTCTTCACCTGGGCAACAAAACTCACTGTTCAATAAATATTTATACATTCTTGCAGAGTTCACCGTTGTTGTGAAGAGGTTGAAGTGAGATTGATGATCAGGAGATGGGAAAGTGAGATTAAGTAGGGAGTAGGTTAGAGCAAAAAGTGGGACTGCGTTTTTGTTTTTCCTTATTCCTAAGCATTTTTATCTATCTTTTCTCTCTATTTTGGAGAGAAAAGTTTTGTGTGGACCCGAGTGGAAAATGTCTGGACTCCACATAAAAGTTTTCTTCCCCTTCAAACCAAACAATACACAAACTCATTATCTTTTGTATTAAAGTTTTCTATCCACTTATTTCACTTTCAAACAAACACACTAAAGTATGTTTGGATGGTTTGTTGAGAGGTAGTTTAAAAAATGTAGAGAAGGGAAAAATAAAGAAAGGACGGAGACACCAGTGAGTAGACAGGCCAAGAGAGAAAAACTTACAACATATTTTACAAACTGACTTGGCAATGGAAAAATTTATAGAAAATCTTAAGAAACCAAAACTTAAAAAAAATGAAAACCCAAATTTAGTACCAAATCTCTCTCTCTCTGTCTCCGGAGTCAACGAGTTGTTATACTTGTAGTCGTTCTCTCTATTTTTGAAACATACCACCTTACCTGGGTTTTGGCGTCCGAATGATTAGTATTTAATACAAAATTTGATGCCAAAAAATAAAACGAAGGAGAAAATGACAATTGCCGGCCTGCTTGGATTTGATTTTTATTAAATTTCCACATGTAAATGCTGATGTGGCATAGTACCACGTCAGTTTGTAAAATGCGTTGTACGAGTACGATAGACAAAAAAGGGCAGCCTGGGTTTGTTTGTTTGTTTAGGAAGAGGGGATAGAGTAGACAGACTCTAGTATAGTATAATATAGTATAGATAGAGATAAGGCCGCTTCGGCTTTCCTGCTTCTTTACAAAATCTCACTACTTAGAATTGTATTCACAGATTCTAAAGAAAAACAAACTGCATTTTAATTTTTCTTTTCTGTGCCTTTCCTTTCCTCAGTTTCAGGTAGGTAAGGTAACCAAATTCTCTAATTCTTTTCTCTCTCTCTCTCTCTTAGGGTTTAGGGTACTTCTCTTTCTGGGTCTTTTTATTGTGTAATTACTGTTTTCGTGCTGTGAGCTTGTACATATTTTTCTATAATCAACCATAACTACTTTTAAGTTTATTAATTACCCAAGATGGGTTTATGTTAAATCATCTTAATTAGGGTTTAATTTTGGCCTGTGCAGTTTTTATTTATAACCCTAACCCTAACCCTAACCCAGTCCCAGTCCCAGACCTTTATTTGCTGAATGTGTTTATTTATATGGTTTTTCTTTTGTTGGAGTAGTAGAGTAGGACAAAAAAGAGAGAGTTATCTATGGCGTCCCAGCTTATTCGTGATTGGGTAGGGATCAACACATTCGCTACTGCCACCCAGACCAAATTGCTTGAATTGTTGGGAAAACTTAAGCAGGAGGTTCTTTTTCGTACCCCATTTTCGCATTATTAACATACATGTTTTGCTTTGCTTTGCTTTGCTTTTGTTAATTATTATCACTTGTGCTGATTATATATACTTTTTGATTTCTTGCATATGCTATGGGTGTAGGATGTGAGCACATTGACAATACTTGTAATGGGGAAAGGTGGTGTTGGGAAATCCTCAACCGTAAACTCAATCATAGGGGAAAGAGCGGTGACTGTTAGTCCTTTTCAGGTATATGCTGCTTTCATTCTTTCCCTGTCATAGAACATTTATTTCGTTCTACCTTTCTGTGCACTTCGTATTTGTTTATACGGGTTATTTGTTGTTTGCCATAGTCGGAAGGACCAAGGCCTGTTATGGTGTCGCGTTCAAGGGCTGGATTTACTTTGAACATCATTGACACTCCCGGACTTATAGAAGGAGGATATGTCAATGACCAGGCACTTGAGATTATAAAACGGTATGCTAAGTTTTACAATTCCTTAGTGAATTATGTTCCTGGCTGTTTCTTGAGGAATTGATGTCAATCTATTTTATAACTCTGACTTCGTCTTCTTTTCTTTCTTTTTTCATTTTTCATTGTGGGTGGGTGTGGGGGGTTGTTTGAGCAGTTTCCTTCTGAACAAGACCATTGATATCCTACTCTATGTGGACCGCTTGGATGCGTATAGGGTTGATAACTTGGATAAGCAGATTGTTAAAGCCATAACAGATAGTTTTGGTAAAGGAATATGGAATAGGGCTTTGGTGGTCCTTACACATGCTCAGCTCTCACCTCCTGATGGGCTACCTTATGAAGACTTTTACTCCAAAAGGTCTGAGGCTCTTCTAAAAGTTGTTCGTCTGGGTGCTGGGTTAAAAAAGCATGATAAGCAGGTCTGCTTTTCTCTCTCATCTCCTGATTCTAGTTCTGCAACCTCAAGTTCAATTTATGTTTTTTTGCCTCCCCTATACTGTCATTAATAGTTAATTTTTTTATTTTTTGAAAATAAAACTTCTATTCATAGTGCTAAATAAACCAGTACATCAGTTCGCAGTTGGAACTGTACGAAAAGGTGGATTTTGGCCAACCCAGCACTCTTGGTCTGTTATTTGGCCAATACATGTGCCTCTATAATTGCATTTTTCTTTACAAAATTTTAGCTGAAATAATTAAATTCACGGCCCTTTATCCTAATGTCCCTATAGAGACCTTGAAGCTGCAGGCCCTTGCACAGAATTGATCACCACCTGTGGATCCCATTTCAATATGATGTTTCTGTACCCCAACTCCCTGGCTAGCCTTGAACCTTCTATGTCTGCCATGGCTTCCTCTGTAGCAACTTCTCTGGTATAAGGACTCCATTTACTTATAGCTGCTATGGCTTCACCGCTCGCATTCCGGATTATCACTCCAAGCCCCAATGCCTGTTCTCATTCAAAAAAAGCACCGTTGAAATTTATTTTCACAGCACCAGTTGTTGACTGCATCCACTGGGCTTCCTCATGTATCTCCTTTGCCACTGCTCTTGCCTGTATTGTGTGGAACTCCTCCAGGAGGTGCAGAGCCTCTAAAATAACACCATTGGTATCCCGCTATGTTCCTTCACAAAGCCATTTGTTTCTATTATTCCATAGTGCCCGCATTCTGATTCTTATTTTCTCCAGCAGCACCGTATCACTCTTGTCCACTATTGTGTCCATAAAAAATTTAAATCACCCCGACCTGCTATTGGAATTGAGTGAATAGGAAAGGAAAGTGGTGCACTAAATCCCTGTGTATAACCTCACAACTCCAGAGCGCGTGGCCCGTAGTCTATCTCCCAGTACCACATAGGGGGACACCAAATATCTTCTGCTCAAGCTGTTCCTAGTTGACTAGTTCAGATAATATCATTACAAGGCCGCCAGATGAAGAAACCAACCTTGCTTGGTACATTCAATTTTCCATATTACCTTCTAGAAATTTTTTCGTTCAGCTCCATGGGAGCTTTCACCACGATCCCTCTCTGGTTCTTCTCTTAGCAGCTTGTAAGTACTTTTAACTGTAAACTGTCCATTGGCAGTCCCACTCCAAACCAGCATGTCACAAGGCAGAGTTTGACTTATAGGGATATCATGAATCACTTCAGCTTCATGCTCCATGAACGTGCTCTGCAACAAGCTTCAATTTCCCCATTTTCTCTCTTGATCAATCAACTCAGTAACTTTCATATCAAGTGGATGGTGCAGCCTAGGGAATGCAATCTTATGGGTTGGTTTAGTTGGAACCCAGCAATCTTGCCATACCTTGCTTCTGGTATACTTTGCCAAGTATATGAGGCATTGAACTTTATTGTTGCTGTCATGAATGTCCCTCTATGAAAATACTTTGCCTTGAGTGTCTTGAATCCAAGGGTGTTTTCCATGGTGAGTAATTTCCAGCACTGTTTTGCCAGGAGTGCCAAATTGAAACTCTCTAAATCTCTAAATTCCAATCCCCCTTTTACTTTTGGCTCACATAATTTTTCTCACCTCATCCAATTCATGCCTTGATTCTGACTTCCCTTGCCCTGCTAAGATTTTCACACAAAGTAGAAGGTAGTTTGAAGACACTCATTGTGTAAGGGCTATTGCTTGGGCCACTGCTTTTATCAACACTTCTTTTCCCGCCCTTGGTAAAAAAAAATTTCATTCCAACCTTGCTCCTTTTTCTCCACTCTTTCCTTTATGCTCATGAAAACTTTCCTTTTGGATCTCCCTACATTATTGGTTCATAATACAATGCTCAAATATTTAATATAAGTCATTGTACGTGAACTTTCTATTGACTAAATTCTCTTTTGGAAGATGCATGAATGACTTGGAATGTGATTTTCTCTTTTACTTATGCATTTCTTTCTAGATGCAGTTTATATGAGTGCTGCGCGCATTTAGCTAAATGACCTATATGTCCATGAACCTCTTTTTATTGCTGTATAAGGTTTTGTTTATGTTTTATTTTTTATTCTCATTTTTTTGTTGCTTATTGCAACACAAATGAAGATGATGGCTTTATCCAATTTTGGATTGATGTTTTTACTTTTCTAAAAAAAATTGGATCAAAATTTTATGAGTCATGAAAGTATTGGCAATATTGCTTAAAAGATTCCAAGATATTAAAATGGTTGTGTTGTGTGCATATGAGTATTTTCTTATTTTTTACACTTTAAAGGCTAAAATCACCTTATAATGGGAAATTTTCCTCAACATCAAAGTCATGAGGCCTATATTTTCTTGACAAGTAATAAATTTATTGAAAAGGTGCAAAAGGGGGACACAGCCCTAGCACAGTGGAAGTATTCTAAGGATGAGCCAAAGAGAAAAAGAATTAAAACAAATACAATATATACTTTATCTAAAATCCAAGTCATTCATAGAGTTCTAACAAATTTAATGAAGTGAAAGAGGTAGAATTCAAAATCCAATCATATAAAGCCTTCAGAAATACAAACTTGAACATAGATAAATGTAACTCCCTCCCTAAAAGCACACATTCCTTTCTCTCCAAAATCACCATGGAGTAGCTTTCCATATTTCACCATTAGTTCTCTTGTCAAAGTGTCCTTTCCAACAAGATAGCAAATCCCTCACTGATCTAGGCATTACCTTATTAATACCAAAACAAGTAGAATACTAATGATCACACTTCCTAAGCAATATCACAGTGTAGAAAGAGATGTGCCACTGACTCCCTTGGTTCTCGTACATATAGCACCAATCCATAATAATTATCCCCCGCTTCCTCATATTGTCTGTTGTCAGAATTATTGCAAATGCAACACACCATGAGAAGAAAGCTATACCTTTAGTGGTACAGAGACTTTCCATATGTTTTCTGTGGAAATATCTTTTCCGCTCCTACTCTCAAGGCCTTATCATATCTATTCACTTGAAAACCATGATTTTATGACGAGATGCATACCAATTTATCTTCCTCCTTCCCTCAGGTCTTGGTTGCACATAAATCATCCAAAAAATGTTCCATAGATTTTAACTCCTAGTCATGGATGCTTGGGAAAATAAAGGATTTCAAATAGGACTTCTATTCTTGAATTCTATAGAATCTATCACTCTGGCATCTCTATCCCTAGCAATTAGGAAAAAATCAGGGTACCTTTCCTTAAGAGTAGTTGCCAAGAGCCTTGTAGCTAAGTGGTATAGCTTGGTCTCCTTTATGAGAAGAACTAGGGTTCGATTCCTCCTGGATAGCAGCTTGTATGTCTTCAGTTTCTTTTGAGATCTTAGTCAATGGGGGAAAATCTGATCAATTTAAGCCTAGTAGAGGGATAAGGCAAGGGGACCCTCTATCCTCCTACCTATTTATTTTTGGGCAAGAAGTTCTGTCTCGGATCCTCGATCGTGAGTTTTGCTCCAACAACATCAGTGGGGTTAAGGCAAGTAGGAGGGCCTGCCATCACCCATGTTATGTATGCTGATGATATTGTACTCTTCTCAAAGGCAACCAGAAATGATGCTGCTAACATCATCAAATGTATCGAAAAATATTGCAGCTGGTCAGGTCAAGAAATCAGTTGGAACAAATCAGGTATTTTCTTCTCCAAGCACTCTCGACCTAACATCAGAAGAGAAATCAAGCATCAACTACACATGAAAATCCTTAAAAAGGAAGCTATATACCTTGGGGCATCCCTTTTCCTAACCAGATCTCCCACGAAGGATTTCAAATTCCTTCTAGACAAGCTAGAAACCAAGCTGATGGGGTGGAGAAGTAAGTGCCTTTCTTGGGCAGGTAGGAGTACTCTCATTAGCTCCATGGCACAAGCCATCCCCAATTACTTCATGTCCTCTTTCAACATCCCGGCCAAGATTTGCGACAAGCTAGACTCTACATCTAGAAGATTTTGGTGGAAACCCAAGGCCTCGGTAGGCAAATTCATAGCTTGGAATTCTTGGGACAAGCTCTGCCAGCCCAAAAGCCTAGGAGGTCTCGGGTTCAAGAAAGCAAAAGATTTCAATAATGCGATGCTTGCTAAATTAGCCTGGATGGTTGCCTCTAAGAGGGATAGCATTTGTGTGCCCGTGGTGAGAGCTAAATACAAGGTAAGACATGATTGGCTTTATAGCAACCCCCCCAAGTCAGCTTCCCCATCATGGAGAGCCATTGAAAAAGTCAAGCAACTGATAGTTAAAGGTGCATGTTACATTATTGGAGATGGCCAATCAATTAACGTTTGGTCTGATCCATGGGTGCCTCAGTTACAAGGGTTCAAACCTGTACCAAGAAATGAGTCACAAAATCAGACCCCCCTTTCTCTTTTTTTTGATAAGTAAGAAGAGAATATTATTAATAAAAGAGAATCAAGGAAAACACAAAGGGTTCACGGTAGTGAACAAAGGAAAAAAGACCAACAAAAAAACAGCAAAAAAACAACTAATCTATTCTAACAGATGAAAGAAAATCCAAAAGGGTAGAACAATCCGAATAACCCCAACGTCTAGACCAATCAAAGAGTGTCCGTTGGCAATACTCTAATAACTGAACCACAGTTTTCTCCTCATTCTCAAAAGACCGCCGATTCCGTTCAGTCCAAATAATCCACATTAAACAACTTGGAACTAAATCCCAAATATCAGAGCTATACTTCCCAAGCTAATGATGCCAGCAAAATAATAAGTCCACAACTGAACCTGGCATGACCCATTCGATCCCAAACAACCGAAGCATATACATCCACAAAGAATGAGCTATCGGACAGAAAAGTAACAGGTGATCCACAGATTCCGTATTGCTACAGCACAAACAACAACGATTTGCCAAAGGGCGACCACGAAGCATAAGATTATCCAAAGTTAGAATCTGATCATGGGCTGCAGTCCACATAAACAAAAACCACCCTTTTAGGAACCTTAACTTTCCAAATTCCTTTCTAAGGGAAGGTGGAAGGATCTGCATTTCGAATCTTATGATATAAGGACCGAGTATCGAACTTCCCACTGCCATTAAGATCCCAACAAAGACTGTCACAACCTCCACCCCTAGGAATACGGGTTTGGATGAAATGAAGAAATGAGTAGGAATCCGCCAACTCCCAATCATTGAAATCCCTCTGAAATCTTAAACTCCACACGCTGTCATTAACACCCACTGAAGGGCTTAACACCTCAGAGATACAAGCCTCCTTATTAGCTGAACACAAAAATAACTGAGGATAACGAATTTTGGGAGGAACATCCCCAGTCCACTTATCATGCCAAAACAGAATACGAGCACCATCCCCTACCACGAAAGAGAAATGCTTTGCGAAAGTTTCCCATCCTTCGCTAATGCCCCGCCATAACCCACAACCATGAGCCCTACTACAAACTCTAGTGCACCAACCCCCTTTTCCTTCCCCATATTTCATGGCAATGACCCTTCGTCACAGATGTGAGGTTTCATGGCCATACCTCCAAAGCCATTTCCCTAATAGGGCCTGATTAAAAGGTGCTAACTTTCGAATTCCTAAACCACCCAGCTCACGCAGTAAGCAAACCTTTTCCCAGGCCACCAATGGATATTTGAAACACTCAACTGAAGAACCCCACAAGAAGTTCATTTGAATGCATTCAAATCTGGTTGCTACAGCTTTAGGGATAGTAAAAAGAGAAAGGTAATAAGTCGGAAGGCTTGAAAGGGTACTTTTTAGCAAGGTAAGTCTACCACCCTTTGACAAATAAAGCCGCTTCCAGCCTGAAAGCTTCTTTTCCATCCTCTCAAGGATCGGATTCCAAATAGAGGCTGTTTTGTACAAAGAACCCAATGGCATACCCAAGTAAATCATAGGCAAACTGCCCACCCTGCACTGAAGGATATTAGCCAAAGACTGAATGTTACGCACCTCCCCAATAGGGACAATTTCACTTTTCCCCACGTTCACCTTCAAACCAGTAAAAGCTTGGAAACAAGTCAAAACCAGCCTAATAGAAAAAATCTGCTCTCTAGAGGCATCACAGAAAAGAATGGTGTCATCAGCAAATAGAAGGTGAGAAACACGGATACCAGTCGAATTAACAAGGCCCACATGAAAACCCTAAATTAAACCCCCTTCCTCAGTTTTCTTCAAGAAACGACTTAAAACCTCCATGATCAAAAGAAAGAGAAGGGGAGACAAAGGATCACCTTGTCTGAGACCTCTAGAGCTACTAAAGAAACCAGCAGGAGATCCATTAACCAGAACAGAGAAGCGAACGGTAGAGACACAAGTCTTTAGCCATCTCCTCCATCTATCCCCAAAGCCCATCCTCTCCAACAGAAAAAACAAAGCGTCCCAATTCACATGATCATATGCTTTCTCAATGTCTAACGTATACACCACCCCTGGAGTACAACGTTTCAGTCTACTGTCTAAACATTCATTAGCAATAAGCATAGAATCCAAACTCTGTCTGCCACCAACAAAAGAATTTTGAGACTCTGAAATAAGTTTATCCAGCACCCACCTCAATCTGTTAGCTAAAACCTTAGACAATAGCTTATACACACTGCCCACTAGGCTGATAGGCCTAAAATCTTTGATACTTAAAAGCATTATTTTTTTTGGGAATCAGAGAAAGGAAAGAAGCATTCAGAGACCATTCAAACTCTGAGCTTCTATGGAAATGATCAAAGAATGCCATGACATCTATTTCCACAACACTCCAACATTTTTGAAAAAAGCCATAGTGAAACCATCTGGACCTGGGGCTTTATCACCCTCTATCTCATGTAGAACCTTAACCACTTCCTCCTTAGAAAAATCCCTCTCTAATTCAAGACGCTCAACCTCCTCAATTCTATCAAACTCTAAACCATCCATAAAGGGGCGCCAAGTATCTAACTCAGTGTATAGCCTATGATAAAAATTGACCACCTTAGATCGCACCTCTTCCTCATCCTCATAAAGGACACCATCCACCTCTATACCTCGAATATGATTAGTTCTTCTATGGGAATTTGCAACCCGATGAAAGAAGCGAGTATTATTGTCCCCCTCCTTCACAAATAAAATTCGAGACTTTTGTCTCCAAGAAATCTCCTCCAAAGAGGCAAGATTAGCAATCTCACCTTTAATCTGAATACGATGCGTTTGATCCTCCAGAGAAAGACCAGACAAGTCCTCCCTAGCATCCAAACCCAGCAATTCAGATAAGAGACATTTCTTCCTAAAGGCCAAATCCCCAAATTCCTCCTTATTCCACTTTTCAAGTCCTCTTTGAGAGCTTTTAATTTACGAGCCAGAGAATAAAGCTAGGAGAACCTGAAAAGCAATACCCATTCCACCATTGCCGAACGCTCTCTACAAAACCCTCTTCTTTCAACCACATATTCTCAAATTTAAAGGCACTCCGACCTTTATTAACATTACCCGCCACCACCAAAAGAGGGCAATGATCAGAAACTACACGAGGAAGAATCCTTTGAGACACATTTCCAAAGTGATCTACCCAATCCACTGATGCCAAGGTTCTATCAATTCTTGACATACAAACTGACCCCGAATCTCTAAACCAAGTAAACGAAGCCCCTTCAAGGGGTAAGTCCACAAGGTAATTAGCCTCAATGAAATCTGAAAAAGCAAGCATAGCCGGACTAAAAGCCTCATAGCCAAATCTCTCACTCGGATAACAGATGGTATTGAAATCCCCTAAAACACACCAAGCCGTATTCCACCTAGAGTGCATTCTAGTAAGTTCTTCCCACAACGCACCCCTTTGGTTATCCTCATTAGGCCCATACACTCCTGAACAAGCCCATACAAAATCATCTGCAACCCCCTTCAGTAACACATTAAAAAAAAAAAGACCAACATCACAATCAACTTTTTCAAAAACTCTCTTGTCCCAAACCAATAACAGCCCCCCTGCTGTATTGACTGCATCTAGAACAACCCAATCTAGGAACGGACTACCCCAAAGGCTTCGAACAATAAAAGAGTTTAAAGAGGCCAACTTAGTCTCTTGAAAGCAAACTATATCACACTTCCACTCCTTGAGAAGATTTTTACATACCTTTCGCTTCTAAGGATTTTTTAATCCCCTAACATTCCAAGATAAAAGCTGTAAACTCATTTTAAACTGGTAATCGCCCCTGTACCTACTGAGCAGTCTTTGTTCCTCCCCTTAGAAGCTGCCCCATCATAATTAATAGAAGAAAACAAACCTTTGAGCTCCCTAAACCCTTTCTGCTTAGAGTTCACAATACCATTAGAAGACCCAGCACTAACAACATCAACACAGTCTTGTTCAAGAAGACGGAATAGAGCCAGGCATTGATCTTCGTGCTTGACAATAGGAAAACCCACAATTCTACAGAAATTTTTCATTAGGCTACAAACCCATTTCGAATTTTTCACCGCTGACCCTCGAACCTCTCCCTTGCCACCTTCCTTGATCACCGCCAACTCCTTGTGATCATTGGGATCCCATTTAGAAAGAGGTGAGCACTCCAAAGATGCATTCCCGTCCTCTCCATGACAGAAGCCACTAGGATAAACTTCACCGTGCTTCCACTGAATTAGAAGATGCTCAGTCCCTTCCTGTAACTTCTCAACCCCATCCAAATGACTGGGCGACACTGGCTTAGCACTAGGATTGCACCATGCTTCTCCTTTCTCCCCTGAAACCACCGTGGGCTCATCTCTTACTCCAAAATAGAGACCCTCCTCGCAACCCAGACCCAGTAGAGGAGAAAAAGAGTTATGGGCAGCTCCCTAATGCCGAAGATCAGAAGAAACGGCATACCCAGGTCCCATTAACTTGGCCGGAGTTTGGGTCTCTTCCATGGACCTCCGATTGGTCCCCTCCACATCAGAAAACCCAAAAATGGACCCCCCTGTCGCGCTCGCCGGCACTACCGTAGTCACCGGCGACCCAGGAACCACCGTCGTTCTCGACTGCGACGCTGTTGACACCGCCGGCGACCCAGAAACCATCGTCGCCCTCGCCAGCGTCGCTGCTGACACCTGCGGCCCGGCTACTAACTTTGCACTACTGCTCAAGCTCTCCCCTTGTACCCACGTTGCATGACCATTATTTGGCTCTTTTTCAGATCTGGGTTTGACCAAAATGCCCTTGAGAGATTCCACGGGCTGGGCTTTGGCAAGCCCATCAGATTGGATTATAAGTTCAGGCCCACCACTTAACACTCTGGGCCAACTGAACTCATTTTTATTCATCTCATATACAGAATGTTTCCCTCCCTCAGTCTTACACACTTTCAGAGCCAAAGTAGCAGGAGTCAGTTTAAAAGTGCAAGTCCACGTGGGTCTGCCATTGATGACTGAAACATTACCATTTAAGACCAAACCATTTACTGTTGGGACTTCAGGAATCCCGCTCTGCCCCAAATTTGCTCTAACTTTTTCAAAATCCCTGAACTTTTGCTGATGACCATAAGTAGACAAAAGGTTCCCACTCCGGTCACCACTAGCATACTAACCACCTCCACCACCACCATTTTTGGAGGATGCTTCAGCCATAGCAACCGGTTTAGCACCGGTGAAAAAGTTCCTCATTTCTCTCTGAAACAAAGACCAACCTGCACGATTGGAGCTTGCTGGTATCATAACACACCCACGGCGAGCCCCACCATAGTATTCAGCTATGACCACAAAAACACCAGCCTTATTCGACCTCCCACAGAATTCCAACAACTTGTTATTTTCTCGGAAGCGTTTGCAAATGGGAACTTCCCTCGGAATCCAATCACGAATATCCGCAAAACAAGAAAGGATCCACTCCAATCCTTTACGTCCTACCCAAAGAGTGTGTTTGACATGCTGGCTACTCTCATGAATAGCATACGAGTCATGTCGCCCACCATTGAAAGAAAAAGAGAAAGACTGTGCATCAATTCGGAAAGGAATCTTACTCCCCCCTGAACCGATAAAGATGGAGTGGTATTAAGGTTTGAAGCTGGTTTGGTATCAGTTTTAGATAGGGAGATAACGGGTAACAATGGAGGTGAAGGCACAGAAGGTTTAATAGGCAAAGTGGATGGCAGTAGGGGGGATGGCGGACGGCATAAACTAGAAGGGAAAGAGGGATGACAAAAGGTGTAAGAGGGCAGACCAAAAGGTGGGAGTAGAGGTGGAAAAAGAAAAGGATAGGGAGGGAGGGGATTGGTATGTGGGACAGCTGGTGGTATACAGGGGAAAAGAGAGGGAGTTGGGGGTGGGGGGGGGGGGTTGGTGGTGAGGGTGAGGGTGAGGGTGGGGGAGGGAGAGAACAATTTGACATTGCCTCAATCTAGGAAGATCAAGAAATAAGGAGACACGAAAAGAGGAAGAGAACAAGAAGGAACAAAGAAAAAACAGTGTACAGAGTACTTTTCTGGTTGATAATCTCCCCCCTTCTCACTGTTTCACAGCTCTTTGATCCCACTTCTCACAGTTGGAATTCTAGACTTATCCTCGAGTTATTCGATGCTGCCTCTGCTCAGCCATCATGTCTATCCCCCTACCAATCAGCCCCAAATCTGATAGACTCATTTGGGCTCTAAACTCCAAGGGTTTGTTCTTGGTTAAGTCAGCCTCTAGAATTTCAGTTGATCAAGAACCTAATCCCAGTCAAGCCGAGGTACCTTGGAAGAAGCTTTGGAAGGCAAGGCTCCCCGAGAGAATTAAAATGCTCATTTGGAGGATCGGTAACAGTTCTCTCCCCACCAGTGAAAATTTGTCATGCAGATTGGAGTACATCGACCCCAATTGCACCCTATGTAAGAATGGTTGGGAGTCTTGCGTACCTCTGTTCTTTGAATGCCCCATAGCTAGAGCTTTATGGCTATCTTCCTGCTGGGGGCTCAGAGTAGATACTAGCATGCTGCAGACTAATGAAGACATTATCAAGCTTATCATTGAGCCTCCAACATCCACTATCAGTGCCCATGACCAATGGCTCATAACTCTCAATATGGCCCTCATTTTGGATGAAATTTGGTACTTAAGGAATCACATCTGTTACCAAGATGCCTGGGTGGATATTCCCAAATCTATCCATACGGTACAAGCTAAGTTCTTAGAGTACTCCAAGCTGCATCTGTTTCTCCTCCTGCCTTCCCACCATCTAGTTCCACAACCTGGGCTCCCCCTCCTTTAGGATGGATTAAGATTAATGTGGATGTAGCTTCTTCTGAATACAGAGTTGCTAGGGGGTGATGGCTAGAAATCATTTGGGCGAGGTCATTCGTGCTTGGGGCAGATGTCGCCCGTTATGCTCTCCTCTCCAAGCTGAAGCTGCTGCCCTTCAATGGGCAGTTGAGCTTGCAAGCTGAGAACAGTGGCACCAGGTTATCTATGAGGGTCATGCGAAATCTTGCTTTAATGTGCTATCCTCGTCCGCTTCTTCCCCTGACTGGTCCATCAGTACCTATATTAGCAATATTCTGAGTCTTTCTTCTGCTTTTCCTTCTGTTAGGTTTTGTTGGGTCAGGAGACTTTGCAATTCTGCTGCTCATGCAGTCGCAAAATTCTCTTTAAGCTCACATCAGTCCTTTTTTTTCAATAATGGTATCCTCCCACCTGATATTGAGTCTGTTTGTAAGGTGGACTACCTTTCTTGTACTTCTTCTTTTGTTTAATGACATTGCAGATTACCAAAAAAAGGGTTCGATTCCCCCTTCCCTCACTTGTTGTAACAATTGAATTATCAAAAAGTTGTAGTCTTGCCATTCCAAATATCATGCCACACGGTTCTGGCGGGTGGGGTCTTGTATCTGTTTTTTGCTCCCAAGGGGTGGGTCCCGCCTTGCTAAGGTTTCTTAAGACCAAAGAACCGGGAGGAAGAGAGGGGGGGGGGGGGGCTTTCCCTTCTTGGTTCTCCTATAGCTGGATCCTTTGGAAACACAAGAATCCGTAGTTAGAATGGGATTCCAACTCAGCATCCTTTTTTGAGATTTTGAGAAGAGTTGCCCTTTGGAGAGCACAGTATGATGACAGTTGTAAGCACATTATTAAAAATAAATAAAAAATTATATGTGTGTGTGTGTGTGTGCCACAATTGAACTTTGGACCCACTTCCCGTGGACCCTACTTCAACTATTCCAACCTATTATGATGTTCTTCCACAGTTTACACACATACATTATGTTATGCCAGGCTGTAAAAAAATTACAGTTGTGTCATCTGGCAGTTCACCTGTGCCCACATGTCCTAAGATTTTTGTGCTTTGGATTAATTTGATAGATGCATACCTACACTGTTACATGCTTCCGTAACAATGAGAGAATTATGGTTGCTTATGTTTTGTTGCTTGGGTTGATGTGGAATAATGGCTGGAATGTTGGCTGAATTATTGACTAGTTGGAAGGAACACTTTGCAAAAATTTGGAAGTCTATTTATTCACTTGTGCATAAATGTGGGACATTTGGAGAGAAGAATTCCCACACGTTTGAGAGTTGTGAGTTATTTCTGTTGAGGGAAGCATTTGGGCTATTTATTCACTTATGCATAATGTGGGGCATTTGGAGAGAGAAGAAGCTACTATTTGCTTCTCCTCTATATTGCTAGAAGTACTTAATTTTTTAAGTTTTAGGAGTCAGCGTTTTTGTTTTTTCTTTGGTTGTTAATCTTGTATACTACCAGTGTTCTAGGGTTGCACCCCTTTTAGAACTCCTTTTTCTCTAAGTACAAATTTACTTATCAACAAAGAAAAACTTACAGCGAGTCCCCCACCCTCAACTTTTTTTTCCTTGATAAGTGATTTTGACAGTGAGTTTCCATGTCTAAAGATTTGCATTAGTGTCACTATCATATTTCTTGCAACAGAGTTCCAACTTGTGTTCACCATAGAGTTATAGTTTATTTAAATTGGAGCTCAACAAGTTGAAAAATGTTTGTTTAGAAAGAAATTTTTTTAGGAAATTCATTTGTCTATTTTACTTAATGAATTTGTTTGTCTATTTTGCCTCTCTCTATAGGATTTTGCAATCCCAGTTGTTTTGGTTGAGAACAGTGGGAGATGTAATAAGAATGAAAGTGATGAAAAGGTTAGTCATTTTCCTGTTGCCACATGTTTGTTGTTTTTACCTTTTAGTACATTCATCATTGATGATTTTTCTCTAAAAAAAACGTCATTGATGTTTTTTCATCTTTGAGAGATTGAGAAGATGGTTGTGCTTTGGTGACAGGTTCTTCCAAACGGGACTGCTTGGATTCCTCATTTAGTTAAAACAATCACAGAAGTTGTGTTGAATGGAAGCCAGTCTATTGTTGTTGACAAGAAGCTGATTGAAGGGCCAAACCCTAATGAGAGAGGGAAGTTCTTAATTCCGCTTATTTTTGCCCTCCAAGTAAGTTTCTTAAATTTAGATGCTTATTTGTTTCTCATATCTTTGGATAAGTGATCAATGAAATTCATTCAATTTTTCTCTCTGCTTCTTTGCAGTATTTCTTTGTCATTAAACCAATCGAACGTGCCATCAAGAATGATATTGCAAAGGAGAGTAGACCATCATGGGAGATGCGTGATACGGGCGTGGGCAGTCGCAAGTTCTGATCTGGCTATGAACCCCTGCCACCATGAAATTTTCTTATTGTTGTCTATTTTCCTGTACTGGTTACATCTCTATCTCTTAGCCATTCCTAGTATATTCTGCAGTATTGGTAATCTGCGGCATATGGATTCCTTAGCGTTTTGAGAGAATTGGATTTTGTGTACTCGGAGATCATATGCTCTTTGAATTATTTTTTCACTACCTAATTAATTTTGCATCTGTAGAATTATTTATTTCCCTATTCCAATTCTTCTTTGCAAATGATGAAGATTTCTTGTTTCTCATAAAAAAAAGTTGGAAGATTTCCTGTTTATTTTCAAAGAGTCCCGTGTGTATTATTGCTGTAGGGGTGTGCGTTGGTGATGCTTTGCATTAACATGAATTATAAGAGCATGCTGTCATGGATAACATAATGCCTGCACAGTAACTGTTTGTCAGTCTAGGGTCAAGGAGATTATTCTGTAATGGTTTTTGTAGTTCTGAAACTTTTTAATTCTAAAACTTGATGCTGTCCATTACCGTGGTTTTTATTTTAGTGACTTCCCATATAAGTAGTGGTTCAAAAAAAAAAAAAGTTAGCGGTTCAAAATGCACATCATAAAATGTATTATAGGAAAACCCTGGGAAAAAAATTCATATCATAACTTGGTTTTAACTTCTAAGATAACTGGCTGCGAACTTACACATTGCGTGTGATAATTATTTTAAGGTGGTTTTATTAATTTTTTTTTTTTTTTTACAATTTAAACTAATTTAATAAAGAGTAATGTATTTCGTAATCATATTTTAATTTATTATAGGAACAATCATAAATATAAATTTTGTTGTACCAAAATGAATACAATACAATTTTTCTTAGAAATTTAAAAGGTAAATTAACGAAAATATTCATTTTTTTTAATAAAAGTTATTTATAACATTTTATGAATCATTAAAAAGAATATAAAATTTGAAAATTATTCTTTAAGTTTTAAACAAATTTTTACAAACTTTTTTTTTTTTTCTGCCTACAATCCAAAACACCAAAAAATGTAACTAAGAAAATTAATAAAATTTAACAATGATTAATTGGACCAATTAGGAAAAAAATTTGTTGTAATTTCATTCACCCAAAACATATTATCAAATAAAAAATTATTAGCAAAATCTAAGAATTAAATTTTTATATATGCATTGTTATAAAATAATAATAATTAAAATAAAATTGCAAAAACTAAAATTTGTCACCCATCTGATTATTTTCGTTTGGTTAACATTTGCTTTTCTTTAAATAAATGGCATTATAGTGTACTTCTAATACAACTATTAACAGTACTTTGTCCACTACAAAGGATTAAAGAATAAACAAAAATTAGTAAAGCCTCATAGTTTAACATCTAAATTGAGCACTATAAAAAATCATGCTATGTAATAGAAGAAATATCAATTTACAATAAATTCCAAATTATCCAAATTAAATCATGCTGTGTAATAGAATAATATTATATTTTTATATACTATATTTAATTCTTTATGACGCAATAAAATAACATTTAACAATCAAAGAGAACAAAAAAAAAAATATAAAAAAAAAATAAAACAAACTAAATCGCATTAATCCAAAGTAGAGTTTTAAAGAATATAAAAAATTACCAACCTAAAGCAGATATAAAAGAAAAAAAAAATCCACCAAAAATTTGAGAGAGAGAGAGAGAGAGAGAGAGAGAAATAACCTTTTTGTTGTGAGGGAAAACTATGCGTAGAATGGAAGAAATAGTGACAAATTTATAGTAAGAGAGTATGAATAAGAAAAGACAAAAATAAAGAAAGATGAAGGGATAGATGAAGAACGATATTAATTTAGAGGGTAGTGGGGAGATGAAAAGGTAAGGAATGAAGAAAGATTGGATAAGTAATGGGGAGATGAAACAGTAAGGGAGGGAGGGAGAAAGATTGGAGAAATGTAAATATTAAAAAAATAAATGTTAAAAACAATTATAGGAAAAAAGAAAAAAAGAAAAAAGAAAAGAAAAGATAATGACGTGGACTCTGATGTGGCTCAACTGGAGCGTAATAATAATAAATGCTACTTCAGCTTTTAAAAATATATAGATATAGATGTATTACGCTTTTTGATGAATGCCCAGTCTTTCCTAGAAAAGAGAAGAGCATGTGTGCTTTTCCTTGAGTTATATTGGTAATGGTACGTGAAAAGAGAGTTTTAGTTGCGTTGAATGCAATTTTAACAACCTTGAAGTAAGCCAAATATTTTACATCCCTAGTAGGCCACCATTTCTTTTCCCTTTATTTTATTTGGATTTTTGGATGAGTAAGTTTGCTTCCAAAGGAAGAGGGAGATACATTGGGGGGGGGGGGGGGGGGGGGGGGGGTGGTGTTTGATAAAAAAGGGTGTTTAAGCCTTTTAAGTGTACTGACTAATTTCTTGGATGTGTGTAGTTTCCCTATTACACAAACACTATGTAGTTATAGGGAAGAATCCCTCAGAAGTAGCTCCAAGGTGTGTGTTGAGAGTTTTGAACTCAAGATTTCATGGATCTTATGATGGCTTGAAAACCGCTAAACCAACCCTTCAAAGAAATGGGGAGCTAAGATTTAACAAATGACATTGTCATTTGAGACATGATTTTGTTAGTTACCAATTTTATATAAGCAAATTTCACTCTCATGCCAAAAAATGCTCTAGTTGTGGTATACGCATACATGTCTTTTCTTGATGCTCTCGTTGATTTTTTTTTTACTTATGTTTAGTTGAAGCTTGTGTATCCACTAGAGAAGATGTCGGAAGAAGTTGAGTCAGACAACGAAATTTTGAAAGGGGTGAGCTCGAGAGATACGGTGGTAGTGACAAAGGGTACTCAAGCTTTGAGCCTATAGGAAGATGAGTGTGATGGGGACGATGATGAAGGTGATTGGAGTACAATCATTGGGCCATAAATCAACATGCTCTATTGGGAAGATGGTGGTGATTCTATATGGCTAGAGCCATTAGTTGTATCCATTCCAGTGGAGAATAAGGTGACTCCAGTGGAGACTGCAAACAAACCTCAGGCTTTGATTTGAGTGAAAGAGGAAAACCAAAGGTTTTGGCTATAGGTGGGCAGGTCTTATGAGGGCCTTGAAAATCAAGTTACAACATTATTCCAAGCTATTGAAGAGAAGAATAGACGGGGGGGTGGCATCTAGAGGAATTTATTGAAAGTAGTATCAAAGGGCAATAGGTAGCTAAAGAATTAGGTGACTTCTTGGAATTTTGAGACCAACTCAAGTAAGACTAGAAGTGTTTAACAGGGAGAGGGTTATCATGTTGTCTTAATGAATCTCAAAATTATTTCTTGGAATGTGAGAGGGCTAAACGATCGAGATAAGAAGCCCAAATTAGAAACTTGATTAGGGATCAGAAGACTAATATTATATGTTTACTAGAAACTAAATTGGAGTTAATTACTCGTGGGTTGATAAGAAGTATGTGGGGTTGTCATTATGTTGACTGGTTATATACTTAGGGTCTCTTGGTGCTTCAAGGGGTATTTTTTTGATGTGGAATAAAAGGGTAGTGGAAAAGATGGAGGAAGCTGTGGGTCAATTTTCAATATCTTGTAGATTAAAAAAATGTGGAGAATCAATTCGAATGGGCATTCACAAGGGTTTATGAGCCTAATATAGATAGGGATAGGAGGTTGTTATAGGAGGAAATGTATGGTTTACTTAATTGGTGGAATGTACCATGGTGTGTTAGAGGTGATTTCAATGTGATTTGCTTTCCTACCAAACTACTGGGAACTGAGAATTATTCTCAAGTTATGTTTGATTTTTTTGATTTCATCTCAACTTATGGTACGATTGATTTACCTTTGGAAGGTGACTCTTTTACTTGGTCTAGTACTCGTAAGTAGGTTGATTTAGAATTGACTGCTTTTTGTTCTCAATGGATCAAGAGGTTTAGTTCCCAAATGTTTATCAATGAAGGATGCCCCACCTTATGTCTGACCACTTTCCAATTCTCTAAGATTGTGGTAGTTTCCAAAGAAGCTATCATCCTTTTAGATTTGAAAACATAAGGCTTAAGGTTGAAGGTTTTCTGGAGAAAGTAAAATTGTGATGGGATTCCTACTAGATTCAAGGGCATCCAAGTTATAAAGTCACAAATAAATTGAGGGCCTTAAAGTTAGATTTGAAAAAATGGAATGAGGAAGAGCTTGGGAATGTGGAAATTAAGAGAAAGTAGTTATGTAATGCTCTTAATGAACTGGATGATACTAAGGAGAGCAGGCATTTAAATGATGATGAGAAATTGGAAAAATATCATATTTGCATAGATCTTGAAAAAACCTTTCTTTTGGAGGAGATTAGTGCGAGACAGAAATCTAAAGTTCTTTGGTTAAGGGAGGGGGACAAAAATACGAAAATTTCCCATAGAGTGGCAAATTCTCATAGGCGGCGTAATGCTATAACCAATCTCCTAGTGGATGGAGAATTGATTACAGATCTAACAAGTATTTCTAAATGTATTATGCAGTTTTATTGTTGTCTGTATATTAAAGATGATTTCCATCGCCATTTTTTGGATGTTATGGATTTTAATAGTTGTAGATACTATATTTTGTACCCCTTATGACTCGAGCCCCCATTCCTTAATGATGCTCAAACTCTAAGGCCCAATGCCAGTTTAGAGCCCAATTAGATATCAAATTGACTTGAAGAGTGTTAAAATGTAAAATATAACCTTTTAAATGAGCAAAAATCTATTTTTGGAAATAAAATGACCAAAATGGCTCTTGGCGCACATACGTGATCAGCGGCTTTCGTATGTGGACCAAAGCATGCATACGTAGGCATATTCCTGCATACACAGCTAGGGTTTTAGAAACATGAAAAAGGCAAGTTTTCTACAATAATGGCTGAAGTTTGGAATGAATCCCACATTGTATGAGAACCATTCCAAACCCCATTTTTTTTCCACTGTATAAAGTCTTATATGGTACATTTTCAAAACACACAAAAATCCCATGGGGAAAAACTTAAGATTCACTGGAAAATAGTAAATCAAAATTGAATTTTTCACAAAATACCCTCAAGTCAATTTTATTTGATTATGACCTTTTTTGGCCTCAATCCTTTTAGTTTAACATTGCTAATTGCTTGTTTAATGACTTATGATAGATTTAACTACGGGAAATGGTCAAAATCAAGCTTGGGAACTCCTTTTGAGGTATCAAGCTTCAACCTTTCTTTTTTTCTTTTTAAGTCTTTCCCTTGTGCTTTAATCTTGTTTCTCGGCTTTGTTTATGCTTATATATGCTTGTGCAGTTTAGTTTTATGCTTGTCTAATGTTTATAAGCATGCTAGGTTGTTAGAATTAGGATTTTCTTTTGTGCTCTATTTTTCTGTTTCGTGTTTCTGGGTTAGGGTTTATGAACAAGCTCACGCACGTATGCCATGAGCATGCGTATGCAGGTTAAACCTGCATACGCAAGCCTTTGGTTGCGTACACAGGCACTTGTCCAGAAACCCTAGTTCAGATTTCTTATTTTGTTTGGTTAACCTATTTCACATGTTTTGCCTTTGTTTAAACCCTTTTCATATGTTTATATGTATTTGAGTCTCTGTCTTGTATGCTTGCTTATCTTTAATATGTTTAGATTAGGGTTTTATGTTTACATCTTGTTTAAATACCATGAACATGCATTCACATGTCCATGCACAATGCCATAGGTGCTAAGATGCTACAAGGTAAGTAAGGTAAGTCATGCATTCACAGAACATGCATGTTGATTGTTTAATCCTCCCTTGATATATGTGTACGAAGTTGATGCCCTGTTTTTGATTCATGATATGATTTGCTTTCTACCATATGGATATTTATGCTCTGTTGACATGATTGAGTTGCTGCCTTGTTTTAGATATATGATAGGGTTTTCACAGGTTAGATGAATGCTAGGATTTTCTTACATGCATTTGGGTTTGGCTCTCTTTTGCTTTATGGGTAGATAAGTATGTGTTTTGGGATAATAATGCTATGATTGTTTGTTTAGATGCATGCTAGTGTGTGTGTGTGAGTTTAAGACACAAGTATTGAAAGCGTTTTTAATAAGGTTAATATGTAAGACATAATGATGGGAGGCCAACCTTAGGGTTGGACAATCTTGGGTGCCTAACATCTTCCCAAGAGCGTACCTAAACTTCGAACCCAAACTCTGGTAGTAAAATCAAAGGTCCTTCCTTGAGAGAACATTATATTTATGGTTCTTAGACCATTGCAAAAATTAGATGGCAACTCCAACGCCCCTTGTGTCCACTATAGCATCCTTAAGGAAAAATCTGAGTGGTTGGAAAGACTATTTGAAGAGGGGAAAGTGTTTGGGGTGACTTAGAATTTCAATGTTGATAAGGCTCCAAGCCTTGATGGATATTATTTGGCCTTCTTCCAATCTTGTTGGAGTGTAATCAAGGCTAATATTATGGAGTTCTTTCAAAATTTTATGCCCACAGTAAATTTTTAAAAAAGTCTCAATGCTACCTTTATTTGCCTTATTCCTAAAAAGAGAGACATTATGGAGGTCAAAGATTTTAGGCCTATTAGCTTAATAGGCGGGGTGTATAAGATTATTGCCAAAGTTTTAGCCAACACGGCGGTCCTTTAGGATATTATTTCTACCTTCCAAAATGCTTTCATGAAAAATAGGCAGATTTTAGACTTAGTTCTTATTACCAATGAATGTTTGGATAGTCGTATGAAGTCAAGAGTTTTAGGGGTGTTACGTAAATTAGATGTGGAAAATGTATACAACCATGTCAATTGGGATATTTTAATCTATATGCTCTAGAGATGTGGGTTTTTGGAGAAATGGTGGAGGTGAATTAGGTATTGTGTTTCTATGGTGTGTTTATCTATTTTGATTAACTGTAGCCCAAGTGGCTTTTTTAAGGGTTCTAGGGGCTTACACCAGGAAGATCCTCTTTCTCCAATGCTTTTGCTATTGTAAAGGAAACTTTGAGCTATATGATAGAGGTTGTGTGAGATGGCTTTATTGCATGATTCTCTGTTGGGTCTCTAGAAAATGATGAAATAATGGTGTCTCATCTTTTCTTTGTTGATGACGCTCTTATTTTTTGTGATACTGACATGCATAAAATTGCCCATTTCAGGACTACTCTTGCTTGCTTTGCTACTGCTTGGGCAAGTCAGAATTGATTCTTGCGGGAAATGTAACTAACTTGTAGAAGTTGATGGCCATTATGGATTGCAAACATGCGACAACTTCTGATAAAGTATTTGGGTTTTCCTTTGGGTGCCAAATGCAAAGAGAAGACAATATGGAATCCTATTTTTGAGAGGATGGAAAAAAGATTGGCAAGGTGGAATACTTTGTATTTATCTAAGGGAGGTAAAGTTATGTTGATTAAGAGCACTCTCTCAAGCTTGCCTACTTACTTTATGTCTTTATTTCCTATTCCAGTTGATGTGACTAACTGTATTGAACAGTTACAAAGAAATTTTTTATGGAGTGGGTTAGGTTAAGACTCCAAAGTCCATTTAATGAAATGGCCTCATATTTTTTCTCCTTTAATGTAATGGGGACTAGTGTAGACACCTCATTTTGTATCCATTAATATTTTTTGGTCCTTGTTCTCAATGATGAGCTTGACATGCATCAACCAAGGGTAATTAAAGTGTTTTCAATAGTTCAGAAGTAATCACAACTCAAAAGTGCTTAAAGAGTTTTGAAAACGATGTTCAAAAATGACCTTTGCTTATTATTTTGACCATAAATTTTGATCCAAAAAGAATTTTTTGAGTGAAGTTTATTTCATTGGAAAGTAGACATCATGGGCTTCAATTTGAATATAAATTTTTCCTAATTTGGATTTAAACGAAGTAGTTATAGCCATTAGAATTCAGACCATCAATGTTGTAAGGAATTAGGGTTTTGGCAAGCATGCGTAGGCACCTTTGAGGGCATGCACGAACCCTCGTAAGCATGTGCACCCACCTTCAGTTCTAGAAATCAGAAATTTTCATATTTGGGGCCCCAAAACTTTAATCTCTGGGTTGGGCCACCCCTCAAACCATTAAGAACATCCAAAAGCTTCTAAAAGGCCCATAAAATCCTAGTTTTAATGTATAAATACTCATCTTATGTCTCCAATCAAAACTCTAGCTAGAGAGAGTTTATTTTGGCATCCATGTTTTCTAAAACCCTAGTTCATCTTCTCTATTCACTCACAAAGCACACTATCACATTTTTTACATTATTCAAAACCCTTCTTTAGTAATCTCTTAAGGCAGAAAGTTGTTTTCTAATTGGTTTTTCTAAATCTTCTTCAAAATGATATTGTTTTTGAGTTGTGATACCTAGTTCTATTGTGTTCTTTAATTCATTTGTAATCTCAATCTAAAGTTGTTATTCTAGGCACTAAGGGGTCAGTTAAACAAAGCTTTGATTTGTGATCTTCAAGTAAGGTAAGTCTTCTTCCATGACTTTTCCTTTGCTATGAACTCTAATGTTTGATATAGTTTATTCAAGTTTTGTTTATTGCATGTGATCATCATAAACTTTATGTGATATGTTTTAATCTGACCATGTGATCTAATTTTTTCTTTGTTTTAGTTTCCCTTTGTATTTCCTTTTGTTCTTGTTCTTAGTTTTGAAGCTAATATGTTATAATATGTAGAACTTTTCACATGTTCTTTATTTGATTGTTTTGATCTTTGCTTGATGATGTTAATATGACCATAGTATAATTTTGTTAGTCTTTAGTTTTTCCTTCGTATTTTCTTTTATATATGTTCTAATACTTTAAGTTGTTTTAAGCTAAACATGTGATTTCTACAAATTATGTGCTAAGGATGGTTGTGCATGATCAATGATGCACACACATGGTTTTGACCTTGCATACGTATGGTTAAGTATGCGTATGCACCCCAAACCCAGATTTGGCAAAAATCTTGTTTTTATTTAATTGATTATTTCTCTATTTGTTCTTTGATTCTGTTTAACCCTATTTTAGGTTATTTAATTATGTTTATTTGTTTTCATTTTTTTATGTAGTTAATTTTGCCATGTTAGGTTTAATTTGATATATATCCTTGTGTGTTTGATTTTATTTGTTTTTTTATTTTTATTTTTATTTTATAATAATCTGTTTGGTTGTGTTTTAATGTGTTTCATTTTCTGTTGTTATGTGATATTTAGCATGTCGTTTGTGTTATTTTATTTAAGTGCATTATATATGTTTAGGATTAGGGATTTTGGCTCTTTTAATAATGTCTTTAATTAAATATGGTCTATTAACATATAATAGAGGCCGACCCATAAGCCGGGTGGTCTTGGGTGCCTAACACCTTTCCAAGCCATACCCTAACTTTGAACTCAATGTCTAGTGCGTAGACCTATGTAAGGAAGTGGCCCAAAGGCCCAATTTGATTCTTAAACCTAAACCGGGTGGTAACTCCCAAATCTCCACCTCCAGTCCATACGATTGAGGCATACTTCCTATGGGAGCATGAACCACTTATTTAGTGTGAGATGGTGTGCTCACAACTAGGTATAAGGAAGTTGAAAAAAAATTCAATTAAGCCTTGATTCGAAAATGTTTGAAGAGATAACGTACAAAGAGATATATTTTGGTGAAGGGTGATTAAGGAAGTATGGTAGTGGTTGGGGGTGGTGTTCTAAAATGGTTTTAGGTCCTTATGGAGTTGGCTTGTGGAATAATATAATATAAGAGTGAGAGACTTTCTCCAAGCACCTTTAGTTTTAGTTAGGGGATTGTTTTAGAGTGAAATTCTAGCATGATTTTGTGGAGTGGAGCATGATTTGTGGTGTGGAGATATGATTCTTAAGGAGTCCTATCCAAATTTATTTGGAATTAGTTGTATAAAGGATACTTCTATAGTTTTTTTTTTTTTTTTTTGATGAATAAAAAAATGGGTAAAGTTGAGTTGATGTTGTGCAATATTCCGCAATGGCATCATGCATTGGGATTTGCAATTTTTAAGATGTGAGCAAGATTGGGAGTTAAATGGATTTAATTTATTCCTACCTAGTTGGAGAAAATGGAGAAGATAAGTTTTGCTGGAAACTAGCTAAAAAGTAGGGGTTTTGAAGTGAGAGGTTATTATAATTCTTTGGTGTTTAATACAGCTGTATCTTAACCATGAAAAATTCTTTGGAAATTGAAAGTTCTGCTTAGAGTTGCTTTCTTTTTTTGGAATACTGCTTTGGGTAGGATTCTCGTTGTGGATAATTTTCGAAAAAGAAAAATTATTGTAACAAAGTGGTGCTATATAACTTCACTACCATATGGCTATGAAATTGTGCCCATGGGTTGAGTAAAAATGGGATGGGCCGGCTTGACCCTACCCATTGACGACCTTTAGGTGAACTCAATTAATGAGTTTTAGAGGGTAATATCAATTTGGTATGATTTGTTACTACAACAACAATAAAATCTTAGTCCCAAAATTTGATAAGATTTGCTAAATTTGAAGAAAAAAAAAGAGGACCATCTATCTATCTATCTATACACACACACACACACACACATTAGCCTTATTATACGCGCTTCGTGCATGTGATGAGGCTTTTTTATTTTTTAATGTCATAATTTTTCATTCATTCTAATTTAAAATTTACATGTTTTCTCATTAATATTATGCATTTAGAATTTATAAGTGGATAAAGTAATTTGAAAATCAATAGGAGAGTGACCCTATTTTTTAGGCAATATTTTAGTGGGAGTTAGAGTTGTTTTTATCAGATTGTCTTTTAGTTTTGTCTCTACTTAAACATAAGAGTGTAGGGACATTTTTGAATTAAAAAAGAAAAAGAAAAAAAGAGAGAATCCTAAATAGGGGAAACCCCTTAGATAGTAGAGAGTGTGTGTGTATATATATCTTTTTATTTTTATTTTTTTTGGGTAGTAAAAATGAAGAAGATATTATTAACTCACCAATCTCTCTATTTTTTCATAGACAATCATGGATTGGAGCTATGGATTTGAATTAGCCAAACCCAACTTGGCTTGCTCTCCAAAAAAGAACCCAACTTGGTCCAAGCTTTTATTTACTTTACTATTTAACTTATTAATATTTTGAAAATGTCAAAATTTTATTTGGGACATATTTAGTAGACTGTAATAGATACTGTAATGTAATAATTATTCTTATAGTTTAACTATTCTTTAGTTTGGTTATGTTTTTATTACAAAGAATAGCCATTCCTTATGAATAGCTATTTTTCTAAAAAAAAAAAAGAATAATTATTCCTCTCTAAAAGGGTTGTATTAGCTATTCCTTAGTATGTGTAATAATTTCTAAAATTAATATATTTCCAAATAAAAAAACTTTCCATATACATGTAATAATTATAAAAATAAAAAATCATAAAAATTAACTTATATCTCTCTCAATTTAAAGAATGTTATGTTTAAGAAAATATAATTGTATGAACAAGATATTTTCTAAACTAAATCTTAAGTTTTATTCTAATGTTATAATCACAACCAAATTTATGAATAGATTTAATTATTACATTACAACACATTTTATTCATAAAAATAAAAATTATAATTTTTGTTATAATCTCCATTCAGTGTACCAAACATAGCCTTGATATTTGAGTGATATATATATATATATATATATATATATATTTTGAGAATAAACGGCAGAATTTTATTCAAAGAAAGTAATAAGTCTATACAAAAGCAAGGTAGCACCATAGATTAAGCATGCTAAGATTGTACTCGCTACAGAGCTTTCTCTTCACCTAACAAAAAATACAGCAACTATATACAAATTTACACCAAGGAATGCCTAAGAAAAACAAGACAATCTTACAAATACTCAAGACAAGCTTCCATAATTAGCTTCAAAATATTCTAAAGCATGAGCTGCAGCAGACATGGCTAGAGAAGGGAGATCAGGACATGGAGTACTGTAGCGAGCCTCATTTTGCTTATTCCAAATCATCCAGCAAACGTGGAGTGATATTATATCTAGAATCTCTTAAATTAAGAACCTTGACTTCAATCCTTTGAGCTACAATCAATGATAGATTTTTGCTTGGTGAGTATGGTTGTCAAAATCGCGATCAGGATCGTAGGATCGCATGATTTTACGATTTCACCTCACCAAAACGTTTAGGATCGCACTAGGATCATAAAAATGGTAGGATCGTGTAGGATCGTTGACTTTTTATTTTATTTTTATAAAATTATGTTAATCTAAGTAAATGTTTTTTAGTTTCTAGTTCACTTGTAATCAAAATAAAGGAATGCTTCATCATTTCTAAATGAAGAATTTGATGTTGGCTTTGCTGCCTTTTAAGCTATAATGTTGTTAAATTTGTTTGATCAACATACTAATTTGTGTTCTAATATTACTAAAATATTTTTTTATATATAATTTTATCAGTTATGCTTGTATTTATATATTGATTGATTGATTTTTTTGAACATGCTTTTTAATTGTTGCTAAGTGATATAACTTGAATAGTTGAGTGTGAAGTTGTATCTTGATATCTTTTGTAGCTCTTGTATACAAATATATAATGTTTACATAGATGATGAAATAGATGATGATTAGGAATTTAAGACAGTGGTTATAAGAACTTTAGAATGAGAATAATTAAATGTTCACTTCACCTTAATATTCATCTTGCTTTTAGATTTCATATTGTAGTTAGCTAGTTTCCATTTGCTAACTTATTTTAGATTTCAAACTTGGAACTTAGAACTTGGAAAATATTTTCCATATGTTTTGATAAATATTTTGGTATTTGGTTGCTAATTAAATATTTATTGAACTTTTTAAATACATTGGGTCAAAACTTACATATATTTGTTTCGTTAGTATAGACTTAACAATGTATGACATGCAAATTATATCATATGATGCAAATCTTAGTTTTTTTATGAATGAATTTATAATTTACGTGATTATTCAACATACAAAGTCATTATTAATGCGTTTTTTGCTTTAAATCTGAAAATATGTAGGATCTTACGATTCACGATCCGATCCTACGATCTACGATTCCACCTACCTTCAATGATCCTATGTAAGATCCTGATTTTGACAACCTTGTTGGTGAGCTACCATAGCAACATCAAATAATTTCTAGAAGTATTTTATTTGTCCCAATAGCTCTTAGTCTCTCTCTCCTTGATGACTGGGAAGTGACACCGCGAAGCCACAATGACTGGCTGATTGTGGCAACAATGGGTTGGGTTGTGATTGTGCCAGTTTGGGTTATGGGTTGGTTGGGTTTATGCTGATTTGGGTTGTGGGCTTGTGTTGATTTGAGCTGTGGTTGGGTTTGTGCAGATTTGGGTGTAGAGTATGCTGGGTGGGTTCATTCTCAGGTCAATGGTTTGCTTATGGATTTGGTGCGTTGTGTGATAAATATGATTGTTTGAGATAAATTTAAAAAAAAAAAAAAAAAACAATGAGAAATTTTTTTTAATAAGATAGAGGAAAAAAATAGACTTTGTTAAAGGGTGTATTAAAAAAGATTGGTAGATAAAATAGATAAATGGCTTTTTAAAACAAGAATTTTGTTATAGGTATGTTGATTTTTTTTTTTTTTAATTTTTTTTTTTATAAAAATAATTATAATATACTGCAAATCTAGACCCCAAATACTTTACACATAAAAATATATCAATTTAGTTACAAGACCATTGGTAGCTATGTTTAGCTTTCCATAGAACGCTCTAGTGGTATGTGGTGTATATAAATAGAATAGAATACCAAAAAAAAGAAAAAGAAAAGAAGAAGAAGAAGCTAGAGTGTTGACGGTTGAGCAGGTAAAATAGAATAGAACAGAGAGATATAAAAGGAGGTTTGTTGGATGTTGGAGCTGGAAAGGTAGGTCTCTAGACCATATCATATGACTAGTCTTAGTTGGACCCGGCCCCAGATCATTTCGACGAACCAGCACCAGCACCAGCACCAGCGCCACCAGTCCCACTTCCAAATATACCATTTGAGATTTAATAGGCAAAATAAATACCCAAATACAAACCATTTAAACACAAACATCACCAACCAAAAAAAGCTCTTTACCCTATAGAATTAGACACACGCACACAACACATATATCTATCTATCTATCTATATATATATATATACTCAGAAACTTTTTTTTCTTTCTCTTTTTCATTTTGTTAAATATTATTCCCCTCTCTGTTATTGTATATTGTGTCTGCAATTGCATACCCTTTGTTGTTATTGTTGTTGTTGTTCTTCTTCTATGGCTGTTGGTGTTTGTTTTCTCTTGGTTTGCATCATCACAGTGTTCTCTTCTCTGCGGTTGGGGTCTTGTTCTTCTTCATCTTTGTGCCCAAAGGACTCCAATTTGTTTCTGTATGCTCTTCATTCTCAATGCCCTATTTCGATCTCCCCCAACCCACCTCTCCAGGTACGCTTTCTCCTTTTCTTTCTTTTCAATTTCACATTTCCTTGATTGTAGATTTTTGGGGATTTTGTAGGGTTCTGAGAATTTTGTGCTTGATCTTGGCTGACTTTTGTTTCTGGGTATTTCCTTTTTTTCCTTTACTTTTACTTTTATATGTAAATTGCTGCAAAGGGTTAGTGGTATTTTGTTGTTGAGGCTATTAAGTTCTTATTTTTAATTAATTTTTTTTTTTGAATAATTGGAGAATCGTATTCGGTTGTATTTGGTTGACTTTTGAATGTTAAGTATCTTTCTCTGATAAAAAATCTGATTAGAGAAGAAAATGAAATGAAGTTGGGCATTATTCAAATTCCCTGATTTTGACTAATAAGTAATAACCTAGTATTAACCCCCCCCAAAAAAAAAATGAAATCAAAATAAAACATTGTTGCTAAATGCTTTTTTATGTGATTTATTTTTTTGGGTTTTCTTTTGTAGCCAATTCAACTTAGTCCTTTTAAATCACTGTTAAGATTTATAACTATGAGAAATATTCATATTCTAGAAGGTTTGAATTTGTCTTGTGGAGGAGCAAAACCATGAATATAGGTCAACAGAAGTATATACTTGATATAGTTCGCCATATTTTAGAGGTGTTAAGTGCGGCATAACTGCATCAGCTTTGGTCTGCATACCTAGTATCGACTAGAGGGACAGGAAGATTTTTATTTAAGGTGCAAGGGTTGGTGATTACATCAGGGTGTTAGCTTCCTGGAAAAATAATACAGTTTCGGTGTCCATTCTATGCATTCTAGCACTAGGAAGTATTACTAAATCCATGGCGGGAAAAAATATGCACTATAGCGGTTATGTTTCCAGCATGATTTGAGGGTGTAATTAAGCTACATAATATACGATATTGCTTGAAGACTAGAATATATGATAATGTAAGCTGATTGATAACAGGAAATGATATTTGTGTTCAGGTAGTTATTGCTTATCTCTTTATGGAATATTTCCATGCAATATTAGTGTTGATAACAATGTAGATGTTTCTTTATAAAATAAACCGGTACAAGTTTCATGTGTTGTTCTAGGTCATTGAGTTGAACTTTCTTGTCTTTCAATTCTTGGCCTTTCTGGGAAATTATGTACTAGAATTCATTCTTTTATGCTTTAGTGGTAAATGTTTATTTTTTGATAGGTAATAAGACTTTTATTGAAAAAATTGAACATCATGTTCATGATGGTGAACACTCTAAACAAGAAACAAATACAATATAATCAAGAACTAAAGGAAATAGAGACTAAAAAATTAGATAAAGAAATACAATTCGTACACCCCCAAATACGAGCCCAAAGAAATAGAGTACCAAAGAGGAGAGATTCTAGATGATCTACTATTCTCTCCTTGTCTTCAAAAGTGCGGGTATTGCGTTCCTGCCAAACTAACCACATTAAACATGTTGGGATCATATTCCAAATGGTTGAATGATGCTTTCCAAACCCGTTTCTCCACATAAAGAAAAAATAGTTGACTGACCTTGGCATTACCCATTGGATCCCAAATGCTACAAAAGCTTTGCACCATTAGGCGTGAGAAGGTGATCTACTGATTCCCCATCACAGTAGCATAAACAGCACCTATTAACTAGAAACCGACCTCTCTTGACAAGATTGTCAATGGTGAGTATCCCATCATTAGTTGCTATCCATAAGAAGAAAGACACCCGTTTAGGCACCTTTACACACCAAATGCACTCCCAAAGAAATTCATTGGTGTTAGGACTAGATAACAACTTATAAAAAGAGCGCACATCAAATACCCTAAATGTGGTCAATCTCCAAATCAGGTGATCATCCCCCTCACCCCTCGGCATAGAGGAATAAATAAGCTCAAAAAAGGAATGAATAGTGTCTGCCTCCCAATCATGAGGACCATGACGGAAAAGTAAATTCCAACTCCTTCTAACTCCTTCAGAAGTAGATATTACCAAGTCAGAGACTCATGCTTCTTTAGAAAGAGAGCAAGCAAACATAGCAGGAAAGAGTTCCTTCAAAGGAATAGGCCCACACCAAGGATCATGCCAAAAACTAACACAGCAACCCTCCCCCACATTATACAGAATTTGACTAAAGAACTTCTTTGTTCCTTCCTTAATATTCCTCCACATCCCACACCCATGAGAACCTCTTACCCCTCTAGTGCACTAGCCTCCTCTCCCCTCACCATAATTGGCTGCTATAACCTAACACCATAATCTGTTACTTTCTTTCCCAAAACGCCACAACCACTTCCCAAGTAAGGCCTTGTTAAACAACCCAATCCTTTGGATCCCCAACCACCACTCTCAACAAGCAAATAGGCCTTATCCCAAGCAACTAAAGGATATTTAAAAACATCCTCTGAGGCCCCCCAAATGAAATTCCTCTGAATCCTTTCTATTCTAGCTACCATAGCCTGAGGGATAGTAAACAAAGATAAAAAGTAGGTGGGAAGGCTTGAGAGAGTACTTTTTAACAAAGTAAGCCTGCCACCTTTCGACAAATAAAGTCTTTTCCAACCAAATAGCCTTTTCTCCATCTTTTCTATAATAGGATTCCATATCGGTGCATCCTTATAATCCTTATAATGGGCCTTGAGACTTGAGAGGTATGCCCAGATATCTCATAGGCAATATGCCCACCTTGCAACATAGGGTGCGGGCCAAAGCATTCAAATTCCCAACATCACCAATAGGAACAATCTCACTCTCACCTACAGTAATTTTGAAGCCCGTAATAGCTTCAAAGAAGATCAGCACTATCCGAATGTATAATAATTGTTCCCTAGAAGCATCACAAAACAAAATCGTATCATTAGCAAAAAGAAGATGAGAGATATGCACACCCCGTTGTCTATGTGACCCCGCTTGAAAACCACAAAGAAAACCACCATTTTCCGTTCTCTTCAGTAGTCTACTTAGCACTTCCATAACTAATAGGAATAATAGAGGAGACAAAGGATCCTCTTGGCAAAGGCCACGAGAACTACCAAAAAAATCAGTAGGAGACGCATTGACCAAAACTGAGAATTTAACTGTAGAGATACATGCCTTAATCTATCTACTCCACCTCGTCCCAAATCCCATCCTTTCCATAAGGTAAAAAGTAAGGCATTCCAATTCACATGATCAATTTAACTATAACAACCGGATTGCCACTCTTCAACCTGCTATCTGAACATTCATTAGCAATTAAAACCGAATCAAGAATTTGTCTTCCTCCCACAAAAGAATTCTGAGAATCAGATATCAGTTTATCCAAAACCCCTCGGAGTCTATGAGCCAACACCTTAGCCAAAAGCTTGTAAAGGTTGCCCATGAGACTAATAGGACGAAAGTCTCTAATATTGATTGCATTAGTCTTCTTGGGAATCAAACACTGGAAAGTGGCATTAGGAGATTTCTCAATAACACAATGGCTATGAAAATCCTTGAAAAATGCCATGACATCCCCTTCTAAAACACTCTAGCACTTCTGAAAGAAAGCCATAGTAAACCCATCTAGTCCAGGGGCCTTATCACCTTCTGCCTCCTTGAGAGCCTCAATGATCTCCTCCTTCTCAAACTCTTTCTCCAACATAGACCTCTCAGTTTCGTCTAAACAAGCGAACTCTAACCCGTCAATAGTAGGTCTCCAAGCTTCTAGTTCCTGATATAATTTCTTATAAAAACCCACCACCTGATCCGTAACATCTGACTCATCCTCATAATGAATGCCATCCACCTCCACTTCCCTAATTTGATTGGTTTGCCTATGAGAATTGGCAATTCTATGAAAGAATTGCGTGTTGTTATCACCTTCTTTAATAAAAAGGGCCTTGGACTTCTGCCTCCAAGAAATCTTTTCCAAAGAAGCTAAATAATCTATTTCAGATTTAATCACCAACCTTCTAGCCCTGTCCTTAGGGCTATCCATCAACCTGTCTGACTCGGCCCCCCCTCCGACCTGATCCGACCCGAAGCCCCATGGATGGATCCGAATGTCCATACGGGTCGGGTGCGAGTCAATTAATTTTAATATTTGGTTTTTTGGGGGGTTTTGGGTCCCTTGACTTCTAACCCGTGTAAACCGACCCACTCGACCTAGAAATTTTTAAAAGAAAAAACACAGTGATGATGGGTCTGTTCACTTTGTTCTATGTTTCAGTTTTAGAAAAATTTCTCTCACTTTCTCTAATCTCTCACTTAAATCCCTAACCTAGCCTCCTTGCTGCTGCCATCACTAAGTTGGGCCTTGTCGCTGCCCTAACCCTAGCCTCCTTGCTGACGTTGCCCAGTCTACTATCGCTGATTCAAACTCCACAAGCCTATTTCTGATGTTGTCGTGTCGTCGTTGCACTCGCCGTCCTTGGTTGAGTCTCCAACTCCACGAGCTTCCTTTGATTAACTTGAAATCTCCTCTTGATATTCTGATTTATGCATTTTGATGGTGGGTCAGTAAAAAAAAAAGTTCTATTAAAAAAAAAAATATTGTATTGATCTTGTGATGGATGTGTTGGTGGTGGGGGAGGGAGTGGTGGTGGTGCTACTGGTTTAATCTTCTCTCTTTTTCGTTTTAGTTATAGATCTAGGGTTTTTGGTTTGGATTTTATTTTATTTATTTATTTTTAAGATTGTTCTGGGTTTTGATTTTGTTTTAGTCTCATAGATCTAGGGTTTTTGCTTTGGATTTTGAGGAGATTGTTTTGGTTTTTTTTAGAAGATTGTTTTGGGTTTTTTTTTTTTTTTTTTTTAGAAGATTGTTCTGGGTTTTGAAATATTTTTGTGCTTGAGACTCGAAATCACTTGACCAGCTCCGACCCACTCAACCGATGACCCACTCCATCGGGCTCGACCCGAACGTTCGATTGGCCGCGGGTCTAATTTCCGTTCACCCGATTCAATCGGGTCGGGTGTGGGTCAGACCCAAACTCGATCCGAATTGACCCGTGGACAGCCCTACCTGTCCTCATGAATCAACACCTGCATCTCTTCTCTCATGTCAATGTCTAAAAGCTCAGTTAAGACTCTTTTTTTTAAAAGCTATATCTCCAAAAACATGCTTGTTCCAATGCTTTAGATCCCCTTTTAGGGCCTTCAACTTACAAGCTAGAACATAACTAGGAGGTCCCGCGAAGTGATAAGCATTCCACCAAATTCAAACCTTATCCATAAAACCCTCCACTTTTAGCCACATATTTTCAAATCTGAAAGGACTTTTCCCCCTTGACATGCCATCCGCCTCCACTAGTAAAGGACAATGATCCGACACCACCCTAGGGAGAGTCCTTTGAGTCACATCTAAGAAATGCTCCTCCCAATCAGCTGACATCAAAACTCTATCAATTCTGGACATTGAAGGAGTATCAGAATCTCTAAACCAAGTATATTCACCTCCCACCAAAGGCAAATCCACTAGCAAATGTTTTGCAATAAAATCCGAAAATTTAAACATAGCTGGACTAAAAGAGTTACAGCCAAGTCTCTCAGCCAAGTATCTGATAGCATTGAAATCACCAAATAAACACCAAGCCCTAGCCCACCGTGACCTCACAGAGTCCAGTTTTGCCCACATTGCATCCCTAAGGGTTTCGTCAGTCGGTCCTGAACAGATCCATTCAAAACCATTTGACACTCCCTTTAATAAAATTAAAACTTTCAAAAAGTCAAAATTACCCCCCAGCTGTATGCAAGGTATCTAAAGCCCCTCAGTCTACAAAAGGGCTACCCCATAGATTTTTTACCAAGATAGAGTTGGTGTTGTCCAGTTTAGATTCTTGAAGACATACAATATCACACTTCCACTCCCTTAAGAGATTCTTCACAACATCTCTCTTATGAGGATTATTCAATCTCCTCACATTCCAAGATAGAAGTTTCAAATTCATTGACCAACAGACAAACCCAAACTAGAGGATGTCAAACTGCCCCTTGTACTTCTACTAGAATGCCCATCGTAATTAATAGAAGAAAACAAATTCCTTAATTCCCTAATACCTTTTCGGGTAGAGTCCGGCGAGTAGTAGCAACAATCGCTTGCTGCTCCCAAACCCTCTCAAGTTTCTGGAAAAAATCAATGTACTGTCTCTCGCAACAAGCAATGGGGTATCCCACAAAAGTAACAAACCCTTTGATCATCATTCTCATCCTTTTTGAAGGCTCCAATTCCTCCTCCATAGAAAGACCCATCTGAATCATCTTCCAAAGTGACAAGATCACGAACACCATTTGGGTCCCTTAGAGCCAAAGGTGTAATGTCCACAGAATCTACCTCACCCTTAGCCGAAGACAAAGAGCCATCCCAAACCAGTCTAAGAATTTCAAATTTAGTCAAACCACAACCTACCTCAGTTATAGAAAAGGACAAGTCTGAACCCACCAGAAATTGACTCTGAACCAAATTTGGACACCCAGAATCTGCAATGCATCGAACGGACAACAATAGGTGGATCAGCGACCAAAAACCCAGCCCCTTGGTCTCCAGTTTGCTTGGTGGCAGTAGGGGAGTGGGCCAGTTCACCGTCGGTGCTCAAACCCACCTCCACGATTGTACCGTGAGCACTCGGTTCTGCATCAAGGAAATCGGCCACCGAAACATGGTCATCGGGCTTCGTGGCAACGGTGGGAGGGCAGCCCGGTCCCTCACTGGAGCTCGGGATCTCTCCTTCCTCTTCCTTGTGTGTCCTTGACCCTTCCCCAGTCTCCCACACAGAAGATTGCATGTTATCATCCCCATGGCTGACACGTGACTGTCTTGGAAGGACAATCATGGGCTGGCCAGACCCTTTCTCACAGGTGGTTGTGTGTTGGGCTTAAGCTTGAGAAGGCCCACTTACATTGGGCTGTGTTTTACCCCAAGAAACAGCCTGCTTACTCTCACCCACCAAATCAACCAATATTTTTAAATTAAAATGGGCCTGTGTCCATTTCAGGTGACTTGCACATACAGGTCTGCCAGCTGTTGACACACTAGCGTTACTTGACTTTTTGGTAAAATCAAATCCCCCCAAAGACTCAGACTTATTAATCTGGTCAGTTATATTTGGAAATTGCTTCACAAAACTTAAATCACTCCCTTTATTTTCGTGGACTTTTAATTTTTTCCAAACTTGAGACTTTTTCATGTCAACTATTTTTTCGAACTCACCACCTCTGGCCACCACCTTTTTCTACAGCCCATAGGTGGTCTTTCCCAAAAAATGGTCATGTAAATCTCGTTCCAAACAAAACCCAACCGCCTATCTTGGTCCCCTCTGGAACCCATAGGCAACCCCGTCTTGCACCATTGTGGTACTCAGAGATTTCCACAAATACGCCACCTTTGTTAGATCTACTAGTAATCTCCAAAAGTTTAGAATTCTCACGTAAACGTTTGAAAACGTGTTGTTTTCGAAAATTCCAATGATAAAGATCTGCAAAACTAGCAATAATCAAATCCAAACCCAAACGGACCTCCCTAATTGAGCCATGGAACTGTCCCCGGCGTTCATGAATAGCATAAAAATCTATTCTACCACCATCAAAAACTAAAGAAAAAGCCTTTGAATCAATTCGAAAGAATGCTAAAGACCTCTCTAACTCCCCTGATTGTGACTTAGGCTTGGGCTGTGAGGCTAAAGGTTTGGGTGGCTGTGTGGGATTAACATTTGGGGTAGGTTTAGGCTGAAGGGTTGAGGGGTGTGAAATTTGAGAGAACAAAAGGGGAAAGGATCCCCTCCAATTCCCTCCCATTTTTAGCTGGATGTGCGATAATGCATGGCGTTTATTTGATTTTTAAATGCACATATCTTGCGTCTAAATAAAAATTGGAGGGAATTGGCGGATTCAATGGGAGGGGATCTTATCCCAAACAAAAGAAGATAATTTTGAAAATTATTTTTGGTTTTCCACCGTTTGTTTTGTAAACAAGGAGAGAAGAGTGGAACAAGAGGAAAAGATATATTTAACTTGTTCACTTGGGCCCTCTCTTTCTATCTCTATATGTATGTGTGTGTGTGTGTGTATATATAGATTTGGAGAGAAAGTGATGCAGAGAGTGCAACCAAAATTAAAGTTGGTGGATTTCATTTGGTATGAATTAGTTTAGATTCTTTTGTCAAAGTGTATACTGTGTATTGGAGTTGATTATTTTGTTTCTTTTCTTTGTTGTAAACTTGGAAGCTGTACTTAAACACTTTAGAAAAACATTGTAGGACATTTTGAATTGTTGAATTTGATGAATAGTGTGGAATTGAGTTTTTTCTCTCTAGCTTGGTGGTGATTCTAAACAACCTTAGGTGGTGAAAGCTAGAGTTATTTTTATTTCCTTTTTTTTATATAAGTAATTTCCTTTTTCTCCATGCTGCATCAACTTCGAATCAGTGCGAAATTCGTTATTGGTGAGGAAAAATTATCAATGCATAAAGGATAATTAATATAATGGCAAAGCTTCACTTTCTCCACTTCATTTAAATATTAGTTTTTCTCTCTCTACAAATAAATAAACAAATATATATATATATATATATTTTCTGTTCATCTTCCCCAAACCCCAACCCTTTCTCAGCAACCCAACAATTTGGGAGGTGAAGTTGGCTGCCTCCTTGGCAGGATCATCATTGGAGTTGGAGGCAACAAACCCACGCTTCAGATCCTTAACAGCAACATTCTTAACGTTGAAGCCAACATTGTCACCAAGAAGAGCCTCTAGGAAAGCCTCATGATGCATTTCAATGGACTTAACTTCAGTGGTCAGCTTGGTGGGACCAAAAGTCACAACCATACCAGGCTTTAAAAAACCTCCTTCTACAACCCAGTAGAATCTCCTTCAGTAACACCACCAAGCACCCCTTCCTTCCAACAAAATCAACAAATTTTCACATTCCCTTTCACAGAAAACCCAAACCAAAACCAACCACCACACCTCCGCAAAAATAACCACAAACCCAGCAACCATCGCCCCCACTGTCAGAAACCACCACACCCACTGCAAAAATCAACAAAAATCCAGCAACCACCGCACCCACCTTAGAAACCACCACGCCCACTGCAAAAATCCCATCTCAGTTCCTCTCTCTCATTCCCTCTGGTCAGCCTCTGCCCTTGGAGACCCCACTCAAATCCCAACATAAAATCATAATCCTACTACCCTTCAAGATCAACGATGCCTCGATCAAGTCCAAAAGAATAGAGAAGAGAGAAGAGAGGAGAGAATGAGTCAGCGAGGGGAGGAGAGAGAGAAGAGAGAATAAAAAAATAATTTTCTTAGTAGTAGCGAGGGATATGTCTTGTTGGTTGTGGCGAGCTAAGATTGAATGTTAAATTTTTTTTGATAGTTTGTTACTTACCAAATTTTTTTTTTTAATAGTTTGTTGAGTATGATGTGTGGGCTTTTTGTGAGTTTTTAGCTACATTTTTAACATCAAACTAGTTTGCTGAGACTAATGCGAATGCTCTTAGTCCCTGAAGTTTGCCTGTTGAGCACTATTAGTCCCTCAAGTTTCAAATGAGCACTATTGGTCTTTTTAAGATTAAAAAATTAGCGCAAGTGATCCTTTTGTTAACAGTTGTTAGTCTCAGTGCCTACGTGGCTAACAAAATATTGACATGGCAAATTTTAAATGACATGACATCAATTTTAATATTAAAAAATTAAAACCCTTTGCTATCTCACTAAAAAAACCATGACCCGTTAGAAAATCACCCAACCCATTTTATGACCCGTAAGCAAATGGGTATTCCCAAATCAAAATCAAACTTGTTGGGATTTCTTTTCTCCCTTTCTTGTTTCTCAAATTTGAATTTGATTTTCTGTTTTTCACTTTTTCTTGAAACCCAGAGAATGATTAAAATTCTCACTTTATCTGTTACTATGTATCTTGCTTTTGAATTGCTTTTTGGGTTCCGTTACAAGAGTTATTTTTCGGGTACGTAATTATGGAATTATTTCCAAACATGTAAAACAAACTTATTGAGAGGAAGAGTAGGAGGAGGAGGGCATATCATCTGAGAAATTGAAGGAATTTGTTGGCTGAGAGAAACGTAGCCTTGTTAATCATGATTTGTGACTACATTAAAAGGTGAGAGAGAGCCAATAGCCTAATTATAATTAATAGTGATATAGAAGAGTTTGATTTTGATCATTTAATATAGACCATGTCTACAACTACAAAAGGGGGGAAAATTGGTGAGATTTGAGTTTGATTTTGATCATTCTTTGGACGGGCGCTGGGATTTCATATCTCTCTTTCTTGTTTCTTGGATTTGAGTCTGATTTGAGAATACCTGTTTATTAACAGGTCACAAAATGGGTTGGGTGATTTTCTAGAGGGTCAACGTTTTTTTAATGAGTTAGTAATGAAAACCATTCAAGATACGTTTGCTTGATTAAAATCAGTGGAGGCTTCCTATCAAAGGATGACCAATAGTGATGAAACCCTAGCTTCACGCATGGGAGACAATAATGTTGAGCCACCAAAACCTGGTGCTGAAAGAGACGTACAAGTGCTAACAAATGTTGCTACACTGCTAGAGCAGTGAGAAGATCATACCATAGAGTCAAAACAACATGCTGGAGTACTTGAAACATATGTAGGTGATTTAATACCCACTTATTGGAGAGTCAGATATGTTGCTCATTACTGAGAAGGAAGAGCGCCCACAATTTGATGTTAAAAAAGGAGCAAAGAATTAGAGGGAGCTCTGGTTGTAACGAGTGAGTGTGATGCATTTACTCATGATCAACACTCCATGGTGCATGAAGTGGAAAATCTTGTACAATGGTGCTTTCTGTGGATTAAGAGGCTATAATATATTGTTCGCAACACTGATTTGACCCATTGATTTTATTATTCCAGACACATTTAATGATATTATGAAACAGAAAGCTTCTTTGTTCTTAGTGATGCCAAAAGTGTTTCAAGAGTTGGTGCAAGTATCAAGTGTAAGAGGTCTTCTCCTTAAACAATTCAAGAACTTGAGGTTAGAGTTTTCTCTAACCAGGGGAGAATGATGAAGGAGACAGCCAAAATTAATGTTGACAGATTTTATTTGAGATTTGAATTATTATTTTTTTAATTCTATTTCTAAATTTATGTAATTTGATTACATTGTTTCTTTCCTTATTTGTTGTAACCCTGGAAGCTTCACTTAAGGGCTTCAGAAAAATATTGTGGGACATGTTGAATACTAATATGGAATTGGGATTTGTCTCTCTAGTTTGGTGGTGATTCCAGGCTTTTAGGTGGTGAAGCTATAGGATTGTTCTGTTTTTTTCCCTTACTCTTGCAAATCCCATGCTGCTTCAGGAAATTGGGTACCAAAAAGAAGCGCCACCAAAATTTTCTTTCTTCATGGTCTGCTATTTAAACAAACTTAAATACATGTATTGTGCAAAGGAATTACTGCATTAGATAAATGCCTTACTGAATTACATTGTATAGCACCCATAAGAACTTAAGGCTTTAGAGGGCTTGTTAGTGAAGCTCAAATGACATATTTTAGTATTAAAATTCAGCTTAGCCATCTGGTATGCTTATTTGGTAACAATAATTTGACCAAGAAATAACCCATTAAACTTCTATTATTTTAAAGGTGTCATCAGATGCCATTTCCTTGTAAAACCATGAAGAAGCCTGACATAGTCTTGTTTATTAGGATGCTTGCCTTTTAGTTCTATGTTGCCCCTTTTTTTCTTACATTTACAAATTAAACATCACATCCGAATTTCTGTTTCTCATTTTTTATTTGCAAGAGTGAACAAAATTTGCATTCATGCAAACTTATGTAGGCATACTCAAACGTTAACTAATGCCGTGATTAAGTTTCACTCAATATATATGTGAGTTGCTTTTCATGTATTGCATTTTTCTTTCTGCATTTGAAAGATACACCTGTACTGCAAGCCTGTGGTATAAAGTAAACCATGAACCTGCCCCTAATCTTTCCAACAAAGAATATTCACCCTGCCCTGCCTTCCCTAAATATAGCCTTTTGAAAGTAAAGTTTAAAAATTAGAACCTTCTTGAATTAATCTTTTTGGAGGGAAAAAATGAATCATTTAAAAAAAGAAAAGAAAATCTGTGAGTATATTTTTAGCTTTTTTTTTTTGATAGGTAAAATTAATGTATAAAATATTGTCTGAGCTCGGGTATAAAATCTTTTGAGGTATAGTTTTGACCATTTATCATTTTCACTATATTGTTATTCCCAAAGTGGGACTCTCAATTTGGAGAGGGAGTGTAAAAATCTGCAAAGACCCATTATCTCATCTTTCTAAAAGTTAAAATCTTTTTAAGTTAATGCTTGAGATAGTTTTTTGGTGGATGGTTCAGAGCTAACCCATGTGGTTAATTTTATACACCTTTTGGTTATAACTCTTTATCTTGTACTGTATCATTCTCTTGATTTTACTTGAATTATATTTGGAAGAATCAATTTAGCTCTACTTATGAAACTCTTTTTTGTCACAATGTAGTTAATTATAAATCTAAGTTGGCAGTTTCTCTTCATCCTATCTGTCTCCAACAATACTAGTTTTTCATGGATATTATGAACCTTAAAACTTTTTGCTGTTCTCAGATAGCTCATCAATAACCATTTATTAGTTAAGTCTACTTCTGACTAATTTGACTCGCTTTACCTCTGATTTTTTAACTTTTAAACTAATTATAGCTTCATTTTTATTTCCCTCAATATTTCTTAAAATGATAATGTTAATCTGATACTTCTGTTTTGGATGCTCAAAAAAAAAAAAAAAAAAAAAAAAATTGATACTTCTGTTTTGACAAGCTAATGGTCTCTGGATCAAATGACATCTTTCGCCATTTACAAGGGGTTGGGGGTCAGGGGGTGAGGTCAAGAGTTCAATCTCATTACAAGGCATAAGCTGTGCTTACCAGGAAACAAAAAGGACTTTTGTTTGACTATTTATTTGATGTTTATCTTTTCTCCAAACCTACCATATGAAAGATTAAGTTAAATAAAGATGATAAATATAAACATTATTATTGTTTAGAGTTAGCACATGCACTTTCTAATTGCACGTTACCTGAAGTTGTAACCAGAATCTTAGTTCCTTTATTAGCTTATGGATCAGGTGGTAAAAAGAAAGTCTGTGTTATGTAAGGTGTGTTCAGCATCAGTGCATAAAAAACCCAGCTAGCCTATATGAATATGTACAAAGGAACATGGTTGCTTTGTTTTGATGTCTTGACATGTGACTGAAGTGATTGAAATATTTGATTGTTTTCTTATTTATATTTCGCTAGATTAGGGACTTTTAAATTTAATTTGGTAATCTGCAATGTCAGAGCTCATAACTTTGAAATTATTTTGAAGAAAATACTTGAAATGTGTTTAGAGTCAGTCATTTCGGCTTCTCTTTTGGAAAGGAGCTCACATATGATGGTCCCATTCTCTTAATATGTTGCCTGAACTCTCTCTGTCTCCGTCTCTAAAAACCTTTGGTGTACTAATAGAGTTGATCTCTTGACCCTCTCCTATGCCAAGAGATTCCTCTTAGCACTGTTATGACAGTTTTGGCACCTGAATGGTCAATTTAAATGAATGCTGTAAATTATTTGTTCTACATCTTTTTGAAGATGTTGTTTTATTGTCTAACATTAAAATTAAGTGACTGAAATAATTCTTTCTAATTGACTTGCTATATGATAAAATCTGTTAGTGTGATCACTAATTGTTAGTCTCCAATACTAGAAGTGTGGAACGTCTCTACTACCTTATTTATTTATTATTCTGTAAAAAGCTCATGCACAGATGGGGGAATGAACCCATAACCTCACCTTCTGCCCATTACTTATGGATCCATAGACCAGTGCCAAACATGTCCACTACCTTGTGATGCAAATGAACAGTACCTTGGCGCCTCTCAAATTGTGGCAGGCACTAATGAAGAATTACTAGGGTTTTTTGATAAGTAGTAACTTTATTGATACCAAAAAAGGAGTCACCCAAAGAATACAGGTTGTATACAGATGGGGACAAAATATTCAATCTCACAAATTACAATGATCTATCAAATCACAAATTGAGCAAAAAGAAAAACATCTCACAGCTGACATCCAGATCCAGTCTAACAAAGTCTAAAAAAAGAGAAGCTTAAGATCCGGCAGGTTCCTTTCAACATCCTCAAAACCTCTGGAATTGTGCTCTCTCTAAAGACACCACATCAGACAATGGGGAACTGCTTTCCAACTATCATGCTATTGATGTTGACCAAATCTTCCTTTCCATGAGTCTCATATTGTTTTGAAGATCAAATCTCTATGAATCTAGTGTTAAAAATTAAAATAGTTCTTAATTTAGGGGCTTGAGTGATTGCTCGGTAGTGTTGGCACAATATGTGGTGCCTAGTGTCTAGGGTTTGAATCCCAACTCGCCCCTCCCCCACTATTTACTGAGCAAAAGATAGTTCTAAATTTATATTTATATTTTATAAGTTATGATTCGTTCTGTCATGAAGGGAAAATTCGTAATTTTCTGTAATTCTTGCAAATTTTAGGATATTTTATGTAATTAAATAAGTTTATTTTCTGAGTCTAAGTTAGCCTCTTATTCTGTTTTATTAGCCTTCTAGTTATACTTAGAAGATAAGGTTTAGAGAATTCTCTATATGTGTGCTCAGAATTTACAGTCTAAGTTTACAAGTTTTACTGTATATTTTTCCATCATTCCTTGTAATGCAAGAATATTAGACTTTTACAGTTTTGCTTCCTTTTGATAATTTTTGTATCCAAGTTTCTGTTACTATTATAAAGAAAATCAATTGATGGATATGAGGAATCAAGAAAGGCATGACTTGCTTGTTCTTAGTTTGGCATCTATGTTATTGCTAGAAAAAAGATTGTATTTTCACATTTCCTTGTCTTCATTTTGCTATCTTTAGGTGGATGGAGACTTCCTTGATAGAGCATTGGCTTCCAAGTGGAGAAATGAGTATATTGTTGTACTCTTCCATGCTTCCTGGTGTCCATTCTCACGCAGTGTGCTTCCTTCATTTGAAACCCTCAATTCCATGTTTCCTCAAATAGAACACATGACAATTGAGCAATCTTCAGCCATGCCAAGGTGTGATGCTTACTAAAATGTCCTGATTTTTTTTCATATGCTATCCATGTGTGCTTTGAGAATATTTCTTTCTCTTCTCACATGTGACAATTGAAAATTCCTGGCTCTAGAGCCAGGAAGCAAATGTTCCATGCAAAATATTTTTTTTTGATAAGTAATAAAGATTCATTGATATCAAAAAGAGAGAGGCACCCAAGTTCACAGGGAGCATACAGAGGTGAAAAATCAAAAATGAAAATTACAAAAGTCAAGAAAATCCAAAATAGAAGAAAAATGTTGGTTTCTCCCCATAGAGAACCAGTCAAGTAAGGTTCGGAAGAATAGAAGCTTGAGATCAGGCATGAAACGCTCAATGTCTTCAAAACACCTACTATTTCTCTCCTTCCAAATACACCACATCAAGCAAAGAGGAACGGCCTTCCAAATATCTCCATTACGATGGCGACCAAAACGAAATTGCCAGCAAGCAAAAAGCCCGACAACAGACATTGGCATAATCCAACAAACTCCAAATAAACCAAAAACCATATCCCACAGATGTGAAGCAACCGGGCAATGAAGGAATAGATGGTCAATACTTTCACTATCACACTTGCACATATAACACCAATCCAAAATGTAAACCTTTCTTTTCCTTAAATTGTCAATTGTCAGACATTTCCCTAAGGTTGTGGTCCATACAAAGAAAGCCACTCTAGAGGGGATCTTCTGCTTCCAAATGCTTTTCCAAGGGAAAAACTACTCATTATGGCCAACAAGAAGATGATAGAATGCACTAACCGTGAACCCCTTACTCTTACAAGGCAGCCAACATCTCTTATCCTTCCCGATCCCCCTTACAGGAGTGCTATAAATGGAATTAATGAAGCTCCTGAAAACTTCCAATTCATGATTATGCACCTCCCTACAAAATTGAATCTCCCAATGGAGGACTCCATTGGTGTACCTCATTAGATCCGCCACCCTAGCCTCTTTGTTACAGCAAATTCTAAATAATTTAGGATAGCGGTCTGCGAGAGAAGAAGTTCCACTCCAATGATCTAGCTAAAATTGCACTTTTGTTCCATCTCCAATTTCATACGTAATAAACCGAGATAAAGAGTACCACCCCCTTCTAATATTTTTCCACAAACTAACTCCATGTGGACCAGAGAAAGAGCTAGAACACCAACCACCCCAATCATAACCATACTTCACCTCTATCACTTGACGCCAAAGAGCATTCCTTTCTTGCCTAAATCTCCATAGCCACTTCCCTAATAAAGCTACATTGAAAGTTCTCAGGTTCCTAATCCCTAACCCACCTGAAGAAAGCGGTGTACACACCGTAGACCAATCAACCAGATGAAATTTGGGCTCGTCTCCTAGGCCACCCCACAGAAAGTCCCGCTGAAGTCTAGCAATTCGGTTGGCCACGAAAGCAGGAATAGGGAATAAAGAAAGAAAAAAAGTAGGAAGATTGGAGAGAGTGCTTTTAATTAAGGTGACTCTACCTCCCTTGGATAAATATAATTTTTTCCAATCTGCTAATTTTCTTTCCATCTTCTCTAGAATTGGATTCCAAATAGACTTGTCCTTAAATTTTGCCCCCAAAGGAAGACCCAAATATTTCATTGGGAGGGACCCTTGCTTGTAGCCTAAGACAGCCACCAAAAGATCCATGTTATGAATTGCCCCCACAGCCACCAGTTCATACTTACCCAAATTTACCTTCAAACCAGACACAGTCTCAAACCAAATGAGCACCATACAGAGAATCAGCATTTGATTAATATTAGCATCACAAAAAATTAGGATATCATCAGCGAAAAGGAGATGGGAAACCATCAAAGATCTTCCAGTAGAAACACCTACATAGAAACCTGACAAACGACCTTCATGGACGGCCTTATCCAACATTCTACCGACGGCTTCCATAACCAATACAAATAACAAGGGGCACAAAGGATCACCTTGCCGCAACCCCCTTGAACTTCCAAAGAACCCATGGGGAGTACCATTAATAAGGATAGAAAAACGAACTGTTGATATGCAAAAAGAGATCCATCGCCTCCACTTATCAGAAAATCCACAACGCTCAAGCAAGAGAGTAAGAAATCCCCAATTCACATGATCAAAGGCCTTCTTTATGTCCAATTTACATAATAACCTTGGCTGATCAGACTTCAATCTATTATCAAGACATTCGTTAGCAATGAGAACGAAATCAAGAATCTGCCTATTTAGAATGAAGGCATTTTAAGGAGCTGAGATGATCTCTCCTAAAGCCATATGAAGACGAATAGTCAAAACTTTAGCAAGAATTTTATAAACCCCCCTAACAAGGCTGGTAGACCGAAAGTCCTTTACTTCTACTGCAGCAGCTTTTTAGGAATGAGAGCAATGAAAGTAGCATTCAAGCTTTTTTCAAACTGATCTGTGACATGGAAGTGGTGGAACACAGCCATGATGTCTGATTTGAGGATCCCCCAGCAAGCTTGAAAGAAAGCCATCGAAAAACCGTCAGGCCCAGGAGATTTATCCCCATTAAACTCCTTGATGACTTCTAAAATCTCAGATTCCTCAAAAGGTCTCTCTAACCAATCCACATTATCCCCTGAAATCCTTGGAAAATCCAATACATCAAGGAAAGGATGCTGCACTTGCTGCTTAGAGTATAGGTTCATATAGAATTGTTCAATATGGTCAGCGATCCTATCTTGGTTGGAAGACAAAGCCCCATCAATCATAAGGTTTTCAATACAATTATTTCTTTTATTAGAATTAACCATCCTATGAAAAAACCTCGTATTGGAATTGCCCTCCTTTAAAAACAACACTCTGGACTTTTGTCTCTAGCTAATCTCCTCAAACAAGGTTGCCTTCTCAAGATCGGTGTGAAGGGTTGCTTTTTCCAATTTTTCCTCCTCTGTTAGAGGTTGATTGTCCTCTTTTACATCTAAAGCATTCAACTTACTCCATAATTGCTGCTTCTTGACTGTGATATTGCCAAAATCTATTTCATTCCACTTCTTTATGTTCGTTTTTAGAGTAGTCAACTTCTTGGCAAAAATGTAACTAGGAGTCCCTTGAAAATGGTAATTCTCCCACTAGGACTTTATCTTATCTAAAAACCCCTCCGCCTTCAACCGCATATTCTTAAAACGAAAAGGAATTCGCCCTCTTCGATGACTTCCACTCTCCAAAAGAATTGGGAAGTGATCGGATAACACTCTAGGAAGCCTTTTTTGGGAGAAATGAGTGAAGTATTCTACCAGAATCGGAGAGAAGAGAAACCGATCTATTTTAGAGGCTGAGTTGGAGTTAGACCATGTGTAAAGACCTCCCTCCAAAGGATTATCCATTAGACCATGAAGAGAGATAAAATCCGAAAAATCATTCATGCAACGAGTAAATCTTCCCGCCCCTAACCTCTCTGATGGAAAGCGGATGACATTAAAATCACCTCTCAAACACCATGGCAAATTCCACCAACTGTTCAAGCCTGCCAATTCCTCCCACATAAATTGACGCTTCTTGTTCAAATTTGGACCATAGATACCTGTGAAGGCCCACTCAAAATGGTCACTGACATTTTTGAACCTACACGAAATCGAAAAATGCCCCACTGCTTCATCTAACTTTTCAACCGCCCTTCTGTCCCACGTGAGTAGGATTTCGCTGAAAGCACCCTCAGAACCCAAATAAAACCAATCTAAGTAAGGACAACTCCATATGCTTCTAACAAGACCTCTTGTAACCCATTCCAATTTTGTTTCTTGCAAACAAACGATATCAGCCTTCCAAGAGCGTAAAAAAATTACGAACCTTGAGTTGTTTATCCTTCTCATTCAAACCTCTAACATTCCAAGATAGAATCTTCAAATTCATTGGGAAACAATTAGAGCCTTGTCCTTATCATTACCAGAGCGCCTTGAAGAAGCTGAACCATAATTGACAGAGCTAAATGAACCCCTCAATTCCCTTATTCCTTTCCTCCCTGAGCTCTTCTCGGCTTTTTCAGTTTTTTTTCTTAATAGCCCTTTGTTGTAACTCAGCTTCAACAGCCAACAGGAATTTGGTTGTTGGCTCTTCCATCCCTTTGAGGGATGTCCCAAGAAAATCATCAAAGCCACTGAATTTTTTCTTGAAACCATTTTGAGTAAATGTCCTTACCCAGCAATGTCTCCACATCTAGAGTTGCTGATCGTTCATAAATATCCATGGCACCCATAGGCAAAGAGAAAGCTAGTGGATTGACATTAGAGGTGGCGAAGAATCAGCAAACTGAAAAGCGTCCTCGGAGCAAATATCTGAAACCCAACCCTCTACAATAACATCAACCCCTTTTTCTAGTTCTGAATTAATCTCCTTAGATTCCGATGACACCCCCTGGAACCATCGCCAACTGGTTCAAGTCATCCACTCCGACAACGACATCTCCCGGTGGCAAAGAAATTTGAATCGGGATTGCCACCCTGTTCCCATCTCGTAATTCAAGAACCCACTGCTCAGAATTCCCCCATTTCTTGATGACGTTGTCAGAGTGCTGATGTATGATCTGTTGGATGTCACGTTGCAAGGCCACATCACCATTGGAGCACAAGGACTCATCCACGGAAGCATCGGAACACATAGACTCAGTCATGGAGGCATCGGAGTTGTCGAGCACTGAGGGAAACTTCTCGGTGCACGTCGGTTCCATGTGGGGCAGTGTTAGCTCAGCGTCAATCTTATCGCTACCGGGTTTAGAAGATGCCGAAGAGAAAAGGTGTGAGGGAGTGGCTTGCGATGAGTATAAAGAGTGTGGGTGGGTCTGATATTGTGTCAAAGAGGGCTGGTGGGGTTTGGGCTTCCATTTATAAACAAGTTTATGTTTGGGCTTTGGGTTAGAGGCTTGGCCAAATGAAGCTGGAAGGGTATTGGGTTTGGCTGGAAGGGTTTTGGGTTTGGAATTTGGCCTACCGAAGGGACAGGTTGGAGAGGGCTTTGGGTTTGGGATGGGCTTTTCCACGCAAAATATTATGATTGCCACAGATATGCAGTAAATGAGTTGCTCAGTTGGTATATAAATTATTTGGGTAAATTACATATTTGGTCCCTAGCCTTTACACTCTGTCAATTTGGTCTCTAACCTTTTTGTATTGTGTCAAAAAAATCTTTGTTGTTAAGTGATGGATGGAAAATTCTGATGTGGCTAACAGTGACATTAAAATATTACTTTTATACCACTAAGCTGCCATGTAGGCTGCCATGTGTCTATAATTATTATTTTTTCAAAAATATAATAAAAACTTCAATTAGCTAAAATCAGAATCTCATCATGGCCTCCACCTAAGAGAACTCAGACTGTTGGAGTTAGACTAGTTGATCCGTCAACTGGTCTCCAACTTGGAGTTAAAAAATAAAGATCCACGCTAGAAGGGAAGCATTTGAGTTGGAAATATTGAATAGATTGAGCGTACACTCCAAGAAATCAAAGGCAAAGGTATTAAAGTTTGTAGTCAAAGTTGATATTAGTTGATTAGTCAAATGTTACTGGATGAACTATGAAGAATGATAGTCATAGAGACTTTAAAGCCAACAAACACAAATTTTTTGTCATTTCCACCAGCTACGGGCTAAGATAAGTCATACCCTAGTGCAATAATAAACTCAAAATCTTAAAGAATGTGACACCTGATCACCATGCACACCATCTCTGCTGGTGGCAGACCCTCACACACTGATGATTTCTCCATCGGAGATGCCAGCTTTGGCATCGCCACCATGGATTGGTACTTCTGGTATACACTAGCTTGGTGAGCTTCAACCCATCATCCACACCTTTCACAAAATCCCCAGTCATTAATTAACTTTTGGAGTGATTTTTTCTTTCTTTTTTTTTGCATTTGGAATAACTGACTGTGTTGGGTTTTGTATCAATTTGATTTTGATTTGGGAGATAGAGACAGTGGTGGTGGAGTGGAAAACAGGAAAAATATTATTAAATTGTTTTTTTTGTTTTCAAATATTTTTGGGTTTTAGTATGGTATACCAGTGATTCAGATGGTTCTTTTAGTTTGATAGGGTATGTTGGAGTTATTTAGATGCTTCACTTAGTTTGGGATTAATTGATTGGTTAATTATGTTTGGTGATATGGATTTCAATCCTAATTGTTTCAGCTCTATCGGGTTTGTGATTTTTTATTTTTTCAAATTAAGGCCATGTCAGTCCACGTGGAAGTCTAGATGGCACAAAAAATAATATTTTAATGGCACTGTTAGCCACATTAGCTTTTTCCATCCACTGCTTAACGATAGGAGCTATTTTAATACAATACCAAAAGGTTAGAAACTAAAATGACACGTTTGAAACATTAAGGACCAAATTGACACAATGTAAAGGCTAGAGATCAAATACGTAATTTACTGAAATTATTTTCATCGGTTTATTTGGCTTAAAAAATATGTTGGGCAAAAGTGCAGCCGTACCTAGAAAAATTAATACTTGAGTTGTATGTAAGTCAAATAACCTTAGATAAATGGAGTGACAAAAATCAGGTTTAGATAAAGTTTTGTGTCTTTGAGATCATGATCATATCTTCTTGGAAGCATTTCATGAAAATTCCTAACACCCCTGCTTGGGGGCGATAATGAGCAATATATTAATTTTCTGTCACATTTATCCTTGGGCCTTGGCTTATGTGATAAAAGGTTGGAGGTGGTGCTGTGTTAGTTCTTAAAGTTCAAGATTTACTTTCTCTCTCTCTCTCTCTCTCTCTCTCTCTCTTAGCGTTTTAAAATGATTTTTTTTTTTTTTTGGATAGGTAATGTAAAATTTTTATTAAAAATCATAGCCAACCCAAGTACTCTAGAATTACAAAGATCAAGTAAAACAGGAAAAGAAAAAAAAGCAGAACCAAACTCCACTCTAGGAGAGTTTGAAAGAAAAAAGACTTAAGCTCAAGCATAGATCGTTTGTATCCCTCAAAACTTCTAGCATTTTGTTCTTGCCAAATACAACACCTCAAGCAATGTGGCACAAGCCTCCAAATAGCTATATTACGATGTCAACTAAACTTACCTTGCCAAGCATTTTAAAATAAATTTGAATTGTGTTGTGCAAATTCTATCACATGCAATTGACCTCCTCTAATTAAACCTGGATGATATCTAGTTTTGCCAATCAACTTTCTCAAATAATGCTTCCTTCCCTTTTAAGAGCTAGATGGAGGCAGAGGTCGTGTGTTCAAGACTAACCTGATGTGTGTAAACTTAAAAAACTGTCTATTGAATTACAAGTATGACCAAGATCCCCAAATGGGGTTTTCTCCAAGGATTTTCCTTCTTTAAATGTGGACAGACACCAATTATTTTCTTTTATTGTTTACTTCTCAGCAGCTGAGTTTTTATTTTTGGTCTGCTATTTGTCTGAATTTATGTGATGTATTGCAGCATATTTTCAAGATATGGAATCCATAGCTTGCCTTCCATATTAATGGTGAACCGGACATCAAGGGTGCGATATCGTGGTCCGAAAAATCTCATTTCCCTTGTACAATTTTATAAGAAGACCACAGGTGCGATTCTCTTGGGAAAAACAAAGATAATATGAATATATTTCTGGTGCATTTTTCCAAATGCAAATCTAGGAACAATTATCTCATGGACTTGACAACAAACACCCTCCCCCCTCCCCCCCCCCCCCCCTTTCCCCTTTCTCTTTTCCTTCTTTTCCCTTCAAACACCTGAAACTTAAAAAATTGTGACTGCTAGCATTGCCTGAAGGAACAATTCCTGATAAGCCAAAGAAATTGAATATTTAAAAATCAATTCCCTGCACTCATGGAACAGATTTGCAGTTTCTCATGACTGAGATTGGTCTATAAGATAAACTTCATGTGACTGTCTGTATTCCAGGTCTTGAACCAGTTCAATATTTTTCTGAAAATCAACCAATCAGCTTGGAGGGTGGTGAAAAATCCATTTTCCAGTCCTTGAATAGTTTGTTACTGAAAGAGATCTCAAAGAGGGAACCCTACTTAGTCTTCTCCATATTGTTCATCTGCTTCAGGCTACTTGTACACATATTGCCTGAGGTGTTATCTTGTCTCAAAGCTTTTTGGGTCTCATATGTTCCTCATCTGAACTTGGACATTTTTGGAGAGACAAGCCAAGTAATGGGACGTATCCTTAACATGATTGATGTGAGGAGGGTCTGGACCAAGCTCAGGCTAAGCAAGACCAGGAACTTCCAGGAAGGTGCAAAGAATGCTCGAGTATGGGCTTCTTCTTTGGCTTCTGTTGCTTTGGGTGAATCTTCATCAGCCAGATCATCATCTTGAACTGTAACTTACAGTCTCGTTTAAATCAAATTAAGGGTAGATCAGAGCTTATTGATCAAATAGTATATTGTAAACTGCTGTGATGCTCTGGGGCAGGTTGTCTACTCCCCCAAAGTTTCGTCTTTGGTGATATAGCTGAAGCTGTTGTACTTCTTTTTTTTTTTTTTTGGTAGGAAGAAAACAAGCATGTAAATTTGAGAACAGCTTTCTTTTTGTATAAATTATGTCACTTGGAGAAACATCTCTACTTCACGTTGGTGGAATGTAAGCATATTAACACCTCTCTGTCACTTGGAGGAACATCTCTCTTTATACATCGATGGAATTTATGCATATTAACGCCTCTCTCTCTCTCTCTCTCTCTCTCTCTCTCTCAGAGACATAAGCACATGATTGTTCAACTTTTGTTCCTTTAAGATGCTCTATGGATATGTTGATAATTGAATCAAAGTGACAGTCTGACTATGATGGAATTTAAGATTAAAGTTCAATTGGTATGCCTTTTAATCAACTGTTGATGGATTAGATGGGTCAAAATGGCCTTATACCACTATTTGGCAAAATATTTAGTAAAATACTATTGTTTGTGAAATATTTAGCAATTTATCACCTTTATGAAACTTGAGTTTGCTGTGTAACTTGAGTTCTAGAAACTCGAATTCTTTGAAAAAAAATAGCCTTCAAATTTGCAATGCTATTTTTTTTTTATAGAACTTGAGTTCCTGGAACTTGAGTTACATCAAAAATTAGTGAAATTTTTCCATGGAACTCGAGTTTGTGAAACTCGAGTTACATGGCAAACTCAAGTTTCACAAACTCGAGTTTCACAAACTCGAGTTTCACAAATTCGAGTCTTAAAAAAGTGATAGATCCTTAATTATTTATCAAACAGTAGTAAATTCGTACATATTTTCCCAAATAGTGGTATTTCGTCATTTTGGCCAGATTAGATGTCCTTTGTCAAGTTTTTTGCCAATACCCATGCAACATGATCTTTGGCATGCCAGTAAGAAAAAGTTTAGGACAACGCACTTTTAAGCCATAATTTTGATGTGGCAAATTATGAGGGGTGGAAAAAAGTAGCTGTTCATAAGATAGTTGTGAAAATGATATGATAAAAGATGTAGTACTAGATCTTTGCTAGTAAGATCGTCATTTCTAGTGATAGGCTTGGTGTGGTACTTGCTACTTTCGCAAGCACTTGCATCTTGTAGTACAACTACAATTTTTTTAAAATTCAAGGGTGTTTCGAAATGGTAAATTCAGTACAATTTCCTTTTGTTTTGTTTAGCAGATCGGCATAGTAAATGGTGGTGTACTTCATCCAGTTGACATTCCTCATCAAGATGATAATTATAAGGTTGTGTACAGTACAGTCTACTTCATCCAGTAGCCATAGTAATTAGTAGTACGTACATCCTTCAATTCTTTTCAGCACAGTATCCACGTTTAGTTTAGAGGTTGATACTTGAAGTTGCAATCCCACAATTAGCTCTTTATGACGTGCATAGCCACAGCCGAAAATTTGACTTTTTTGAAAGATTAATATCCTTGCAAGCAGAACAAAATCTTGTGGCCTAAGAGGAACCAGATCTGGAAAGTGGAAAAATGTAATGCAAAGATACTATCCTAAGCACACATACACAAGACCGAGTCATTGGACCATTCCAGTCGGGTCTTGTGACAAATAAATGGTGGATGCGGATGCAGCTAAATCTATTGGTGATTTTGTGCTTATTTTTTATTCACCATTCCCATAATCATAAATTCCTGTGTCATGCTTGACTCTTGATATGGTAGCTTTCTCTTATTAAGTTTAGATTTTTGGTTAATGCTTAGAATTAGCTTCTTTCTCAAGTGTCTTTTTCTCTACACATTTATGGATCAAGATCTATTCATTTTATACAACATAGAATTTCTACTCTAATTTAATTTAATCTAAGTGTATATATGCGTGAAACTCTATCATGAAGACTTGAATTTCGACTCTTGACCTCCACACCCCCACAAACATTTATACTTGCGGAGTGACTACTGCACTAATGATGCACAGTAATGATCTATTCAATTATTTACTTTTGTTTTTTGTTTTTGTTTTCGTGAATCAATTATTTACTTTTGTGGGGGTGAATTAAATCTACAAGAGTATGATATATATAAAAAAGATTCCAGCCCATGGACAGTTGTATGGGGCTTTCACTTTCACTTTTTCCCTTTATTTTCCCTAGAAAACACTAACCCATCATTGTCATTCCAAGCAAACTCTAACAAGCAACCGACTTCTTCTTCTTCTTCTTCTTCTCTCTCTCTCTCTCTCCTCATGACTTCTGAGTGTAAGGCTAACCAAGGCATCTCTTCAAAGTAAAATATGCTTCTTTTTTTCTCTCTTTAGACGTGTTCACGTAGAAAACTCAACAAAAGAACCTGCAGCTATTTGCCTATTTTTGAACTCAATCTATGATACAATCACTCTCACATCAATTTTGTAACTTTTTAACTTGTATAATTATGAGTGATCAATGTAAAATGGTTAATTATACAAAATTGAAAAAATTATTCATTAATTTATGATAACACAAATCAATAAGTTGTAAAATTTGGTATTCGATTTACTTTATCTTTATCTCTAGAATTATTCTTCTTTTGGACGCAAATTGATGAGTTCACCTTTGTTCAAAGTAACAACATAGTAATAAACCTAGTAAAAGAAAAAAACAATACAGAAATCAAATTAAAATTTAATAACCCATTAGACAATAGAAAAGAAATATCCAGCCATCAGGATGGGCATTCTCATAGGTGGGTCCTACTGGGCCACCCTCTCTCTGTCTCCTATGGGATGGATAAGCACTCAAAACCTTGTCATGTGATATAACCCCCCTTCTCATGGGTTCAATCTTTCACCCCAAGAGCAAGAGGACACCAAAGCGGTGGCCTAGTGATTGAAATTCCACACTAAACTCCATGAAAGCCACCTTCTTTGATTCAATACTTCAACACCCAGAACCCCCCCTCCCCCTCCCTCTTTCATCATCTATAATCCATTTCCAAATTCCTCGGTAGGAAATGGATCTTGATGAGTGGGAATTCCTCCCTGATGATGATGGCTTCCTTGATTTCCATGAAGACGGTGAGAAAAAGAATTTCTTGGGCAAACGTAATCCTGATCCAAAAACTGTTTTCAACATGAATTACTTCATATGCCCATCACCAACTCCTAGGAAAATCATTGAACCACCTAGGAATTCAGGGTTGCCTAGTCAACTTGTCACTGTTCCAATTCATTTGGAGCCACCAAGTGGAAAGGAGGCCCATGATGATGATGAACAACAACTAGTGAAGCAAATCACTAAGGTTCCTATTGAAATCAATGTTTTGCCCTCAGCTTCTATCACTGAAAAAATCAATCATATGGAAGCTGATCAAGACACGGTTTCACAAGTTTTCTTCAAAATGAAGGAAAATGAATTTGTCGACATGAAAATGGACTCCCCAAAGTCTGGTGCTAGGGGGTTCTTACCTCAAATTGATACCTTTCAGTTTGAGGACAAAGGTGAGGCCTTGGAGGGTATGAGTATGACCTCTCCAAGAATGAAAGTTGAGAAAGATATGGTTTTGAGCAAGAAAAGTAGCATGGATTGTGATACCAACATAGAGGAGGTCAATTGGGATGAGAGTAATGGTAGGCTCAACATATGGAAGTGGAGCTTAACTGGGATTGGAGCTATTTGCTCTTTTGGTGTTGCTGCTGCTACAATTTGTATTCTGTTTTTTGGAACACAACAAACCAACAAACACAACCAACACAACCAGAAGCTTCGGTTCCAGATCTACACTGATGACAAGGTCAGCAAGTTTCTTAGTATTATTCTCTTTTTATTTATTTATTTTTTTAGCCATCAAACACCACTTTATATATGTATGACAGTTTGAGCCTTATTGGATAACTAAGTCGGAGCTGATTCTCTATTTTGTTAGGCTTAGGAACAAAAAGCACAGTTTGATTTACACATATGACAATTCAACAAGAACATATTTTTTTAGGAAAACTTGAATTAAAATGTCATGTATTGAAAGAATTTCTTAATGGAAATTCTTATGCTGAGCTGACACCAACGCTGATTGCAGAGAATTAAGCAAGTGGTGCACCACGCAACCAAATTGAATGAAGCAATTTCGGCTGTCAGAGGAGTTCCCATGACCAGAGCTCACATTACCTATGGTGGTTACTATGATGGTCTTTAAAGCATTGTTTTCAACAGATCCCTGGCCCTTCTTTAAGAGTGGACAATTGGATGGATATGCCATGGTCAATCCTACTATATTTGCATAAGGTCTTTCTATTTTTGTGAATAAAATTATATGGGCTATATATATAGTTTCTGGATCCTTCTTTGTATTGTAGATTCCTCATCATTCATATTTATCCACTTATATTTTGGGAAGGAATGTCATCTAATTCAGAGCATTGCACAGTGTGTATTGTGGTATTTCGTCCGAATGTTTTTTTTTTTTTTAACAAAGAACTAGCTAACTTGACCTCGGTCATCCTTTTAGAGAGAGAGAGAGAGAGAGAGAAACCCTGATCATCCAGTGATGGGGCCCTCCGGTTATAGGAATCTCACACCTGTGGACCCATTTAAAGCAGACGGGGCCAATGAATGTTGTGAATCTAAAGTTGTACATATTCCAATAAACTAAATGAATCTAAAGTTGTACATAAATCAATACACTAAAGAGCAGTTTCTCAAAAAAAAAACAAAACTAAAGAGCCGAAAAATTTGCTGGCAAGGAGACTATCAAATCTCGATATGACTTCCCTACGCAAGTCATGGTGCGGTGCCGTGCCGTGCATTACTATATTGAATCTTCTAAGTTAGCTACATAACCATCGATCGCTCCTGAGAAGTATTGTGTTTTATATGAAGTTTTGTGTTAATAAAGAGTTTATTTATTTAGGGGAAAAAATGGCTTTGATCAATTTCTTATTGCTATGATTAAAATCCTTTTCTTTGGGGTGGTTTTTGTTAGAATGCCCTTATCATCAATGGCCGGCTTATATCGTCAATGGCCGGCTTAATGTCCTCTCTTAATGATACTTAAAATACCTTTTATTTTATAGAAATAACGTTAGTTAGTTAAGGTGTATTTTATTTTTATTTTTTTATAGATAAAATAGTATTTTAACTTATGAAGTTTGTTCTATGATGATTATTGTCGGTACTGGTTTTTGCGCGTAGCCACGTGTCTTTGGAGGTGTGACTTTGCTGGGCCCTGATTTGTTTTAGGGAGTTCAACCTGAAACTCGACATTGGGTCGCATAGACCAATGACTTCCGATGTATTTTAAGCTTACAAAATAGATAAAACTCAAAATCTTAGAATCATGATAATGGTTGAAATAAATAAATAAATGATATGCTTAGCCAGGGACGAACCTACACTATGCAAGAGGGGGGCAATGGCCCCCCCCCCCCCCACCCAACAATTAAAAAAAAAAAAAAACTAGTATAAAAAAATTAAGATTTGCCCCTTTTATATATATATATATGTATATATTTGTCTCTCCCCCTCTAAAATATTTAGATATTGACCTACAAGAAAATAAATAAATAAATAAAATTCATGCCCCTTTAACTACAAAAAAAAAAAAAAAAAATGGACTAAACAAAAATCGTACACAAAATAAGAAACACTTATTTTGTATGTTATACTTTGTTGATATGTTTTATAATATAAAATGTTTAAAAAATACTTATTTTGTAAGTAGTATTTTGTTGAATATGAAATAGATGTTAGTTTTTATTTTCATAATTTTTTTTTTGGTTTTACGCTTTGGGCCCCCCCCCCCCCAGGTATGAATCCTGGTTCCGTCCCTGTGCTTAGCATAATAGCTTTGATTAGATGGTGAGTTGATACGTTATTATTATGTATATTAAGTGATGTCCAATATTAGAAAATAATTAATTAGGTGTCAAATGTCCAACAATGGGATGAGTCCAATAGTCCATGTCTAGTTGCGATTCATGGTTCATGTTCAACATGATAAAGTATGTCTGGCAATGGTCCATGTCCAAATAATATATGTCCAATGGTAGTTCATGTCCAAAAAATATGTGTCCAAGGGTGATTTATGTCTAAATAATAAGTGTGCAACGATGGTAGATTGATTTATTAATATGTATGTTCATTAATGAAGTATTAGTGAGATCATGTAATATGTATGTTCATTAATGAAGTATTAGTGAGATCATGTTCATTAAATAGTGAGATGATATTAAAATAGCTTGCATCCAGTGGTAAAATGATAATGAATAAAATATATTTAATAATATAAATTTGAAGATAAAATATAATGACTTATCTTCATATTTTGCAGCTCCAGCCATAACATCAGTGGACTTAGTATTTCAGTAACTTTCAGACTTTGCAAATCCAGCCGTACAATACTAGTGGATTTAACACTTTAGCAACATGGTGAAGTGAATCCTTTCATGGTGACTTCATGTTTGAAAGGGAAAAATAGGTGCAATTGGAGGGAGAGGGAGCATGTCCAGCCATGTGCATCGGTTGGTTAAGTTTGTCCCCCTTAATCATGCACTTAAATGATTTTCCCCATGCAATGCCCTTTTAGTTTTTAGTCAACACTAGTGGATTTAACACTTTAGCAACATGGTGAAGTGAATCCTTTCATGGTGACTTTATATTTGAAAGGGAAAGATAGGTGCAATTGGAGGGAGAGAGAGCATGTCCAGCCATGTGCATCGGTTGGTTAAGTTTGTCCCCCTTAATCATGCACTTAAATGATTTTCCCCATGCAATGCCCTTTTAGTTTTTAGTCAAACGTGAGTGAGTTCGTGCTTTTCATAAGAATAGCTTTAAGTATTAGAAATGTATGTCTTCAATGAGAAAGATTTTAATATGAAGTCTTTGTGCCTTTTAAGAGAAAGGCCTTAGTATTGTTGTTCATACGCCTTCCATGAGAAAGGGCTTTTGTAATGTGTTCTTGGAAGAGTATTTTGATATGTTTTAAGATGTGTAGAGATGGTAAGAAATATATATATTGTGAGATATGGTGCTTGTAATATGTATAAGAATTACATGTAGATACTTTGTTGGACACGGATCTTGTATATGTATACTTTGTGAGACATGGAGTTTAAAAATATATGAGAATATGGAAGTGTGAGATAGATAATATGAATGTTAAATATAGTGAATACATGAGATTATTTGTGCTATGGGTTATGTTGCTTTCTAAGAAGGGAGATTTTGTATGAGAAATAAAGAATGAGATGGAGATGTGTTTTGGGCAGCAAAAATGATGAAGTTTCAGAATAATGGAGTGTGGGAAAGATGGGTAATGGATAATAGTATATTGTAATATGTGTGTTGTGTTGTTATCTATGAAGAGTGACTTTGTAAAAGAGATGGGGAAGTGTGAAAATGTGTATTTTGCAAAGTGAGTGAAATTTCTGCATAAGAGGGTGAGAGAGGGATGGATCGGTCCTCCCTTAGTGTGTAGCTTGGTCCTCTTTATATAGAGTCAAGCTATTTAACTAGATCAAAATTTAGTTGAAGGAAAAATAGCAAATAAGGAAAAGTCCTTGACAAGGTAAGTGGTTCTATTAGTGGGACTTTGTTTTTTAGCCAAAAGAAGAAAGTTAGAGGCTTTAAGGCTGATATTATAGCTGTAACAGCTGTCAATCACAACTGTCATAGCTGAATGATATCATCCAAATGACATCTTGCTTGCAGGAAAAAAATATTGGGCATTAAAGTCATGGTTTGGCTAAAAATGGCAAGATAATCTTCATGGGATCCTCTTGTTTCTTTCAGTATAACAACCAGCTGTTGGGATTAGGCATTAATGGGCAAATGACATAATTTTAGGACATGTGTCAACCTGCTGGAACTATTTCTACAGAAGCTGTTTTCTGCTTATATTGGAGCTGTTTACTACTTCTGCTAGAGTTGGAGCTGTTTCTACAAAACAGCTTCTATCGGAGCTGTTTGCAGCTTCCGCTAAAGCTGCTGTTGGTATTTTCGGCTAAGTTTCATCTCCTGGAAAAAATTATAAGTTTAGTCCATATATAATTTGGGTAAGTAATAGACTAGTTGGTTGATTTTTGATGAAGTTTTAGAGATATAAATATGGTCTTTTTGTGTTTTAACCAAATCTTGGAGAGTAAAGAGAGCATTTAATGCTATATATGAGATACTAATATATATTTAGCCATGTGCTTGGAATTGATTTATATGAAAATAATAATATAATTAATATGGAATGATATAATTACATTTTAAAACTTATATTATATGATGGACATTAATTTTTATGTAAAGAGCATGTGAAGTTTTATTATTTTAAGTGTTATATGATATAAGAGGCTTACTAAATGTTACTTATTGCACACTGACTCGTTAGAGTTCAGGTAATTGGGGAAGATATGCCAAGTAATATGCTTTCCTTTATCAACTTTGAACCACTGGAGCTTTATTGAACATATACTTCTTGGCCCTCCAAACCACGACTCCCAAAATTCCCCAGATGAGACTCATGAGCTTGGATCATGAGCCAAAAATGAGATGTTGTGCCATGAGCACGAACTATGGGCCTTGATGAGATTATATCGCTAAGAGTTTTGAACCATGGGCTTTGGCATCATTTTTGTGAATATGGATTCTTTTGGACTTTAAAATAGATTCTCCCAAAATCTAAGATAGTGTTGACGTGGTGCGGGTCGCCAATGAAATGAAGTCGTGTAATGTGAAAAATTTGTCCTCAACAATTATTGTTTATTATCAAATCAAAACACCAATTGATTTTTAGTATGGGTAGAGTTTGAACTCAAAAACTCTTATTCGATTATAAGAGAGAAACTTTACTAGTTAAACGAATTGGTTATTAGGAATAGTTTTTTTCTACATATATTAGTGAAAAAGTAGATCAATTTAGAATAATGTCTCTTAAGTTTTTTTTTTTTTTTTTGGGATAAAGAATGTCTCTAAGAGCATCCGTAGCAGCTGTGCCATATGTGCCAAATGCTAAATATTTGGCACATTTGACACACCAAACACCATTTGACCCCTTTTATCAGATGTGCCATATCTCATATTTTTTGCAACATGCTACAGTAGAGTCACAAATTTGCCACGGTACAGAACGGGTGTGGCATATGGATTTATTCTTTTTTTTATTCCTCTTTCTCTCTCATATCTCTTTCATCTTCTCCTTCAGCTATTCACCGCCACCATCTCCACTCTCTCACATATCTCTTTCTTCCTCTCCTTCAGCTATTCACTGCCTCCATCTCCACTCTCCCATACTCTTTCTTCTTCCCTTTCCCCTTTTGTTCGCTCTCTCCTCTCTGTTCTGTCTTTGACACTACTGATTTGTTGTTCTCTTTTTCTCCGAGTCGCTGATTCAAGAATCTCAGAGTCCCCGATTTCCTCTCTGTTCTATCTTAGAGTCGCCTATCAGCTTGGGTCTGGTTATGGGTTTGTGATTTCCGATTGTTATTGGCGTGGGTGTAGGTCTCTGGGTTGTGGGTTTGTGACTTCGAATTGTGATCGGCGTGGGTCTCTAGGTTGTGGGTTTGTGATTTCCGATTGTGATCGGCCTAGGTGTAGGTCTCTGGGTTGTGGATTTGAGACTTCGGATTGTGATCAACGTAGGTCTCTGGGTTGTGGTGGGTTTGTGTGTGTGTGTGTGTGTTTTGCTTGGTGTTTTGCTCGCCAATGTGATGAGTTATGGGTTTGTGACTTCGGATTGTGATCGGCGTGGGTCTCTGGGTTGTGGGTTTAGGTTTGGATTGTGGTGGGTTTGTGTGTGTGTGTGTGTGTGTGTGTGTGTGTGTGTGTTTTGCTTGGTGTTTTGCTCGTCGGCGTGATGGGTTTGCCTCTTTATCTTTCTTCTTTCTTCTTTCTTCTCATCGATCTGGGTTTTGTGATTGTCTTCTTTCTTCTCGCCGATCTGGGTTTTGTGATTGTGATGGTGGTCGTTTTATGATTTGGAAGAGGAAGGTAGTGGTTGGGGCGTTTTTTTTTTTTTTTTTTTTTTTTTTTTTTTTTTTTTTTTTTTTTTTTTTTTTTTCGTGTGGTGGATTTTGGTTGCCATAGTGGAGGTTGATGTTGGTAGTGCTGTGGTGGAGGTGGCTGTGATTGTTGTTGTTGTGGAGGTTGTTTTTATATTATTTTAAAGTATTGTATATATTATTTTAAATGAAATGGTAAAAATATAAAACATTTGATAAATGAGATATTGTAAAATGATGTGGTAAAATAATAAAGTAGATTTTTGGTGTGTCAAAATTGCATAATTTTTGCAACAGCTACTACGGATGCTCTAAGTTAAGAACGGAAGATTTTCATATTTATTTTTTCTCCACAAGTATCTATTGAAATAACATCATTTTTATATAGGTATTTTGTTATACCGATCAAAATATTCTACCTTAACAACAATGAAAACAATCATGAAAAACTTAATGATGGATCAACTTAAGATGGCAGCTAATTGCGCAGCTAATTAAATTTCTTGCACAAATCCACCGCAGATATTTTGCTTGGGCAATGAAAGGAAAAGAGTGTGACTGATTGAACAATCAGTCTGTCCAAACAAAAGAGATTTATTGAGTTGTGACCCACCACTTTAGAGCTTGAGTCCCCCGATTTTTCTTGATTAGACCAAATTTAAATGACCACGTACCGACCAATTATAAGAATGGTGACGTTCCTATCAAAAAAATAAAAAATAAATAAAGAATGGTGACGTGGAGTTCACTAGAAAATAATTGATGTGATTGCCCAACTGGAATTATGTGTCGGGTGCCATGTACCGGTGTTACCTTCTGACTATTCAATCGGTTGCTTTAACATGTGCTGGACATTTTTTTTGCGTTTGTCCACTGGATAAAATATATTATGTTTTGGTAATTTCAATTTACTATCTATTTTGATATTTTTATCTAATAAATAAATGATATCTGTTTCAATAAATTAATCACAATTTTTTATACTATCAGAAGATAAATTAATCATTTATTGGAGTAGTCTGATATGATTTTTTGAAACAGATGTCATTCATTTATTGGGTAAAATATACCAAACAAATGCTGAGTTAATATTACCAAAATATGATATACTTTCTCGTCCACTCGGCACAATTTGCATGGTATTTATTAAAGCATAATTAAACTATGCTGCTTACACATAAATTTACGCAAAGAGTGTTTAAAGTTACACTTCCACGTCATTTTTATATTTATCAATTTTTATATTTGTCAACGCATAATTAGATTATGTCACTCACCATTTGCCATTAGAACTTTAATGATAAAAATAAAATATTTAAAGTTGTGTCAAAATGTATGAACAAATATTACCGAAATATGATATACTTTTTCGTCCACTCGGCACAATTTGCATAGTATTTATTAAAGCATAATTAAACTATACTGCTTACACGTAAATTTACGCAAAGAGTGTTTAAAGTTACACTTCTACGTCATTTTTATATTTATCAATTTTTATATTTGTCAACGCATAATTAGATTATGTTACTCACCATTTGCCATTAGAACTTTAATGATAAAAATAAAATAATTAAAGTTGTGTCAAAATGTATGAACAAATATACCCTAATACTCACCCGGTTGCTTTAGTATGTGTTGGATAGTTTTTGCGTTTGTCCACTCACTTTAACACAATTTGCACATTTATTAAAACATAATTAAACTGTGCCATTTACACATAAATTTATACATGATGTGTTTAAAGTTATACTTTGACATCATTTTTATATTTATTAATGCATAATTAGATTCATCACTTATACATAGATATACCGTCCACCATTAAAACTTTAATGATAAAAAATAAAATACTTAAAGTTGTATCAAAAAATAAAACACTCTTTACATACTCTTTGTGTGCCGTAACCTTTGAAGTGACAATAAACATTTCCAAAAACTGAAGATTCAGAATATGGCGAAAGGCCTAGAGTCTAGACCATCTATTAAACTTGTGTCTATGATTGCTTAGAATCTTATTTGATTAGTCGTCTATATGATGTAATTGCTCTTGCTTTTTTGTTTGGTGTGTCCAAAATTCCAAATGGATAAATGACAAGTTACTTTACTTCTATTTATGTTTTATACGAAACATTTAATCGTAATCCATAATTGTTGTACTAGTATTAATAATTTTTTTTTTTTTTTGATAATCTTCTAGTATTATTAAAATAAAACAACCAGTAACTCCCTATATAATTGTTGTACTAGTATTAATAAGGCAAAAATATATTTTACACATGTTAATTTGTTTGAGAATTATAAGTTTGAAGTTAGTCATTTTAGTTTAGTAATCTTGCCTAAAAATTATTTTAGTTCATTAAATTTGAAGTTTGTCATTTTAGTCTAGTAATTTTCTCCAAAAATTATTTTAGTCCATTAAAAACTCACTTAGTTCGATAACTTTACACAAAAATTACCCAAAGCTACCAACTTATAAGATCAAAATGATTTTTGGTTAAAGTCATGTGACTAAAATGACAATTTTTTCAAACTTAAATAACTAAAATGATTTTGGGTGAAGTTATTAAAACTAAAATGATCAACTTCAAACTGAATGGACTAAAATGATTTTTAGGTGAAGTTAACCTGTGCAAATTGTATTTTTGCCTATTAATAAAACAACTAGAAACTAATGTAATGCAAAAGAAAGTTTGCGGACAAATTTTACTCATTTGTTGTAGGAAACATTTTGGGTCTTATTAAGATCCTTGCTAGGCATGACCTAGGTGTAAAGCATAAAAAGAGAATTTTTCAAAATTTCACTAGTAGTCTTTGGGCCGTATTTTAAGCATAATGTCAAGACTCGGTTTTGGCCTCCCAATTACTATATTTGATGAAGGGAAAATTTCGCCCCCAACAACCTATTTAAGGGAGAAGGCATCAACAAACAAGCAAAATGCAACACAACTCTCCAAAATAGTAATCTTAACCTAGATAAACCATTGGAGATATCAACCCTTTTTAAGGAAAGGAAAAAAATACCTCTTGTGTAAGCTTAGATGTTTGGGGAAGCCATGTTGTTCTAAAGTCCCAAATCTCACAAGTTTTATAGAGCTTTGAGCCTAATATATAAGACTGTGAAAGTTAGGGCCCAAGGCCTGTGGCCAAACCCGTTTGTAGAAAATTTATGGCTTGAAATAATTAATATTTTCCACGTAATTACTTTATAGCCTAACGGATAATTTCATGTTTGCCATGTAATTACTCATGAGACAGTCTCATACAAGAATTTTCCCTCGATTCATAATTGGATCTGGGCATAAAAAAAGAAAAAGAAAAAAGAGCCCTCTAAGGGACATATTTTTATGTAATTGACATATTTTTTGACAAAATGCACTTGTATTTGGGTAAATCTAAGTAGGTTCAAGATGATCATTACAAGTGGTTACATTGAAAACGTGAAGATTACTCAAAAACTGCTCAAGAAAAGTGCAATCTGCAGGTCTCGATACCTTCTCGACAAAAACTCGATCTGTCGAGATTCATTAAAGCTCGACACATGTCTCGATCTATCAAGCTTACGGGATTTAGACTATAGCCAGCAACATTTTTATTCTAAAAGACTATTTGTTTATAGGTTTATATAATTCTTATTGGACTAGGAAAGCCCAATGTTTGTGTATACCTATTTGGAATAGGAGAGCCCATTGAGCTCCTATTTAAACAAGCAGGTGGAAAAAGAAAAACCTAACCCTAGAAATGTTCATAAGATTTTCTTTTTGAAACCCTAGCCTACTTTTACAGAAGAAAGAGTTTTTGATGCGTTGCTTGTATGCCTTTGGGTTCTGTAACCAAGCAAAATCTTTCACGCCATTATTGAAGATCTTATTGGTGTTTCTATGTGAAGTTGTTGCAAGTCAATTACATCAATCAAAGGGTTGCTGTGGAGTTAGTCACGTACTGGGATCCGTGTAAAAGGGTGGCATTCATATATTGAAGAGTTAGAAGTTCTGAAACAGTAGAATGTTTCTGTTGTAAGTTCATCTACAGGGATTGTATAGTCTAGAGACAAATGTTTTGTACTAGGTTTGAAACTTCTCTTTACTATAGTGAATTCCTTTTCGGGAAGGTTTTCCCCCAGGTTTTTTACTGTGAAACTAGTTTGTTTTATTGGTTTTCCTGGGTCTCATATCTTGTCTTATTTACTATTCCCCTGTGTATGATATTGACATGATATTGATGTTTGTTTGTTTTAACAAGATTTATTCATAATAAATCTAATTAACAACTTGGGTTTAAAACTTGTTAATTCTATCAGCTGGGGTCTAAATTTCCTAGCAAGCCTTATATTTATTGGTGACTCCAGTCCATGGGGAGTGGGAAAAAGAAAAGGGAGCAAGGAGAAATATGCAAAAGTTCTAATCAGAAATCGCAAAAGAGCTGTGTCTTCTCAAGGAGGCTAGGATGAACAATGGTAGATACAACATGCCTCTAGAGGGGGCCAACTTGAAGGAGTTATGTAGTAGGTGGCAAACCCAATTCACAGTATCTCACCTTGTCAGATGTTACAACTTGATTTGCTTGAACGAGAGCCCAGGTACTTTTACTTCAGGAAGCCTCCACACCCCACTAAACTCCTTGGCAAACCTTACCTAAAGGATTATGAGCCTTCCAAGTTCATTCTTTGTGGCAGATGAGGAGGGAGTGTTGTGGAACAAGTTAGCAAATTTCTTAATGTTATTGGACCACACACTAGAGACAAAGAATTGCGTGCTTAATTTTTGAACATCCAGCTTCTCAAGAAAGTTCAGAGCACTTTTTCTATGTCAAATGTTAACATTAGCCTACTTTTGGGTCCATTATCTTCAAGAGCTTCTTGAAGAGATTCACTAGGTTTTAGGTGGATCATATGTAAGAGCATCCACAATGATGGTGCTAAAAAGCTACTTTTAGCATCACCATATACAAAATGGTTGCTGGAATAGTGGTGGTATAGGTAAATTTTTTACCTATATTGCTACAGTGCACAGCTATATATGGCTGTGCACTATAGCTAAAAGCTTAAAAACAAATATTTTTTATTCTACCTCTATTTATTATATTATTTGTTTATTTCTATTTCTTTTATCTCACCTTTGTCTCAACTCTCACCTCTCACCTCTCTGTCTCACCATCGCCGGCCCACTCGAAGCTCAACGTCATCGGCAATGGTTGATATTTGCATTGATTTGTGCGGTGGGTGAAGTGGTTGATGGGTTTGGTTTGATTTGTGTAGTGGGTGCAAGGTTTGTGTTGATTTTTACAGTGGGTGTGATGGTTTTTGGTGGTGGGTTCAGTGGTTGATGGGTCTGTGTTTATTTTTTTGTATTCGTGCAGTGCCTGTGGCGGTTTCCGATGGTGAGTGCAGTGGTGGCTGGTCTAGTTCGACGGTGGTTTTTGTGCCTCTTGGTCTTGTTTCTTCTCTTTCTCGATCAAATGCCTCTGGGTATAAAATCAATGCGTCGCCGAAATTGGGTCACGACTTGGTTGGTGTGCAATGACTGAGATAGGTTGCTATTTGGGTTTTCGACGCTAGCAGAGATGGGTGACAGTTGAGATGTGGTTTTTGGTCGGTGTGCGATGGTGGGGTGCTGGCTCAACACTCTTGGTTTGATACTCAAGCTCAGATCTGTTGGGTTTTAAGGGTGGATCCAAGGCACCATAATCTGGTGGTTGTGTTTGTTTTGGTTTTGATGTGGCTGTGGTGAATGTTTTTATTATTATTCTAATGAGTTATTTGTATTATTTAATCAAATAGCTAAAAATATAGATCTATTGATGTTGGGTGATAAATTGACTTTTGTAGGTGTCAAATAGCTAAATTTTTAGCTTCATTATTGTGGATGCTCTAACAAAAAGCAAATAAATGTGAAGTTCTTTTAGCTAGGTTTGGTAACCCACTGGTGGTGTTGGTTGCTTTGCTTGCCTTTGGCAAAGCTAAGTCTTTATGTACTCATACTATTTACCTTTAATTCTATTATTAGAGGTGTAATAACTAATAACCAAAAAAATAGTTTGAAAGGTTTTTTATTTATTCAATTTTAGTAAAAATGAAAAATTTATAAAATTTTTGAAATATAAAAAGCCATCTAACAAAAGCTGAGGCAAGCACAACTAAAGAAACATACCTTGTGAATATGAGATGATATAGATTAGAGATGTAACATTGCTTAAGTAGTTTGAGAAGCGAGAAGTTTATAAAGAAAGTGAGAAATGAGGGTCAAGAAGATAGAACCCCCTTTTTTTTAAAATAAATTTTTCTTATTTTAATTTTTAATAAAAGAGTTGAGAATTTTATCTTATATTTAGGGTGTGCATGAGTTGGGTTATCGAGTTAAGGAGTTTTTTCAACCCAAACCACCATGGTGAGTTAAAAAAAATCTAACTTAACCCACAAGAATCGGGTTGGACCCATGGGTTGGAATTTTTTTTTAATTATTATTATTATTATTAAATTAAGCATTTGAACAACATCACCACAAACTATTTTAAATTTTAAGGGTAATTGCAACTTATCTATCTGTGGTTTGAAATTTGACATTTTATCTATTTGAGATTAGCTTAGTAAGGGTTCCATAACCCACTTTTGTTAAAAATGAGGCTAAAAGAACAAGGAAAAACAAAATTAAAAAGTGAGGGTTTTGTAAACATTAAGAACAAACATTAGTCCAATTTTTAATATTTCCCTATCCCTTTCTTTCTTTGATTGCCTATTTGTCGAAACGAACAAGAAGGGCATGATTAATCATTACACCCTCAACTGGACATGGCAAACGGGCGGGTCGGGTCGGGTCAGGTCAATCAGGTTGCCGGTTAAAACGGGTTCGAGTCAATCGGGCTACTGGTCAGGTCAGGTTAACCCATATTTTTCACATGAATTTTTTTTTTTTTTTTTTTTTTTTTTTTTTTTTTTTTTAAAGAACATATGTATTTGCCATTTAGAAAGTCATGCAACAAATTGCTTAATGTAAAGTGCATTATTTTGAATTCACCACTTATACCAAGAATGAACTCAGTTAAACTTATTAATACTTATTCAATAATTTTAAAATTATATAAATCCCAATATTGCTAACTAAAACAAAGTAACACAAAGATAAGTAAAACAAATACACACAATATTAACATCTCAAAATATAAAACAAAATTACAAATGACTAATTAGATAACTCATTTGATAAAGAATAAAAACATATAAAAAATTTACAATCTTGAAAGTTAATTTATAATTTATTATCAATTGTTGTTGGCACTTTATTTTAATTTGAAAATATATGTTGAAGTTTGATTGTTTACTTATTTATACATTGTCTGTTTTATGAATATCATATCACTGTTAAGCAATACACACTCTAAGAAATAGATTATTTTGACATGTACTTTTCTATTTGATATCTAAAAAAAATCTTTTACTCATTATAGAACGCTCAACAATTCATCTTTCAATTCATTTGCATGCAATTATGTAAATATCTCAATTGTTTCCTTAAATCCCACAACAAACAATTAAACTAATATCATCTTAATTTTATATTTTTTTTTAACCAAAAAACAAAAGTCCTCAAAAATGGTTCTGATCACAGATCGGGTCAAGTTGACCCGCAAAAAACACGGTTTTTGTTTCGGGTAAAAAAAATTATCAAATTCAAGTCAACAATTATGAATGTTTCTCACACATGTCTACAATTTTAAATCTATATTTTTAACTCTACTGTAACCAGATTATTTTAACATGTACTTTTCTATTTGATATCTAAAAAAATATCTTTAATCATTATAAAATGTTCAATCATTCATCTTTCAATTCATTTGCATGCAGTTAAGTAAATATCTCAATTGTTTCCTTAAAACTCATAACAAACAATTAAACTAATATTGTCTTAATTTTATTATTTTTTTACCAAAAAAAGGTTCTCAAAAAAGGTTTGGATCACAGATCGAGTTGAGTTGATTCGCAAAAAACACGGTTTTTGCTTCAAGTAAAAAATATAAATATATATATATATATATATATACATATATATTTGAGTTGGATATTTTTCGGATTGGGTAAAAAAATTCTGACCCATTTTGTCATGTCTACCCTCAACCAGGAGGATTTCTTGTGGTGGATGCCTTATTAAAAGCTGATTCAACCATGTTATGATCCTCAATGATTGAGGAAGAATGAAACAAGTTTGCAATGGGAAAAGGGCACCTTCCCAGAAGGAAGGAAATCAACATGAAAGCAGACTTGCAGCATCTAATCAAAACAAAACATGGAACGTCTGTCACTCTATTTAATTAACCGATTGAATCGTGACTGGTTCAATTGTTCACCGGTTCAAGCGCTATTTGCTAACAATATTAACAAATGTCTGATTTTCTAATGAAAAATACCGGTTTAACTTTTGGTTCGCAGTTAACCTGATTGGACCGGGCAGTTCGGTTCAAATTTCTAAACCATGGAAATGACAACATTATAAATGATATCAAACATTATGGATTAAAGTTCAAAATTGTTTACTTCAAAAGTATCAAAATCAAAATTATCCCAAACATTTGCATTTTACATTTTAGTCTCTAAAATTAAAAATTACCCATTTTAAACATAAAAGGCTTCAGAGTTTTTCAGCCCAAAAAAAAAAATACTTCTAGTTCAGACAAAGAATTTGGGAGTAAAAAAACCTCTAGTAACTGCTGCAACGCTACCCTGCCACTGCCATTGCTCATGTCTCTGTTTTTCTTAAGGATTTGCCTCCTTGATTTATGTCTAACTTGGACTGTTAAACGTTGATGATGTATTGTAATTATCTCTATTAATTGCCTTGTTTTGTGAGAGGCGGCTACAACATAGTGATACCTACACAATTTTTGGAGAGAGAAAATATAAATATTTAAAGGGCTGAGAAATAAAATTTTGGTTGCTTCTAACAAAACACTTGATATGTAATAAGATCAAAAGATAACAAAGGAATTTAGATTTAATTCAAGGAAATCCTAACCTCTATGAACCTTTTGGATTTGATAGAGAAAAACATGATGCCGGAAAACCAATTAGGATCCAATTTGGAGAGAGAAAATATAAATATTTAGGGGATAGGAAATAGAATTTTGGTTGTTTCTAATGAAACACCTTTTTTTTGGCTAAATCTAATGAAACACTTGATATGTAACAAGAACAAACGATAACAAAGAGATAACGTGGGAATAACACCAATTTTCAAACATATAAATATTTAGGGGATAGGAAATAGAATTTTGGTTGTTTCTAATGAAACACTTTTTTTTTTTTGGCTAAATCTAATGAAACACTTGATATGTAACAAGAACAAAAGATAACAAAGAGATAAAGTGAGATTTTTTTCAAAATAACACTAATTTTCAAATAATTTCGTTAGTTAGTATTGTTTCCAAATTATTTAGAAAACTATCATCTCGAATGCCTTCGACTCGGTTTTAGTGTAGCAACTCAAGTATCAAAAACTCGATTTCTATGAAAATCAATGTGGAAATCAAGTCTAAGACTCGAGTTCCACAAACTCACTAAGAAGAAAGAGTAGAGATCACAAAGAAGGCCGCAAATCAACAAAGAAGGAAACAACCAACCCAGATCCATCAAAAACAATGAACTCAATCCTTTGCTCTCTGAACTTTCGTGGCTGAGCTCCTTGGCTCTTCCTCCGACCATCCTCGGCACCATTGGCAGTGGTCCAATCTCTAGCTCATCTCTCTCATCCCGAACCAAAACCATTTTTGTGATTTGTGAATTTGTTCCTAAAGTGAGTGTGGTTTTTGCGGTAGGTGGGTTTTTCTGGGTTTGTTTTTGGGTTGTTAAGGTTGTTCTTGATTTTGTCTTTGTGGGTTTGTTCTTGATTTGGTTTGGCCTCTGAAGAATGAAGAACGAAGGAAGGAAAAGGAAACAAGGAAAAAGAGCAAATTCCCTCGAACTTGAGACTTTTCCACTTGATTTGCTACAATGAATTCGACCCTAACAAACCCAAGGTGTTAGTTTCCTAAATAATTATTAAATGATGCTAACTAACAAAATTGTTAGAAAAATGATGTTATTTTGAAAAAAATCCAGATAAAGTTTAGATTTGATTTGAGGAAATCCTAACCTCTATGAACTTGAAAAAATAATGCCGTCTGGATACCAATTAGAATCCAATTTAATTAAACTTATTATATCAGTTGCTACAACTTAACAATAGAAAAATAAGACATTACAATCTAATGGCACCTATTATTTCTCACATCACTTAGACGTTGGCACCTACTATTTCTCAACATCCCAACTCTTCCATAGAGGTCATCAACTACAAAAACACAAATCCCCTTCATGGAAAACTGCCTCAAGTAACTTTTTAAGTTAAATCTACTTTTATTTGAATGAAAAACTGTCATATCATCTACTTACTAAATAAAAATTAAAAATTAAAACTCAATTCCATTTGTAATATATTTAAAACAAAATGAAATTCCAATTAAAAAAAGTAAGCCGAATCCATTTCCAAATACAAGTATGTATCACATAGAGATTTTTCAATCACTTTATAATAGAAATGTATTTCACTCAAATACTATTATTTTTATTGTTATCACGACTTTATTCTTCATTACCTCGAAAATAAAAAAACAACAAAATATGGTAAAATTATAAATACAACATTGACAAAATATCAATCACAAAAACCGAACAAAATTAAAAATAAATAAATAAATAAAAAAGAATGTTTGAAGCCATCTAGGAAAGGAACAGTAAAAGAGAAGAGGCGTTCCTTACCCTCAAACAGATTCAGATTACTGTGTGCCCCTGTCTGAACCACACGGCGTTTTTTGTTTTTTATTTGCACCATCTGGTTATTCTGAGGCAATCAAACCCCTCCCAAAAAAAAAAAAAAAAAAAAAAACTTATATTAATGTTTAAGAAAACCCATAAAAGAAGAGAAGAAAAAAGAGTAGTAGATGTGTAAGTAAAAAGAGAGAAAAAAATGTGAAAGGCTTGTTTGGGGGAAAACAGATGAGAGAGAAACAAAAGAGTCCCCATAAATTCAAAAAGGCCTTTTTTTTAAGTTTGATATCTGCCTCCTAACTAAGCCAGGTATGAAATCCAAAGTTCATATGGCTACTCTTTGAGGCAATCACACTTTTTTACATCACACCAAATTCAAACACCACACACACGCCCACACCACAATAACAGAGACAAAGAAGTTGATTTTCTAGCCGACTTGAGCTGCCACACTATGAGATTAGGGTTTCAGATCTTTACGGTTTATAAGATTGTGCAGACAACTGCAATTACTAAAATACCCTTATTTAAAATATGAAATTATCTTGGTCGGAAACCCTAGACTAAACCATTAAAACTAAAAGCTTTTTTTTTTTTTTACTACTAAACTTTTTTTTTTTTTGGTCACTATATTTATATTTATTATTTTAAAAAAAAGCCCGTTTGAATATACCTAATTTTTTTTTTTAAAAAAAAGTAAAGATAGTTTGTGTTTTTTCTTTTTCTTTTTTGTTAATCTCATTTCATTTTAGTCCCAAAATTTCTTGAGATGGTTTCAATTTCATCATTAACCTTATTTACCTCATGTTTTTTTTAAAAAAAATAAAATAAAACCTTATTTACCTCATTGAATATACTATATAATGTTAATAAATTGCATGTGTCATTTAATTATAATTTGGGTCTAGTTAATGTATGCCTTTAAGGCATATAATAATCATCAATATTAGGAAACTTTTTATGGAAAATTTAAAAAGTTGTCAAAAAAGTTAATTCTCTTTTCACTCTCTCATAAAAATTTTCCTAAAATAATTTACCCAATTTAATAAATATTTAAAAATAGTTTCAAACTATGATCCATTCTTGATGATAGCTATTTATTATCAGACTAAGACATTAATCAGTTTTTGATGTAGGCGGGGATTGAACCATATATCTCTTATTCAATCATCCAAGACTTTACCAGTTAAGTTTTCCAATATATATATTAAAATAGTCATGTTAGCATCCACACCACACTAGTTTTTTTTTTTTTTTTTTTTGAGAAAACAATCAACAATATATCACACTAGTTTGTGTATAATAAAAAAAGATATGAAATTTACACATTTAAGCCCCAAAATTACTCACATCAATCTATCTAAAATGTGCATATTTTTTTATTTTTGAGAAAGATAAATGTGTATATTTATTATTTACACAATTGCTACAATAACCATGTAAAGAATCAACATCATCTGTACCACTTTCTGTTCCACAAATAAAAACTTGCCACATGTCTCCTTATTTAATTAAATCCTCATATTATGTTTTTTCTTAATTTAATTACCCAAAATATATTAAGAAACCAAACACCACCACCATCAACCTTGGCTGGTGCTGACTACCTTCACCCTCGACGTGATCAATCACAGCAACCACCATTGCCTAATCTAAAACATTGTCAGACATCCAAGCCACTGCCCCCTCTCAATCCCACCGGACAATAATAGAATGCAAAATTTCACATCTTTCTTCATTTTTAAATTTCTATTTGACCCCATCGAACAATACCCAACAGTTAAATTTCTCATCTTTCTTCATTTTATATTAAGAAACAAAATCAACAATAAAAGAATGGAAAATAAAACAATATAAACAAATCCAACATACAACAATCAAAACCAAAAGGATCTCTAGAACTAAAAGAAAAGTCTAGTGGTTTAAGATGGGTTTAGTCCTTGGTGGCACTAGTAGTGGATGGCCATCAATGGTTGATGGTGTTGACTTCGGCGAAGGTTGGTGGAGATGTTGGTGGGGGTGTATTGTGCTAGATCCACCATCCCTTCCTCCAACTCTCCCTCTCCCAATTTGCTCAAAGACCTTGGCGGCGGTGGGCAACCATAAGTGGCGGTGTTGATGTCGTCCTAGACCATTGCTAGTGGCAGCAAAGATGTATTGGATTATAAATTTATTTTATGTAATAAAATAAAAAATAATAGAAAATTAGGATGTGCTTAAATAAGTGGACACATGGTAGGTTTTTATTTGTGGAACACAAAGTGGTATAGGGAGAGTGGGATAGAAAATGTTGATTCATATGTAAATATGCACGGTTATTGTAGCTGAGTATTCCATTATTTTACTAATTCACAATTTTGCTCCTTTTTGCTCTCTCTTCTCTATGCAAACCAAACTCTTTTCTTTTCTTCTCCCTCATCTCACGATTTTGCTTTTTTCTCCTCTGTTACACACAAACACATCCACATGAACACACCAATAAAGAGAGAGAGAGAGAGAGAAGAGAGAGAGAGAGAGAGAGAGAGAGAGAGAGAATTTGACAATGAGAGAAGGGCGAACAAAAAGATAGAGAGGTATTTTGAAAAGGAGATAGAGTTGAGAGGAAAGGGAGACGTTTGAGATGGAATGTGAGAGACAATAGAGATAAGGACAAAATAAAAAGGGGGGAAAAATAAAAGAGAAATGATTATTTGAATAGAATAGAGCGTAAAATAGATAATCCGATTTAGGTGTTTTTAAAAAAGTGGTTGTGTAAAATAGGAAAAGTAGGTTCTTATACTAAATAAACATAAATTTTTACATGAGTTGATGCAAATACTCTTAGATGGTTTAAAAAAAAATGTCACTATCCATTAGACTTTTATCTTTTTATTTCTACATTTTGTTACTTATTTCTTCTCTCTTATTAGGTCCTCTTTCCCACTGGCAATTGCCATAGTATTTTCATTCATAAACATCTCCTATGGGCCAAAAAAAAAGGTTTAACTATATATTTGGTCCCCAATCTTTGACTTTCGTTTCAAAATAATCCTTATACGTTGAAATGTTATATTTCAATCTCAATACTTTAAAAAATGTTAGAAAAAGGGTCTTATCATCATCCAATCAACGGATGGAATACTTCAAAAAAAAAAAAAAAAAAAAGGAAAAAAGTCTTTATCATCAATCATCAAATGGATTTAAAAAATGCTAACATATCAAATAGAATTTAAGCATGTTATAGGATCTATGTTATCAAAGTGACTTGTTTCATGAATTTTGTTTACTACGTCAGTATTTTCCACCTATCAAATGATGCTAATAAATTTTTTGAAACATTTAAGTATAAAGATAAATATAAAATAAAGGTTAAAATTAAGGAATAAATTTGCAAATATATTACCCCCAACCTCCACGACCTAATGTCAAAACATAAAACACAAATTCTTTTTTTGGTATAATGTTAGAACTAACATTATTGACTTAAACGTTGGTATCAAGCAATCATGGGATTTATTCATAAATGGCCATATGTTTGGAGGTGTTTGTAGACCCAATTAAAATGAATTTTATGTTACAAGAATGGTGAATAGGCAAAATGAATTTTACGTTACAAGAATGGTGAATAGGCAAAAACGAGGGTTTTGATCAAAGTTATCAATACCATAGTGGTAATAGCCGTATTCACCAATAAATTTACTTGAATATGCTTCCTTTGTGCTAGTTAGAATATAAGAATATTGCTCTTGACTATTAGTTTTCATTGATGTGTGATAAGGGTAATTTTGAGAAAGGTATTAGTCTTGTCCATATAAGATAAAACCGTCGGACTCAAAGAACCTGCCAGCTTTACTATAGACGACGATTCTGCCCTCAAGCCGACAACTTTCTGTTGGACGACCAGATCGCTTGATGTGATGGGGGATTGACGGCAAGAAGCTGACGGGAGTAAAGGCAGCTCTTGACGACTCTAGCATGGTTTTTTGCTTGGGCTCCATGAATAAGTACATAAGGAAATATCTTACGCCTCACGGTTAACCCTAATCGAGAGAGTCCTTATAAGGAAAGAATCTTGCAAAATCCATGCATTAACAAGGATCTTCCCCACAAGGAAAGACCCTCTCCACCAAGAAACGAATGTCAACTCTACATTACTATAAAAACCCCAAAACCCTCACAAACTAAGATACGCATAATTTCCCCAACTCTGGCACTCTAGAGTTGTGAAAGTTCTCTAACTTGACCTTCAGAGGGTATTTGGCCGGTACCACACCGGTACTCTCTACAAGGTCTTCTTTATTTTTGTTTCGTAGGTGTTATCTCGAGTACGTAAGGACTGTGTGACTTACTGATGATTTTCGGCATTATCAATGTGCATGAAATATATATAATAAAGTACTTCCATATT